>NC_080545.1:9693635-10293635 GCF_028640845.1 Ahaetulla prasina
TATTCTCAATAAAATATTTTGACACTTATAATATTGGATAATACCTCAGTTTCTTAGCCTTTATAACTATAATCTTAGTTAATACTCAAAGAAAAGGACACTTTCACGATTCTTATAGTTTCATTAATACAGTAACAATCTAGTTTGTTTGCAGCATCTAACATGTTTGCAAATTTATGATGGCTTAAAATTTCATGAACCCATGTTGTATAAACTCAGTAATGAACCAGAATAAATCCTGAAGTAAAATAAAAATAAAATGTTGAATTGTTTTAATAAAAATATAAAATATTCTAATAAAGAAGGACTAGCATCTAAAAACAATTTTACTCTCTTATGAAATATATATTTTATTAATCAACACTCTTATTTCTTGATTTTATTTGCAGGCCTTGTTAGGTGGTTTATTAATTATGTGTCCGGAAGATCCACTCCGATTTTTAGAAGAAAAGATCAAAGAAATTATGGAAAAGGGTTTATATGGTATTATATGGTATGTATAAGAGGTTTGTGTGGCTTAAATTATTGATAAGAAATGTGAAATCAATATGGGGAAATATTATTTTTTTATAAATCAGGTTGACTGGAACAATGTAAGCTCCTAATAAATGAGTTTTTAGCTCAATAATAGAATAGATCATTAGCTAATAAATATTCTGAATGTCTATTAGTTAGATGTTTAAGTACTCTGAATTAATATTATTTCATGTTGGTCATTGGTCTTCAGAACTGAAATAGGAAACAATAAATAAAATGTTTTCAGTTCTTGGCAGCCAGAGTTGAATGTGAATTGCTAAATGTAGAAATTAAAATCTGTGGTCCCAGCTGCAAGGATTTTCAAATTTTCATACTGCACCCACCATATTTACCGTTTTCTTCTTTTGAATCTAGTAAGCATTCACATCTGCAGAAAAAAAGTTTTTAACTTTATACGGTGTAGAGATCACAATAGCTGGTTCACGAGTTTTATTTATTTATTTGATTTTTATACCGCCCTTCTCCCGAAGGACTCAGGGCGGTGTACAGGCAAAAGTAAAAACAGACAATACAATATACAATTTAAAATGCAAATTAAAAAACTTATTATAATTGGCCTAAAACTTTAAAATATATAAAAACTAAAACCCCATTTAAAAATTAGTAGTAGAAAATTTAAAATCAATAAAATTTAAGCCAGCCCCGCGCGAATGAAAAGATATGTCTTCAGTTCGCGGCGAAAGGTCCGAAGGTCAGGTATTTGGCGTAAACCCGGGGGAAGCTCGTTCCAGAGTGTGGGAGCCCCCACAGAGAAGGACCTTCCCCTGGGGGCCGCCAGCCGACATTGCTTGGCGGACGGCACCCTGAGAAGTCCCTCTCTGTGAGAGCGTACGGGTCGGTGGGAGGCATAAGGTAACAGCAGGCGGTCCCGTAAGTACCCGGGTCCTAAGCCATGGACAAATAATTCCCTCAACACTGTCAAACTATTAATCTTCTCATTGTTAATTGAAACGTGTAAACGTTTTATTGTTATGGGGTATTAAACGTTTGCATGCAGTGACATACATTTTAATAATATTAGCCTTCATAAAACAGAATAGAATAGAATTTTTTAATTGGCCAAGTGCGATTGGACACACAAGGAATTTATCTTGGTGCATATGTTTTCAGTGTACATAAAAGAAAAGATACCTTCATCAAGAATCATAAGGTACAATACTTAATGATAGTCATAGGGTAGAAATAAGCAATCAGGAAACAATCAATATCAATATAAATCGTAAGGATACAAGCAACAAAGTTACAGTCACACAGTCATAAGTGGAAGAAGGTGGGTGATGGGAACAATGAGAAGATTAATAGTTTGACAGTGTTGAGGGAATTATTTGTTTAGCAGAGTGATGGCTTTCAGGAAAAAACTGTCCTTGTGTCTAGTTGTTCTGTTGTGCAGTGCTCTATAGCGTCGTTTTGAGGGTAGAAGTTGAAACAGTTTATGTCCTGGATACGAGGGGTCTGTAAATATTTTCACGGCCCTCTTTTTGACTCGTGCAGTATACAGGTCCTCAATGGTGTGTGTGTGTGTGTGTATATGTATATGTATATATATATATAAAATAATAATTATTATTTTTTGCTTAGGAACATGTGTATCGATCCAGAGTTAAGTCTGAAGCTGAGGGTCCTTTCAGATACATATTTACATACACTTTTAGGCCTTGATGATGACCAGCTGGTAAGTATTAATAAATCCCTGTAAAAACATTTAGAATAATAGCTTTCTCCAAAGATAGTCTGGGAAGAATTTTGTTTAATGTTTATTCATAATCCATTTTTTGACCGAGAGTCGTGGGAAAGACTATATTCCTTTAATCCTTACTCCTGAAGACTTTATAATTTAAACACACTTGAGTAAAATTTCCTCAGTTTCCTCCCATGTAAAAAAAAAAATTTAACCGCCTCAGGCTGGCTTACTCGGCGCTGCGCATTCTGTATGTATACATGCGCTTAAATAAATAAATAAAATTCCACTCTAGGGAAATTCAAGGTAGAAAAAATAACTAAAATGGGGAAAGAGAAATTTAATCTGGTGGCATCTAATGTTTTTGACCCCGGTGGGTTCTTTAGTAGTCATTTGAAAAGTATAAATTCAGATGTATGTCAGTGCCAAACGTCTGAATTTTGATCAATGACCCTGGGGATGCTTCAAGGGTCATAAATATGAAAAATGGTCATAAGGTCATAAGTTAATGTAACTTTATTTTTGTATTTACTTTTCAGATGACCACAGAGTTATGTGATAAAGCTTGGGACCTCTATAGCACTAATCTTAAGAGGAAGTGCTTTGAGTACGTATACAATTACCTTTATTATTTAACAGATTAACAGAGTTGGAAGAGACCTTGCAGGTCATCTATGTTGTGACCTCAGGCCCAAGCAGGTAGTAGGAAACTCAGTCAGTGTAAAAACAAACAAACTTTATTCGAATAGCTGAGAATTACTTCATTCTTAGCGTAGTTCAACTAAACTAAAGCAAATTCCTCCCAACACAAATCCTCAGTCCTATCACCAACCTTGGTCCAATTAGGCAAACTGCCGAAGTCCTTTCTTGGAAAAAGTTCAGAAGACACCGATACAAAACAAATGCAACAAGATAAAGTTATCAACATTGTTTTCCGGCAAAGAGTCCAAACACAGTTGCTGGTCTGTTTTAAGCCTTCCAGGAGGGGCCAATCATCTCCTGGCCTTATTCCCGAGTCGTCCTCTTTGCTTGAGCTGCTCCTGCCTTCTGGCAGCTCTTCTCATGCGTGCATTAGGAACAGGCTCCTCCTGTTCCTCTGCCTCACTATTGTCAACCTCTGGAGGTTCTGGAGTCCGCACATCACTGCCCGATGGCCCTGGCCCCACCTCAGCCTCCGACGCAGAGCCATCATCCAGGCCTTCCCCAGTGTCCAGGACTGGTCCATGCTCTTCCTCAGCCTCATCTCTGTCCGACTCCATTGCCACATCCGCAGGCTGCTGGCGGACCACAACAATCTAGTCCTATCCCCTGCTCAAGCAGGAGACCCTACATCTGCCTCTACCTGGGATTGAACTCACAACCTCCTGATTGTGAGGCAAGAGCTCCACCTCTAGGCCACAGCAGCTGGCCTAGAGTCTACCTTCATCTGAGATGTAATAAATTTATAACATTGCATGCCGGGCTGCTATTGTAAACAGAATTAATGTTCATTTCTGACATAGTAGCTATAGGTTGAGCAAGATAAAACCTCCCAATCTCATTCTGGCAGAAATCACTAGTAAGGCTGCATTCATAGAATCAGAGAATAGAATAGAGCTGGAAGAGACTTTGGAGGTTAACAGTAACAGAGTTGGAAGGGTCCTTGGAGGTCATCTAATCCAGCCCCCTGCTCAAGCAGGAGAACCTATATACTGTTTCAGATAAGTGACTGTCTAGACCAGTGATGACTAACCTTTTCCAGACCAAGTGCCCAAAGCGCGGGGACGGGCAAATGCGCGCGCATGCCTGAACCCCCAAAATACAATGTGTATATGCACGCCTCCTGCCGGCCAGGTCTCTTCCGCGCATGCGCAGGGGGCACATGCGTAGGGGGCACATGTGTAGGGGCTGCACACACGTTATATTTTGGGGGTTCAGGCACGTGCGCACATTTGCTCGCCCCTGCGCTTTGGTTGATCACAAATCCACAGTATCAATTCTTCTTAGTCGTGACAGAGTACAGATAGTCTCCAACTAACGATCATTCATTTAGTGACCATTTGCAGTTAACAACGGCACTGGAAAAAAGTGACTGATGACCATTTTTCTACTTATAACCATTGCAACTTAGAGGACTCCCTTTATTTTATTTTTATTTTTTTTTTAAAAAGCAAACTATTTTAATGCGCTCAAACGGAGCGCTTATTCGATTGCAATTTCGTGTTTCAAAGAAAGCATAGGTTTAAAAACTTCAATGTATCGTTGCTCAACCATTGCAGCGCATGGATCAAATACTGTGAGGACAAGAAAGCAGCTGAAGAATTCCTAAGGAAAAAACTGGCAGCTGCAAGGCGCTACTATGACTGCAGGCTACTACAATTAACGATGAGGAAATGGTGCGAGTGGATGAATTCTCAGAAAGAAATACACAAACGTAAGAATATGTCATTGATAATATTTATTTATTTATTTATTAAATTTTTATACCGCCCTTCTCCCAAAGGACTCAGGGCGGTGTACAGCCAAAATAAAAACAAAATATATACAATTTAAAACAACATTTAAAAAGAGCAAATTTTAAAGGCTGATTATTAAAATTTAGATTTAAAAATTTAAAAATATTAAAAATACCCAATTAAAATTCAACACTAATTATGCCAGTCCCACTTTAATAAATAAATATGTTTTGAGCTCACGACGGAAGGTCCGAAGATCAGGCACTTGACGCAGGCCAGGGGGAAGTTCGTTCCAGAGCATCACTGCCCCCACAGAGAAGGCCCTACTCCTGGGGGCCGCCAGCCGACACTGTTTGGTGGACGGCACCCTGAGGAGACCCTCTCTGTGAGAGCGTACGGGTCGGTGGGAGGCAAGGGTAACAGCAGGCGGTCTCGTAAGTACCCGGGTCCTAAGCCATGGAGCGCTTTAAAGATAGTTACCAAAATCTTGGAGCGCACCCGAAAGACCACAGGAAGCCAGTGCAAGCTACGGAGCAGCGATGTCACGTGGGAGCCACGAGCGGCTCCCGTTACTACTCGCGCAGCCGCATTCTGGACTAATTGCAGCCTCCGGGTGCACCTCAAGGGCAGCCCCATGTAGAGAGCATTGCAATAATCCAGCCTAGACGTAACCAGAGCGTGAGTGACCGTGCATAAGGCATCCCGGTCAAGGAAGGGACGCAACTGGCGAACCAAGCGAACTTGGTAAAAGGCCCTCCTGGCGACGGCCGCCAGGTGTTCATCAAAAGACAGCCGTCCATCCAGGAGGACGCCCAAGTTGCGAACCACCTCCTTTGGGGCCACTAACTCGCCCCCAACAGTCAGCTGCGAATGCAGCTGACTGTACCGGGATGCCGGCATCCACAGCCACTCCGTCTTGGAGGGATTGGGCTTGAGTCTGTTTCTCCCCATCCAGACCCATACAGCTTCCAGGCACCGGGACAGCCTAATAATAAGTAGACAACTGGTTTCACAGATATTGGCTTACAGGAACTTCTGGACTTACGACCACAATTGAGCCCAAAATTCCTGTTGCTAAGTGAGATAGGTGCTAAGTGAATTTTGCTGTAGTCATATTCAAGGAGTTGGAAGGGACCTTATAGGTCATCTAGTCCAGGGGTCACCAACTGGTGGTCCGTGGACCACTGGTGGTCCGTGAGAAAATTTTGGTGGTCCGCAGAAAAAATTATTTGCACTTTTTATATTGCACAAAATCAGGGATCCTCAAACTTCAGGCCCTGGGCCGGATATGTGCAATGAACACCTGCTGCAGAGTCTCCCCCTTCAAGGTCTTTTTCTGTGGGTCAGAGGAGGGCAGAAATTCTGACTTGGGGTCTGCTTCGGCCTCCTGGTGCGGGGCTTTGGGCGAAGGCTGGAGGGAAGCACCACCGGTGGCAAACAGCCGGAAGGCCTTGTTCCAGTGGGACTGCATCATGGCCTGGAACTGGCTGACCATCTCATAAACATGAGTCTAAAATCTGAATTTTGATCACATGACCATGAGGTTGCTGTAATAAGAGTGAAAAATTGTCATTTTTTTCAGGGCCATTGTACTCTTGAACGGTCACTAAATGAACTGTTTTAAATTGAAGATTACCTGTAAACCTAACATATGCCTTGCAATTATATGCGTATGGCTAAAGCATGATTGTATTTACTGCTAAAATAAAAATACTACGTTTGGTCTTAATAGCAGAAAAATAAAACACTAGTTAAAAAAAAGAGGGAACCTATTTTAGCAAATGCATTTGTATATGCTCTGTTGCTTGCTGGATCTGTCTTAAATAAAAAAAAATACACAATTCTGTTGTAGGACTGGGGATTCATAATATAGCATTTAACCAAACATGATTGTTATTGCCGTTGTTTAATAACTCCTCTTTATAAATATTTGAACAATGAAATGTTTATGAATTCAAGAACAGAATCGTATTTTGTAAGATCCTAAAGCTTGAGTTTGATCTGCTGATGCAATCTACTCCTGCTTCTAGTTTCTAAATTATCTACCTAAAATTTGAACTAAATACTACTACAAGTTTGTTTTGCAGATTTATTTAGCCAGGGATTTATACTAGCTAAAAAGAGTTTGTAAGAACTTGCGGACTTCAATTCCTAGAATTCCCCACCCCATAAAGGAAAATATTTGTAGGTCAGGTTTGAAATGAGGGGTCCTTTGGTGCTCTCTGAGCTTGGTTGTTTTCTTGCAGATGTTTCATTACCCAGACTAGGTAACATCATCAATACTAGAAGGGAATGGGGTTTGCTCTCAATTTATATTCTAGTGCAGGGGTGAAATCCAGCAGGCTCTGACAGGTTCTAGAGAACCGGTAGTGGAAATTTTGAGTAGTTCAGAGAACCAGCATATACCACTTCCTGGCTGGCCCCAGAGTGGGGTGGAAATGGAGATTTTGCAGTATCCTTCCCCCAGGAGTGGGGTGGGAATGGAGATTTTGCAGTATCCTTCACCTGCCACGCCTACCAAGCCACGCCCGCCAAGCCACACCATGCCACGCCCGCCAAGCCACATCATGCCACCAAGCCACACCCACAGAACCAGTAGTAAAAATATTTGGATTTCAACCCTGTTCTAGTGGTATGTCTTGGAGGTTCTTTATTTGGGCTTTTTACTGTGAGCTTGTTTGGCAATTCTTTGATTGGGGTATTACTTACTAAAATTGTTGGTCTGATGTTAGACATAAAAAATATCTAAATACTATGCCAAAGAGACAATCAACAAACCAAAAAGGAAACAAAAACCCCAAAACACCTCTCCATCAGCAATCAGCACCCAGATGAGCATAGATTAGCACCAAGATTAACATCAGACCAACAATTTGTGCTAGCACGGATAATGTTACTTAGTTTGGGTAATAAAACGTCTGCAAGAAAGCAACCAAGTTCAGAGAGCACCAAGGACCCCTCCTTTCCAGGCTGGCTGGGGAATTCTGGGAGTTGAAGTCCATAGGTCTAAAGTTGGACATCCCTGTGGTATCCCTAATGAAAATTGGCTTTAGGTTTCCACGGTGCTTCAGGTGCCTTTCTGTCCAACCAGTCGTGGGATTCAGCCGGTTCAGACCAGTTCAGGCAAACCGGTAGTAGCGACCTGCGGGTGGCCCGCCCACCCTCTCGGGCGCAATCTCATCCTATATCGCTGTGTTTTTGACACCGCACGCATGAGTGGACGGTGTGCGCGAGCGAATTTCTGTGTTGTTTGACGTTGCACGCATGTGAGGATGACATGCGCGAGCGAGTTACCATGTTTTGTGATGCTGCACGCATGTGTGGACTCGGCGTGCGCGCTAACATTTCCAGTGCTGGGCAAACTGGTTGTTACAGTATGTGAAGCACACCTCTGTGTCCAACCACAAATTCAGGATACTTTTCACACACATTGTTATGAAGCCAGGTTTTCCCCATCTTTGGCTACGCGATTCCTATCTTTTTCTTATTGGCAGACCTTTCCAAAATGTTGTTATTCTCTCGTTTTTCAGCCCACTGTTCTAATTTTATCAAAAGTGTTTCAAATGCCGCTGCTGTTGTTTAGGATGTTTGCCAAAACCACACAGCTTTGTATCATCTGCAAGTCATTTTGAGAATTTCTGCCGTTTAGACGCGGTGCAGAAACGAGCAAATTGATAAACATTTTCTAAAGATTGCTTTCACTGCTTCGTCCGGTTTATTAACGTCCTGTTCAAAGTCTCACTCCAACGTCACGAAGAATTGTGAACGAGCAATCTTTGATTCCCAATCTTAGATCCAGAGTTAACAACTGCAGTGAGGCAGGTTGTAAAAGGGGGCAAAATCCACTTTACAAATGTCTCACTTAACAAGAGAAAGGTTGGGCTCAATTGTGGTCATAAGTCGAGGACTGCCTGTAACTCAAAGAAACGAGCATATTGAATACACCTTCCTCCTCCTGTTTTCCCCACAACGACAACCCTGTGAGGTGGGTTGGACTGAGACGGAGGGAAGAGCCACCCAGCTGGCTTTTGGGCCCAAGGTGGGACTAGAATTCACAGTCTCCCGTTTTCTATCCTGGTGCCTCATATGTTTGACCTGTTGTGACCTTTTGCCATCTTCCTTAAATAACTGGTATACTTTGAATATTCCGGAAGAAATTTTTACAAATCGTATGAATTAATTCAATAACTGCTCGCAATGAACCTTGTATCTAGGTAGGTCTCTCTGTGTGTGTGTGTGTGTGTGTGTGTGTGTGTGTGTGTGTGTGTGTGTGTATATGTAGGTCTTTGGTTGTTCGGGTTTTCTCCCGTGTAAAATTGGGTGGGAGCACAGCCAAGCTCCCACCCAATCAGTTCAAACCCCCACTAGCAGTTAAAAGGAAGAAACAGCTGCGATCACACATTGCTCCCAGAAGCACGAAGCTGAAGCCTGAAGATGACGAATGAGACTTCGTCGAATATATATATATGTTTTCTGAGGTTTTCGCGGGTGTTTGTATGTAGGTCTTTGGTTATTTGGGTTTTCTCCTGTGTAAAATTGGAGGTGTCTTGGCGACGTTTCGACGAAGTCTCATTCGTCATCTTCAGGCTGGTGTTTTCAGCTGCGTGCTTCTGGGAGAAACAGCTGCGATCACACATTGCTCCTAGAAGCACGAAGCTGAAGCCTGAAGATGACGAATGAGACTTCGTCAAACATCGCCAAGACACCTCCAATTTTACGCGGAGAAAACCCGAATAACCAAAGACACACACACACACACACACACACACACACACACATATAACATATAAACATATATATATATATATATATATATATGTAGGTCTTTGGTTATTTGGGTTTTCTCCTGTGTAAAATTGGAACTGTCTTGGTGACGTTTGACGAAGTCTCATTCGTCATCTTCAGGCTTCAGCTGCGTGCTTCTGGGAGAAACACGAAGCTGAAGCCTGAAGATGATGAATGAGACTTCGTCAAACATCGCCAAGACACCTCCAATTTTACGCGGGAGAAAACCCGAATAACCAAAGACACACACACACACACACACACACACACACACACACACACATATATGTTTTCTGAGGTTTTCGTGGGTGTTTGTATGTAGGTCTTTGGTTATTTGGGTTTTCTCCCGCGTAAAATTGGAACTGTCTTGGTGACGTTTCGACGAAGTCTCATTCGTCATCTTTAGGCTGGTGTTTTCAGCTTCGTGCTTCTAAGAGCAATGTGCGATCATTGCTGCTAGATCACACATTGCTCCTAGAAGCACGAAGCTGAAAACACCAGCCTGAAGATGACGAATGAGACTTCGTCGAAACATCGCCAAGACACTTCCAATTTTACGCGGGAGAAAACCCGAATAACCAAAGACCTACATACAAAAACCTCAGAAAACACACACACACACACACACAAACAAACACACACACACATATAACATATAAACATATATATATATATATATATATATATATATATATATGCAGATTTAGTTATCACTGGCACATCTGAAATTTTATTCTGTTTACAATGTGTTGTGGCTTCAGTTTAAAAGACTGCCATAATATTGTACCTGAACCATTAAATCAGTGCCATTTTGATATAGGGTCTTTTTAAAAGCCAAATTAATATTAGAATATCTGGTGATAACATACATCACTATGGTCTATTTTTATATCTAATATCCCCTTACATTCGTAAAACTACTTTTAAAATTTGGCTCCCCTAGTTAAAAAATGCTTGGGTGGAACTATAATTTTACCTTTTGATAGAACACAATCAGATTGGAGTGAAAAACATATTCCTTTTTTTATCTTTATAGAGAACTGGAGTTAAAAGACCAATACATTTATTTATTAAGCCATCTTCTTTATCTGAACCAAACAGCACCGCAATTTTTTAAAAAAAAAAGAAGATAAGAAACAAATAGTACGTACTTTCTTTTGAAACTATATACACAGGAAGAAACAGCAAAAGCAGAAAGCAGAAACTATTTAAATCTATTTTCATTTGCTATCTTTAAACACCAAAGCTAACCGCTACTGGTTAAGCCGTTTAATTGATTAATTAAAGGTAATATACAGATAGTCCTTAAACCAAAATATATGTAAAGATATTATATATATATATTCTAAGAAATTCCTGGAAAAGAGTTTTCTTAAGTGTAAATAAAAAGAAGATAAGAAACAAATAGTACGTACTTTCTTTTTGAAACTATATACACAGGAAGAAACAACAAAAGCAGAAAGCAGAAACTATTTAAATCTATTTTCATTTGCTATCTTTAACCACCAAAGCTAACCGCTACTGGTTAAGCCGTTTAATTGATTAATTAAATGTAATATACAGATAGTCCTTAAACCAAAATATATGTAAAGATATTATATATATATTCTAAGAAATTCCTGGAAAAGAGTTTTCTTAAGTGTAAATAAAAAGAAGATAAGAAACAAATAGTACGTACTTTCTTTTGAAACTATATACACAGGAAGAAACAGCAAAAGCAGAAAGCAGAAACTATTTAAATCTATTTTCATTTGCTATCTTTAAACACCAAAGCTAACCGCTACTGGTTAAGCTGTTTAATTGATTAATTAAAGGTAATATACAGATAGTCCTTAAACCAAAATATATGTAAAGATATTATATATATATTCTAAGAAATTCCTGGAAAAGAGTTTTCTTAAGTGTAAATAAAAAGAAGATAAGAAACAAATAGTACGTACTTTCTTTTTGAAACTATATACACAGGAAGAAACAACAAAAGCAGAAAGCAGAAACTATTTAAATCTATTTTCATTTGCTATCTTTAAACACCAAAGCTAACCGCTACTGGTTAAGCTGTTTAATTGATTAATTAAAGGTAATATACAGATAGTCCTTAAACCAAAATATATGTAAAGATATTATATATATATTCTAAGAAATTCCTGGAAAAGAGTTTTCTTAAGTGTAAATAAAAAGAAGATAAGAAACAAATAGTACGTACTTTCTTTTGAAACTATATACACAGGAAGAAACAGCAAAAGCAGAAAGCAGAAACTATTTAAATCTATTTTCATTTGCTATCTTTAAACACCAAAGCTAACCGCTACTGGTTAAGCCGTTTAATTGATTAATTAAATGTAATATACAGATAGTCCTTAAACCAAAATATATGTAAAGATATTATATATATATTCTAAGAAATTCCTGGAAAAGAGTTTTCTTAAGTGTAAATAAAAAGAAGATAAGAAACAAATAGTACGTACTTTCTTTTGAAACTATATACACAGGAAGAAACAGCAAAAGCAGAAAGCAGAAACTATTTAAATCTATTTTCATTTGCTATCTTTAAACACCAAAGCTAACCGCTACTGGTTAAGCCGTTTAATTGATTAATTAAAGGTAATATACAGATAGTCCTTAAACCAAAATATATGTAAAGATATTATATATATATTCTAAGAAATTCCTGGAAAAGAGTTTTCTTAAGTGTAAATAAAAAGAAGATAAGAAACAAATAGTACGTACTTTCTTTTTGAAACTATATACACAGGAAGAAACAACAAAAGCAGAAAGCAGAAACTATTTAAATCTATTTTCATTTGCTATCTTTAACCACCAAAGCTAACCGCTACTGGTTAAGCCGTTTAATTGATTAATTAAATGTAATATACAGATAGTCCTTAAACCAAAATATATGTAAAGATATTATATATATATATATGCAGATTTAGTTATCACTGGCACATCTGAATTTTATTCTGTTTACAATGTGTTGTGGCTTCAGTTTAAAAGACTGCCATAATATTGTACCTGAACCATTAAATCAGTGCCATTTTGATATAGGGTCTTTTAAAAGCCAAATTAATATTAGAATATCTGGTGATAACATACATCACTATGGTCTATTTTTATATCTAATATCCCTTACATTCGTAAAACTACTTTTAAAATTTGGCTCCCCTAGTTAAAAAATGCTTGGGTGGAACTATAATTTTACCTTTTGATTGAACACAATCAGATTGGAGTGAAAAACATATTCCTTTTTATCTTTATAGAGAACTGGAGTTAAAAGACCAATACATTTATTTATTTATTTATTTATTTATTTATTTATTTATTAAGCCATCTTCTTTATCTGAACCAAACAGCACCGCAATTTTTTAAAAATAATCTTGTGTTTCTCAAATTATTTTCCCTAGGAGCAGGAAAACAAATGGAAAAATCTTCAACAAAGTTTTGAAGAAAGTGGTATTTAAGGCCTGGCGAAAAAGTATCATTGTAAGCAAATCCACTTTACAAATGTCTCACTTAACAAGAGAAAGGTTGGGCTCAATTGTGGTCATAAGTCGAGGACTGCCTGTAACTCAAAGAACGAGCAAATTGATAAACATTTTCTAAAGATTGCTTTCACTGCTTCGTCCGGTTTATTAACGTCCTGTTCAAAGTCTCACTCCAATGTCACGAAGAATTGTGAACGAGCAATCTTTGATTCCCAATCTTAGATCCAGAGTTAACAACTGCAGTGAGGCAGGTTGTAAAGGGGCAAATCCACTTTACAAATGTCTCACTTAACAAGAGAAAGGTTGGGCTCAATTGTGGTCATAAGTCGAGGACTGCCTGTAACTCAAAGAACGAGCAAATTGATAAACATTTTCTAAAGATTGCTTTCACTGCTTCGTCCGGTTTATTAACGTCCTGTTCAAAGTCTCACTCCAATGTCACGAAGAATTGTGAACGAGCAATCTTTGATTCCCAATCTTAGATCCAGAGTTAACAACTGCAGTGAGGCAGGTTGTAAAGGGGCAAATCCACTTTACAAATGTCTCACTTAACAAGAGAAAGGTTGGGCTCAATTGTGGTCATAAGTCGAGGACTGCCTGTAACTCAAAGAACGAGCAAATTGATAAACATTTTCTAAAGATTGCTTTCACTGCTTCGTCCGGTTTATTAACGTCCTGTTCAAAGTCTCACTCCAATGTCACGAAGAATTGTGAACGAGCAATCTTTGATTCCCAATCTTAGATCCAGAGTTAACAACTGCAGTGAGGCAGGTTGTAAAGGGGCAAATCCACTTTACAAATGTCTCACTTAACAAGAGAAAGGTTGGGCTCAATTGTGGTCATAAGTCGAGGACTGCCTGTAACTCAAAGAACGAGCAAATTGATAAACATTTTCTAAAGATTGCTTTCACTGCTTCGTCCGGTTTATTAACGTCCTGTTCAAAGTCTCACTCCAATGTCACGAAGAATTGTGAACGAGCAATCTTTGATTCCCAATCTTAGATCCAGAGTTAACAACTGCAGTGAGGCAGGTTGTAAAGGGGCAAATCCACTTTACAAATGTCTCACTTAACAAGAGAAAGGTTGGGCTCAATTGTGGTCATAAGTCGAGGACTGCCTGTAACTCAAAGAACGAGCAAATTGATAAACATTTTCTAAAGATTGCTTTCACTGCTTCGTCCGGTTTATTAACGTCCTGTTCAAAGTCTCACTCCAATGTCACGAAGAATTGTGAACGAGCAATCTTTGATTCCCAATCTTAGATCCAGAGTTAACAACTGCAGTGAGGCAGGTTGTAAAGGGGCAAATCCACTTTACAAATGTCTCACTTAACAAGAGAAAGGTTGGGCTCAATTGTGGTCATAAGTCGAGGACTGCCTGTAACTCAAAGAACGAGCAAATTGATAAACATTTTCTAAAGATTGCTTTCACTGCTTCGTCCGGTTTATTAACGTCCTGTTCAAAGTCTCACTCCAATGTCACGAAGAATTGTGAACGAGCAATCTTTGATTCCCAATCTTAGATCCAGAGTTAACAACTGCAGTGAGGCAGGTTGTAAAGGGGCAAATCCACTTTACAAATGTCTCACTTAACAAGAGAAAGGTTGGGCTCAATTGTGGTCATAAGTCGAGGACTGCCTGTAACTCAAAGAACGAGCAAATTGATAAACATTTTCTAAAGATTGCTTTCACTGCTTCGTCCGGTTTATTAACGTCCTGTTCAAAGTCTCACTCCAATGTCACGAAGAATTGTGAACGAGCAATCTTTGATTCCCAATCTTAGATCCAGAGTTAACAACTGCAGTGAGGCAGGTTGTAAAGGGGCAAATCCACTTTACAAATGTCTCACTTAACAAGAGAAAGGTTGGGCTCAATTGTGGTCATAAGTCGAGGACTGCCTGTAACTCAAAGAACGAGCAAATTGATAAACATTTTCTAAAGATTGCTTTCACTGCTTCGTCCGGTTTATTAACGTCCTGTTCAAAGTCTCACTCCAATGTCACGAAGAATTGTGAACGAGCAATCTTTGATTCCCAATCTTAGATCCAGAGTTAACAACTGCAGTGAGGCAGGTTGTAAAGGGGCAAATCCACTTTACAAATGTCTCACTTAACAAGAGAAAGGTTGGGCTCAATTGTGGTCATAAGTCGAGGACTGCCTGTAACTCAAAGAAACGAGCAAATTGATAAACATTTTCTAAAGATTGCTTTCACTGCTTCGTCCGGTTTATTAACGTCCTGTTCAAAGTCTCACTCCAATGTCACGAAGAATTGTGAACGAGCAATCTTTGATTCCCAATCTTAGATCCAGAGTTAACAACTGCAGTGAGGCAGGTTGTAAAGGGGCAAATCCACTTTACAAATGTCTCACTTAACAAGAGAAAGGTTGGGCTCAATTGTGGTCATAAGTCGAGGACTGCCTGTAACTCAAAGAAACGAGCAAATTGATAAACATTTTCTAAAGATTGCTTTCACTGCTTCGTCCGGTTTATTAACGTCCTGTTCAAAGTCTCACTCCAATGTCACGAAGAATTGTGAACGAGCAATCTTTGATTCCCAATCTTAGATCCAGAGTTAACAACTGCAGTGAGGCAGGTTGTAAAGGGGCAAATCCACTTTACAAATGTCTCACTTAACAAGAGAAAGGTTGGGCTCAATTGTGGTCATAAGTCGAGGACTGCCTGTAACTCAAAGAAACGAGCAAATTGATAAACATTTTCTAAAGATTGCTTTCACTGCTTCGTCCGGTTTATTAACGTCCTGTTCAAAGTCTCACTCCAATGTCACGAAGAATTGTGAACGAGCAATCTTTGATTCCCAATCTTAGATCCAGAGTTAACAACTGCAGTGAGGCAGGTTGTAAAAGGGGGCGAAATCCACTTTACAAATGTCTCACTTAACAAGAGAAAGGTTGGGCTCAATTGTGGTCATAAGTCGAGGACTGCCTGTAACTCAAAGCAACGAGCATATTGAATACACCTTCCTCCTCCTGTTTTCCCCACAACGACAACCCTGTGAGGTGGGTTGGACTGAGACGGAGGGAAGAGCCACCCAGCTGGCTTTTGGGCCCAAGGTGGGACTAGAATTCACAGTCTCCCGTTTTCTATCCTGGTGCCTCATATGTTTGACCTGTTGTGACCTTTTGCCATCTTCCTTAAATAACTGGTATACTTTGAATATTCGGAAGAAATTTTACAAATCGTATGAATTAATTCAATAACTGCTCGCAATGAACCTTGTATCTAGGTAGGTATATATATATATATATATATATATATATATATATATATATATATGCAGATTTAGTTATCACTGGCACATCTGAAATTTTATTCTGTTTACAATGTGTTGTGGCTTCAGTTTAAAAGACTGCCATAATATTGTACCTGAACCATTAAATCAGTGCCATTTTGATATAGGGTCTTTTTAAAAGCCAAATTAATATTAGAATATCTGGTGATAACATACATCACTATGGTCTATTTTTATATCTAATATCCCCTTACATTCGTAAAACTACTTTTAAAATTTGGCTCCCCCTAGTTAAAAAAATGCTTGGGTGGAACTATAATTTTACCTTTTGATTGAACACAATCAGATTGGAGTGAAAAACATATTCCTTTTTTTATCTTTATAGAGAACTGGAGTTAAAAGACCAATACATTTATTTATTAAGCCATCTTCTTTATCTGAACCAAACAGCACCGCAATTTTTTTTAAAAAAATAATCTTGTGTTTCTCAAATTATTTTCCCCTAGGAGCAGGAAAACAAATGGAAAAAATCTTCGACAAAGTTTTGAAGAAAGTGGTATTTAAGGCCTGGCGAAAAAGTATCATTGTAAGCAAAAAGCCTAAAAAATCAGTTGAGGTAAGAATATTTTAGTTTGTGTTGCGCTTTCGAAAAGAAGCGCTGAAATAAATTCATTTTTAAATCTATTTTCATTTGCTATCTTTAAACACCAAAGCTAACCGCTACTGGTTAAGCTGTTTAATTGATTAATTAAAGGTAATATACAGATAGTCCTTAAACCAAAATATATATAAAGATATTATATATATATTCTAAGAAATTCCTGGAAAAAGAGTTTTCTTAAGTGTAAATAAAAAAGAAGATACGTCGATTCAAAATCTTTGGGACACATTAAAAGCATATAGTAGAGGGATGACGATTGCATATATGACAAAAAAAAAAGAAAAGAGAAGGTCCCACCAAAGCAAACTACAGGAAGAGCTTAAAAAAGCAGAAGAAGAATTGCAAAAAGATCCCCAAAATAAAAAAATAAAAGAGGAAAGGAGAATAATTAAACATAAATTAAATCTGATAATTCAAGAGGAAGTGGCACTGAAAATAAAGATGGCCAAACAGGGCCTCTGGTGGCTCAGACTGCTAAGACAGTCTGTTATTAACACAGCTGCCTGCAATTACTGCAGGTTCGAGTCCCACCAGGCCCAAGGTTGACTCAGCCTTCCATCCTTTATAAGGTAGGTAAAATGAGGACCCAGATTGTTGAGGGCAATAAGTTGACTTTGTATATAAATATACAAATAGGATGAAGACTATTGCTTAACACATTGTAAGCCGCCCTGAGTCTTCGGAGAAGGGCGGGATATAAATGCAAATTAAAAAACAAAACAAAAACAAAATTATTTTGAGCAAGGTGAGCAGATGGTTAGCCTATAAATTAAAAAAGGAAAAAGATAAAAGAACGATTCAACATTTGAAAAATGAGGAAGGGGAAATCCAATACAAAAAAGAAGATAAGAAACAAATAGTACGTACTTTCTTTTTGAAACTATATACACAGGAAGAAACAGCAAAAGCAGAAATCCAAAACTATTGAAATCTATTTTCATTTGCTATCTTTAACCACCAAAGCTAACCGCTACTGGTTAAGCCGTTTAATTGGTTAATGAAAGGTAATATACAGATAGTCCTCGAGTTACGACCGCAACGTAGCCCAAAATTTCTACTGCTAAGTGAAGTTAAGAGAATTTTATCCCATTTTATGACCCTTCTTGCCACAGTTGTTAAATGAATCACTGCCGTTGTTAAGTTGGTAACATGGTTGTTAAGTGAATCCTGGCTTCCCCATTGACTTTGCTTGTCAGAAGGTCTCAAAAGGTGATCGCATGATCCCGAGACATTGTAACCGTCATAAATACAAGCCAGTTGGCATGTGTCTGATTTTTGATCACCTCACCACAGGAATGCTGCGACTCTCGTAAGTGTGAAAAACGGTCATACATCACCGTTTTCGGTGCCACTGTAACTTCAAACGGTCACTAAACAAGCTCTCGTAAGTCGAGGACTACCTGCAGCACAGATAGCCCTTGAGTTACGACCGCAATTGAGACCACTGTTTCTGTTGCATGATTCTCTTTAACGACTTCAGTGATTCGCTTAACAACTGTGGCAAAAAAAAAAAAGGCTCATAAAATGGAGCCAAGCTCGTTTAACGGCTGTCTCGCTTAGCCGTGGAAATTTTTGGGCTCATTGGTGGCTGTAACTCGAGGACTCCCTGTAGAATGCAGTTGGAAGCGGGAACTCAGAACTGGAGTGGTTCCCGATGAACATCTTCCAAGGTTTAATAGCTTTGTTTCACTCAGCATTAAACGTTATCCTTGTTTGAACTGCAACTCATCATTCACTACTAATTCCTTTAATTATGTTTTCGGGAGGTTGTAAATTATGCCGACTTTCCTTCTGTTTTTCCCCAAGGGTTTAGAAGATGCAAAAATGAAATAAAATAAAATAAGCTTCTTTATGAACCAGCTGCGTTTTCGTGACTCATCTCTCTCCTTCCTTGGCTTTTATTCTTCGCAACGATATAATGTTCCTTGATTTTCCTCCTCCTCAAAAACTGCATTCCTTTGTCCAGTGATTCTGGGATTTATTTTGCTATCTCTGAAAGCATTTGGATGCAAGATCCTAACTTCCCTTCTCTACAGCCTGTAGTTCCAGCGTCTTTTTCACCCCACAGATCCGTGGAAATGATCTTCTACCTTTCCCTAATGTGAAATGAGGCGGCTTTTTTAGGCTTGTGTGCATGTTTGTGCTTCCAAAGAAATGGCAGGCAAAATGTCTCAAAATGTCGCTTTTTTTTGTTGTTGTTCCAAAAGGCAACTGGATAGTGGTTGTTTTTTTCTCCTTGGGGAAGAAGGAAATGTTTCCCTTCTCATCCAAGAAGCATCATCAGTTATGATGCTGCGGGATGGAAAGTTAGGTACTGACTATCCTTCCATCCCCTGGCATCATAGAGTCAATGCCTTTCCTTCCATCCCATTCCATAGAGTATATAGCCTTCCATTCCATACCTTGCCTTCCATCCCATTCCATAGAGTCAATACCAATCCTTCTATCCCATTCCATAGAGTCAGTACCTATCCGTCCATCCCATTCCATAGTCACTACCTATCTTTGCATCCCATCCCATAGAGTCACTACCTATCTTTCCATCCCATCCCATAGAGTCACTACCTATCTTTCCATCCCGTCTCATAGAGTCACTACCTATCTTTCCATCCCATTCCATAGAGTCACTACCTATCTTTCCATCCCATTCCATACTACCTATCTTTCCATCCCATTCCATAGAGTCAGTCAGTACCTATCCATCCATCCCATTCCATAGAGTCAGTCAGTACCTATCCTTCCTTCCCATTCCATAGAGTCACTACCTATCTATCCATCCCATTCCATAGAGTATATAGCCTTCCGTTCAGTACCTATTCATCCATCCCGTTCCATAAACTACTTAGCAAATTTCTGTTGCTAAGCAATTTTATTACTGCAGATGATTATATATATTATTGTATTATGCTACATGTTACGTACCTCAATCTTAAATCCGACTGATCATCTGATTTTGTGTCCTCAACTAACGACCACAGTTGAGCCCAAAATTTCTGTGGTTAAGTAAGACATTTGTTAAGTGAGTTTTCCACAGTTATTAAGTGAATCACTGCAGTTATTTAGTTAGTAAGTGTTGTTAAGTGGGTTGTTAAATTAATCTGGCTTCCCCCTTGATTTTGCTTGTCAGAAGGTTGCCAAAGGGAATCGCCTAACTTGCGGGATACTGCAACCGTCATAAATATGCATCAATTGCCATGCATTTGAATGTTGATCCATCCCTTTCCATAGGGGACCCTGCAACGGTCGTAACAGTGGAAAACGGTCATAGTTGACTTTTTTTCAGTGCCACTGTAACTTCCAGCAGTCACTAAATGTTGTAAGTCAAGGACTACCTGTATAATTATGATTAATTATATTAATCATCATACATACAGTGAAGGCCACACTTGGAATCCTGCATCCAGTTTTGGTCGCCACAACGTAAAAAAAGATGTGGAGACTCTAGAAAGAGTGCAGAGAAGAACAACCAAGAGGATTAGGGGACTGGAGGCTAAAACATATGAAGAACGGTTGCAGGAACTGGGTATGTCTAGTTTAATAAAAAGAAGGACTAGGGGAGACATGATAGCAGTGTTCCAATATCTCAGGGGTTGCCACAAAGAAGAGGGAGTCAAACTATTCTCCAAAGCACCTGAGGGTAGAACAAGAAGCAATGGGTGGAAACTGATCAAGGAGAGAAGCAACCTAGAACTAAGGAGAAATTTCCTGACAGTTAGAACAATTAATCAGTGGAACAACTTGCCTGCAGAAGTTGTGAATGCTCCAACACTGGAAGTTTTTAAGAAGAGATTGGACAACCACTTGTCTGAAACAGTATAGGGTCTCCTGTTTGATCAGGCAGGAGATTGAACTAGAAGATCTCTAAGGTCCCTTCTAACTCTGTTTTTCTATTCTATTCTATTCTATTCTATTCTATTCTATTCTATTCTATTCTATTCTATTCTATTCTATTCTATGCTATGCTATGCTATGCTACGCTATGCTATGCTATGCTATGCTATGCTACGCTATGCTATGCTATGCTATTTCTATTCTATTCTATTCTATTCTAGTCTAGTCTAGTCTAGTCTAGTCTAGTCTACTCTACTCTACTCTATTCTATTCTATTCTATTCTATTCTATTCTATTCAAATGCAATTTGTACTTGCCCTATGTGTTTAACTGAACACATCTTTTCCCCTTAATTAGGTTCGCCAGACTGGGTGAAAGAAAAACCCTGATACTTGACTCTTATTATATATCTATATTTTGCAGCCTGTGTTGGAATCTGAGGAATTACTTTTTGTTCAACCTGAACCCCGCGAGAGACGATATTCGGAGAAACGCCGCTCGAGTGCCGCCCCCAAACATGTGTTCGAAGATTTACCTGTATTCCATACGAAATCAGGCCGAGAATATTTTACTAAGATGCCCATGCAACCATTAGCCCAGGTTGTCTGTCTGTTTGTTTATTATGATAAAGATCACGTGAAGTGTTAATACCACTTTACAACCAGGGGTGGGCTTCAAAAATTTTAGCATGGGGTTTTCTGCCCGGTTGCTGTGTGGGCGTGGCCTAGTTGGCCTCCTGCACCATGGTGGGGGGGCGTTTTTGCCCTCCCCGGGCTCTGGAGGCTTTCCTCGAGCCTCCGGGAGGGCCAAAACAGCCTCCCCAAGCTCCGGAGGCCCTTCCCGAACTTCCGGTAGGCCCATTTTTCGCCCTCCCCAAGCCTCCACAGGCGCCCTGCACTTACCTGCATCCAAACTGGGCCGCATGGGGACTCCTGGGAGGGGCGGGCGAGGCCAGCCAGGAGTGGGATTTGTGGGATTTTCCGAACTGCACAGAATCTTAGCTAGAGGTTCTCCCGAACCCCTGCGAACCCCCAGCAGCCCATCCCTGTTTATATTGTAAGACCACCCTTGGAATATTGCTCCCAGTTTTGGTTGCCACGATATACAGATAGCCCTCAATTTACAACAGTTCATTTAGTGACAGTTCAAAGTTGCAACAACACTGAAAAGAAAAAGTGACTTACGAGTCCATTGTAAAAATGGTGGTGTTTTTTTTTTAAAAAAATTGCTGTGGAAAGCTACCCTTTTCATTAAATATTACATTTGAGGATACGGAGTGCTTTAGAGATGAATATGGTTGTTTAATCCTGTGTACGTTAACGTTCTTCTTTGTTTTGAATTTAGATTTTCCGGTATTTAAACATAGTTGACTTGGCTAGGTGCGCTCAGGTTTCCCAGACCTGGAAGGCCATGACACAAGTGGTTACAGTATGGAGTAACGTAAGTAGAGTTGCTTGAAACTTTTAACAAAAAAATTTTTGTTAAATATTTTGTTTAAAATATTTTGTTTAAAAAAAAAATCCCATTGGGGAAAACTAAAGAAATGAACTATTCGTTTTAAAATGAACACATCATCCTAAACACGTAGTATGGGTCGTCCTCTACTTAGCAACCAGAATTGGAATGGGAACGTCCGTTGCTAAACGAGGTAGTTGTTGAGTGAGCCACGCTCGATTTTATGAAAGTCTCTTTTGCTGTGGTTGTTAAGCGAATCACCCTGGTTGCTAAGCAAATTTGGTGTGTGTGTCCCCACCTTGACTTTGCTTGTTTGAAGCTGGGAGTGTCACTAACAGTAACACGAACGTGGACCCCAGCTTTTTTTATTTATTTTATTTATTTATTTATTAAATTTTTATACCGCCCTTCTCCCGAAGGACTCAGGGCGGTTTACAGCCATAATAAAAAACAACAGCAAAATACACATAAAAACATGATTAAAAAACTTATTATACAAATGGCCGAATTAAAACAATTAAAAATAAATTATAAAATAAATTATAAAAAATAAAAATAAGCTTGCTGCATCTATCGTAAATACATGCCTATTACCAAGTAATAATATTTTGATCATACGACCACGGGGGCCCTGGGACATTTGTAAACGTGAAATTTCATCATAAATACACGCATTGGTCTGAAAATTATTTTTTTTTTAAAAAAATAACAGTTTACTATCCTTGCATTGGCCCACGATTGCTAAAGGAGGAGTGTCTGTTATTTAAGAAGCCATTCCTATCGGTTTACCGTGTTTTTCGGGTAACGTTCTTAATGTTAAGGACTGGGAAGTAGGTGAAATGTTGTAGTCTTTTTGTAATATCTGCAGCAGTGTTATTATTTTTTTTTTTAAGATTGATTTTTCTGAAGTGAAGGACGTCATAAACGATCGTGTGGCACAGCGGATTTTGCAGAAGTGGCACACGAATGTGGTGCAGTTGAGCCTTCATGGCTGTGCTACCTTACACTGGCTTACTTTTAAAGCTATAGGTGAGTATTTCATTTTACCTTCCTCCCTCCCTCCCTCCCTCTTTCTTTCCTTCCTTCCTTCCTTCTCCCTCCCTCCCTTCTCTGCTTCCCTCCCTCCCTCCTTCCTCCCTCCCTCCCTTCTTCCTTCCTTCCTTCCTTCCTTCCTTCCATCCTTCCTTCAGTCCTTCCTCTCTCCCTCCCTCCCTCCCTTCCTCTCTGCTTCCCTCCATCCTTCCTTCCTTCCTTCCTTCCTTCCTTCCTTCCTTCCTTCCTTTCTTCCTTCCTTCAGTCCTTCCTCTCTCCCTCCCTCCCTTCCTCTCTGCTTCCCTCCATCCATCCATCCTTCCTCCCTCCTTCCTTCCTTCCTTCCTTCCTTCCTTCCTTCCTTCCTCTCTCCCTCCCTCCCTTCCTCTCTGCTTCCCTCCATCCCTTCCTCTCTGCTTCCCTCCATCCATCCATCCTTCCTCCCTCCCTCCCTCCCTCCTTCCTTCCTTCCTTCCTTCCTTCCTTCCTTCAGTTCTTCCTCTCTCCCTCCCTCCCTTCCTCTCTGCTTCCCTCCATCCATCCTTCCTCCCTCCCTCCTTCCTTCCTTTCTTCCTTCCTTCCTTCCTTCCTTCCTCTGGGAGGGGAGGGGCAGGAAAGGTAACAGAGGGAAAGCTGAAACAACCACTGCCACCCCACCGCATCCCGCCTTGGATATGGGGCTGGAGTGTCAGAAAGTGTCAAAAAATTTTTCCCACCATTTCGGTGGGCGTGACTTGGTGGGGGGGTATGTGACTGAGTGTGTGAGTGACATCAAGTTGGCCACGCCCACTCGGTCATCTCCCCCCCAACCTAGCCACATCCACAGAACCGGTAGTAAAAAAAATTTGAACCCATCCCTGGGCAGGGCCAGCCAGCAATTTAACAACCGGTTCCCTCGAACCGGCTGGATCCCACCACTGGTAGAGGAGGTTCACCTGTGTGCCTAGGAATATTTGTAGCTCAGGGATGAACAGTGAGGTCCTTGGTTGCTCTCCCAGCTTGGTTGTTTTCTTGCAGACGTTTCATTACCAAACTAGGTAACATCATCAGATTCTAGAAGCGATGATGTTACGTAGTTTAGTAATGAAACATCTTCAAGAAAGCAAGCGCAGCGAGTACCAAGGACTCCTCAGAAGTCCTAAGAAGTCCTACGAGACTAGGCATTTCTTGTGACAAGGGAGGTCATAAAAGACGGCAAAACTCACTCAACAAATGTCTCGCTTAGCAACAGAAATGTTGAGCTCAATTGTGGTCTTAAGTCAAGGACTATCTGCACATTAGTTTAATTGGGCCTTCATATGTGGTTCTAGTCTTTCGTGCCTAGGGCAACAGACATCTTTCAAAGAAGTTTCAAGACTTTTTAACAGTAGAATCCATTGATATTTCAGAATACTTTCCCCCCGTGATAGTCTCTTTTGCTGTTGTATTATTTTTCTTCCTTTTGTAACTTTTTTTAAAATTTGCTGCTGAAATTCCCCCCTCTGTTTTATGTTTGTTTTTATACTAAGTCTGTCTTAAATTTAAATGAACTTGGCATCCCTAATTTAGTATTACTATGCATTTTAGAAATCTGTTTCTAACAACAGCCTGTTGCAGTTCAGGACTTCCTTCCTAAATAACTTCTGTATTTATATTCCCATTTCTCCTATCCCCCTTTATGGACAACTAGCTGGAGTTTGGACCAGTTGTTGCTTTTCAACAACCCAGTTCTTCATTTGCAACTGAAATACATCATTTTATTTATTTTTATTTGCCTGACTTAGTTTCTCAATGGTAGAAAAGAATTCTTCAAAGCACTTACCACAGGGAGGGAATCTTGTGGCTGTTCTCGTAATTATTTGTACCTTCAAGTCAGTGGTAAAATCCAATTTTTTTTACTACCGGTTCTGTGGGTGTGGCTTGGTGGGTGTGGCAGGGGAAGGATATTGCAAAATCCCCATTCCCTCCCCACTCCTGGGGGAAGAATATTGCAAAATCTCCATTCCCACCCCACTCTGGGACCAGCCAGAGGTGGTATTTGCCAGTTCTCCGAACTGCTCAAAATTTCCGCTACCGGTTCTATAGAACCTGTCAGAACTTTCTGGATTTCACCCCTGGACTACCTGTCCTGTGTAAACATACATTATGTTTGGAAAAGCTGCACATTTTTCTACAGAGGTTTATTTTTTTTCTCCAGAAGCGATTTAGCTGCTTCCTCCTACCAATGATTACCAAACAGGGCAAAAATGACTCCAAACCAATTAAAAATAGTACGTTTATAAAGAACAATGCAATTAATGCCATCTTGTGATTAGTACTCAAAAATAGTTTAGCAGATAGTCCATCATGAACAAACATCACAATTACAGTATCAAAATATATAAATGATCCTTCCTCTTATATAAAAAATACCAAAGCATTTGGATTATGCTAGTGGGCCAATTAATCTATTATTCTGACAATGACCGCATGTTTTGGAGTCGGTTCGTCTGTTTCGTTATCCTCAAATACGTCTGGATAAATCTGTAGCCTATCTTTGGGACATTCCTCAAAATAACTTCTGACGTACTTTCTAACCGACCATCCTTTATATTCTTCAGGTTTTCGGCACTCTAAGCCATTGTAGTGAACATTGTAGTGGTGCTTCAACCAGTAGAAAAGATAATGGATGTTATAGTCGCACCTCCAAGGGTTTTCTTTAAGCCGCAGTATTTTCAAAAAGTACAAATGTTCCAGGACGCCATATTCAATATTTTGTAGGGAGTTGTTTGATAGATCTAGTTCTTCCAGATTGATGAGGCCTGCAAAAGCAGCTAGTCAAGGAAATTAAAAATAATAACAATTAGAAATAACAAACGAAACGACATATCCATTTGTAGCATTTGCACACTGGTTGAAATTCCCTGGCAACCCATCCAGAGATTCGGCATTTTTGCGGTAATAAACCAAAATACAAATCATAACAGTTTTAATTTTTCCCCTTGCTTAAATTAAAAACTGTGGCAGTGTGTATGTCTTATGTCTTCAGAACGAGACACTGTGGTTAATATTTTGATTTTCGCGAAAGAAGCAGAAATGAAGCAATTGACAGAAACCCAGACAGAGGGTGGGTATAAATCTGTGAGATTATTTCTTATTTTGCATTATGGTGTACTGCACTTTCTCTGGCTTGGCTTAGTAGGTTGTGTGCATCCAGTTGCTGTAAATTCCAAATCTTGTTTTAGACTATATATATATATATATATATATATATATATATATATATATATATATGGATATGGATATGGATATGGATATGGATATGGATATATGTAGGTCTTTGGTTATTCGGGTTTTCTCCCGCGTAAAATTAGAAGTGTCTTGGTGACATTTCGACAAAGTCTCATTCGTCATCTTCAGGCTTCAGCTTCGTGCTTCTTCGACGAAGCTGAAGCCTGAAGATGACGAATGAGACTTCGTCGAAACGTCGCCAAGACACTTCCAATTTTACGCGGGAGAAAACCCGAATAACCAAAGACCTACATACAAACACCCGCGAAAACCTCAGAAAACATATATATATGCGGGAGATACGTGTGTATGCCCACATTGTCCCTCCCGTCCCAGGAGACTCCATGTGGGCGTTTTGGATGCCAGGTAAGTACAGGGCTCACGCGGAGGCTCTGGGAGGGCCAAAAACAGGCCTACCGGAAATCCGGAAACAGGCCGTTTCAGGCCTCCGGAGGACCTGTTTTCGCCCTCCCCAGGCTCCAAGAAAGTTTCCAGAGCCTGGGGAAGGCAAAAAACAGGCCTAACGGGCCTACTGGAAGTCCAGAAACAGGCCATTTCCAGCCTCCAGAGGCTTCAGGGAGGCCTGCTTGGCCCAAAACGGGTTGCTGGGGGGGGGTCGTGTGCATATGCATGGGGGTTTTGGGTGCATGCACGGAGGTGGAGCAGCACGGGGGGGTGTAGCGGGCACATGTGTGTGGAGGGCCGGGCATGTGTGGGGCATTGCATGATGGGTGTGGGCATGCGCGTACGTGACACTACCCGCATTCCCCCACTTTTGGCACGCGACAGCAAAATGTTTTGCCATCACTGCTATAAGGTTTCGCTTAAAGAGCTATGACAAAACCCCTCATGAGGTATTCAAACATAGTACAGAATTATATGTTTCACATTGACCTCCACGTTATCTAAGAAGTTCTGAAAAATGGTATGACAAAGATAACGCCAGGATGATTACACCGTGTCCAATGTTTTAATAAGTGTTTAATAAAAAAAAAGTATTAAAAAAAAAAGAATGGTTACGACCAAATTTAGCTGAACAGTTTGGGCTCAGTTCTGGTCATATGTTGAGAAACTATCTGTATAAGGATAGTTTGCCAGAATAAAAAGGGAATTAAGAGCGCCTGGGATTGATGTATTAAAATATATTTTTCTTACTTTTCTCATGCCGTCACCTTGCTTATCCTCTGTTTTGTATAACTTTGCTAATTTTGGTGGCTTGGTGGTTACTTATGTACCTAGATGTAATTATAGTTGTTCTTTAAGCTAATTGGATGGAGATCACAGTACAAATGTACCTCTCACTAATTCCCTCCATGTTGTAGTGATTAAATACCTGAAGAACTCTAAAGAATAGAATGGAATGGAATGGAATGGAATAGAATAGAATAGAATAGAATAGAATAGAATAGAATTTTTTTATTGGCCAAGTGTGACTGGACACACAAGGAATTTGTCTTGGTGCATACGCTCTCTGTGTACATAAAAGAAAAGATACCTCCATCAAGGTACAACATTTACAACACAAATGATGGTCATAGGACACAACATCATTAAGTGTTAGGAGTCATAGCTGTTAAATAGGGGCATTATCAGAATCATAAGGTACAACACTTAATGATAGTCATAGGGGACAAATAAGCAATCAGGAAACAATCAATATCAAAGAGATCTTTTGGAATGAATCTAACATTTTTTTATCTCCTTTTGAAAAGTACCGTATTTTTCGCACTGTAAGATGCACCGGACCATAAAACACACACTTAGCTTTAGAGGAGGAAAACAAGGGGGAAAAAAATCTGCCTCTGCCTCCTGGCATCCATCTGGCTAGCATCCTTGCCGAAAACAGCAAACAGCTTGGTCAGCTTCAGCAAGCTATCGCAGCCCCAGCACGTGACTCGTCAGGGCTCCTTTCCATTCCACCCACCATCGGTCAACTGAGCTGAGCTGCTGCCACCACTGGGGAACACTGGAGCCTTCGCTGCCAAGCAGCTTATTGGCGATTGAATTTGCCTCCCAGAATACAAAATATGCCGCCACTTATTGCAGCTGATCATCGCAGTTCGCCATTCACTGCCACCGCCGATCACCACCTCCGCTTGCCACTGCCGCCAATCGGTAGCGAACGGCGGTGATTGGCAGCGAATGACGGTGACGAGCAGTGGCGGCGAACAGAGTCAGCGGCAGCGATCACCACCTCCTAGAACAGCTGATTGGTGATATTCCGGGAGGCTGATCCAACCGCTGCTCGGCAACAAAGGCTCCAGTGTTCCCTGATGACGGCGAATGGCGGCAGTGGTGACTATGTGCTCTACAGTATCTTATAATGTGAAAAATACAGGAAGTCTTCCATACAGCACAAAGTTGTCAGAATGGGAAAGAACACTGGATACAGTGTAATAGGAAATATGACTCAAATTCAGGGGTGAAATGCTCTCGGTTCGGACCGGCTTGCATGATCCGGTAGTGATGGTGGCTGCTGGTTCGGAGGACTGGTAGCAAAAATCCCTGGGCCGGCCCCCCTGCCTCTGCTGAGCCGCACCATCAGCAGAGGTTTTTTTTTTTACTTTTAAAAGCAGGTTTTTCTTCAGCCGAAACATGCCTTTAAAAGTAAAAAAAAAAGCCTTTGAAGATCCCACCCCCCCGCTGAGATTGGCAGAGCCTTTAAACTTAAAAAAATTTTTTTTAAAGGCTCCTCTGGCAATCTCACCTGAGTTCCTCATCAGCAGAACCTTAAAAAACATGTTTTCTGTAGAAAACATGTAGAAAACCTCCTTTTAAGAGATTCTAAGGCACTTACCTGATTACTGATAGAACGCATGGCTTTTTCCCCAGCCCCAAAGCCCCAGTTTCACTTTCAGTACCAGACAGAATCAGTTGCTTAGCTAATCTATTTCATCACCGAGCAACTAATGCTGGCTGGCTTTGCTGGCTGAGGAACTCAGGGAATTGAAGTCCACAAACCTTAAAGTTACAAAGGTTGGAGACCCCTGATCTAAAACATAGAAATAAAATAAAATAAAATAATAAAATAAAATATTTGTGCAGCTTTCTGAGATTTGGTGTGTTTCTGTAGTGTTTCAGTCTAACTACACAAACACACAAAATCTCAGAAAGCTGTATGTGTTATTTTGTGTGTGTGTGTGTGTCAGTTGTGTTGTGTTGTGTGTGTGTAAAGTGTGAAAGTTGGTTTTTGAGCTTTTTGTGGCTGTGTGAAGTGTGAAGTGCAGCTGCTTTTACACTGTGTGTGAGTCAGTTGTGTTGTGTTGTATGTGTGTAAAGTGTGAAAGTTGGTTTTTGGTACCTCTTATTGTTTTTTATACTTTGTTTATTATTTTTATTATTTATTGGTATTGGCCACACCCACCCAGTCATCTGACCACCAAGCCACGCCCACCAATTAAGTCACACCCACAGAACCGGTAGGGAAAATTTTTAGATTTCACCCCTGCTCAAATTATATTTATAAGTATAAATATATTTATAAATATATATCTTGTTTATATTTACATCTCTATCTAAAGCAATTTTAAGATGCATGGACCATCTCGGAATCCCCCCACTGGCAGCCCACCTGTGGAATTCTGGGAGTTGAAGTCCACAGGTTTTAGTAGCTAAGTTGTAAAAAACACTGATCTAAAGAGTTAATATAGATGTATTCCAAACCGTGTCTATTTCCCACAAGATATTTTACATATTGCTTGGATCAATAAGAAAATAATAAGTGTATTTTTAAAAAACAAAAAAAATTTCATGAAGAAAATTTGCATCATTAAATTAGCGATGAAAGGCAAGGATGGCTTAAAATATTACGGTTGTGAAGTTCATCAATTTTTGCTCACCTGGGTCTATGTGAACTAGTCCATTGCTACTGAGATTTAACACCTTCAGGTCATCGATGTCTTCAAATTCCTTGGGTCGTAATACATTGATTTTGTTGTTGGAAAGATCAAGTTTAACTGTGTCTGGAGATATATTGCTTGGGACTTTTCTTAAATCTTGAGAGGAAAAAAAAATCACAATTGCAGAGATTATAATAAAGATTATAATTACATTATAAACTTGATGGCCCATATCCTGTAACCAGTTTTTACCCCTTGTGCCATCACTCTAATGAACCCCTAATTCCCACAGCGCTGTTTTAGACCTAAGGATATTTACTCTGTAGTAGGGCTGAATTACTATTATCCTCCCCATCTTTCCTATTACCTTCTCCTATTGGTACCTTATGATTATATTGCTTCGTCGTTTGTATGTCCACTGAGAGCTTCTGCACCAGAGACAAATTTCTTGTATGTCCAATCACACTTGGCCAATAAAGAATATTTTACGTTCTGTATTCTATTAGCCAAGTTTTCCATTTTGAATACCCACATAGATTTTCCAATGGCGCTGTTGTGTCTTTTTATATTTGGAAACTGATATGCAATTCCAGTTCAGGAAGTCCTCAACTTACAATAGTTCGTTTAGTGGCTGTTTGAAGTTACGACAGCACTGGAAAAAGGGACTTACAACTGTTTTTCACTCTTACGACTGTTGCAGCTTCCTATGCTCAAACGATCAAAATTCAGATACTTGGCAACCGACTCATATTTATGAGAGTTACAGTGTCCCAGGGCAGGGTTCTGCAAACTTGGCTCTTTTAAGACTTATGGACTTCAACTCCCAGAGTGCCTCAGCCAGCAAATGCTGGCTGAGGAACTCTGGGAGTTGAAGTCCACAAGTCTTAAAAGAGCCAAGGTTGCAGAACCCTGTCCCAGGGTGATACGATCACCTTTTGTGACCTTCTGACAAGTGGAGTCATAAGGAAGCAGGATTCATTTAAGAACTGGGTTATTAATGTAACAGCTGCGGTGATTCACTTAACAACCGTGGCAAGAAAGGTCATAAAACGGGGCAAAATGCATTTAACTGTCTCGCTTAGCAACATAAATTTTGGGCTCCATTGTCATCATATGTTGAGGACTGGCTGCATATCCTTCTACAATTCTATTTATCGAAGCAATTTGACCATCCGTCTACAGTAGTGGCCAAAATTGTGGAAACCTTTTGAGAAAAGTGTATTTTCTAAAACTAGCTAATTAACACCACTTTTTTTTGGAGTAGTTCCACAAAACTATATATCAATGGAAAAATAATTTAATCAGGAATGTAATGCAATAACATGTATGAAGGATTTGCTATTAGAATAATGGTTACAGTATAAAGAAGGAAAGCAAAACACATAGAAAAAACAAGATGTACAAAAATGATCACCATAGAAAAAACAAGATATACAAAAATTATCAACCTGTCAGTTAATACTTAGTTGGGTAACCTTTAGCATGAATGACGGCCTTACAATGTCTTCCCATGGAGTGATCCAAGTTTTTGAGTTCTGCAGCTGTTACAATGTGAAACCAAGATTGAATGATGGCTTCTATTAACTGGGTTTTATTGCTGGGTCGCTTCTGACGTAACAAGTTTCTTTAGTCGGCTTCCTAGATTTTCAATTGGGTGAATGTCTGGGCTATTCCCAGGCCATTCCAGCAGTGGAATAGGATTATCTTGAAACTCAAAAAAAAAAAAGTGGTGTTATTAGCCATCAAACCTCAAAAATACACTTTTCCCAAAAGGTTTCCACAATTTTGGCCACTACGGTATCTATTTTAAAAACAACAACAACACTTAACAGATGAGTCTGACAGTAAAAACTAGCTTGGTAACCTTCCAGCTAACACTTATCATCTGCTTTGATATATTTATTGTTTAAATGTTTATTTAAACATTGGAGCCTTGTTACTGGATGGGACAACGTTCAAAGTCTTCTTACACGAGGAGAGTAGCGCTGAAGCCCTAATAGAAAAAGAAGCTTCTTGGATGAGAAGCGAAATGCCTTCAGAGAAAAACCAGAAAGCCCAGTTGCCTCTTGAAAAAAAACAAAAACACCTTTGGGACCCTAATAAGGAAATAAATAAATACTCCGCAATTGACATGTACCAACCCAGAGGTGGGATTCAGCCAGTTCGCACCACTTCGGGAGAACCGGTTATTAACTTTCTGAGCCGTTTGGTGATCTGGTTGTTGAAAGAAATCATTAGGGCAGAGAACCGGTTGTTAAATTATTTGAATCCCAACACTGTACCAACCTTTCCTCCTGCAGTCCAGGGTTTTTAAAGGAAACACATACGTGTGACAAAGCGAAAAGTCAAATTCAGGTCTGGCGATTTCGGGTTTGGGTGCCGGGGGTAAGTCCGCTTTGTCGCCGCTGCAGAACTGTTCGGCTTGTATCTCCTTGAGCTTTCGACCTTTGACTTCTTCCGGATAGTCGCACTTGGCGTAATTCGCCAGGTTCCTGTTCCTTGGAAGCTGCAGCGTGGTGATAAGCGATTCCATCCGACAGTCGCAGTGCCAGGGGTTGCCGTACAGCCGCAAGTAACTTAAGAGAGGCATGTAAATGAACACTTCCTCCGACAAAACCTTGAGTTTATTGTGCTGTAGTAACAGGGTGGTCAGCTTCTTCAAACCCCAGAAGGCTTGGTCCTCGATTTTGGATATCTCGTTCTGTTGCAAATCGAGACTTTTCAATTTTTGGAATTTGGAGAACATGTTGTTCTTCAGTTTACGGAATGCGTTTTGGGCCAAGAGCATGTGCTTTAAATCTTCCGGCCACTCGGGCAGGACAAATGTCAGTTTCCTTTCTTGACAATCTAAGTATTTCTCAAACAGGTAAGTGTAGATGTCGCATGGAGGGTTTGGGGTAAAGCGCTTTACCAAGCCGGATACTTTTCCTAAGCGGCTGGTCCTCCCATTGTTTGCTTTCTTCCTTGAATTTCCATTTCGTGCTTTCCTGAAATCAGCTGCTTGACTGAAGAAAAGTAGTATTATAATAGTAACCACTTGCATCCTGACATCCAGCTGGCCCCAATTGCTTTATACGACAGCTGGAAGAGTGCAAGAGTCTTCCTTTGAAATCCAACTTCCGAGATTCTGTGCGAAGGAGGCACAAGCTGGGGTCTATGAAATTTTCTCTGTTAGGGGAGAGAAAAAAAAATGCAGAGCATTATAAAGATGCTGAGGTGACAGTTGACAGAAGTGATCGAAACCGAAAGGTATAGCTATGACGTCCAGCTCAATGGACACAGGATCGGGACTTTAAGGAGGAATTCTGGTCACCACGATACAAAAACAGATGTTTAGAAAGTGTGCAGAGAAGAGCAACGAAGATGATAAGGAGTCTGGAAGCTAAATCATATGATGAACGGTTGAGAGAAATATGGTATGTCTAGTCCAGTGGTAGTCAACTTGGTCCCTACCGCCCACTAGTGGGCGTTCCAGCTTTCATGGTGGGCGGTAGGGGTTTTGTCCGATACTGAAGCACTTTCCTTTTTTTTAATTTAATTGACTTTTTTAAAAAAAATTCATAGCATTATTTAAAAACATTTTCATTAGGTTTTCATAAAATTCCCTATGACAATTTAAATTTCTGAAAATATACTACTTGTATCGCCCGTGCATAAGTTTAGTTCACGTTACGTAAGTGAAACTAAATGGCGCTATAGTGCAACCACAAACAAAAGAGCCTCATCCCAGAATAGCTCGCGCATCTCCCCCCACACCACCCAGCTGTAACAGACAAGCAGAGCTGGTAGCCGGCGTGCCCCCCCCCAAACTCAATCCACAATGCGCAAGAAGTATGCGCAGATGACGATACACGGCGCGTTACTGTGGAACCGGTGGGCAGTTAGAAAATTTTACTACTCGCAGAGGTACTAAAGTGGGCGGTAGGTATAAAAAGGTTGACTACCCCTGGTCTAGTCTAATGATGGCTAACCTTTTTGTTGTCGCGTGCTGAAAGCGCGTGCCCGCACCCAGAATGCAATGCGCGTACATACCCCCATCTGCCCCTCCACCTGTGCATGCGTGCGTGACACCCCCCCCATGCTCCCCCGTTCCCCATTTTGGGCCTATTAGGCCTCCCTGCACTTATAACCCATAATGTAATGGGTGTGCAACCCCACCCCGTGTGCACACCACCCACCTGCACATGTGTGTGCGACCCCCTGTGCTTCCCCACCCTCATGCATGTGCCAGTGTCTCCCGCATGCGCCCACCCCCTGCGCATGTATGACAGAGACCCAAAAATCAGCTGGCTGGCAGGAGGCACGCACACATGCGTGGTGGAGCTGAGCTGGGGGTTGATGGCTCACGTGCCCTCAGAGAGGGGTCTCCATGCCACCTGTGGCACATGTGCCATAGGTTCACCATCACAGGTCTTGAGGGACTGTCGTAGGGAAGAGGGGATTGACCTAAAGCACCTGAGAGCCAGGGAAGAAGGAAGAGGGTAGAATTTCTGCTTCTTAAAAAGAGAGACCCAATTTAGAACAAAGAGAGTGGGAACAATTAATCCATGGAACATTTTGACACCTAGACTTGTGAGTTCTCCGTTGCAGGAGGTTTTCAGGAAAAGATTGGACCACCATTTAGCCAGGATAGAATAAGGACTCCTGCCTTGTGCAGGGGGTTGGACTAGAAGACCTCCAAGGTCCCTTCCAACCAGGGGTGAAATCTACTTACCTTTCTTACTGGTTCGCAAGTGCATGTGTGTATCACATGCGCGCGCGAACCCTCTGCGCATACGCAGAGGGTACAAAACAAATTACTTCCTGGTTAAAACCAGGAAGTAACGACAGCCGGGTGGGTGGGCAGAGCCGCGCACCGCGATTGTTACCAGTTCTCCGAACCACCAGCCAAGATCGCTACCGGATCGGGTGAGCCGGTCCGAACCGGGACCATTTCACCCCTGCTTCCAACCCATCTGATTCCAGGACTCCTTATTTTAATAGCTGTACTTTATATTTCCAATTCTACTTATGAAAACGTGAAAGTGCTGCTAATGACATACCAAAATGTGTGTATACATTAGGAAATAAAATACGAGCTCCTGTCACATACATTAATCAATCATTCATTTTCCCTGCAGTGAATCGTAACTGGAATGGTCTTCCACTGGGATCACATAAAACATTTCTAGAATTAAAACATTACATTCAAGCAGATGTTTTCCATAGCTCCTGGCGTCACATATTTGCTATCCCCAGTGCTCGGAGCTGAGATGGCAGCTAGCTGCAATACAATCATGATTGATTGATTCCCTTAATTTACATGGCTGCTCAAATCATAATGACTCTGGGTTAGGGGTGAAATCCAGCAGGTTCTGACAGGTTCTGGAGAACCGGTAGCGGAAATTTTGAGTAGTTCAAAGAACCGACAAATGCCACTTCTGGCTGGCCCCAGAGTGGGGTGGGAAGGACCACGGTGTGGCTCAGGCTGTAAGAAGCCTGTTATTAAACACAGCTGCTTGCAATTACTGCAGGCTCGAGTCCCACCAGGCCCAGCCTTCCATCCTTTATAAGGTAGGTCCCTAGGGAGTCCCTAGGGAGTCCCTAGGGAGATAGAGCGGTATGCAAATATGATAAATAAATAAATAAATAAATAAATAAATAAATAAATAAATAGGTAAAATGAGGACCCAGATTGTTGGGGGGGCAATAAGTTGACTTTGTATATAAATATACAAATAGGATGAGACTATTACCTTACACAGTGTAAGCCGCTCTTCGGAGAAGGGCGGGATATAAATGTAAATAAATAAAAAAAAATATGGAGATTTTGCAACAACAATCACTAAACGAACTGGTTCCCCCGCTCTCTTAATGTGCATTTATGTGTTCAGCTGCAGGAGTCCCCAACCCACAGGCTGTGGATCAGTGGTGGGTTGCTACTGGTTCGTCCTGGATTGGGCAAACTGGTAATTGCAGCGGCGGGTGGGGGGGGGAAGCTCCACCCACCTGCCCGCGCACATCAGAGGTGGGTTTCAGCAGGTTCTGACCAGTTCTGGAGAACTGGTAGTGGAAATTTTAAGTAGTTCGGAGAACCGGTAGTAACCGCCCCCCTCTATTCTCTGCCTCCCGAGTCCCAGCTGATTGGGAGGAAATGGGGATTTTGCAGTAACCTTCCCCTGGAGTGGGGAGGGAATGGAGATTTTACAGTATCCTTCCCCTGCCATGCCCACCAAGCCACGCCCACCAAGCCACACCCACAGAACCTGTAGTAAAAATTTTAAAACCCACCAGTGACGCAAACGCAAGCACGCAGGCGCCCACAAGCAAACCGGTAGTGACGGGCTTTGAAACCTGCCCCTGCCGTGGACCAGAACCGGGTTGCGGCATGCCAGAAACCGGACCACGCAAACAAGCAAAGCCCCATCCGCAGGATATAGGGAGCATGTAAAGCCACGCCCCCTTCAGTCCGCAGAAAAATCTTTCTCCACAGCACCGGTCCCTGGTGCTCAAAAGACTGGGGACCGCTGATTTAAAAGTTTGCTTTAATTATTTTTTTCCCTGTTGGAGGAATCTGTTGTATTTCCCCCCCCCTCCAATTGATTTAATTAAGTGAATACACATGCAAATTCACTCATGGGATAGTAAATGCATAGCAGAGGGTTTCGCCGCTCTTTCTCTAAGCCAAGCTAAATCTGGATCCAATTTATGGTAAGTACCCTTAAATAACTAACGCTAAATAACTTCTACTGTTCATGCCTAAATATAGATCATCCTCTAAATAATGTAATATAAACCTTTCTCGGGTCAAATTTGATTACTCATACTTTTCAGTAACGAAAAATTTATATTGTTTTATATCTCTCCCACTGCCGGTTGGAGATTGGTTTCATAGCACAGATATTATCTTTTTCAGGTCAGTGTAAGAATTTGCAAGAGCTAAATGTTTCCAAATATCAAGGATTAAATGTAAGTATTGCCATTACAAATGTCAAGCTGGAAAACTGAAATTCTAATTTTGATTTCTACAGGTATTTCTGTAGAATTTTGAAGTCTGTAGAAAACATCCTACGAAATACGCTTTGGGTGGAGTGTGTATATATATATATATATATATATATATATATATATATATATATATATATATATATATATATATATATATATATATATATAGGTCTTTGGTTGTTCGGGTTTTCTCCATGTAAAATTGGAAGTGTCTTGGCGACGTTTCGAAGTCTCATTCGTCATCTTCAGGCTTCAACCGTGCTTCTGGGAGCAATGTGTGATCGCAGCTGTTTCTTCCTTTTAACTGCTAGTGGGGTTTGAACTGATTGGGTGGGAGCTTGGCTGTGCTCTGATTGGATGGGGTTTTCTGTGCTCTGATTGGCTGGGGTGTGTCCTGTGTTGGTGGGGGCTTGGTTGTGCTCAGTCTAGTCTGTGCTGCAGGGGATTTGAGCTGGTGAGCTGCATAGCTGTTGTTTGGCTTTGTGGTCGTGCTACATCTTCATAGTGGGTGTCAGTCTGCTGCATGTATGGATTGGAGGGTTTGAAATGGCTAATGTTGCAGCTGCGGTCTGGCTTCTGGTCCTCGGTCGTGCTTCATGATCAGTGTGGCTTTGGGTCTGCTTTCTGGGTGGATGTGAGGTGGTGACATCCTGTGTGGACCTCGTGAGTGTGGGTCTGGTGTCATTCCTCGTGTTAGGGACTCGTTTGTCAATAAGGCGGGTTTCCAAATGGCTGGTAGGCGGGAGGTGTCATCTCGTTTGTTCATGCTGTGTGGGCGTTTTCTATCTCAATGGCTTCTCTGATTATTCTGTTGTTAAAGTGTTCAGTTTTGGCGATAGTTCTGGTCTTTTAAAGTCAATATCATGTCCTGTGACTTTAAAGTGTTGGACCAGGAAGAAGTTAGTTCCTCTTTTTGAATGAGTTCTTGTGTTCTTCAATCGTGCACTTATTCTTCTGTTGGTTTGTCCATGGCAGGCGGTGCATGCACTTGATTTTCTAACTCAATTTTGTCTTTGGGGTTTCTTAGGATGGTGGATATTTTTCTGTTTGCTGTCTGTGATAGTCAGGATCTGCCCTGTATGCCTGAGGACGCTTGTTCTGTCTCGTCTTGGATTTTAGTAGGTTCTTGGATATTGCTTTCTTTGACCATTGACGTTAGTGAGAGTCTGAATTGGTTTAGGTGTCAGCATGCCTAGCTGATGAACAAACACCCAAAACCCGAACCAGACACCTCACTAACGCATTAACATCCAATGGATTCCAAAGAAATAAGATTACCAAGCTAATCCAAAAGAACGCCCACAAGCAAACCGGTAGTGACGGGCTTTGAAACCTGCCCCTGCCGTGGACCAGAACCGGGTTGCATGCCAGAAACCGGACCACGCAAACAAGCAAAGCCCCATCCGCAGGATATAGGGAGCATGTAAAGCCACGCCCACAAGCAAACCGGTAGTGACGGGCTTTGAAACCTGCCCCTGCCGTGGACCAGAACCGGGTTGCGGCATGCCAGAAACCGGACCACGCAAACAAGCAAAGCCCCATCCGCAGGATATAGGGAGCATGTAAAGCCACGCCCCCTTCAGTCCGCAGAAAAATCTTTCTCCACAGCACCGGTCCCTGGTGCTCAAAAGACTGGGGACCGCTGATTTAAAAGTTTGCTTTAATTATTTTTTTCCCTGTTGGAGGAATCTGTTGTATTTCCCCCCCCCTCCAATTGATTTAATTAAGTGAATACACATGCAAATTCACTCATGGGATAGTAAATGCATAGCAGAGGGTTTCGCCGCTCTTTCTCTAAGCCAAGCTAAATCTGGATCCAATTTATGGTAAGTACCCTTAAATAACTAACGCTAAATAACTTCTACTGTTCATGCCTAAATATAGATCATCCTCTAAATAATGTAATATAAACCTTTCGGTCAAATTTGATTACTCATACTTTTCAGTAACGAAAAATTTATATTGTTTTATATCTCTCCCACTGCCGGTTGGAGATTGGTTTCATAGCACAGATATTATCTTTTTCAGGTCAGTGTAAGAATTTGCAAGAGCTAAATGTTTCCAAATATCAAGGATTAAATGTAAGTATTGCCATTACAAATGTCAAGCTGGAAAACTGAAATTCTAATTTTGATTTCTACAGGTATTTCTGTAGAATTTTGAAGTCTGTAGAAAACATATATATATAGGTCTTTGGTTGTTCGGGTTTTGGGTGTTGTTCATCATGCTTAGCTGATGAACAAACACCCAAAACCCGAACCAGACACTCTCACTAACGTACTAACATCCAATGGATTCCAAAGAAATAAGATTACCAAGCTAATCCAAAAAGAACCCCCCACTAAAATCCAAGACAGAGAACAAGAAAACGGCACAGCCCTCCTCCCATATATATAAAAGGCACCACAGACAGAATCAGCAAGATCTTCCACAAACACAACATCAAGACAGCATTCTGCACAAACCGAAAAATATCCACCATCCTAAGAAACCCCAAAGACAAAATTGAGTTAGAAAATCAAGGAGTATATGAAATCCCATGCACCGCCTGCCCCACCACATACATCGGACAAACCAACAGAAGAATAAGTGCAGCCATTGAAGAACACAAGAACTCAGCCAAAAAAGAGGAACCAACTTCTTCCCTGGTCCAACACTTTAAAGTCACAGGACATGATATTGACTTTAAAAAGACCAGAACTATCGCCAAAACTGAACACTTTAACAACAGAATAATCAGAGAAGCCATTGAGATAGAAAACGCCCACACAGCATGAACAAACGTGATGACACCTCCGCCTACCAGCCATTTGGAAACCCGAACCAGACACCTCACTAACGCATTAACATCCAATGGATTCCAAAGAAATAAGATTACCAAGCTAATCCAAAAAGAACCCCCCCCTAAAATTCAAGACAGAGAACAAGAAAACGGCACAGCCCTCCTCCCATATATAAAAGGCACCACAGACAGAATCAGCAAGATCCTCCACAAACACAACATCAAGACAGCATTCTGCACAAACAGAAAAATATCCACCATCCTAAGAAACCCCAAAGACAAAATTGAGTTAGAAAATCAAGGAGTATATGAAATCCCATGCACCGCCTGCCCCACCACATACATTGACAAACCAACAGAAGAATAAGTGCACGATTGAAGAACACAAGAACTCATTCAAAAAGAGGAACTAACTTCTTCCTGGTCCAACACTTTAAAGTCACAGGACATGATATTGACTTTAAAAAGACCAGAACTATCGCCAAAACTGAACACTTTAACAACAGAATAATCAGAGAAGCCATTGAGATAGAAAAACGCCCACACAGCATGAACAAACGAGATGACACCTCCCGCCTACCAGCCATTTGGAAACCCGCCCTTATTGACAAACGAGTCCCTAACACGAGGAATGACACTAGACCCACACTCACAAGGTCCACACAGGATGTCACCACCGCACATCCACCCAGAAAGCAGACCCAAACCCACACTGATCATGAAGCACGACCAAGGACCAGAAGCCAGACCGCAGCTGCAACATTAGCCATTTCAAACCCCTCCAATCCATTCATGCAGCAGACTGACACCCACTATGAAGATGTAGCACCACTACAAAGCCAAACAACAGCTATGCAGCTCACCAGCTCAAATCCCCCTGCAGCACAGACTAGACTGAGCACAACCAAGACACCACCAACACAGGACACACCCCAGCCAATCAGAGCACAGAAAAACCCCCATCCAATCAGAGCACAGCCAAGCTCCCACCCAATCAGTTCAAACCCCCACTAGCAGTTAAAAGGAAGAAACAGCTGCGATCACACATTGCTCCCAGAAGCACGAAGCTGAAGCCTGAAGATGACGAATGAGACTTCGTCGAAACGTCGCCAAGACACTTCCAATTTTACATGGGAGAAAACCCGAACAACCAAAGACCTATAACAAACACCCGTGAAAACCTCAGAAAACATATATATATATATATATATACGTATATATGGAACGTTGTCCATGGGGTCACGATGGGTCAGACACGACTTCGTAACTAACAACAAATACACAAATCAAAAGAGCTTAGATACAATAGATAGACAGAACGTAGATACAGTAGATGGAACATAGGTACAATTGTTTTTATACATAGTCAGGTAGTCCTCGACTTACGGCCACAATTGAACCCAACATTACTGTTGCTAAGTGAAACATTTGATATAAAAAATGACCATGTACACTAATCAAGAGAACTTAGGTACAATAGATAGACAGAAGTTAGTGTGTGCTTTGGGTTAGGGTTAGAGTATGCATTGTATTTATGTGGTACCTGGTTGTGAGTGGTTTTTTTAGTTGTGGATCCGGGTGTTGATGGCCAGCTGTTAAATTGTTGGATATTGTTTCCTTGTGTTGCCAGATCCTTGGCATCTGAGCTGGTGGTAAATCAACACTTCTGTAGACTAACAAGGGACCGGTTTCCCAGGCTTCAATCCCTTCCCTGGCTGTTTTTGTGCCTGCCCGTCCAACAATCTTAGCAGCTGCAAAATTGAATCTAGCACAACTTCTGCTAGAGAGAAGTTCCCTGAGGCTTGGCTTCCGAAAGTTTGGAAGACTAAATCTCCAGTCCTGGTGAACAACCCAGACTGGATCCTGCAACGTTATCCTGGGACACATCTATTTTTCCTTCCTGAGAGTTAGCCTCACCCAATAAGCTTCACTGGATAACGTAAAAGCTATGTCGTGTCCTACCCCCACTCCGACGAACGGGTCAAGGAAGTCCGTAACAAACTTGGCAACAAAGCCTCTGCAGCTTGCCAAGTTCCTTCGAGGTTTATCAGGGCAGGCAGGAGTCCAAGTTGTGACTTCAGCAATAGGGTCCGGTATCAGCAAACTAGATAAGACTTTGCTCGACTCAAGGTTGGAATGCCAAAAGCAGGTCCTTTATATAGGCTGTGGGGTATGGCTCCATGACTCAGCATTTATCCAGGCCTGCTCCACCCTTCCTTCTGCTGGCGTCGCCTCTCAGATCTCCGGAAGCAAGGGTCCACCCACTCTGAATTGTCTTCAGCTGGATATGCTGTCAGCGTCTGGGAAAGGGAGGGGTCAGACGGAGTAGGCCCGAATAATTCCAGCACCTGGCTGGCTTCCTGCTCTGAAGGCTGAGCCAAATGAACACACGCTGTATGAGTGAGGTTTATCGGGCTTGTCCTTTCACTCCTTGAATCCTCTCCGGGCATGGGGCCAGGGCCGGGGGCTGGAGGCATGACAAGCCGTTCATCTTCGTTATCAGACTCCGAGTCTGATAAAAGGCCCGGTTGGAGACGGGAGGGGCCCGGCTGAGGAGAGGAGGGAGGACGAGTCACAACACGCTAAGACTAAGCCAGCTATGTGCAGCAGCACACGGAATAGAATAGAGTAGAGTAGAGTAGAGTAGAGTAGAGTAGAGTAGAATAGAATAGAAAATCGAATCGAATCGAATCGAATCAAATCAAATCAAATCAAATAGAATCGAATAGAATCGAATAGACTAGACTAGAATAGAATTCTTTATTGTCCAAGTGTGATTGGACACAGAAGGAATTTGTCTTTGGTATAGATGCTCTCAGTGTACATAAGGAGAATAAAATACATTCATCAAGAATAAAAAGTTACAACACTTAGTGATAGTCAAGGTTACTAATAAGTCTTATGCAGATTACATGGTATCCTACTGGAAAAAGCATCACCTCTTCGGTTTAATTTGGATGAGAATATTAGAGGATTAAATTGAGGTTTTTAACAAGAGACTGGACAGATACTTGTCTGAAATGGTATAAGATATCCTGCTTGAGCAGGGGCTGGACTAGAAGACCTCCAAGGTCCCTCCCAGTTCTATTCTGATTGATTGATTGATTGGTTGGTTGGTTGATTGATTGAAGGAATTTCACTGGGGATTTTAAAAAAGAGACCAAATAGCCACTTGTCAGAAATGGTATAGGGTCTCCTGCTTGAGCAGGGGGCTGGACTAGAAGACCTCCAAGGTCCCTTCCAGCTCTATTCTGATTCTAATTCGAAACGCAGTAGTGTGTGTTAACACATTTCTTATTATTAAAAGGGTTGGATCCCTTGAATTAATATGGACTGTTTGCATCCCACTTTGAAAAATTAAAACCAAATCTGGCTTTTCTTTCTTTCTGAATAGGATAAATTGATCAGAATCGTGGCAGAAAGCTGTTCGGCTCTCCTGCACTTGGATTTATCTCACACGGACATTTCAAATGGAACCCTGGCGCTGCTGCCCAGGTAATATCCAGAGATAAATATGTATTTACGTGGAAAAGGAACAAAATATACGGACTGTATCCTAGGATGCAGGACTGAGGGTGTATTTAGTGGTATTTAGGATGCAATTCAGGGATGCAGTGGCTCAGGGGCTAAGACGCTGAGCTGGGCGATCGAAAGGTCGGCAGTTCAGCGGTTCGAATCCCAAGTGCCGCGTAACGGGGTGAGCTCCCGTGACTTGTCCCAGTTTCTGCCAACCTAGCAGTTCGAAAGCAGGTAAAAAATGCAAGTAGAGGAAATCACGAAATTGGATCTAGAACCGGAACTCTTTTTATTGGGGATTGGATTTTCAAAAAATATATGTGAAGAGTATAAAATATTTAATACTACACATATTAACTGCTGCTAGGATGGACTTTGCTCAATGTTGGAAACAGCCATGTATACCCACAGAGAAACTTCTTCTACAAAAGGTCATGAACTGCGCAGAAATGGACAAACTAACGCTGAGTTTAAAAGATAAAGAGACATCGGTATTTTATAATATATAGGAACAGTGGTATAAATGAATAGAAAGGAGATAGACAAGGATATTTAGTTACTAAGTATAAACAATAGATAAAACAAGAGCACAAATACATACAATTTAATGTTTGTAATCGTTGCACAGATTATTGTTATAAGAAAAACACTACAAATAGCTGTTAAGTAATATAACCTTTTCTTTTTTCTTTTTCTATGTTTTTAATGTAAAAAAAGTTTAATAAAGTATATTTTTAAAAAATGCAAGTAGAAAAAATAGGGACCACCTTTGGTGGGAAGGGAACAGTGTTCCGTGCGCCTTTGGCGTTCAGTCATGCTGGGCACATGACCACGGAGACGTCTTTGGACAGCGCTGGATCTTCGGCTTTGAAACGGAGATGAGCACTGCCCCCTAGAGTCGGGAACGACTAGCGAGGGGAACCTTTACCTTTAATTTTAGGATGCAATTCCCATCTGCGAAAAAGCAAACCCAACCTACTAACCCTCGTGACACCCCCCCACTGCCATAATTGGCAGACCATGCGCGAGGAAGCAGAGCACAAGCTAGTGACATTCCCTCCGATGACAATAAAAGATCTGGAAATATGTACAGGTAATCCTCGGCTTAAAGACATCCACTTAGCGACCGTTCGAAACGACAAGTGAATTGAAAAAAGCGGCTTATAACCGTTTCCCACATTTATGACTGTTGCAGCATCGCTATAGTCATGTGATCAAAATTAGGGCACTAAAAAAAATTAGGTATCCCAGGTCACACAATCCCCTTGTGTGACCTTCCAACTAGCCAAGTCGGGGACTGGAGGCTAAAACATATGAAGGAAGGTTGCAAGAATTGGATATGCATGGTTTTAATGAAAAGAGGACTAGGGCAGGGGTCTCCAACCTTGGCAACTTTAAGACTTGTGGACTTCAACTCCCAGAATCCCAGCAAAGCTGGCTGAGGAATTCTGGGAGCTGAAGTCCACAAGTCTTAAAGTTGCCACGGTTGGAGATCCCTGGACTAGGGGTGACATGATAGCAGTCTTCCAATATTTGATGGGCTGCCATAAAGAAGAGGGAGTCCAGCTATTCTCCAAAGCACCTAAAGGCAGGACAAGGAGCAATGGGTGGGAATTAATCAAGGAGAGAAGCAACTTAGAACTAAGGAATAGAATAGAATAGAATAGAATAGAATAGAATAGAATAGAATAGAATAGAATAGAATATAGATTAGAATGGGACTGAAATAGGAATAGGAAGGGATGGGATGGGATGGGATGGGATGGAATGGGATGGGATGGGATGGGATGGGATGGGATGGGATGGGATGGGATGGGATAGAATAGAATAGAATAGAATAGAATAGAATAGAATAGAATAGAATAGAATAGGAATGGATAGGAATAGGATCAAATGGAATGGAATGGAATAGGATAGGGATAGGGATGGGATGGAATGGGATGGAATGGGATAGAATAGAATAGAATAGAATAGAATAGAATAGAATAGAATAGAATAGAATGGAATAGGAATGGACAGGAATAGGATCAAATGGAATGGAATGGAATAGGATATGATAGGAATAGGGATAGGGATAGGGATGGGATGGGATGGGATGGGATGGAATGGAATGGAATGGAATGGAATGGAATAGAATAGAATAGAATAGAATAGAATATAGATTAGAATGGGACTGAAATAGGAATAGGAAGGGATGGGATGGGATGGGATGGAATGGGATGGGATGGGATAGAATAGAATAGAATAGAATAGAATGGAATGGAATGGAATAGGAATGGACAGGAATAGGATCAAATGGAATGGAATGGAATAGGATATGATAGGGATAGGGATAGGGATAGGGATAGGGATAGGGATGGGATGGGATGGGATGGAATGGAATGGAATGGAATAGAATAAAATAGAATAGAATAGAATAGAATAGAATAGAATAGAATGGAATGGAATAGGAATGGACAGGAATAGGATCAAATGGAATGGAATGGAATAGGATATGATAGGGATAGGGATAGGGATAGGGATAGGGATAGGGATAGGGATGGGATGGGATGGAATGGAATGGAATGGAATGGAATGGAATAGAATAGAATAGAATAGAATAGAATAGAATATAGATTAGAATGGGACTGAAATAGGAATAGGAAGGGATGGGATGGGATGGAATGGGATGGGATGGGATGGGATGGGATAGAATAGAATAGAATAGAATAGAATAGAATAGAATAGAATAGAATAGAATAGAATAGAATAGAATAGGAATGGATAGGAATAGGATCAAATGGAATGGAATGGAATGGAATAGGGATAGGGATAGGGATAGGGATGGGATGGGATGGAATGGAATGGAATGGAATGGAATGGAATGGAATAAAATAAAATAGAATAGAATAGAATAGAACAGAATAGAATAGAATAGAATGGAATAGGAATGGACAGGAATAGGATCAAATGGAATGGAATGGAATAGGATATGATAGGGATAGGGATAGGGATAGGGATAGGGATAGGGATGGAATTGAATGGAATGGAATGGAATGGAATAGAATAAAATAGAATAAAATAGAATAGAATAGAACAGAATAGGAATGGATAGGAATAGGATCAAATGGAAGTTAGGAAATTTCTCCTCAATTCCAGGTTGCTTCTCTCCTTGATTAGCTTCCATCCATTGTTTCTTGTCCTGCCTTCTGGTGCTTTGGAAAATAAGTTGACCCCTCCCCCCCTTCTTTGTAGAATACTGGAATACTGAGATCATGTCACCCCCTACTCCTTCGTTTCTCTAGACTAGCCGACTCCAAATCCTGCTACCGTTCTTCATTATGTTTTAGTCTCCAGGCCTTTAATCGTCTTAGCTGCCCTTCTTCGATCTTTTTTCCAAAGCCTCAACATCTTTTGCTGTAGTGTAGTGACCCAAACTGGATGCAGTATTCCAGGCGTGGTCTTACTAAGGATTTATAAAGCGCTAGTAATACTTCACATGATTTTGATTCCATTCCTCTGTTTATACAACCAAGGGTTATGTTAGCTCTCTTGGCAGCGGCTGCACACCGCTGGCTCACGTTTAAGTGGAGGAATTTGCTGACAGAAGAATTAATCGGTGGAACAACCTGCCACCAGAGACTGTAGGTGCTCCATCACTGGTGGGTTTTTAAGAAGAGATTGGACAACTGAAATGGCTTAGGATCTCCTTCCTGAGCAGTGGGTTGGACTAGAAGACCTCCAAGATCCCTTCCATGTCTGTTATTCTGTTACGTGCGTCATCTTTTCTCTTTCCTACTTTATAATATAAATTCAGCTCCTGCCTTTGAGTGCCCAGTATGACTCAGTTCCACTTAGAGACTCTCTTGCTTAGAGAATAGAGATGTCACTGAAAGATTACAAGTCGATATATATTAATTTTCTGCAACAAGATACAAAGCATGCCCAATTATGGTTAATCCCAAAGCAGGGAAGCCCTTGCCTTAATAATCAGAAACAATGTTTATAATTTACAGTGGTAAATTGTCTTTGGCAAGAAATAGGAAGAAAAATAATTTATAAAAGACAAATGCAATCGCAGGGGTGTGTGTGTGTCGCGTGATGCCCTTTTGCGACCTTCTGAACACAGTCACTGAACAACTGTGTTACTCACTTAAGAACGGCAGGGGTTCACTTAACAACTGTGGCAAGAAAGGTCGTAAAATGGGGCAAATTCCACCTAACAAATGTTTCACTTAGCAACAGAAATGTTGGGCTCAATTGTGGACATAAGTCAAGGACTACCTATATACCGTGTCTCCCAGAAAATAAAACCGGGTCTTATATTAATTTTTGCCCCAAAAGATGCATTAGGGCTTATTTTCTGGTTAGGTCTTATTTTGGGGAAATACAGTACTAAATGCATCCATCTGACTGACAATCTTAACTGGGGCTTATTTTTGGGAGTAGGGCTTATATTACGAGCATCCTGAAAAACTACGCTAGGACTTATTTTCCGGTTGGGTCTTATTTTCGGGGAAACAGGGTATCTGTTGTTTATTAAGCCTTTAATAATTTTACAAATAACTCAAGGCAGTGAACGTAGCTAATACTCATCTCTTTGCTTATTTTCCCACAACAACAACAACAACCCTGCAAGGTGAATTAGGCTGAGAGAGAGAGAGAGAGAGAGACCACCCAATTCGATTTCATGACTAAGGCGGGACTCGAACGCAATATCTCCCACTTTCTAGTCTGGTACTTTAATCATTAGACCAGGGGTGTCAAACTCAAGGTCCGCGGTTCAGATTCAGCCTGCTGGATGCTTAGATTTGGCCCGCGAGGCCGCCCTGTAAACAGTGAAGGATTGGCCCGCGGTGCCTCTGCTAACAGAAACAGAGCAAGGGAGGGCCGCACGCAGCTCTCCCGAGCTCCGTTTTCACCAGCAGAGGGCTGCAGGAGGTCGGCACAGCCGAAAACAGAGCTCAAGAGCCCGTTTTCACTGGCAGAGCGCTCGGGCCACCACAGGTGCCCCCAACACAAGTGATGTCAAGCTGGCCACACCCACCCTGGCCACGCCCCCTCCCCGAGGTTAAACACAACCGTGATGCGGCCGTCAATGAAATCAAGTTTGACACCCCTGCATTAAACAGGGGCAGTAAAGGTTTAGACTGGCAAGATTTTGTTTATCGTGTGTAAGCAAATAAAAACAACAACAACAACCTGAACTCTGGCTGAATTGTTGCTTGACAGTAATGAAATAGGGAACTCCTGACTGATAGCACATCTGTGGACTTACACCAACAGATTCCTTAAACCGGAGGACCTTGATAATATCTCTCACACTAAGACAAAAGGACCGTAGAGGCAAATATTTAGTTTGCTCTTTATTTAATTTTGCCTTCGCCTTGAGAACTTGCAAGCGTGTTCTTCACCATCTTTATCCGGAGCCCAGCACCCCCGATTTCAACGGAACTTCCTTTGAGATAAATATTTTTAGAACTGCAGCCAAATTGAGAACAATGAACTGCGGACACATCGGAAATATGCACGACTATTCCCCTTTGATTTGTATTTAATTATATAGATTTATATACAATTAAATCTATATAATGCATTTGCTCGCACAAGCACAAAGCCGAAAGCACCAGCCTGAAGATGATGAGTGAGACCTTGTCGAAACGTCGCCAAGATACTCTCAACCTTACATGGGAAAAGACCCCAAATATGCCAAGACCTACACACACACACACACATACATGCATACACACACACACACACATATACCAGATGTGGGTTTCAGCAGGTTCTGACCAGTTCTGAAGAACCGGTAGCAGAAATTCTGAGTAGTTAGGAGAACTGGTAGTAAAAATTCTGACTGGCCCCGCCCCCATCTATTCTCTGCCTCCCAGGTCCCAGCTAATTGGGAGGAAATGGGGATTTTGCAGTATCCTTCCCATGGATTGGGGAAGGAATGGAGATTCTGCAGTATCCTTCCCCTGCCATGCCCACCAAGGCACGCCCACCAAGCCATGCCACGTCTACCAAGTCACACCCACAGAACCAGTAGTAAAAATTTTTGAAACCCACCACTGACATACATAGTGTTGTACCTCGTCCTCCTCAGCCGGGCCCCTCCCGTCTCCTCCCGGGCCTGTTATCAGACTCTGAGTCTGATAATGAAGATGAACGGCCTGTCATGCCTCCAGCCCCCGGCCCTGACCCCATGCCCGGAGAGGAGTCAAGGAGTGAAAACAGAAACCCAATACAGCTCACTCATACATTGTGTGTTCCTTCGACGCAGCCGTCAGAGCAGGAAATCAGCCAAGTGGTGCACTTACCCGGACCTGCTCCCTCTGACCCCTCCCTTTCCCAGATGCCGACAGTAGAGACAGCTGAAGACAATTCAGAGTGGGAGGATCCTCTCTTCCGGAGATCTGAGAGGCGATGCCAGCAGAAGGAGGGGGGGGCAGGCCTGGATAAATGCTGAGTCACGGAGCCACACCCCACAGCCTATATAAAGGACCTGCTTTTGGCATTCCAACCTTGAGTCAAGCAAAGTCTCATCTAGTTTGCTGAAGTCACAACTTGGACTCCTGCCTGCCCTGAGAAACCTCGAAGGAATTTGGCAAAGCTGCAGAGGCTTTGTTGCCGGACTTCCTTGACCCGGTCATCGGAGGGGGAGGGGGACACGACACATATACATATCAGTGGTGGTATTCACTTACCTTCGCTACTGGTTCGCAAATGTGACTGCAGGCTCACTTCCGTGTGCGCAGAGCATCAAAAACATGACGTGATGATGTCCGGGCAGATGGGTGGAGCCTTCTGAGGCTGCCGCTACCGGTTCGCCTGAACCGGATAGAACCAGCTGAATACCACCACTGATACATATACATACATAAAACATACGTAGTCCTCGGCTTTCAACCATTCATTTAGTGACCTTTCGAAGTTACAGCAGCACCGAAAAAACCGACTTGTGACCGTTTTTCACATTTTTGACCGTTGGCAGCATCCCCACGGTCACGTGATCAGAATTTGAATGCTTGACAACTCGACTCACATTTATGACAGTGGTCCCCGGGGGGGGGGATGTATGTCATGTGATTCCCTTTTGCGACCTTCTGACAAGCAAAGTCAACGGGGAAGCCAGATTCCCTTAACAACCAGGTATTACTTACTTAATGACAGCAGTGATTCACTTAATAGCTGTGGCAAAACTCACTTAACAACCGTGTGACTAACTGAAGAAAGTGCAGCGATTCACTTAGCAGCGACGGCAAGAAAGGTCGTAAAATGGAGCAAAGCTCAGTCCTAACCACTGTCTCACTTAGCAACAGAAATGTTGGCCTCGGTTGTGGTTGCGCAGTCGAGGACTACCGGTATACGAATGTAAATGACACGGCCATGGTGACGCTTCAATGGTCGTAGGTGTGGAAAGCGGTCGTAAGTCACTTTTTTTCAGTGCCGTTATAACTTTGCACAAGTCACTAAATGAGCCGTTGGATGTCGAAGGTTTCTCCTGAAGGTGTCTGAACTTTGATCACGTAACCACGGGGGATGCTGTAAAGGTCGTAAATGTGAAAAGCAGTCGTAAGTCAGACTACCTGTATTTTGGCAGTTCATATAGTCAACCAGGTTTAGTGTTACGGTAGAGAACAAAGCTCATTTTTAGGGAGTAACGTGTTTCCGTAACAGTCATTAAACAAGCATCTCCGACAGCTGGTAACTTTATAAACCTATCCAAGTGTGCTTGCAAAAATACAGTTGTGAAATTTTAAAACAAACTTGTTATAAGGCAGGTCTATACAATATTACATTCATATCGCTGACCTTCTCGTAATGACTTCTGCCATAATTTTACTGACTTTTTTTACTTTCATGTAGTTTTGCTTAAATGCTACTTTACATTTAAATAATATGTAATCAATTTTAACGGAGGTGGGATTCACATAATGTACCTACCAGTTCGCCCAGCACCGATAATGTGAGTGCGCGTGTGCACGACTGCTTCACATGCCACCTCCGTGCATGCGCCTGGCCTTCCGCGCATGTGCTTTGCATGTGTGTGCCTTTCGTGCATGTGGCGGGCTTCAAAAACATGCCTAAATAGGACAGCATAGAGCTGCGGGCGGACCCACCTGCAATTTCCACTACCGGTTCGCCCGAACCGGTCCAAACCATCTGAATACTACCTCTGAATTTTAAGCTGTGCGTCTGGGTTGTGTTCTCATTTTAAAGAAAGAAACAAAACTCTTCAGGTAAGGAACATGATGTCAACGCCTTCTTCATTTGGGATGGTTTATAACTCCCCTGATTTATAGAACATAGAATAAACGAGTTGGAAGGGACTTCGCAGGTCTTCTAATCCAACCCCCTGCTCGAGCGGTAAACCCTTATAGCCGTGACGGCGAACCTATGCCACGTGCGCCAGAGATGGCATGCAGCGCCTTCTCTGATGGCACACGAGCCGTCACCCCAGTTCAGTTGCACATGCGCGCGTGCCTCCCACTGGCCAGCTGGTCTTCGGGCCTCTGCTGTGCATGTGCAGAGAGTGGGGCGCATGTGGGTGGGCATGCGCATATGCATGGGGGCAAGGATCATGCAGGTGGCCACACACTCATGCGCCTGGGGTGGGGCGCATGTACGGGGGCCGCACATGCTTTGGGCACTCGGTCCGGGAAAAGGTTAGCCATCCCTGCCCTATAGTACCATTTCAAACAAATGGTTGTCCAGTCTCTTTTGGCTTTCGGTTTATTTTGATTTAGCTTTTGCTGACCGGGCGAAATTGCCTTAAAAATGCTGTCCCGAACTGCATCCATTTAAAGAACACGATGTCTTTACTCCTAATAATAGATGGCAATTTCCTTAACTGCAAGCTTTCATTTCTGGTTATTGTGGGTTTGCAGTTTCCCTCCCCCACCCCCCCAGCTACACCATAATTGCACGAAATCAATAGTTTCCAGCATGATAGTGCCTATATCTGAAGCATAAAAAAATAAAGGCAAGCAGTTGTAGAAGGTTTAGTGTCCAGGAACTCAATGTTTCCCTTGTATATTGTCCAATATTATCTCCACTGTTTCCCGTTTGACTTCAGTCATTCTTTTCCATAGATGTCACTCACCCGCAAGGGTTATATACAGTGGTGGGATTCAAATAATTTAACAACCAGTTCTCTGCCCTAATGATTTCTTCCAACAACCAGTTCACCAAACAGCTCAGAAAGTGAACAACCGGTTCTCCCGAAGTGGTGCGAAGTGGCTGAATCCCACCACTGGTTATATACATTTATTCAGCAATAAACCCCACCAGGAGCAGTGGGGGCTTACTCCTAGATAACTGTTTAAAACACCCCCGCATTTAATTTAGTCTTAAATAATTTCCAATGTAATTTAACCTTACACGAGAGCACTGTTATTGTTATTATTGACTTTTGTTCGAGTCACCGCTTCGAGACTTCGTGCAGCTACAGAAAAGGGCAGCTGGAACGTCGCTTTCCCTTCTGCGATGCTTTTGATTAATTCTTTTCGAGTTAGGTCTGGTTTTCATACCCGCAGTACATTTTTGCAGCGCCATCCTCAAGTTTTTAACGTTACAGCTCTATCACTTCGAAATCGCCGGATGATTCATGCGTTTCTAATTCGGGACTCATGCGTTTTGATTTACGGCCAAACTTAAAGCAAACTTTTGCCGTCCCCGTTTCATGGCATCGACCCTTTCCAGCAAATTTTGGCATATGCGTCCGCTCAAAAAACACTGCTTTTTCTGGACTAGCAATGGGAGCAGAACAATGTGTGCAGCATTTTTTTTATATATTAAAAAAAAAAAGGCAGTTTAAGCATAAAGAAAAAAGAAGTATTTTGAGAAGGAAGGGGGGCTTGGAAGTCTTAGCATCCATTCTGGTTATTAGAAAGAGTGTCAGATTGCATCAGAAATCAGAATACCGCGAAAGCTTTTTCTTTCTTTCTTTCTTTCTTCCCTTCCGATAAAGGTGCTTCCCCAATCTACAGTTTTTAAGCCTCGCGTACTGCAGAAAATTCACAGACAAAGGGTTACAGTACCTCGGCAATGGGAGAGGATGTCACAAGCTCCTGCATCTGGATATTTCGGGCTGCCTCCAGGTCTGCATTTCGTTTATCCTTTCCCTTACTGTGTAGTAGGCAAAGATCATCCTTCGGAGGACTGGCGTTACCCGACACTCATGGTATACTAAAGGAGTACAAGTGTGTCGTCCCCCCCCCACCAACCTCTGCAAACTTCAGAGGTTTTGAATTACATTACCACAGCTGCTTTTATTTTTCCGGAGGGATCACACTATAGGGTTCTGGCCCTTTTCCAGTGGGTGTCTTCACTATAAACAAGCCCCTTATTGCATAATGAAAGCGTGGATTATTCTGTGCAGTGGATTTGAAACAGGCATGCTATTTTTTTTATTTTATTTTGATGCACGACTTCCCTGGGTTGCAGTTGGAAATTCCAGCTATGCAGAGGTTGGAAATACACAGATGTATACACAGATGGCTCAGGGGCTAAGACGTTGAGCTTCTCAATCAAAAGGTCGGCAGCTCAGCGGTTCGAATCCCTCGTGCTGCCGTGTAACGGGGTGAGCTCCCGTTACTTGTCCCAGCTTCTGCCAACCTAGCAATTTCGAAAGCACGTAAAAATGCAAGTAGAAAAAATAGGGACCACCTTTGGTGGGAAGGTAACAGTGTTCCGTGTGCCTTTGGCGTTGAGTCATGCCGGCCACATGACCACGGAGACGTCTTCTGACAGCGCTGGCTTTTCGCCTTTGAAACGGAGATGAGCACCGCCCCCTAGAGTTGGGAACCTTTACCTTTACATTCAGTGCAAAGTATTCAGAGCCCCTCCACTTTTGTCGGTGTCGTTGGGCTTGATTCTGCAGTGGTTAAAATTTATTCTCCACCCCCCCCCATGAATCTACTACATTCAGTACAGAATTAAAAAAAGAGAATTTTAGAACTGCCTGTAAGTTTATTAAACAAAAACAACCCTGATTGGCATAAGTATTCAGACCCTTTGCAACGACACGTGAAATTTTAGCTCCAATGCCTCCCATTTCTCTTGAGTGTGGCTGACATATTTCTATACCTTGAACGGAGTTGACCTGTGGTAAATTAAATCGATTGGACTAGTGGTGGGTTGCTACCGGTTCGTCCCGGTTCGGGCGAACCATTAGTAGCGGCGGGTGGGAGGCTCCGTCCCCCCCACCCAGACCAGTGGTGGGTTCCAACTGGTTTTACCACCAGTTCTCTTCGTGCACATGCTTTATGCACTATCATTGCACGGGTGCTGACTTCGTTCACATGCACACCAAACGTGTGCTTCGTGCAAGCGCAATGATTTCATGAACAGCTGAGTCATGGTAATCCGCTCTGCCGCGCCTTTCAGCTGGGTTAAAAATGACCGAATAAAGGTAGGTATAGTGCAGGGGTGGGCGGGAGGGTCCAGATGATGGGCACAGCGATCCGGTTCACTATTAGATCACCATCTCCGCTACTGGCTCTCCCGAACTGGGAAGAACCAGTAGCAACCCACCTGTCGTGTCCCACTCCTCCGCTGACGATCGGGTCAGGGAAATCCGAATCAGGCGTGCCTCTGCAGCTCTGCCAAAGTCCTAGCAAAGTTCTCAAGGCAGGCAGGAGACCAGAAAGTGACTTCAGCAAGATATGTTAGACTTTGCCTGACTCAGAGAATGCCAGAAAGCAGATCCTTTATATAGGCCATGGGGTGTGGCTCCGTGACTCAGCACTTATCCAGGCCTGCCCCTCCCTTCCTTCTGTCGCCGCCGCCTATCAATTCTTCTGAAGCGAGGGTCACTCCAGTCTGCAGCTGTTGGTAATTGACTTCCCTCAGGCTCGCATGCTGTGGGGGAGGGGGAGGAGTCTAGTTGCTCCGTTTGCCTGGGCATGGAGCCAGAGCTGGGGGCTGGAGGTACTTCTTCCTCCTCAGCCTGTCTGGGCATGGAGCCAGGGCTGGGGCCGGGAGGCATACTAGGACATTCCTCAGCGTTCGGAAGCAGATAAGAAGGCCCCGGCTGCGGTGAAAGCGGGTGAGACACAACACCACCACTGACCTGGACGTCATCAAATATGCTCTGCGCATGCGCAGAAGTTTCTGCACATGTGCAAACAAAGCAAGTGAACTGATAGCAAAGGTAAGTGAAACCCAATGCATACTGTAGCAGAGCAAAAGCCTTGGGGTCAACGGATCTGCAGAGCTCAGAGATGGGATTATTTCAAGACACAGATCTGGGGAAGCTACAATAAAATTTCTGCCGCACTGAAGGTTCCTAAGAGCACAGGGGTCTCTATAATTCTCAAATGGAAGAAATTTGGCGCAACCAGGAGTCTTCCAAGAGCTGGTCACCCGATCAAACTGAGCAGTCGTGGGAATTAGGACCACACCTAGAATACTGCATCCAGTTTTGGTCACCACACTATAAAAAGGATGTTAATAATAATAATAATAATAATAATAATAATAATAATAATAATAATAATAATAATAATAATAATAATAATAATAATAATAATAATAATAATAATTATTTAATTTTTATACTGCCCTTCTCCCGAAGGACTCAGGGCGGTGAATAGGCATATAAAATAATACAATATATTACAATAAAAACACTCTTTAAAAAACTTATTCAATATGGCCTAAAATTTAAAATACAATACAAAATATAAAATAAACCCCAATAAAATCCACATTTAAAAACCCTATTTAAGCCAGTCCTGCTCGGAAGAATAGATACGTCTTCAGCTCTCCGGAGGTCAGGAAGTTGGAAGCTCATTGAAGGTTGGCTGAAGAACAAAGATGATTAGGGGACTGGAAGATAAAACATATGCTGAACGGATGCAGGAACTGGGCATGGCTAGTCTAGTGAAGAGAAGGACCAGGGGAGACCTGATAGCAGCATTCCAATATTTGAGGGGCTGCCACAGAGAGGAGGGAGTCAAGCTATTCTCCAAAGCACCTGGAAGCCAGACAAGGAATAATGGATGGAAACTAAACAAGGAGAGAGTCAACCTGGAAATGAGGAGAAATTTTCTGACAGCGAGAGCAATCAACCAATGGAACAGAAGTTGCCTTCGGAAGTTGTGGGAGCTTCATCACTGGAGGCTTTCAAGAAGAGACTGTCAGAAATGGTGGGCGGGGGGTTGGACTAGATGACCTACAACCTCCCTTCCAACTCTTTGAATCTGAATCTGAGAAGGGCCTTACTAAGAGAGTCGACCAAGAACCCAATGGTCGCTCTGACTGAGCTCCAGAGAGACCCTGTGTGGAGATGGGAGAAAGTTCTAGAAGGACAACCATCACTCAGTCCTCAACCTATCTGGACTGTATGCTCAGTGCACACCAAAAACATGCTTCGCACAGAAAAAGTAACCTTTTTGAAGGTAAGTAGAATAGCCGGGGGGGGGGGGGGAGAACAGCTGTGCCGTGTGATTTAGATTCACTAGAAAGCAGGATTTCATGCTTTCTAGCGAATTTAAATTGCGCGGCACAGCTGACCGTTGGAAATACCGGTTCAAATGGACCGGTAGCTTTTATTACTACCGGTTTGCCTGAACTGTTGCGAATCGGTAGCATTTCACCCCAGCCCTAAAATATTGGAACCATACTATCATGTCATCCTTATGCAGATCCCTCACATCCTGGACATAAACTGTTTCAACTCCTACCCTCAAAACGACGCTATAGAGCACTGCACACCAGAACAACTAGACACAAGAACAGTTTTTTCCCGAAGGCCATCACTCTGCTAAACAAATAATTCCCTCAACACTGTCAGACTATTTACTGAATCTGCACTACTATTAATCGTTTCATAGTTCCCATCGCCAATCTCTTTCCACTTATGACTGTATGACTATAACTTGTTGCTGGCAATCCTGATGATTTATATTGATATATTGATCATCAATTGTGTTGTAAATGTTGTACCTTGATGAACATATCTTTTCTTTTATGTACACTGAGAGCATATGCACCAAGACAAATTCCTTGTGTGTCCAATCACACTTGGCCAATAAAATTCTATTCTATTCTATTCTATTTATATTGATATATTGACCATCAATTGTGTTGTAAATGTTGTACCTTGATGAACGTATCTTTTCTTTTATGTACACTGAGAGCATATGCACCAAGACAAATTCCTTGGGTGTCCAATCACACTTGGCCAATAAAAAAAAAATTCTATTCTATTCTATTCTATTCTATTCTATTCTATTCTATTCTATTCTATTCTATTCTATTCTTAGTCCTTCTTTTTACTAGACTAGACATAACCAATTGCTGCAACTGTTCTTTGTAGGCTTTGTGTATTAAAAATCCATTTTTAAAGTTATCAGCAAGAAAATAGTTAATGGAGATATGGTTAGCGACAGACTTTACTTTTTTTTTAAATCTTGCACTCTTCTCCAGCTTGGTATACCCTAACTCCAAATCTAGTTAAATCACCATTACCGATTATTTCCAGGGAACTGAGTCACACATAGCTCATCAGAAACGCATAGCTGATGTTTTTAAGCATTACCAATTCAATATACTTTTAGGACACGGTTGAAGTAGCAAGACTGTTTTTATTCGCTCGGATCGAAACAGCATTTCAAAGGTGGAAAGGTGAGAGAAGAATTTGATTGACAGCTACGCGGGTCATGATCAAAAAAACCCAGCTGCTTGGCAACGGGCGTGTGTTTGTGATACTGATGGGTTTGTGTGATCACCTTTTGTGACCTTTCCCGCGGGCTTCAGACAAGCCAGATTCACTTAACGATGGCTGAATTCGCAACCACAGCGATTTGCTTTCCCACTGTGGCGAAAAGGTCATAAAATGGGTCAAAACTCACCTGACCACAGCCTTGCTAAGTGATGGAAATATTTTAGGCTCAATTGTGGTCGTACGTCAAGGGCTACCTGTAATTCAGACATCGGTGGTTGCTCCCAGAATGGAGCTGGATCATCCAACGCAAGAGTCGGCAATCTTAAACACTCAAAGAGCCATTTGGACCCGTTTCCCACAGAAAAGAAAACACCGGGAGCCACAAAACCCTTCATATGCCTAACTATTTCCTGAGTGGCCAGAAAACTATCCATGGTTGGCTTACCGGGGGTCGAAAAGCACAATAAATTGCATGCCGGTAGGTGTCGCACATTGGCGGTTGTGAGACATATTTTGACCGACAGGGAGCCGCAGCAGAGCCACATGCGGCTCCCGAGCTACGGGTTGCTGACCTCGGATTTCCAACGGATGTGCAGCATTTTCTCCCTAGCGATTTAGCATCCACGGTAAGAGTTTCAGCCAAGCATCTTTTCAAGAAATAAATCAGGGAGCCTTTATTCTTGCCATAGCAAGGGCTGAGCCATTTTCTAAGCCATTATAAATCATCTGCTGGGAAGAAATGGCCAGAGACAGCCGATAGCGTCAAGTCAGCAACTCTGCCTTTTGCCGCACTTCTGATCTGGCAAGAAAACCCCAGAGGGACTTAACATATAGAGAGGTTATTTTGCGCATCTGTTTGCTCAAACAGATTTCAGTCTCTACTCTTCCAACCCCTCCGAAACCCAATATTTCTCTGGGAGAAAGAGCAGAGTTGATAAACGTCTTTTGCCTATTTTTATCCGGGTGTTAGGCTTTTTCAAAACAATGTGGTCCCGTTGTGTACGTTAGAAGCATTAAATGTGGTTCCTGCAATATAATTCACGCTGACATTTTTAAGTCTAATTAAGTACTTGCCTTAAGCTTTTTGCTCTTCCCTTGACATTAGGAAAATAATAACTCAAGCCCACGGGCTGCAAAATTTGTCTCCTAATCCTTTCAGTGGGAGGTCAATTTTTAAAAATGCATGTGGACACCCAGATCTGGAAGAGGTGGCATAAATAAATGCATATTTTTTTCACTTTTGTCTAGAGGCCTGTGGAGGGTGCTGGATTTTACTGGCGCAGAAGGCCTTGAAGAGGCGAACAGATTTGCCATGTAAAAAAGTTGTTATAAATACCATGTTTCCCCGAAAATAAGACCCTGTCTTATATTTTTTTGAACCCTGAAATAAGCACCTGGCCTTATTGTCATGTGCTCAAAAGCCCAATTGGGCTTATAGAATAAAATAGAATAGAATAGAATTTTTTATTGGCCAAGTGTGATTGGACACACATGAATGTGTCTTGGTGCATACGCTCTCAGTGTACATAAAAGAAAAGATACCTTCATCAAGGTACAACACTGTGCTATGTTCCTTCTTGCGTCAAACGCTCTCATCCCAGTGCCAAAGGAGCCCACCATCAAGGAAATGAATGACTACAGACCAGTTGCTTTAACATCTGTAGTCACGAAAACCTTTGAAAGGCTAGTGCTTTCCTACTTGAAAACCATCATGGATCCGCTGTTAGACCCCTTGCAATTTGCATACCGAGCAAATAGATCAACAGATGATGCTGTTAATATCCTACAACATCTTGAATCTCCAAAGACCTATGCAAGGGTCCTCTTTGTAGACTTTAGTTCAGCATTCAATGCCATCATTCCAGAGATACTTCTAACTAAGCTAAACCAGCTACAGGTACTTGAACAGACTTGTAAGTGGATCACAAGCTTCCTAACAAACAGGAAGCAGCAGGTGAAGCTAAACAGGATCACATCAGATACCTGTACAATTAGCACAGGGGCCCCCCAAGGCTGTGTGCTCTCCCCACTTCTCTTCTCTCTGTATACCAATGACTGCATCTCCAACGATCCATCTGTTAAACTACTGAAGTTCGCAGATGGCACAACAGTGTTTGGTCTCATTCAAGACAATGATGAATCCGCATATAGACGAGAGGTCGAACGACTAGCCTTGTGGTGCAACCAAAACAATCTGGAACTGAACACGCTCAAAACCGTAGAAATGGTGGTAGACTTTAGGAGAAACCCTTCCATACTTCCACTTCTCACAATACTAGACAACACAGTATCAACAGTAGAAACCTTTAAATTTCTGGGTTCTATCATAAAATGGACAGCTAACATAAAACATAAAAACATCATCAAAAAAGGACAACAAAGAATGTTCTTTCTGCGCCAACTCAGAAAGCTCAAACTGCCCAAGGAGCTGCTGATTCAGTTCTACAGAGGAATTATTGAGTCTGTCATTTGCACCTCTATAACTGTCTGGTTCGGTTCTGCAACCCAACAAGAAAGACACAGACTTCAGACTTCCACAACCGGTTCTCCAGAACTGGTCAGAACCTGCTGAAACCCACCTCTGTGTATACATACATACACGCACACACCATTTTATATAGCTAGATATAGATATATAACATCTATATTACACACACACGCATGCCTGTAATTTCTATTAAGAATCTTGATTGCAGTAGTAAAATCTAATATAGGTAGTCCTTGACTTACAACGGTTCATTTAATGACCATTCGATAAGGTGACTTACGGCTGTTGTTCACTCTTACAACCACTGCTGCATCCCCATTGTCATGTGATCAAAATTCAGACGCTTGGCAACTGACTTATACTTATGCTGGTTGCAGTGTCCCGGGGTCATGTGTTCACCTTTTGGGACCGTTGAGCAAAATCAACGGGGGAAACCAGATTCACTTAACGACCGGGTTGCTAACCTAACAACTGCAGCGATTCACTTCGCAATTATGGCAAGAAAGGTCGTAAAATGGGTCAAAACTCACTTAATAACTGTCTCATTTAGCCACAGAAATTTTGGGGTCAGTGGTGGTCGTAAGTCGAAGACTACCTGTAGCAATCAAAAGGCAAACAGAAATTATACAGGAATGGACGACCTATAGTTTGTTTCTTGATTCTTGCTTAATACATTGCAGCAAATTGCTTACAATTCATTTCTTTCTTTTTTAAAAAAAAAAATTAGATAACAGTGGAAGGCTTCGGGAATATTGGTAACAGCTGCAGCCGGATCAAGTACCTGACGATTAATGAAATGCCTACCTTTACCGACAGATGCATTCAAGTAAGAAAGGACCACGGTCTTTTTAACAATCTTAAATTTGGTTTTTAGCCTGAGTGTCAGGGTTCCATTGTCCCATTGTAAGCAATAGTCCCATTGCAAGCAAGACTCCAAGGCACTCGACTTCCTCAAAGATTACTTTTATTGGAAATATCATATTCAGAGGCGGTATTTTACTGGCCCATACCGGTTTGGGCGAACCCAAACTCTTGCCCAGACGTAATGCCGTACTATTTAGCCACGTTTTTGAAGCCGGGTGCATGCGTGGAAGGTGTCGTGTCCCATTCTTCCTCTGACGGCTGGGTCTGGGAAATCTGTATCAAGCGTGGCCACGAAGCCTCTGCAGCTTTGCCAAATTCCTGTCAGAGTTCTCAGGGCAGGCAGGAAACCAAGGTGTGACTTCAGCAACCAGATGAGACTTTGCCTGACTCAAAGAATGCCAAAAAGCAGATCCTTTATATGGCTCCATGACTCAGCACTTATCCAGGCCTGCCCCTCCCTTCCTTTTGCTGACGTCGCCTCTCCATTCTCCGGAAGCGAGGATCAGCCCACCTTTCATCTTCCTCCTCAGCTGCCGGCAATTCTAGCTCGTGGCTGGCTTCAGGTGCACATGCTATAGGAGGGAGGTTTGTTTGCTCAGTCTGTCTGGGCATGGTGCCAGGCCTGGGGGCTGGAGGCATGCCAGGCCATTCTTCTTCACTATCAATCTCTGGCTGAGATAGCAGAAGATGGGAGGGGTGCGGCTGCGGAGAGGGGGGCGGGCGAGGCACAACAGAAGGCTGGGCGCATGTGCGGAAGGTGTGCACAAAGCAAACAGGTGGTAAGCATTTCTGAAACCCACCGCTGTTCATATTGGCACATATCTGGTGAAAAACCACTCGGAAACTCCCGCAGTTTTCACCCCGTTAAAAGCGAACATTTTCCTACTTTCTCAAAACAATCGGTCATGCGGTCCAATCATTGTGTTGTGTGACAGTCCGGGTTGGCATCACTCTGCCTGTTGTGGTCCGCCAGCAGCCTGCGGAGCTGGCAACAGAGTCGGACAGTGATGAGGCAGAGGTGGGGCCAGGGCCATCGGGAAGTGAGGTGCAGACTCCAGAGCCTCCAGAGACTGATAGCAATGAGGCAGAGGAACAGGAGGAGCCTGTTCCTAATGCACTCATGAGAAAAACCGTTCCGGGCGGCGGGGATCAGAATGGGCTATGGCAATCCCTGCAGCCTGAAACAGCTGATGGTCGGGAGGCAGCTCAAACTGACAATCAGCTGCTTGTGCTGCTCAGGCTGTGCTGAAGCTGAAGGGGCCTGTTTGCTGTTTGCTGCAAGGAGGCAAATTGCTGGGAGGCTGAGGCTAATTTTTTTTTCTTGTTTTCCTCCCCCAAAAAAGGTAGGTGCGTCTTATAGCGTCTTATGCTCCGAAAAATACAGTACTACAAATTTATACAGACAAATTTCCTGTTGGGATTTTTCAGGAAAGAAATGGCAAACAACACAATAAATGTCTGTATGGAATTTTGCATATGCTAGTCTACCTCACTGTATTTAAAAATGAAAAAGAAGATTTTTAGAAAGGAACCGGGGAAAATTAGTAGCAGATGAAGCAGTGATAGGCAGAAGTCATATTTATCGATACCAATTGTTGACAGATGCCAGGAGTAGAGAGCAATGGTTCTTGAGCTTTTCTTGACCTCTGTAGAAAAAGAATGCTGGATATTAAACAGACCTTTGGTTCGGATCCACCTGTTTTTTCAGGTTTAAACGGTGAAGGCTCCAGTCCAGCCTCTGTTATTTCCTGGAGTGATTTCTCTACATTCAGAAATCCCTTGTGTCTCTCAGCTTTATTTAAACCATTAGCTCCGCAACTCCAAGGCACGCTTAGAGGAATTTTTGAAGGATGCTGCCAAACATCCCCAAGGAGATAACTGGAAACTTTAGGAACAGTATTTTTCCCCTTTTAAACCTCTTTTCTGTCAGATAGAATAGAATAGAATAGAATAGAATAGAATAGAATAGCATAGCATAGCATAGCATAGCATAGCATAGCATAGCATAGAATAGAATAGAATAGAATAGAATAGAAACGTGCCTACAGTTCCTGTCCTATTGTTTCCTTTCATTATATCCAATTAATATAGTTATTACATACTTATGCTTATATATATGCTTATATATTATATATTTATTTTCATGCTTATGCTTATATATACTGTTGTGACAAAATAAATAAATAGAATAGAATAGAATAGAATAGAATAGAATAGAGTAGAATAGAATAGAATAGAATAGAATAGAATAGAATAGAATAGAATAGAATAGATGGAGTGGAGTGGAATGGAGTAGAGTAGAGTAGAGTAGAATAGAATAGAATAGAATAGAATAGAATAGAATAGAATAGAATAGAATAGAATAGAATAGAATAGAATAGAATAGATGGAGTGGAGTGGAGTAGAGTAGAGTAGAGTAGAGTAGAGTAGAGTAGAGTAGAGTAGAGTAGAGTAGAATCAAATCGAATCGAATCGAATAGAATAGAATAGAATAGAATAGAATAGAATAGAATAGAATAACAGAGTTGGAAGGGACTTTGGAGGTCTTCTAGTCCAACCCCTAGAAGTAGGAAACCCTACACTACTTCAGACCAATGGTTATCCAATCTCATCTTAAAACCTCCAGTGTTGGAGCATCCGCAACTTCTGCAGGCAAGTTGTTCCACTGATTAATTGTTCTAACTGTCAGGAAATTTCTCCTTAATTCTAAGTTGCTTCTCTCCTTGATTGGTTTCCACCCATTGCTTCTTGTCCTGTCCTCAGGTGCTTTGGAGAATAGCTTGACTCCCTCATCTTTGTGGCAGCCCCTGAGATATTGGAAGACTGCTATCATGTCTCTCCTAGTCCTTCTTTTCATTAAGCTAGACATACCCAGTTCCTGCAACCGTTCTTCATATGTTTTAGCCTCCAGTCCCCTAATCATCTTTGTTGCTCTTCTCTGCACTCTTTCTAGAGTCTCAGCATCTTTTTTACATCGTGGCGACCAAAACTGAATGCAGGATTCCAAGTGTGCCCTTGCCAAGGCATTATAAAGTGGTATTAACAATTAACAATCTTGATTCTCTATCCCTCTGTTTATGCAGCCTAGAACTGTATTGGCTTTTTTGGCAGCTGCTGCACATGTTGGCTCATATTTAAATGGTTGTCCGGAAGGACTCCGAGATCCCTCCAAGATCAGTTACTATTGGTCCAAAGCACCAGAAGGCAGGAGAAGAAACAATGGATGGAAACGAGTCAAGGAGAGAAGCAACCTAGAACTAAGTAGACATTTCCTAAAAGTGAAAACAATTAGCCAGTGAAATGGAAGTTCTGGGTCCTCTAACAGTGGAGGTTTTTAAGGAGAGACTGGACAGCCACTTGTCTGAAATAATATAAGGTCTCCTGCTTGAGCAGCGGGTTGGACTAGAAGACCTCAAAGGTCCCTTCCAGATCTATTCTGATTGGTCTGCCTCTCTTAAGAGAAAACAAGGAATCAATGGCTTTGAAACCTTTCCTTTGACAATGCTTCCTAATTCACCATATATCCACTGGTTGGGTGTCCTAGGAATAGGTTATGGGAATGTTTTTTTAAAAAAATACAATTCATTTCCAGGTTGTTCAAAGTAGTAGTTTTATATTAACAACAACCTACCAAATGCTTTTTTCTTTTCTTGGAGGTTTTTTATATTTAATCCATTAAAATTCTCATCCAAATTAAACTGAAGAGGTGATGCTTTTTCCAGTAGAACACCATGTAATCTGCATATGACTTATTAGTAACCTTGACTATCACTAAGTGTTGTAACTTTTTATTCTTGATGAATGTATTTTATTCTCCTTATGTACACTGAGAGCAAATACACCTAAGACAAATTCCTTGTGTGTCCAATCACACTTGGACAATAACGAATTCTATTCTATTCTGTTTTATTCCTATTCCTATTCCTATTCCTATTCCTATTCCTATTCCTATTCCTATTCTATTCTGTTCTGTTCTGTTCTGTTCTGTTCTGTTCTGTTCTGTTCTATTCTATTCTATTCTATTCTATTCTATTCTATTCTATTCTATTCTATTCTATTCTATTCTATGACAGAAGGAATAAAAGATAAATCAGGGATCTCCAATTTTGGCAACTTCAAGACTTGTGGACTTCAACTCCCAGAATTCCCCAGCCAGCCATGGGAGTTGCAGTAATGTTTTATTGAGCATCAAAACCTTGTTGAAAATATCCGGAGCAAACATGATTTCTAATGTTGGATTTTCCCCCTTACCAGAGTGAGCCCCTCATGGAGCGCTATGAAGCCATTACCATGGCAACTCCACTGTGCTGTACAGTAGAAGCCATTTTAAAGCAGTCCAGTAGAAGCCATTTTAAGGCACAACATGCTGTATGTTAACAGAACACCCCCCCAAGGGGTGTTAGGGGTGTCTTACCCCCGCAGTATTTGTTTCCAGAGAGTAAGTCATCTGTGTACCAAGTTTGGTTGAAATTGCTTGAGGCGTTCCAGAGTTATGCTGGAACATACATACACACACACAGCTATTTTTATATATATATAGCTCAAAGGCATTTTAAGAAAGGATGTCATGTTTTTATTGAATGGCTTCCTCTTCTCTTCAAGGCTTTGGTATCAAAGTGCCAAAGGATTGAGTCGGTTGAATTCAATGAATCTCCACACGTGTCCGACATTGGAGTCCAAGCATTAAACGCCTGTCAGCTTGTTAACATGAAGATTCAAGGTTAGTGAAAAATGTAGTAATTCTAGTAGTAAGAACAGTAATGTAGTAATAAAAATGTAGTAATAAGAACATGTCATTTTTAACTAACATTCCTATTTCCTTTCACTTTAGATCTTTATTTAGATCTATATATATATGTTTAGGTCTATATATTTATATCTAAATATGCACTTTAGATCAGGGGTGTCAAACTTAGATCTGGCCCGTGGAAATGATCATGCAAGAAGGGACAGGAAAGGAGAAAGGGAAAGAAGAAAGACAAAGGAAAAGAAGGAAAGGTTGGAAGAGAGCAAAGAAGGAAAAATAAGGAACGAGGGGAAAGAAGAAGAAAGGAGGATGAAGAGGGAAGGAAGGAAGGAAGGAAGGAAGGAAGGAAGGAAGGAAGGAAGGAAGGAAGGAAGGAAGGAAGGAAGGAAGGCGATTATAATGAGACTGAGGGAGGGTCTCAGGGAAGTCCTACCTTAGCACTTGGCCACCACAGGTGCCCCCCCAACATGAGTGACGGTGAGCTGGCCATGCCTACCCCAGCCACACCACCCTAGCCCCTGAGGTCAAACACAACTCTGATGCGGCCTTCAATGAAATCAAGTTTGACACCTCTGCTTTAGATAACATTCCAGTTGCTACTATAAGTAGTTCTCGGCTTACAACAGTTCATTTAGCGACCGTTCAAAGTTACAATGGATCTGAAAAAAAGTGACTTATGACCGCTTTTCACTCTTACGACCGTTGCAGCCTTCCCAATGGTCAAGCGATCAAAATTTGGACACTTGGCAACTGACTCATATTTATGAGGGTTGCAGTGTCCCCTGGGTGTGTATGTAACGTGATCCCCTTTTGTGACCTTCTGACAAGCAAAGTCAAGGGGGGGAATCCTGATTCACTTAACGACCGTGTGATTAACCTAACAACGGCAGAGATCCACTTAATGACCGCGGCAAGAAAGGTTGTAAAATGGGGCAAAACTTGCTGAACAAACATCTTGCTTCACAACAGAAATTTGGGGCTTGGTTGTGGTCGTAATATATGGGGTTCAAGTAGGTTTTTCATGCTGGGTTAGAGTGACCTGATGGTGCATTGTGTCAACAGGGAGTAACCGGCTTACGGATCTGAGTTTCAAAGTCATGAGCAAATTCTGGCCCCAAATGAATCAAATTTGCGTGGCCAATTGCCAGAAAATAACAGATATCTCTCTCAAGTTAATTGTACCACTGGAATATATCGTTATCCTCAATCTATCCGGCTGCACAAGGTATTGTTATAGCTGCATGATGGAATCACTTGTTTGAACGGAATTGATTTTTTTACTCATTCCTAAGTATCGAGGTCGTTGCATTACATCAGAAAGAAATAATAAAAAAAAAAACCCAGAATACTCATAAAGCCAAAATATGCAAACCAGTTTGCCTGCAACTCAGCACCACATCAACATAGAATCACAATCAGGGAAAGTATTAGTCTTGCCTTATTAAACCACACCTGGAATACTGCATCCAGTTTTGGTCACCGCAGTTCAGTGGTGGGTTTCACTGAACTTTCCTACCAGTTTGCTCATGCGCGCGCCACTTCTGCGCATGCACAGAAGCTTCTGCACCAGGGGTGAAATGTAAAATTTGTTACTACCAGTTCTGTGGGCGTGGCTTGGTGGTGGGTGGTGGTGGTAATGTGACTGGGTGGGCGTGGCCAACTTTTTTTTTTCACTTTTAAAAGCATTTTTTCTACAACCTTTTCGGTCGAAGAGGTTGTAAAAAAATGCTTTTAAAAGCCTCTGATGATCAGGCAACTCAGCTGGGGATCACCAGAGGAGCCTTTTAAAAGCATTTTTTTACAATGTCTTTGGCCGAAGAGGTTGTAGAAAAAATGCTTTCAAAGGGTTCTGACGATCCCAGCTGAGCCGCGCGATCATCAGAGGCTTTTTTTTTAACTTTTAAAAGCATTTTTTCAGCCGAAGAAAAAATGCTTTTAAAAGAAAAAAAAACAAAAAACCTCTGATGATTGCACGGCTCAGCTGGACATGTAGGGGGGCAGGGATTTTTGCTATCGGTTCTCCGAACCACCCACCGCAATCGCTACCGGATCAGGCGATCCGGTCCAAATCGAGAGCATTTCACCCCTGCCTCAAACACTAACAACAACAATAAAAAAGAAAAAAAATTGTTTACAAAAAAATGACACAAATATCAAATAAATTCAACATTAAATATATAGAATGCACCCTGGCTGGATGCTGAAAATCAATCAATGATAAATTTTCCTCCCGCTTTAGTTATAAGTTTTCTTATCCCTAGTTAACAAGAATACTATATTAAATAAACAAATATTCCAGGTGAGGGGATCTTTACGTGATAATTAAATCATCCCAAAATTACATATAGGATTTTGAGTGGCCCTCATAGTCAGAATGAGTGACCCCAAAGTGACTTTTGGGTTATGCTGACTGAATTTTGGCTATTGATTGCTACATGCAATTACAATTAGCTTTCGTGGGGGGAAATTAAAAGGTGGTGCAATGGTATTTTATTACATTGTTCTGTTTTAAAAATTTAATGAAACAGATCTATAGCTGCAACCTTAAACAGAATTCCGTGAAAGCAAATATGAGTTAAGAATATGAATCAAGCTGTTAATAATCTGGCTACCATACAGAGAAAGTTCCAATCAGTCTTACGTTTAGTTTATAAAGTAGACAAATTTATTTGAAATATTAATAGAAATTGGCCTGGTTGCATTTCTTTTAGAAATTGATATCTCTGAAGACTGATGTCGATTGCTATATATTCAAAGTAGCATTTATCCCCTTGGATCCAAATACTAAACTTATTAAAATGTAATTTTAGAAACGTGACTAAGATAAGAATAAGTATTTTCTATTCATGTTTCAGAATCAGTGATTCAGGAATAAAAGCGTTTGTCGACGGTAATTCAGCTTCAAAATTAAAAGAACTCAATTTGGCTGATTGTTGCTATGTTTCCGACATTTCCCTTGTGAAAATATCTGACAGGTATCAATCACATTGTAAGGTGTTTTTTTATTTGCTGCTACTTAGCACATGAATTTTTAAAGAAGTGTCTATGGAGATTCTCAGTCGCCCAGGTCATGGTTGTCCCAACGATGCTCTTTCATAAGGCAACTGGACTTTCTGTGTTTTTCCTTGAAGGCGTTTCGCTTCTCGTCCAAGAAGCTTCTTCCGTTCTGACTGAATGGTGGAGGGTGGAAAGATTTATATTCCTGGGAGTCATCGGGGTTGTTATCACTCCCTCTTAAAGAAGTGTTTTTGAAAACTCATTTTAACTAGCTCTGCCTCAGAACAAAGATTAGCACACATAATTAGAAGTTATGTCTTTCTTACTAACAAAAACATTTTTTTAAAAAATGGTAAGCCGCCCAGAGACCTTGACTGAGATGGGTGGCTGAAGAAATGGATGGATGGATGGATGGATGGAAGGATGGATTAATGAATGAATGAATGAATGAATGAATGGAATGTTGAAGACTGTTCTATCCTGTACATTTCAGGGAAATAAAATCTCAGCTACATTTTGCCTCCCCTCAATTAAATATGGCACCTTGTGGCACCAAGTAAGCAGACCTCATTCTCGAAGCCCCTGTCCTCTGGATAGAATTACCTCACCCCAAGTTAAATTAGGCACCCATTTTTCTGGCATTTTAAAAGGCCCTCAAGATCTAAGTCTCATCCCAGACCTGGGGTTAGTCTCTGTACAAAACCCTTTGATTGTTATGACTGTTTTGTTTGTCAACGTTCTTATGTTTTGCCATTGTTTAATTTGTTTTAATTGTATTTTTGGATATGTTATAAGCCACCCAGAATCTTTGAAGTGAGCAGCCATGATAGATGGATGGATGGACACATAGGAGAGAGATAGATAGATAGATAGATAGATAGATAGATAGATAGATAGATAGATAGATAGATAGGGATGAATGGATGGATGGATGGAAGGATGGAGAGAGAGAGAGAGAGAGAGAGAGAGATGGAGATGGCTGGCTGGATAGATAGATATGGATTGGTGGATGGATGGAAGGATGGATAGATAGAGATAAATAGATAGAGAAGGATGGATGGATAGAAGGATGGATGGATAGAGATAAAGAGAAGGATGGATGGATGGATATTTATTTATTTATTTATTTATTTATTTATTTATTTATTTATTTATTTATTTATTTATTTAATTTATATACCGCCCTTCTCCTGAAGGACTCAGGGCGGTTTACGGCCAAGGTAAAAGTACAACTCAGAAAGTTAAAAAACATTTAAAAACTACTTAAATTAAAGGCTGAAGGAATATAAGACTATAATAAAACCCCAATAAAAAACTTCATTAAGCCAGCCCTGCACGATGAAATTAAAAAGTCTTTAGCTTGCGGCAAAAGGTCCGGAGATCAGAAAGTTGACGTATCCTCGAATGCAGCTCATTCCAGAGGGCAGGAGCCCCCACAGAGAAGGCTCTCCCCCTGGGGGTCGCCAATCTACATTGTTTGACCGATGGCACCCTGAGGAGACCCTCTCTATGGGAGCTCACGGATCGATGGGAGGCTATTGGTAGCAGCAGGCGGTCTCATAAATAACCTGGTCCTATGCCATAGAGCGCTTTAAAGGTGATAACCAACACCTTGAATTGCACCCGGAAGAAGATATGGATGGATGGAAGGATGGTAGATAGAGATAGAGAAGAATGGATGGATGGATGGATGGATGGATGGATGGATGGATAGATAGATAGATAGAGAGATGGATGGATGGATGGATAGAGAGAGAGGGGTGGATGGATAGAGAGAGAGAGCGCGTGAACAAAGGGGAATGGATAGATGGATGGATGGAAGGAAGGATGGATGGATAGAGAGAGAGGGACGGAGGGAGGGAGAGAGAGAGAGAGAGAGAGGGAGAGAGAGATGGCTGGCTGGCTGGCTGGCTGGACAGATATGGATGGATGGATGGATGGATGGATGGATGGATGGAAGAATGGATAGATAGAGATAAATAGATAGAGATGGATGGATGGATAGATGGATGGATAGAGGTAGATAGAGAAGAATGATGGATGGCTAAATGAATGGAAAAATGGATAAAGAGAGAGAGATGGATGGATGGATGGATGGATGGATGGATGGATAGAGATGGATGGATGGATGGAAGGAAGGATGAATAGATAGAGATGGATGGATAGATAGATATGGATGGATGGATGGATGGATGGAAAGATAGATATAGATAGAGAAGGATGGATGGAAAGAAGGATTGAAGGATGGATAGAAATAGAGATAGATAGAGAAGGATGGATGGATGGACGGATAGAGAGAGAGGGGGTGGATGGATAGAAAGATAGAGGGGGGGATGAATAGATAGAGTGAGGGGGATGGATGGATGGATAGATGGATGGGTGGATGGAAGGAAGGATGGATGGCTAGAGATAGAGGGAGGGAGGGAGACACAGAGAGAGAGAGAGAGAGAGAATCCCTTGCTATAAAGCACTACCTTGGCATGGTTGCATGGTCTGAAGAAGCTAAGAGCAATGCTAGGGGTTCCACCATATTGGACGGCTCTCACCAGAGGATCCAGAGGCAGACAGGGCGTCTCTCCCATAAAAAAAATATAGCGAGGCGTCATTTACAGAAATCCATGGCAGATTGGTCGTCACCCAAATCAACCACACTAGGTGTTAGAGCTCATAATAATAATTATTTTACGAAATTGGTTGGGGCGGGGAGGGGAGGGGGGGGCTTAAAGCCATAAGATGTTTAGTTTTTTTGACTCAGTCCCCAGATGGAAGCAGCTGACTGACTGAATGAATGCCATTCATGTATCTCTGGCATCAATTTTAACACCCGAGCGTGAGGATTAAACAACATTTTTCTCCCTCTCTAGCTGTGAAAACATTAAATCCGACATGATTCCGTGAAGCTTCGCTGGTCGCAGACAAAGAGGCCTCAGTGTGGCAAAATAGCCTAGACCTCACATACCCAAAGCCGGAATGTCACTCAGGATTTTAAAAGCGAGTTAACATTAAAATTCATCAAAACAGATTGTTCAGTAATGCCAGCATTTGGAAGGAACGAAACCCTTTTTAAAAAAAAAAAATTGGATCTCCATTCCAAGGAAGGAAGGATGGATGGCTAGAGATAGAGAAGGATGGATAGATAGATATGGATGGATGGATAGATGGATGGGTGGATGGATAGAAATAGAGATAGATAGATATGGATGGATGGATGGATGGATGGATAGATGGATGGGTGGATGGATAGAGAGAGAGATGGATGGATGGATGGATGGATAGATAGATATGGATGGATGGATAGATAGATAGAGATAAATAGATAGAGATAAATAGATAGAGATAGATAGATATGGATGGATGGATGGATAGATGGATGGGTGTTAGAGCTCATACTAATAATTATTTTACGAAATTGGTTGGGGCGGGGAGGGGAGGGGGGGCTTAAAGCCATAAGATGTTTAGTTTTTTTGACTCGGTCCCCAGATGGAAGCAGCCGACTGAATGAATGAATGCCATTCATGTAGCTCTGGCATCAATTTTAACACCCGAGCGTGAGGATTAAACAACATTTTTCTCCCTCTCTAGCTGTGAAAACATTAAATCCGACATGATTCCGTGAAGCTTCGCTGGTCGCAGACAAAGAGGCCTCAGTGTGGCAAAATAGCCTAGACCTCACATACCCAAAGCCGGAATGTCACTCAGGATTTTAAAAGCGAGTTAACGTTAAAATTCATCAAAACAGATTGTTCAGTAATGCCAGCATTTGGAAGGAACGAAACCCTTAAAAAAAAAAAAAATTGGATCTCCATTCCAAGGAAGGAAGGATGAATAGATAGAGTGAGGATGGATGGAAGGAAGGAAGGAAGGATGGATAGATAGAGATGGATGGAAGGAAGGAAGGAAGGATGGATGGAAGGATGGATGGCTAGAGATAGAGAAGGATGGATGGATGGATGGCTAGAGATAGAGAAGAATGGATGGATGGATGGCTAGAGATAGAGAAGAATGGATGGATGGATAGATGGATGGGTGGATGGAAGGAAGGATGAATAGAGATGGATGGATGGAAGGAAGGGAAGGTTCTAGAAAGTCTTCCAATATCCTGAGGAGACCTTGGGGGCTGCAAAATCCAAAAGGTTTTTGCGTGTGTGTATGTGTGTTTGTGTGTGCATGAGTGAGTGTGTTTGTGTGTGCATGAGTGAGTGTGTTTGTGTGTGCATGAGTGAGTGTGTTTGTGTGTGCATGAGTGAGTGTGTTTGTGTGTGCATGAGTGAGTGTGTTTGTGTGTGCATGAGTGAGTGTGTTTGTGTGTGCATGAGTGAGTGTGTTTGTGTGTGCATGAGTGAGTGTGTTTGTGTGTGCATGAGTGAGTGTGTTTGTGTGTGCATGAGTGAGTGTGTTTGTGTGTGCATGAGTGAGTGTGTTTGTGTGTGCATGAGTGAGTGTGTTTGTGTGTGCATGAGTGAGTGTGTTTGTGTGTGCATGAGTGAGTGTGTTTGTGTGTGCATGAGTGAGTGTGTTTGTGTGTGCATGAGTGAGTGTGTTTGTGTGTGCATGAGTGAGTGTGTTTGTGTTTCCGTGCGCATACTTTACGTCTGTTTTATTACCTGAAAATTCCACTTTAATTTTCTTAGTTTGGAATGCGCTGTTAGTGTGCTGTTAGTCCTTGAGTTACAATAGTTCATTTAGCGACCATCCGAAGTTACAACACCACTGAAAAAAAGTGACCGAGGACCATTTCTCACACTTATGACCTCTGTAGCATCCCCATCCCTTTGCGACTTTCTGACAAGCAAAATCAATGGTGGGGGGGGAGACCAGATTCATTTAACAACCACGTTACTAACTTTTAACAACTGCCATGATTCACTGAACAACTGTGGCGAGAGAGGTCGCAAAACGGGGCAAAGCTCACCTAACAAATGTCTCACTTAGCAACAGAAATTTTGGGCTCAAGGGGCTTTGTAAGTCGAGGAGTAAGTAAGAAGCATTCCAACGTTTCATATCCCTTCTTTAGGTGCCCAAATCTAATTTACTTGAATTTGCATAATTGTCAAGTGGTGACGGATGCTGGGTTCCAGGCTATGACAGCGATGGCTTCATTAGCCTATCTCAATATTTCACGAACAAACATCACTGATCAGGTGAGGACCCAGAAGATTGAAAATGTATTGCTAGGTATGCTTTCTTGAAGATGTGTGTGTGTGTGATTACTTCTTACAGTACTATTACAATAAATTGTATTATTCATTATAGTAATACTAGAATCTTAGTTGCCTTTAAAAAAAAAAATTGGATCTCCATTCCAAGGAAGGGACGCAACTGGCGGACCAAGCGAACTTGGTAAAAGGCCCTCCTGGAGACGGCCGCCAGATGTTCATCAAAGGACAGCCGTCCATCCAGGAGGACGCCCAAGTTGCGAACCACCTCCTTTGGGGCCACTAACTCGCCCCCGACAGTCAGCTGCGGATGCAGCTGACTGTACCGGGGTGCCGGCATCCACAGCCACTCCATCTTGGAGGGATTGAGCCTGAGTCTGTTTCTCCCCATCCAGACCCGTACAGCTTCCAAGCACCGGGACAGCACTTCGACCGCTTCGTTCGAAGTGCAGCTCTCCCGTGTTGCAGCTCTCCCGTGGTCACAGGATCAAAATCCAGATGCTTGGCAAGGGACTCCTCATATTTATGACGGTCGCCGTGTCATGTCAACCCCTTTTGCGACTTTCTGACAAGCAAAATCAATGGTGGGGGGGGAGACCAGATTCATTTAACAACCATGTTACTAACTTTTAACAACTGCCGTGATTCACTGAACAACTGTGGCGAGAGAGGTCGCAAAACGGGGCAAAGCTCACCTAACAAACGTCTCACTTAGCAACAGAAATTTTGGGCTCAAGGGGTTTTGTAAGTCGAGGATTAAGTAAGAAGCATTCCCACGTTTCATATCCCTTCTTTAGGTGCCCAAATCTAATTTACTTGAATTTGCATAATTGTCAAATGGTGACGGATGCTGGGTTCCAGGCTATGACAGCGATGGCTTCGTTAGCCTATCTCAATATTTCACGAACAAACATCACTGATCAGGTGAGGACCCAGAAGATTGAAAATGTATTGCTAGGTATGCTTTCTTGAAGATGTGTGTGTTTTGTGGATCATTGTAATGTTTCCTGTGTGTCCGATCACACTTGGCCAATAAAGAATTCTGTTCTACTGTATTCTGTTCTGTTTCATTCCATTCCATTCCCTTTCCATCTTCTCTTCTCTTCTCTGCCCTTCCTTCCCTTCCCTTCCCTTCCCTTCCCTTCCCTTCCCTTCCCTATTTTCTATTCCATTCCATTCTCTTCTCTTCTCTTCTCTTCTCTTCTCTTCTCTTCTCTTCTCTTCTCTTCTCTTCTCTTCTCTTCTCTTCCCTTCCCTTCCCTTCCCTTCCCTTCCCTATTTTCTATTCCTTTCCATTCCATTCCATTCCATTTCCTTCTCTTCTCTTCTCTTCTCTTCTCTTCTCTTCTCTTCTCTTCTCTTCCCTTTTTTTAAATTTGCATTTATATCCCGCCCTTCTCCGGGTGGCTTACACTATGTCAAGCAATAGTCTTCATCCATTTGTATATTATATACAAAGTCAACTTATTGTCCCCAACAATCTGGTCCTCATTTTACCTACCTTATAAAGGATGGAAGGCTGAGTCAACCTTGGGCCAGGTGGGATTGAACCTGCAGTAATTGCAAGCAGCTGCTGTTAATAACACACTGTCTTACCAGTCTGAGCCACAGAGGCCCTTCCCTTCCCTTCCCTTCCCTATTTTCTATTCCATTCTCTTCTCTTCTCTTCTCTTCCATTCTCTCTTCCCTTCTCTTCCCTTCCCTTCCCTTCCCTATTTTCCATTCCATTCCCTTCCCTTCCCTTCCCTTCCCTTCCCTTCCCTCTTCTCTTCTCTTCTCTTCTCTTCTCTTCTCTTCCCTTCCCTTCCCTTCCCTTCCCTTCCCTTCCCATCCCATCCCTGGAGGTGAAGGTGTTTTGCTTGTAAATAGACTGGCCCAGTCATGGGCACAAAGTATCCATCTCTAAAGACTTCAGGCATCTGCTGGAGGCTGTTAAGAAGGACTGGGGGCTGCTCTCTGCCTCTAAGAACATGTTTCTCCATTTCTCCTTTAATGAAATATAACATTCTGCCTCTTTTAATATTCTCCAAAATATTTCACCCTCTAGGATGGTGTGTGTGTGTGTGATTACTTCTTACAGTACTATTACAATAAATTGTATTATTCATTACAGTAATACTAGAATCTTAGTTGCCTTTGAAAAAAAATTACAGTGTGTAGGCAGACCACAAACCATTTGTTTAGTGACCATTCAAAGTTACAGCACCACTGAAAAAAAAGTGACCGAGGACCATTTCTCACACTTATGACCTCTGTAGCATCCCCATCCCCTTTGTAGAACGGACCACAGTCTTTTTAACAATCTTAAATTTGGCTTTTAGCCTGTGTGTCAGGGTTCCAAGTAATAGTTCCATTGCAAGCAAGACTCCAAGGCCCTCGACTTCCTCAAAGATTACTTTTATTGGAAATATCATATTGGCACATACAGTAGTGGCCAAAATTGTGGAAACCTTTTGGGAAAAGTGTATTTTTGAGGTTTGATGGCTAATAGCACCACTTTTTTTTTTTTTTTTGGAGTTTCAAGAGAATCCTATTCCACTGCTGGAATGGCCTGGGAATAGCCCAGACATTCACCCAATTGAAAATCTATGGCGACGACTAAAAAAACTTGTTAGTCAGAAGCGACCCAGCAATAAAACCCAGTTAATTGAAGCCATCATTCAATCTTGGTTTCACATTATAACAGCTGCAGAACTAAAAGACTTGGTTCACTCCATGGGAAGAAGTTATAAGGCTATTCATGCTAAAGGTTACCCAAGTAAATATTAACTGACAGGGTGAACATTTTTGTATATCTCATTTTTTCTACGTGTTTCACTTTTCTTCTTTATACTGTAACTGCTATTCTAATAGCAAATTCTTCATCAAAGATATTGCATTACATTCTTGATTAAATTATCTTTCCATTGATATATAATTTTATGGTCCTACTCCAAAACAAAGTGGTGTTATTAGCTAGTTTTAGATAATACGCTTTTCCCAAAAGGTTTCCACAATTTTGGCCACTACTGTACTTATGAGACAGTTGGTATCCTGGGGTCATGTGATCTCGTTTTGCGACCTTCTGACAAGCAAAGTCAATGGGAAAGCCAGATTCACTTAATGACCATGCTACTAACTGAACAACTGTAGTGTTCGGTTAATCACTATGGCAGGAAAGGCTGTAAAACGGGGCTAAACTCACTTAACAAGGGCTGTTTTTCTTCTTCTTAGAAATGGAAATTTTGGGATCACTTATGGTCGTACATTGAGGGCTATCTGTAGAGCGTTGAATATTTGGGTTTTCTGTCACAGCCAACCTGTTCCTTTTTGAGAATATTACATTTTTTCAATCTAATTCTCTACCTCTTCCGCCAGTTTTTTTTTTTCTAATTCCCAACACCAATTTCCTTCTTTTCCCAATTTATGTTGGGGTGTATTTTACGATTCAATTGGCTTGATCATTATTTTTTTATATGAGATTGCTAGTACATTAACATTGGTTTAAAATGTTTATAGGGTTTGGAGAGCCTGGGCAGGCATTTGAAAATTAAGGAGATTATTCTGTCGGAGTGTAGGATGATTTCTGATACAGGCATGAAGGTAAAACAACATACAGGTGTCACATTTATGACTCTGTTGGAATTTCTGTAGTAATATTTCGAGGTTTCATTTGGTAACATTCCTTGTCATTCTTAAATAAGCCTTATGCTTGCTATCTGTGGGACTGAATGTTGAAATTCATTGTTGGAAAGTATTTCTATTTAACAACTACAGTAGTATTCAACCAGTAAATGGCAGTGTTTACAAGTTTGGATCTATGGTATATAATCTATGCTCTTTTGTTCTAAGTAGAGTTTCCTGTTTCCTGTTACAGTTAAAACAGTTGAGCAGTAAAGCACATGGTGACTGTAGCTTTTGTTTGCTCTGTGCTGCTATATATAAACAGAATTTCTAACACTCAAATTCATCCCTATCTTGCTTCAGAAAGCCAGGATGGGATCTGACAGTCTAGACCATTCTATCTGTCTCAATGTCAAAATTTAATTCAATAATTTAAATTGGAAATGTTCTCTGAAGTCATAGAATCTACTGTTAGGATGGTGGAGGTAAAACAGACTCCACAGATTGTTTAATCCAGCCTTTTGCCCTGCATAGGAAGAGCAATCAAACCATCTTCAAGAGATGGATGTCCAGCTTCTTCTTAATAACGCTGAGAATTGGGTATGTCTTAGTCTAATGAAAACAAGGACTAGGTATGACATAAGTCTTTCAATATTTGAGGGGCTGTCACAGAGAAGACGGGATGACAAAGCACCTGAGGGCAGGACAAGAAACAATGGATAGAAATCAATCAAGGAGAAAACCAACCTAGAACTAGGGAGAAATTTCTTCACTAAGAAAACAATCACAGAAGTTGTGGGCGCTCCATCACTGGAGGTTTTCAAGAAGGGATTGGACAGCCATTTGTCCAAAATGGTATAAAGTCTCCTGTTGAGGCTGGAGGAGACCAAAGTCCCTTCTGACTTTGTTATTCTGTATTTTGTAAGTCCGTTCCCTTAAATTCCTTTTCTTTATATTCCCTTCATTATTTGATCGGAGGATATTTTTTAGAGAGCTTCACTCCCAACTCTATCCTTGGAGTTTGGGAAATAGGAAAGAGATTCCCTTTGGAATCTAACATCCACCCAGGATACACCTGTTTTAATGTCTTCTATTAATTTATACGTTTGATATTTATGAAGATATATATTTTAAAGTTTACCCTCCAGTAAATTGGTATGTCCTGATTTTGACTATAAAGAGATACCCTTGACATGCAAAACTGTGATATGCAGACTTACTTACTTATTATATTTGTAATGTATTACTGTAAGTTTTGGCGGGAGTTTTAGGCGGGAAATATCTCGTTCCTGATTGGTTGCAGCCTCCGGCTGAAGTGTATATAAGGAGAGGTTTTTCTCCAGAGTTTTGCTGGGTCACACTATATTAAAGAGCTGTTGTCACTAACCTGGTCTCCTGCCTCGTCAATACCCGAACTTAACATTGGCGACGAGGATGGGATCTTGAGGCAGAGCACCAGAACAGAGCTGAACTCACTACGAGAATCAAACCCAGCAAGGTGATAGCGAATGCAGCGATGACCGGCTACACGCCACCCACTCCGTTTGACCCTGCCCAGGAAACATGGGGAATATACATGACCCGTTTCGAAAGTTTCCTGGAGGCAAGCGAGTTACAGGAGTCTTCGACAACCGCAAACGGGCTTACTTCATAAGCCACTGTGGGTCCGCAGTCATCGCCGTCGCAGAAGCCCTGGCGGAGCCAACACCGCTACACTCCGTGTCGTGGCAGACCCTTCAGACCCTCCTGAAGAATCACTTCGCACCAGCCCGTCCAAATCGTTCGTGATGCGAGTTTGGGGGCGCAGGCAACAAGAAGGCGAGTCTATCAGCGACTACATGGCAGCCCTGAGACAAGCCTCCAAGCATTGCGAGTACCGCGATCTGGACGAAGAGCTGCTGGAACAACTTATACGGGGGGTCAGAGACATCCGTTTGAGGAGACGGTTGCTAGCCAAGAGCAACCTGACATTGGCAAACGCTCTGGACGAAGCCAGAGCCCATGAGATGTCCAACCATGCAGCAGACACCTTACAAAAGCGACTCACGCCGATGGCGGGCGCAAAGCCGAGCACAGTCCACCACGAAGAAACCTATCGTGAGTCAACCAGCGAAGAGGAGGAAGAAGTCCACTACACGGAAAATCGACAAGGGAAGACCCGGAGGAATGCGGAAGTTGCGGGGCGACATCAGCGCCAAAGATGTAAGTTCAGGGCGCCATTTGCGGCGGTGTGAAAGGAAGGGCACCTGGCTCAAGTCTGCCGAGCACCCCAACCTTCCGCGAAAATTCAAATCGGCCAATCAGGCGGCTCTGAGTCAGAGATGCAAACCCACATTCCGCGAAATTTCAAACCAGCCAATCAGGCGCGAGATCGGCGAGGCGACCGCGATTGGCCAGGAAAGAAAGAGCGAAGTCAAACCGAATGACTGTTACCATAGACCACGCAGCTACCCGCATCAAGAAAAGATCTTCACAAACCCGACAATTGAAGGCGTACCGTGCCGACTGGAAGTAGACACAGGATCAGCTATCACAATCATGTCCTGGGACACTTTTGTGAAAGCCTTGCCGCACATCGCAAAGCGCAAGCTACAGAAACAACGGCTCCGGGTGCAGGATTACCAGGGCAACCGCATCCCTGTTCGAGGACAACGACCGTCGAGGTCAAATCTGGGACATACGAAAAGACCCTGCCCATCACGTTAGTCGAGGAACCTTGCCAAGCTTGCTGGGGCTAGACTGGTTCAGGCGTTGGGAATGGGGTGACTGGCGTCCACCGGAGCGGATGCAACCTGCAAAACGCCCTAATGGAGGAATTCGCAGGCGTATTCGAGGACCGTTTAGGCAAGTACAAGGGACCCCTATCTCCTTCAATTTAGACCCCCAAATAGCTCCCATTAGGTTAAAGGCAAGGAGGGTTCCTTTTGCACTCAAACCTAAAATCGACAAAGAGTTAGATAAATTAGTCAGCCAGGGGATACTAGTGCCAGTTGACCATGCCAAATGGGAGACGCCAATCGTCACCCTATAAAACCAGACGGGTCCATAAGAATTTGCGCTGATTACAAGGCTACCTTGAACAAAGCATTGCAAAAGAGCGCCTACCCAGTTCCAGTAGTGCAACACTTATTGCACTCACTAGGGCACGGACAAGTTTTCGCCAAATTAGACTTGGCACAAGCGTACCAACAGCTACCCGTAGATGCTAGCACAGCTGAAGCCCAGACCATTGTAACGCACCGGGTGCCTTTAAGTGCACCCGGTTACAGTTTGGGGTGAGTGTGGCCCGGGCTATTCAAAATTTGATGGAGCGGCTCCTACAAGGGTTACCGAGTCGTACCCTATTTCGATGATGTGTTGGTATCAGGGAAGATTTAAGAGAACTGGGAAGCGATTAAGGAAAGTTTTGGCCATTTTAGGTCGGCAGGATTAAAAGTCAAAGCAAGCAAGTGTCAGATAGGGGTCGAATCTGTTGAATTTTGGGCTATAGAATAGACAAAAAGGGATTCACCCACTGAGAGCAAAGTCAAGGCGATAAAGAGAGCCCCAGCACCCAAAAACAAGACAGAACTCCAGGCTTTCCTGGGTCTGGTAAACTTTACGCCGTGTTTTTAAAAGACAAGGCAACCGTTGCTGAACCGCTGCATAAATTGCTTGGAAAAACACTGTTTGGTCGTGGGGAAGTCAGAGAATAGGGCATTTGAGGCAGTAAAAGTTTGCTATCAAGCGATAGCCTGTTAATACAATACAACAACAGACTGCCGTTAGTATTGGTTTGTGATCGTCCCCTATGGAGTAGGAGCTGTACTTAGCCACAGACTCCCAAAGCGGCACTGAAGCCCTATAGCGTTCTATTCACGAACGATGTCCCGGCTGAGAGGAATTACAGCCAGCTAGATAGGAGGCTCTGCAATAGTGTCAGGGTGAAAAATTTCACGAATACGTTTTGGGAGAGACTTTGAAATTATCACTGACCACAGACCGCTATTGGGGTTACTGGCTGGCGACCGCCCAACGCCAGTGGCACTATCACCCGGCTGACCAGATGGACTATCTTTTGGCCGCCTACTCTTACAAACTACAGCATCGACCTGGAAAGAGCTGGGGCATGCGGACGCATTGAGCAGATGCCCATTGCCGGGAAATCGAGGACCCTACTCCGGGCACCCCGTTCTACTAATTGACTCTTGGGACTCTGGGCCAGTCACATCGCAGGAAGTGGCTCGGGCCTCCTACCGGGACGTTGTTTTAAGAACTGTAATCAGTTGGGTTCAAGGGATGGCCCGCTGGCGAGCGTTTTAGAGAATTTGTAAAGAAAAAGGGAATTGTCTGTGCAAGGGGTGCCTGCTCTGGGGGATAGGGTGGTAGTTCCAGAGAAGCTGAGAAAAAGTCCTGGAACTACTGCATGAGGGTCACCCAGGAATTGTAAGGATGAAGGGCTAGCCAGGAGCTATGTCTGGTGGCCCCTAATGGACAGGAAATCAGTGACAGGGTTGGCGATGCCAGGTATGTCAGGAATCAGACCACTACCACCCACGGCCCCAGTGTTGGAGTGGGAGAAACCCCAAGGCCCTTGGTCCCGCATACACATTGATTTTGCCGCCCTTCCACGGCCAAACATTTCTAATTGTGGTGGATGCATTCTCCAAATGGCTGGAGATCATCCTAATGAAATCCACAACCGCTGGAGCTGTCATTTCAGCACTAAAACACCTTTTCGCCACGCACGGGCTACCGGACACCCTCGTGTCCGATAACGCCCACAGTTCACCGCAGCATTATTTGAAGGGTACCTGGCTGAAGAGGGCATCCGACATGCCCTCTCAGCGCCGTTCCACCCTGCGTCGAACGGCCTTGCTGAGCGTTTTGTTCGGAGTGCGAAAGCGCTATCACGAAGCGGCCCGGCGATTGGCAGGCACAAATCGATGCATTCCTAACCGTCAACACAGGACCCCTGTGTGGCCACCGCCGCAGCCCAGCCGAGCTATTAATGGGCGGAAGCTAAGGTGCCCGCTAGACCGGCTACACCGAACTACGTGCAGGACGGGTTCAAAACAAAACCAGATAGACTCCGGGAATTAAACATAGGAGACTCAGTGTGGGCACATAATTACAGCGACGGCCCAAACGGGAAGAGGGGGATAGTCATAGACAAAACGGGCCCCAAATCGTATCTAGTGGAAATAGACGATGGCAGAGTTTGGAGGCGCCACATAGATCAGCTAAGAAACAGATTGAGCGATAAGGCAGAATTAGGGGAGACAAGCCCTGGCTATGGTTTAATTAACCCCACAGGTGTCTGGAGCCGAGAACAAACAGAAAGCATAGAACCAAACAGAGACTTATCTGAGCCAGGCGAGGTCCAGCGACACCCTCAGGCCCCTCGAGAGGACAGCAGGTCCGAGCCGGCGAATAATCCAGGGCCGGATGGCCGGGAGAAGGAGCTCAGAGGAACGAAAAGTCCCTCCGGCAAGCTCGACTCAACTCCAGAAAGTGAACTGCGCAGGTCCGGGAGAGTCAGGAGACGCCCCACGTACCTGCAGGACTACGTAGAGAAGTAATATGCAAATATTGGCAAAGTGCCTTCTGGGAGGGAAGGAGTGTAATGTATTACTGTAAGTTTTGGCGGGAGTTTTAGGCGGGAAATATCTCGTTCCTGATTGGTTGCAGCCTCCGGCTGAAGTGTATATAAGGAGAGGTTTTTCTCCAGAGTTTTGCTGGGTCACACTATATTAAAGAGCTGTTGTCACTAACCTGGTCTCCTGCCTCGTCAATACCCGAACTTAACAATATTTAAGAAGTAATAACTACTCTATATGGCGTGATTCTTAAAATTAGTTGGAAATAATGTTACTTCCTGGACTTTTTTTTAAGGAGCAGGAAGATATGACTGGGTTCGTTATAAATTGTTTTATCTTGCTCTTTACTAGTCTCAAGGCAAGGTTGATATTTCAGTGGTGAATCCCAGAATACCTAAGGGGAAAACAAAACCCCATGTACCCTATGAATCCATCAGGTCAAGGATCTGTTCCCACTCTTGAGTTGATTCTAGTATCTAAGCTGGCTTAGTAATTTTGAAATTATCTGTCCAGGGTCTAGTTACACTTTTAAAAGATAGAACATGAATTAATATATCAAATCAAATTGACCAAATGCCTCAAATTGTGGGGGTCAAAGCATCGTTTATGAGAAATAAAATAATCCTCACATATAATCTTACTACCACAGATTTGCTAAATGGCATATATTTGTATATTTGTATATCAGGAGAAAGCTAGTTATTTTAAGAATACATTAATGAACCTAACTGATAAGATCTCAAGTTAATACATACAAACCAGTGGTGAAATCCTCCGCTGGTTGCCACCGGTTCACTGCCCGCACATGCGCAGTGTGTGCTAGATGCATGCTGTGTGTGCATGCGCAGTGCACATTAAATGCGTGCTGTGTGTGCACCCACGCGCAGCGTGCATACATGCGCAGTGTGCACCAAACGCATGCTTCGCGCAGAAAAAAGAGCCGTTCGAAGGTAAGTAGAACAGCAAGGGGGGGAGGAAACAGCTGTGCTGCGCTATTTAGCACAGCAGGCACAGCTGATTGTCGGATTTCCTGCTTTTTAGCAAATATAAATCATGCGGCACAGCTGATTGTTGAAATACCAGTTCAACCCAACGGGTAGTTTTTTTTTTTTAACTACCGGTTCGCCGAACCTGTATATTTTATCACTACCGGTTCACTCAAACCGGTGCGAACCGGTAGGATTTCACCACTGATACAAACACATCTAAATCATACATCTTTGTAACTTATGTTCCAGGTATTGTGTACTGACTTGAAAAAACTAGACTATGTTGATTTGTCTTTCTGCCGGTACATATCAAATTCTACGTTAAAATATTTGTCATTGAATTGTCGCAGACTCACAGTCCTCATTCTGGTGGGCTGTTTCAAGGTACGTATTAAAACCACAATACCTAATGCCTTTTTTCGCTCCCTTTCTTTTGAGTATCTCAGGGGTAATGAAAAACTTCTGTCAAGTCTGCCCCACCCAAAGCGGCTAAGAAATTTGTCTTACTAATAATTTTGGCACATGGAGATTCCTGTAAATTCCCCCTTATTTCAGGTGGAGAGTTAAAGGCCAATTCCTGTATGACAATGTCATTGTTGAGCCCAGTTTCCACATCCTTGGTACTGTATATTTTGCCAGCACATGTGGCTAGATCTAGTCTAGAGCATGAGAATGGAAGACATTTTGTTGTTCGCTCCTTCTTTCTAAAAACAGGGGTTTTAAAAACTTTAAGACTTGTGGACTTCAATTCCCAGAATTCCCCAGCTAGCCACAGGGAATTCTGGGAGTTGAAGTCCACAGATCTTAAAATTGCCAAGGTGGGACCCTAATCCCATGATGGCGAATCTATGGCAGGCGTACCAGAGGTGGCACACAGTGCCTCTGTGGGCACGTGAGCCGTCACCCCAGTTCAGCTCCGCTGTGCATGCATGTGTGACTCCCACTGCCTTCTCTCTCTCTCTCTCCATCCATTCTTCCATCCATCCATCCACCCATCCATATCTATCCATCCATCCTTCCTTCCATCCATTCATCCTTTTCTATATATCCTTCCAATCAACCATCTATATCTATCTATCTATATCTATTTATCTATTTATCCATCCATCCTTCTCTCTATATATATCCATCTATTCATCCATCCATCCTTCTCTCTCTATCCATCCATCCATTCATCCATCCATCCATCCTTCTCTCTCTATCCCTCCATCCTTCCTTCTCTATTTATCTCTATCCATCCATCCATCCATCCATCCATCCATATCTATCTATCTATCTATCTATCTATCTATCTATCTATCTATCCATCTCTCTATCCATCCATCCATCCATCCATCTCTCTCTCTCTCTCTCCATCTATCCATCCATCCATCCCTCTCTCTCCATCCATCTATCCATCCCTCTCTCTCTCCATCCATCCATCCATCCATCCATCCCTCTCTCTCCATCCATCCATCCATCCATCCATCCATCCATCCATCTCTCTATCCATCCATCTCTCTCCATCCATCCATCCATCCATCCATCCATCCATCTCTCTCTCTCTATCTATCCATCCATCCATCCATCTCTCTCTCTCTCTCTCTCTCTCTCCATATCTATGTATCTCTCTGCCACGTATGCGTGGGGGGCAGGGAGCATGCAGGAGGCACGCACGCATGTATGGGGGGCAGGGGGCATGAATAGAGGTATGTGCATTGCATTTTGGGGATTTGGGCATGTGTGCACGCATTCGCACACGCACATGCGCGCCTTGGGCACATGGTCCGGAAAAGGTTAGCCGTCACTTCCCTAATCTGTGAAGAGAGGGAAAAGATCCAGTCTTTCTCTCAGGAGTTAGCACAAAGCATATCTTGAAACCAATTGAGAGAGAAATTGCATTTGAAAAACACATAAAGATTCATGTTCCCTAGAAGCAGGAAAAGTCTCTTGTTTTCAAGATCTGCACTTATTGTGAAGAGTTAGCTTAAGGCATATATTGAATGGATAGGAGAATATCCATTCAGCCAGAAAGCTTCAATTATGAGAGAAAAATTGCATTTGAAAAACACATAAGGATTCAGGTTCCCTAGAAGCAGGAAAAGTCTCTTGTTTTCAAGATCTGTGCTTACTGTGAAGAGTTAGCTTAAGGCATATATTGAATGGATAGGAGAATATCCATTCAGCCAGAAAGCTTCAACGATGAGGCGTGGTGGCGCAGTGGTTAGAATGCGGTACTGCAGGCTACCTCTGCTGACTGCCGGCTGCCTGCAATTTGGCAGTTCGAATCTCACCAGGCTCAAGGTTGACTCAGCCTTCCGTCCTTCCGAGGTCGGTAAAACGAGGACCCAGATTGTCGGGGGACAATATGCTGATTCTGTAAACCGCTTAGAGAGGGCTGTAAAAGCACTGTGAAGCATAGTACATAAGTCTAAGTGCTAGTGCTATTTTGAGGCAGAGGTTGAATTTGAAAAACAGACACGCATTCATGTCGATTAAATACCTTCGAAATCAAGATTTTCCTATTCCACGACGTTCGCTGTTGAAACACTGCAATCATTTACGACAGCTTTTAATTCTGAGTAACGTTTCTCTTGATTGACAGATCAACGATGCAGGGATTCAGTTAATCGCTTCGGGCTGCAATTTCCTGCATTATCTGGATATTTCAGGTTGCAAAAATGTTACCGACAGAGCACTAAAAAACCTGATGAAAGGTTGCTTGCAGCTCCGAATACTTAAGATGTTGTACTGCATAGGTATTACCCGGTAAGAGGTTCTCTGAAACTAACCCCCCCCAAATCCTTTTAGATAACATACAGATAGTCCTTGACTTATAACCATTTGTTTAGTGGCCATTCAAAATTTTTAAAAAGGCACTGAAAAAAGGAACTTACGATTGTTTTTCACATTAGTGACCATTACAACATCCCCAGGTGATCAAAATTTCACACGACCAAGATTCAAACAGTTGGCAACTGGCATGTACTTACGACAGTTGCAGCGCCCCAGGGTCATGTGATCCTGTTTTGCAGCCTTTTGACAAGCAAGATCAATGGGGAACCTGGCTGCAAAGGTGTTGTGGTCCGCTGGCGGCCAGCAGAGCAGAGTCGGACAGTGAGGAGGTTGGGGAGGAATATGAGCCAATCCTGGGGGCTGGGCAAAGTTCGGACGAGGGCTCTGCATCGGAGGCAGAGTGGGAGCTAGACAGCAGTGAGGCCCAGGAACAGCTGGGGCCTGTTCCCAGTGTGCGCATGCGCAGAGCTGCCAGAAGACAAGAACAACTCAGAAAGCAGGGGCGACTCAGGAGTAAAGCCACACCTTGGAGGTGATTGGCCCCTCCCATAGGAAACAAAAGAGGAGTGAACAGGGAGTGGGTTTTCGCAGGAAACAATTCATTCGTTCCGTGACTCTGGGAGACTCTGTGCCAAGTTTTGCCTTGTACTGTGTCTGGAAACTTGTTACATAACAGCTTGCCAAGCGAGATAAAGTCTTTGTTGATAAATATTCCTTTGAAAAATTGTTTGGACAGGCCTTGCTGATTGTGAATGAAAGGAATTCACAGTCATGTAAATAAAAGAGGTTTTGCCAGGACCAAGACTCCTGCTTTTTAAGGGAGCCTAGGTAAGAACAAAAGGATGCAAAATGGGGCAAAGTTCACTTAACAACCGTCTCGCTTAGCAACAGAAATGTTGGGCTCAATTATGGCCATTAAGTCGAGGGCTACCTGTAAGTAACGAACCGGCAAGATCCATATTCTAGAGTCCTGAACCGCCTACTATGAAATCACTAATCACGCCATCTCACGCATTTTTATTTCAGGCCGGCTGTTTCAAATTACGCGCCGAGGCTCCAGAAATGCGAATATAACGATGATGAGCCGCCTTTAGGGTTCGGTTACGGGGTCAGCGGTGACGAATTGATGACGCCAAAGAAACTGAAAAAGCGTCGATACAGCACCATGATGGCGGCGCGACCGAGCGTCGTAGGGAGTTTGGGAGAAAAAGAGTTTGAACAAACCAAACTTCCTCTGGTGGGAACCATCGCAGAGCAAGCCGTGGAAGAAAGTTTGATCTCGCCAGGAAGCCTTGCAGAAGATCCTTAAAAGGTGTCCGATGTTTAAAACTCCCTAAAAGCCGCCAATCCTTTTTGTTAGCGGGGGAAAAAAATGTACCTTTTTTAAAAAAAGAAATGCTTTTTGTTGATTGGTAACAAAGTCCGTATCAAACAATATTCCTTTGTTGTTGTTGTTGTTGATGATGATGATGGTCTTAAAAAATTGGGAAGGAAAAGGTATGGCTTTTTTCTTTTTCTTTGGAGAAAACGTGGATAATAAGTTGTTAAAAGAATGTGTTGTGACTCCAGCCACCGAACCTGGCCCCATGCCCGACAGTGACTTAGAGAGTGAGGGGGAAGGGCCGGTAAGGCTTACCTCAGGAGCACCGATTCCTTTGACTCGGCTCCAGGAGCCAGAACCAGACCAGTCGGAGGACGTAATGAGGCCATCATCCCCTGATTCCTCCCTTCCCCAGGCTACACCTTCAGACCCAGCTGATAATAATAATCAAGTTTGGCTTGACCCGCGCTTCAGAAGATTAGAGAGGCGGCATCATCAAAAGGAAGGGTGGGACAGGAGCCCCACCCCACAGGATATATAAGGAGCTTTGGGACTGCTCTCGCTCCACGGGAAGCAAAGTTTAGCTCCGTTTCAAAAAGAGCTGAAAGTCTTGCTACATGAGTCATTTGTTTGAACTTTGGCGGGCAGCTGTGATTTCTCTGCCAGGACTGATAAGAGCCGTGAATCCGCTGGCTGAAGGCCAACTCGTGGGTCTGAAGTGGGGAAGGAGACAGAACAGAATGTGTTTGTCTGCAGCCTTAGCGTAAGCATTTGAAGTTGGTTGATTTTATTGATGGGAGGGGTAAAGAATGTTAATATTTTATGGCGATCAGAATTCCTTGCCTATATCCAAAAAGTTAAGTCGTAAGGTGGCAAAATGCATTTCCAAACAAATAATTGACATGACATACATACTCGTTCTGAGAGTCATAAAATCATAAAGTTGGAAGGGACCATGGAGGTCTTCTAGTCCAACCCCCTGCCCAAGGCAGAAAACCTTATTACTTATTACATCCTGGACAAATCTTTTCTTGAAGACCTCCAGTGATAGAGCACCCACAACTCCAGGTGGCAAGGAGTTCCACTGATTAATTGTTGTCCTTGTTAGGAAATTTCTCCTTAGTTCCAGCTTGGATCTCTCTTTAATGAGCTTATCAAAAAGATGAACATTTCTCCAATTCAAAGAAGTAACATTCACACTTTTATTATTAGGAAGTGTAATCTTAAGTGGTCACTTTTCATTGTTCTGTCTATATTCATAAAGTAAGTATTGTCAAGGAATCTTCAGTTTCAAAGATTGGAACCAGCTTTGACTTTTGAGATGGACTGTGCCATATTGTGTCTCAGCTTTAATACATTTTCCTTTTTCGTCTTTTTGATCCATGTGGCCTGGAAAAAAAAGAATACTTAGTTATTTTCGCACATTATTAAGGGTGTTCTATATTTTAATGTTTTCCACAAATTGGCTTGACTGAGTGAAACCATTATATTGTAATAGTAGGGCCTGCTTTGTAGGTGTTTAAAACTACATGGGCAATCAACCTGAGCAGTAATATATTGCAGAATAATGATAGTTCAATTTAATTTTTAATCATGGCTCCAAATAATTGAAAATGCACGGATCTTCCTTAATGGAAACACTCGGTAGGTAAATCTAGATTCCTTTGGTGTGGATGGTGACTATTTCCAGCTTTAGAGTCATATTTTCTATTGCTGAACGTTATTGATGACAGTGGTCAGACAAGAACTGGAGATAGTAATTGCCTGTGTCAACAATTCTGCACCTAGCCCAGAAGTATACAGTGTTCTCCCAACGGTTTTCCAAAATAATAAAATTAGAAGCATCTTTTGACAAGAGATGAACAGCAGGGGTGGAATTCAAAAATGTTAGCAACCCGGTTGCAACTCTGCCTGGTTGCTGGGTGGGCGTGGCCATCGTGGGTGTGGCCTACTCTGCCTCCTGCACCACAGCGGGGGGTGGGGCGTTTTCATCCTCCCCAGGCCCTGGAGGCCTTTCTCGAGCCCCCGGGAGGGCAAAAACGGCCTCCCCTGGGCTCCAGAGGCTGGAAATGGGCTCGTTTCTGGACTTCTGGTACTTCCGGTAGGCCTGTTTTTTGCCCTCCCCAAGCTCCGGAGGCTTTTCTCAAGTCTCTGGGAGAACAAAAACGGCCTCCCCCAGGCTCCGGAGGCTCTCCCAAGGCCAGAAACAGGCCCTTTCCAGACTTCCGGAACTTCTGGGCGGCCCATTTTTCGCCCTCCCAGAATCTTTGGGCGGCCCTGTACTTATCTGGCATCCAAAACGGGCCACGTGGAGACTCCTGGGAGGGGCGGGGTGGGAGAGGCCAGCCAGTCCTTGCAATTGCCAGTTCGGTGAACCAGATGTAAAATTAGCATCCGGTTCGGGCCGACTGAATCCTACCCCTGGTGAACAGAAACTCTGAATTTCTTACGCGTCATTTTTCTCTCCAAAATGAAAAAAATGTACCACCCACCTGCTTCCTATTCCTGTCAGCGGTTTTAACTTTTTCTAAAATATATTGGATTATACATATAAAACACAGAATGTAGGTTACGTAACACAGAATTACGTAGGTAAGCCCTCACCAATCTCACAGATGTAGATAGGGAATCAAACACCCTGCGTGCCTAGAAAGTTTGATTGTAACTGTATATAGATGACTCTATCTAAAGTGGCTCAGTGGCTAAGATGCTGAGCTTGTCGATCAAAAGGTCGGCAGTTCAGCAGTTCGAATCCTTAGTGCCGCGAAAGCTCCTGTTACTTGTCCCAGCTTCTGCCAACCTAGCAGTTCGAAAGCAGGTAAAAAATGCAAGTAGAAAAATAGGAACCACCTTTGGTGGGAAGATAACAGCGTTCCGTGCGCCTTTGGCGTTGAGTCATGCCGGCCACATGACCACGGAGACGTCTTCGGACAGCGCTGGCTCTTCGGCTTTGAAACGGAGATCAGCACCGCCCCCTAGAGTCAGGAACGACTAGCACATATGTGCAAGGGGAACCTGAACCTTTACCTTATAGATGACTCCCTCTGTACACTGAAGAGAATTATTAATATTTTGGTACCAACTCAAAAGGTAGCAATCTCTCAGGTAATGAATTCAGAAAAAATGTTCAAGCGTGTCATGAAACAAAGGGACATAAATAGCTCTAGCCCTTGACTTACAAATGCAACTGAGCTCAATTTTTTGGGTTGCTAAGCGCGACAATTGTTAAGTGAGTTTTGCCCCATTTGATGACCTTTCTTGCCACGGTTGTTAAGTGAATCACTGCACTTGTTAAGACGGTAACACGGTTGTTAAGTGAATCTGGCTTTCCCCCATTGATGTAGCTTTGTTGTGTCTTGCCCGCTCTCAGCGCAGCCGGGGTCTTCTTATCTGCTTCCGAACGCTGAAGAATGTCCTAGTATGCCTCCCGGCCCCAGCCCTGGCTCCATGCCCAGACAGGCTGAAGAGGAGGGGGCACCTCCCGGCCCCAGCCCTGGCTCCATGCCCAGGCAAACGGAGCAACTAGACCCCTCCCCCTCCCCCACAGCATGTGAGCCTGAGGGAAGTCAATTGCCAACAGCTGCCGACTGGAGTGACCCTCGCGTCAGAAGACTTGATAGGCGGCGGCATCAGAAGGAAGGGAGGGGCAGGCCTGGATAAGTGCTGAGTCATGGAGCCACACCCCATGCCATATATAAAGGATCTGCTTTCTGGCAGTCTCTGAGTCAGGCAAAGTTGAACATATCTTGCTGAAGTCACTTTCTGTCTCCTGCCTGCCTTGAGAACTTTGCTAGGACTTTGGCAGAGCTGCAGAGGCACGCCTGATTCGGATTTCCCTGACCCGGCCATCAGCGGAGGAGTGGGACACGACAAGCTTGTCAGAAGGTCGCAAAAGGGGATCACATGACCCAGGGACACTGCAACTGTCAAAAAATTTGAGTCAGTCGCCAAGGATGTGGCAATGGTGAAAAATAGTCATGTCCCCTTTTCTTTCGTTGCCATTGTAATTCCAAACAGTCACTAAATCAGTGGTGAAATGTAAAATTTATTACTACCGGTTCTGTAGGCGTGGCTTGGTGGGGGGATAATGTGATTGGGTGGGCGTGGCCAACTTTTTTTTTTTTAACTTTTAAAAGCATTTTTTCGGCCGAAGAAAAAATGCTTTTAAAAGTAAAAAAAAAAAAACTTTGATGAATGCGTGGCTCAGCTGGGCAGGGATTTTTGCTACCGGTTCTCCAAACAACCCGCCACCATTGCTACCGGATCGGGTGATCCGGTTCGAACTGGGAGCATTTCACCCCTGCACTAAGTGAACTATTGTAAGTTGAGGACTACCTGCATATGGTATTTGAAATGAAACAGAACTCTCTAGTTTGAAAGATAATTAAAATAGGGGACACTTCACCACTGGGATAAACTGGAAGCAATTTTTAGAAGTATTTAAGAACTTCCAGCTGCCATCGCAGTAAACATCACCAAATCTTCACTTTTTAAACGGGAACAGCTGGATTTTTATCCAGAAAATATTTAAATCCTTAGATCCAATTGGGTGACCGGATTACATTGGTTGGGTTCTTGTTTGCAGGGAACTCTCAACAGTCAAAAACATTTTGAAAATTATGGAGGGCGTTGAACTGCAATCCACGAATGCAGCAATTGCAATTGCTTAGACCAGATCAATTACTGTCTACTGGTTGAAGAAAGAAAAAAAAGAATACTACTTCCATTGACAAAACAAAATATTTATTGGAGCAGAAGGACTTTTTTTTTTTTTAACATGTTCGGGGCCCCCCGAAGACACAACAGTGTACAGATTTTCAGCTATGTTGCTGCTGCTGGATGAAAACTTCAGAATTAGTCAGCAACTAATTCACACTTACGACCTTCTGACCAGCAAAGTCAATGGGGACCTCAGGCTCACTTAACAGCCGTGTTAACTAAGTTAACAATTGCAACGATTCACTTAACAACTGTGTGGCAGGAAAGGTCGTACAATGGAGCTGTAGGAAGTCAGCACCCACTCCTCTCCTAGGAAAATGAGATATTTTAGGAAATATTAAAAGGGCAGAATATTTCCCCTAAAATGGAGGCGAAAACTCAGCCCCGTCCCCCACCTTTGCCAAAGGGCCATTAAGGCCTGGGTCAGTCTATCCTACATAACCAAGATCTACCTCCCTCTAGCAGAGCGATAGTAGGAATTGCCCAAAGCCCTTTCATCACATCATCACCCAACATGAGTCAACCAAGCCTGGGATATAGACAACCTACAAATTTACCCCTGCATGGCCCCATGGGCCTCTGACAACCAATCAGAATACAAGCTCAAATTCAAAGCCCAACAGAGGGCATAAAACCCAGGCACTCTCAGCATCTCTTCCCTTTTTGCCCAGGACCTCAAAACCATGTCGTCCTGTCTGCCATTAAAAACCATTTTTCCAATCAGCCACCATGTTTCCAGTTTCTTTCTTCCCCACTTGGAACTGAACCCAGATGGACATTTCTTCCAACGGAGCAAAAGTCACTTCAGGTATGTCTCGCTTAGCAACATAAATTTTGGGCACCATCGTGGTCGTAAGTCGAGGAACACCTGTATTCTCTCTGAATATTCATGCCTTGCTCCTCTTATGGCTTCTTCTAAGCTACTCGGCAACATTTTCACAGCAATTTTTCCAACACCATTCTAACCATCTTCAAGAGCTTTAAGACAGCTTAAGCAGCTGTTTCCTGAAATGAAAAATGAAGCTTTGTCTCGCTCCATACAAGCTGGAATCCAAGGGCTTAAATAACATTTTTCTGTGGTTATTATCACCGGGTGTTTTTTTTCCAGGATCTGTTTTCGGCTCCCAGATTTAGAATACAAAGGTTCGAGAGGACCCCAGCAAAGCTTTGTTAAAACGAGTAAAAAAAAAAAAGTTGGAAAGACGTTTGCGGTGGTGTGTAAAAACACTTAGCTAACATGATTTATGGGAAAAGCTCTTCATTCGGCAACTTCACCTCTCTCTGGAATGTCGAGTCGAAATTATTCATATCCCCTGACTGTACAGTATTAGATCATGGCCATAGTCCAGAGAAGGAAAACATACATCACCCAGACCATAGAATAAATCCACAAGAGGTATAACGAGGAACAATGGCAGAATAACTATTACGTTTCAAATAACAGTGGATTTAATATGTATATTAATATCATATACATAATGTCAACTCGCAAAGTATCCTTGACCTGCTCTCGAGTTGCCATAGGCCTGGGGGGATAGGAAACTGGTCGAAATGGCACAGCAGATGCACATTCCATGCTCATCACTCTCAAGGTTGTATCCCAGGGTTACCTACAGCAGCCGAAGGGGAGTGACCTCTACAATCCGCAAAATTGCTCCATTGGCGAATGTGATTGATGACACATCCTGGGGGGAGGGGGGAAACAGGGTCATAATTGGAGCATAAATTACGTAGGGTCAGAGCTGGCTTCACTTGGGAACGTGCCGACATGAAGCTCCTGATAAATAACTGGATTTCTTTTGAAGCTTGGCTCGAGACTTGTGATTTAATTAGGGCATCCATTGGAACTCTGACACATATGATTTGATTATTGTATATGACTGTTCACCCCACAGCTCTACCTGCTGTTCTCCTGCATTGTCTTCATATCTGCAGGGGGGGGGAAAAAAATTCCAGGAGTATTTTTTCTATATTGTGCAGAATTTTTTCCAACAGAGGTAGAGATCTGGAAATATTTGTAGCAGCATAAGAAATTTGCCTTTGTTGTGGCCTGTCGGCTGCCAGCCCCTCTGGCTGCCGAATCAGAGGAGGAGGAGGCAATGTGGGAGTCAGGGCCAGCATCAAGGCAACCTGAGAGCTCCGAGGGGGAGCTGTCAGAGAGAGAGACAGAGTCAGAGCCTAGGCTGTCCATCAGCCCTCAGATGGAGAGTCAACAGCCCCCATTTCTGGAAGTGGCTGATGAGGAAGAGGAGGAACAGCTGGGTCCAGTGCCTGACGCACAGGTACACAGAAGGCAGAGGAGAGGAGAGCAGTGGAAATCTATGGGCCGGTCCTTGGGATGGAAGAGCCACCGCTGCTAGCAAAGCCCCACCCTAGCTCTGGGGATAAATGGCAGGGGGCGGAGATGAATAGATGTGTGGCAGACAACTATTCATCTTCCGGTCAGACAGACTTGTTAGCCTGCGTTGAGAGAGAAACTCTTTGCTGGGGCTGCTGGCGCTCCTAATAAATGAATCATTGATTTAGGGTTTGTCGTGTTTGGGAGCTGGGTCAGAACAGCCTTGTTCTTTTCAGAGAAAGTGATCTGTATTTGCTTTAACCTGGACTCCATTGTTGAGCCAGGATACCACAACGGGTGTGTTGCAGAGAGCATGTTACATCCTTTTTTTCCTATCTTTGAGGCTGTTCAGTAAAAAAATGCAACTAGAGTGTCAAAATGAACGTAGCCCTTAGCAGTTGTTGGACTTCCCTTGATCATATAGGTAAACTCTCTATGCAGCTTTTTTTTTTTAACTCTTAACAACAAAGTTAGACCAATTATTTATGGTGGGAGTGTGCAAGTAGTAAACACTGCAGCTTGATAATGATTAATTCCGTACCTTTTAATATGAGCTTACAATAAGAGCTGAAGCAAACCTCTTTTTTCCACCCGCCCCTATTTTGGCCCAGAGTTTTCCAGCTGTAAACAGCTGTTTTCCGCTGCAATTAATTTATGTTATGTACTCAATGTCTTCCTACCAAAACATACCCAAAGCTTAAGTGAATATTAAAAAAAAAACAACCTTACAAAAATTGAAAACATTTGAATTTTTGAGCAACAGTATTAGAAGTCTGAAGGTTTCATACAATGCTTAAAAACCAAAGAAGTAAAAAATGGGAGATAGGCTGAATCTACAAAGGTAAATGAACAAGATTCTAAATTTGGATTTCTGTGGGTGTGGCTTGGTGGGCATGGCTTGGCTTGGTGGGTGTGGCAGGGAAAGGATACTGTAAAATCCCCATTCCCTCCCCACTCCTGGGGGAAGGGTTTTGCAAAATCTCCATTCCCACCCCACTCTGGGACCAGCCAGAGTGTTGTGACTCGTCCTCCCTCCTCTCCTCAGCCGAGCCCCTCCCGTCTCCAACTGGGCCTTTTATCAGACTCAGAGTCTGATAATGAAGATGAACGGCCTGTCATGATTCCAGCCCCCGGCCCTGGCCCCATGCCCGGAGAGGATCCAAGGAGTGAAAGGACAAGCCCGATAAACCTCACTTATACAGCGTGTGTTCCTTTGGCTCAGCCTTCAGAGCAGGAAGCCAGCCAGGTGCTGGAATTAACTGGACCTACTCCCTCTGACCCCTCCCTTTCCCAGACGCTGACAGCAGATCCAGCTGAAAACAATTCAATGTGGGAGGACCCTCGCTTCTGGAGATCTGAGAGGCGACGCCAGCAAAAGGAAGGGTGGGGCAGGCCTGGATAAATGCTGAGTCATGGAGCCACACCCCACAGCCTATATAAAGGACCTGCTTTTGGCATTCCAACCTTGAGTCAAGCAAAGTCTTATCTAGTTTGCTGATATCGGACCCTATCGCTGAAATCACAACTTGGACTCCTGCCTGCCCTGATAAACCTCGAAGGAACTTGGCAAGCTGCAAAGGCTTCGTTGCCAAGTTTGTTACGGACTTCCTTGACTCATTCGTCGGAGTGGGAGTGGGACACGACACAGAGGTAGTATTTGCCGGTTCTCCGAACTACTCAAAATTTCCACTACCGGTTCTCCAGAACTGGTCAAAACCTGCTGGATTCCACCCCTGGTGTTGCTTATGCAACTTCTCTCCAGGTCCAAAGAGGGAGTTTATGGCGTTCCACACTTTTCTTCTTTTTTTTTGGTATCATTTTTATTTTATTATATATATATATATATATATATTTGTTTACATTTATATCCCGCCCTTCTCCGAAGACTCAGGGCGGCTTACAGTGTATAAGGCAATAGTCTCATTCTATTTGTATATTTTTACAAAGTCAAACAATCTGGGTCCTCATTTTACCTACCTTATAAAGGATGGAAGGCTGAGTCAACCTCGGGCCGGGCTTGAACCTGCAGTAATTGCAGGCTACTGTGTTCTAATAACAGGCTCTAACAGCCTGAGCTATTACGGCCCTTATATAAAATATAAAATACAAAAAAAAAAAAAGAAGAAGAAAAGAAAATAGGAAATTAAGGGCGGGAAAGGGGATGGGGAAAAGGGAGTGTGAAATACAGGGGGAAAGAAAAAAAGAAAGGAAGGTATTGACTTCCAGCCAGAGGTGATAGTCAGACGGTTCGGATCAGTTCACCTGAACCAGTAGCGGAAATTGTAGGTAGCCCCGCCCACCCGACCCAGCTCTTTGCCATCCTATTTAGGCTTGTTTTTGAGGCCTGGTGTATGCGTGGAAGGTGTGCGCACCAGCAAAACACATGCGCGGAAGGCCGGGCGCCTGCGTGTGAGCAAAGTGCACACTCACTTTGGCGAACCGGTAGGGAAAATAAGTGAATTACCACCCCTGCTTCCAACCCTTCCCAGCACAGTACAAAATAAAGCCTATTCTATTCTAAACAAAAAAAGGATTACCGTATTTTTCAGAGTATAAGACGCTCCGGACTATAAGACGGACCTACCTTTTTTGGCGAGGAAAACAGGAAAAAGAAATCTGCCTCTGCCTCCCAGCAATTTTGCCTCGTTGCAGCAAACAGCAAACAGCCTGCTTTACTTTCATTTTCGTTTTCAGCATAGCTTGATTAGCACAAGAAAAAAATAAAATCTGCTCCTAGCAATTTACCTCCTTGCAGCAAGTGGCAAAAGCAATAGGCCATGGCAATCCCTGCAGCCTGAAACAGCTGAGAGTCGGGAGGCGGATCCAACAGACAATCAACTTGTGCTAATCAGGCTGTGCTGAAGCTGAAACGGGCTGTTTCTCCTTGCTGCTTGCTGCAAGGAGGTAAATTGCTGGGAGGCAGAGGCCAAAGGGTGGGGGCCGGCTACATTCGGTGTATAAGACACACCCAAATTTTCACGCCCTTTTAGGGTAGGAAAAAAGGTGCGTCTTATACTCCGAAAAGTACAGTAGTCATTTCTATAACACCAAATCTTTCCAATCAATAAAACCAAGATCAAAGTTTCATTTTTTTTTCTTCACAAGCACAAATTCCAGAAGTGTGATATCCAAATAAGAAAACCTATTTTCCTCTTTTAAATAAAGTAATCCATTGAACCATTCCTGCTTTATCTTCCTGGCTATGGAAATAACTGTGCGTTTCCACTATTCTAACACTATTCTTGTAGTATATAACACTATTCTTGTAGTATATAACACTATTCTTGTAGTATATTCTTGTAGCATGCGGCTGCGCGGGTAATAGAGGGAGCTACTCGTGGCTCCCATATAACACCTCTCCTGCGCAAGCTGCACTGGTTGCCGGTGGTCTTCCGGGTGCAATTCAAGGTGTTGGTTACCACCTTTAAAGCGCTCCATGGCATAGGACCGGGCTATTTACGGGACTGCCTGCTGCCATCGATAGCCTCCCACCGACCTGTGCGCTCACACAGGGAGGGTCTCCTCAGGGTGCCGTCAGCCAAACAATATCGGCTGGCGACCCCCAGGGGGAGGGCCTTCTCTGTGGGAGCACCTACCCTCTGGAATGAGCTTCCTCTGGGGTTACGATTACTCCCCGACCTCCGGACCTTTCGCCGTGAACTCAAGACCTTTCTCTTTTACCGCGCAGGGCTGGCCTAAATATTTACAGACCCCTCGCATCCTGGACATAAACTGTTTCAACTACTACTCTCAAAACGACGCTATAGAGCACTGCACACCAGAACAACTAGACACAAGAACAGTTTTTTCCAGAAGGCCATCACTCTGCTAAACAAATAATTCCATCAACACTGTCAAACTATTTACTGAATCTGCACTACTATTAATCGTTTCATAGTTCCCATCACCAATCTCTTTCCATTTATGACTGTATGACTATAACTTGTTGCTGGCAATCCTTATGATTTATATTGATATATTGACCATCAATTGTGTTGTAAATGTTGTACCTTGATGAACGTATCTTTTCTTTTATGTACACTGAGAGCGTATGCACCAAGACAAATTCCTTGGGTGTCCAATCATACTTGGCCAATAAAAATTCTATTCTATTCTATTTTAATTGGGGCTTTTTATCATTTCTTTATTGTAGTTTTAAATGGGGTTAGCCAAATTGAATAAGATTTTTTAAAATTGTTTTTAATTCTATTTATAAAATTGTTTTTATGTTGGCTGTAAACCACCCTGAGTCCTTCGGGAGAAGGGCGGTATAAAAATCAAATAAATAAATAAATAAATAAATAAATAAATAAATAAATAAATACATAAATAAATAAATAAATAAATAAATAAATAAATAAATAAATAAATAAATAAATAAATAAATAGTAGAAAATAAATGCCAGATGGGTCTGGTTAGTTTCCTATTTGGGAAGCCGACCCCCTCCCCCAGCCCAAATCATCAAGGAAGACCCATGTTGTTGCTGCTAATGGTTTATTTTTACACTTCCAAAATAAACTTTCTGGCTACGGGTTTCTTTCTGCCAATACGAACAGCACAACCTTATCAGCTGCACAGTTAAGGCCATTCTTATAAAAATAAAATAAAATCACCGGTCAGCCAAGTAGACTTCCTTACCATTAACAAGGACATTCCTTAACCGTGACAAGCAAGGTCAACCTATTTTATTCGGAGCTATGTAGCCTTCGGTCTAACGGGCTCCATTGGGAGCATGGAAATGAGGAACGAAAGTGGCTTGCAAGTCCGGCCAAAGTTTTTAAGATAATAGGAAACCGGACACGATTTGGATGAAAAAAAAGTATATGGTAAATTGAAGAGCAAAGAGATACATCATGTTACAGATATATGGAGAGGCTTGGTTTGGTCAATGTGTGTGGTTTTGCTCTCTCTCTCTCTCTCTAGCTCTCTCAATCACTCTCTCTCTCTCTCAATTTTTCTCTGTCTCTGTCTGTCTCTCTCCATTTCTCTTTCTCTCTCTCAATCTCTCTCTCTCTTTTTCTCAATTTCTCTCTGTCTCTTTCCATTTCTCTCTCCATTTCTCTCTCTCTCAATCTGTCTCTCTCTCCATCTCTCTCTCTCTTTTTCTCTCTTAATCACTTTCTCTCTCTCTCTCTCTCACTCTCTTTCTCAATCCCGCTCTCTCTCTCTAGCTCTCTCAATCACTCTCTCTCTTTCTCAATTTTTTTCTGTCTCTCCATTTCTCTCTCTCATTCTCTCTCCATTTCTCTTTCTCAATCTGTCTCTCTCCATCTTTCTCCATCTCTCTCTCTCCATCTTTTCTCTCTCAATCACTCTCAATTTTACTCAGTCTCTCTCTTTCTCAATTTCTCTCTCAATTTCTTCCTTTCTTTCTCTCAATCTGTCTCTCTCCATCTCCCTCTCAATTTTTTCTCTCTCTTGATCTTTCTCTCACTCACTCTCTCTCAACCTTTCTCTCAACCCCACTCTCTGTCTCTCTCCATCTCTCTCTCCATTTGTCTCTCTCTCCATCTTTTTCTTTCTTAATCACTCTCTCTCTCTCAATCTCTCAACCTCTTTCTCACTCCCTCTCTTTCTCTCTGTCTCTCAATCACGCTCAATCTCACAAGAGAAAGAGAGAGGGGGGAGGGAGGGAGAGAGGGAGGGAGGGAGAGAGAGAGATTTTTAATTAAACCAGGCATGTCCAACCTTTTTGGCTTGTCTGAGCTGCATTGAGTGAAGAGGAATTGTCTTGGGCCACATATAAAATATATAATATAGTAACTATTGCTAAAAATCATATAATGAAGTTAAAAGTTTACAATCTTGTGAGGGCCGCATTATTAGCTGTCCAGTGCTATCTGTGGCCTGTGGGGTCTGGGAAGGACACACCTGCAAAGCAAGAAAACATTTGATTCTCTTCCATATTACAAATGCGAACATACTTCAAATTTCCCTGAGGAAATTTGTGCGTGCGTGCGTGTGTGTGTGTGTGTGGTTTTGCGCTCTCTCTCTCTCTAGCTCTCTCAATCACTCTCTCTCTCTCAATTTTTCTCTGTCTCTGTCTGTCTCTCCCCATTTCTCTTTCTCTCTCTCAATCTCTCTCTCTCTTTTTCTCAATTTCTCTCTGTCTCTTTCCATTTCTCTCTCAATCTGTCTCTCTCTCCATCTCTCTCTCTCTCTTTTTCTCTCTTAATCACTTTCTCTCTCTCACTCTCTCTCTCAATCCCGCTCTCTCTCTCTCTAGCTCTCTCAATCACTCTCTCTCTTTCTCAATTTTTTTGTCTCTCCATTTCTCTCTCTCTCTCTCTCTCCATTTCTCTCTCCATTTCTCTTTCTCAATCTGTCTCTCTCTCCATCTTTCTCTCCATCTCTCTCTCTCCATCTTTTTCTCTCTCAATCACTCTCAATTTTACTCAGTCTCTCTCTTTTTCTCAATTTCTCTCTCAATTTCTTCCTTTCTTTCTCTCAATCTGTCTTTCTCCATCTCTCTCTCTCAATTTTCTCTCTCTCTTAATTTCTCTCTCTCTCATTCTCTCTCACTCTTTCTCTCAACCCCCCCTCTCTCTCTCCATCTCTCTCTCTCAATCACTCTCAATCTCTCCCTTTCTCAATCTCTCTCTCCATTTGTCTCTCTCCCCATCTTTTTCTCTCTTAATCACTCTCTCTCTCTCTCTCAACCTCTTTCTCACTCCCTCTCTCTCTTTCTCTCTGTCTCTCAATCACTCTCAATCTCACGAGAGAGAGGGGGGGGAGGGGGGGGAGAGAGATTTTTAATTAAATTTGGCTTGTCTGAGCTGCATTGAGTGAAGAGGAACTGTCTTGGGCCACATATAAAATATATAATATAGTAACTATTGCTAAAAATCACATAATGAAGTTAAAAGTTTACGATCTTGTGAGGGCCGCATTATTAGCTGTCCAGTGCTATCTGCGGCCTGTGGAGTCTGGGATGGACACACCTGCAAAGCAAGAAAACATTTGATTCTCTTCCATATTACAAATGCGAACATACTTCAAATTTCCCTGAGGAAATTTGTGCGTGCGTGCATGTGTGTGTGTGTGGGAAAAAATTGTCGGAGTTAGCAGAGATGGCCAAATTGAGTGCTTTGATTAAAGAAAACAACACAATTTATTTTGTTTCTTATTTGGAAACCACTTCTGGACTTAGTGCTTGAGGTGGAAAAATAATGAAATCTATTCTATTCTATTCTATTCTATTCTATTCTATTCTATTCTATTCTATTCTATTCTATTCTATTCTATTCTATTCTATTCTATTCTATTCTATTCTTATTCCATTCCATTCATTTGAATTCTATTTCTATTCATTCTAATTCTAATTCTATTTCCATTCCATTCCATTCTTCTATTATTTTACGTCTCTTCTGCTTTAACCCTCAAGAACCCGAAGACCAAAAACATAGTTTCTGAGCTGAAATCTAACCAGAATTCACAAATGCATCTGGATTCAAGAACTCTGATTCGTTCCAACAGGCCAAGATGAAAAAAAAGGTTATGATGCTGGCTTGCTCAGTAAACATTAGGTAGCTACCCATTGTAGGAAAGTTGCTTTCTTGGAAAATGTGATTTATTTTTTAGCAGACGTCATCAAACAAATCTCACCTGTCACCGTGACACGATTTTCTCTCGACGCAGTCTGGATATCTTGTAATTGGATCTCTGGACTGACTTCCACCTTCGTTCCAGACAATGTCAAGGAAGTTTGAAGAGTTGCTGGTACCTTGAGAATAATGGAACCTGTTATGGACAGCGGAGAAAGAATTCCCATTAAACCAGTGGTAGTCAACCTGGTCCCTACCGCCCACTAGTGGGCGTTTCAGCTTTCATGGTGGGCGGTAGGGGTTTTGTCCAATACTGAAGCACTTTCCTTTTTTTTTTAATTTAATTGACTTTTTAAAAAATTTTCATAGCATACTTAAAAAGCTTTTCATTAGGTTTTCATAAAATTCCCCATGACAATTTAAATTTCTGAAAATATACTATTTGTATCGCCCGCACCTAAGTTTAGTTCACGTTACGTAAGGGAAACTAAATGGCGCTATAGTGAAACCGCAAACAAAAGAGCCTCATCCCAGAATAGCTCGCGCATCTCCCCCCACACCACCCAGCTGTAACAGATAAGCAGAGCTGGTAGCTGGCACCCCCCACCCACCAAACTCAATCCACGATGCGCGAGAGGCATGCGCAGACGACGATACATGGCGCATTACTGTGGAACTGGTGGGTGGTTAGAAAATTTTACTACTAACAGAGATACAAAACTGGGCGGTAGGTATAAAAAGGTTGACTACCCCTGCATTAAACGAATAACAAGCAAATTCTTTCAAGCGCAGAATGATCCTCTTTGCTAACATGATTATTGTTGATGGAAATTGCTTCCCTCCATGCCCGCAGCACTAAAACCTGACTGAAAAATATAGGTCTGTGATGGCGAACCTGATGGAACCTGTGATGGCACGCAGAGCCATCTCTCTGGGCAAGCCAGCTGTTGCCCGTTGCTCTTTGGGTTTCTGGCGCACATACGAACTGCCCAGCTGGTCTTCGTGCGTGCGGGAGCGTCGGAAACCAGAAAAACAGCTCTCTGGCAGGCATGCGCGCGCTGGAAAGCTGAGCTTCCGGTTTCAGGCCTCCCCCGCGTGTGCTCCCATTTTGGCCAACACTGATATAGGTAGTTCTCAATGTATGACCACAATGGAGCCTGAAATCTCTGTTGCTAGGCAAGACCTTTGTTGAGGGAGTTTTGCCCCCCCCGTTTACGACTTTTCTTGCCTCCGTTGCTAAGTGAATCACGGCAGGGTGTTAAGTTAGTAACACGGTTGATAAGTGAGTCGGGTTTCCCCATTGACTTTGCCTGTCAGATGGGGATCACGTAACCACGGGACACATTGGAACCGTCATAAATATAGGTAGTTCTCAACTTACAACCGTTCATTTAGTGACCGTTCAGACCGGCACTGAAAAAAAAGTGACTTAGGATCGTTTTTCACAGTTATGACGTTTGCAGCTTCCCCGTGGTCATGTGATCAAAATTCAGATGCTTGGCAACTGCCTCATATTTACGACGGTTGCCGTGTCCCGGGGTCACGTGATCCCCTTTTGCAACCTTCTGACAAGCAAAGTCAGTGGGAAAGCTCGATTCACTTAACAACCACTTTACTAATGTCCATAACGGCAGCAATTCACTTAACAATTATGGCAAGGAAGGTTGTAAAACGGGACATCATTCAGGCCACAAATGCCTCACTTAACAACAGAAATGTTGGGCTCAATTGTGGCCGTAAGTCGAGGGCTACCTGTACGAACCAACGACCAAGGGTCCAAATTTTGATCACCTGACTATGGGGATGTTGTAAGGGTGAAAAACGGTCATCAGTCACTTTTGAAAGGTCATTAAACAAACCATTGTAATTCGATGACTACCTGTAACAGTGATGGTGAACCTTTTTGGGACTGAGTGCCCAAACTGGAACGGGTATACATGCATATGCGCCAGAGCACTGGAAACCTGAATACCAGCTGGCTGGTGCGCATGTGCGTGCCGGCCAGGTGATCTTCGGGTTTCCGGTACGTGCATGCGCGCCTGACAGATGGTTTTTGCATGCACCGGAAACCCAAAGACCAGCTGGTCGGCGCGCATTGCCTGGTTTTGGGCTGTTTTTAGGCTGTTTTCCGGGCCTTTTGGGGGGCATTTTCCAGGCTGTTTTCCAGCCGTTTTCTGGCTGGTTTTTGAGCTGTTTTTCAGGCTATTTTCCGGGCCATTTTTGGCCCCCAAAAATGGCTCAAAAACACCCTGAAAACGCCCTGGAAAATGTCCACCTTTGAAGACCAGCTAGTCGGCGCTCCAGAAATCAGAAGAGCAGCTGGCGACAGCGCACATGCCCACAGAGAGGGCTCTGCGTGCCACCTCTGATATACGTGCCGCAGGTTCGCCATCATGGACCTATAATGTCTTTTCCCCCCTCAAGGATGGTAAAATACCAGAAAAGAATGTGATTTGGTCAATGGTCCTAAGAAAAAGGCAAACAATATTGCCAAAATGGCACTTAGTGTTGCCATGTGTGAGGGTTTTCTTTCGGTGAGGCTCTCTTTGAATGTCTAATGGGACCAGTCTTATTCCAACTGATTATTTTAAATAAACTAACTCAGTTCAGTGGCTGGACGGACTTCAGGGTCTGGAACAGAAGAAGAAAATACACTACAATTCTGGATCCGAAAACTCGGCTCCTGCAGTTGGAAGAGCTTCTTCTATTCGTGCAGGAGGCCAAAATTCAAGACAGCCTCCCGATGACAGAGAAGGGAACACGATTTCCGTATCGACTCTACATGCAGCTGAACGTGAAGAATAACCGGAAGCTTCATTTGGTGCAAAATGCAAAAACGTGGGCAGTGTTTTTGTGCTTCTACAACAGCACATATTTTAACCTCTGCTCTGTAAGTTGCGCTGGTTGCCAGTTCACTTCTAAGTTTATTTTATTTCTCGATTTGTCGGAATTTAGGCACTGCCCCTCTCATACTCCGGCCAGGATAAAGTGAAAAGTATAAAAACCACCAAATGTGCAGGTCTGTACATTGGGGAAACAAAACAACCACTTCACAAACGCCTGGCCCAACATAGGAGAACAAACCCATCAGGACAAGATTCAGCAGTCTGTCTGCATTTGAAAGACAAAGTCCGCTCTTTCGAAGACAGCAAAGTCCACATTTTGGACAGAGCGGATAAGGACTCTCTGCCACAAACAAAGCAAGCCTAACAGCACTTAGATTTACACAAATAGTCCTCAACTTAACAACCGTTCATTTAGTGACCATTCACAGTTACAATGGCACTGAAAAAAGGGACTTATGACCCTTTTTCACAGTTACGGCCTTTCCAGCATCCCAATGATCATGTGATCAAAATTCACGTGCTAGACTACTGACTCATATTTATGACAGTCGCGGTGCCCCGGAGTCATGTGATCCCCGTTTGCGACCTTCCGACAAGCGAAGTTAATGGGGAAGCCAGATTCCCTTAACAACCAGGTTAAAAACTTAGCTACAGTGATTCACTCAACAACTGAAGCAAGAAAGGTCATAAAATGGGGCAAGACTCACTTAACAAATGTCTCACTTAACAGACATCTTCTCCTTGATCTTTCTCTGCCTCACACAGAGAGTGTCCCAAAGGAGCTTTTTTCAGGAGGCAACTGGACTTTCTTGTTTTTTCTTTTGAAGACATTTTGCTTCTCATCCAAGAAGCTTCTTCAGCTCTGACAGGACGGTGGGGAATGGAAGGATTTATATTCCTTGCAGACAGCTGGTCGTTTGCATCCTTTGAGAGGGTCCTTGAGGCCACTTGGAGGTTTTATCTGTGTCCTCAGGGTCACCTGAGTGGTCCTCCTGGTTCCTGCAGTCTGCAATTTTTCCTCTTGAAATCCATTCCTACTCCCACATCTTTCAAAGGGTGTTCATCCCAAATTGTATAGCTAAAAAGTCTGTAGAGATACTCAGTCATCCAGGTCACAGTTGTCCCAGAGGTGCTGTTGTGGTCTGCCAGCAGCCTGTGGACCTGGCAGCAGAGTCGGACAGTGAGGAGGTTGGGGAGGACAATGGGCCAGTCCTGGAGGCTGGGGAAGACCCAGACGAGGGCTCTGCATCAGAGGCAGAGATGGGGACACAGCCATCTGGAAGCGATGCGCGGACTCCAGAGCCTCCAGAGTTGGACAGAAGAGAGGCAGAGGAACAGGAGGATCCTGTTCCTAGTGCATGCATGCGAAGAGCTGCCAGAAGGCAAGAGCAGCTAAAGCAAAAAGGGCGACTCGGGAGTAAGGCCAGGAGATGATTGGCCCTTCCCATAAGGCTTAAAAGAGCAGCAACGGCTCTTGGGCTCTTTGTAGGAAAGCAACGTTGCTACAATTGTTTCTTGTCTCCTGTTTCTGAACTTCGTGGGGTTCTTGCCAAGAAAAGCCTTTGGCAGGGTGCCAAAGAAGACAAAGGTTTGTGATAAGGTCAAAGGACTTTTTCTGAAGGACTTTGTTTTGGAATTAATTTGGACTAAGCTGAGAATGAAGTAATTCTCAGTTCTATCAAAATGTTTATTTAAGACTGATTGTGTCTGGTAATAACTACTTGGGCCTGGATCACAACAGGTGCTTTTCCCAGACCTGGATGACTGAGAATCTTTACAGTCACACGCAGACTGTTCACTTTGCAAGTATCTCTGGGTTTCCACAAAGTACTGAGTGTGCATTTTTAGGAAAGGAAGGTCCTGCCTCTTGGCTTCACTTCAGACTCCCCCGAGCTCTGGCTTGGAAATACTGAGTAATCCAGCCAAGAAACTCTGGCTAAGAGTTTGCTCCATATTTACACGGAACCAAAGCTGGTGAAAGAACTCATATAAGCATATAGCAGCCTATTCATCCACTCTCCTATCTATCAGGAAGATAAATATTAGGGAAGAGATCAGGGGTGGGCTTCAAAAATTTTAGCAAGAGGTTCTCTGCCTGGTTGCCGGATGGGTGTGGCTATGGTGGGCGTGGCCTAGTCGGCCTCCTGCACCACAGCATGGGGGCGTTTTTGCCCTCCCCAGGCTCCGGAGGCTTTCCTCGAGCCTCCAGGAGAGCAAAAACATCCTCCCCAGGCTCCGGAGAACCTCCCCAGCCTCCAAAGGCCCTCTGGAGGTCCTTCCCGAACTTCCAGTAGGCCCGTTTTTTGCCCACTCCAATCCTCCGCGCGCATCCTGCACTTACCTGCATCCAAAACGGGCCGTGTGGGGACTCCTGGGAGGGGCAGGGTGGGGTGGGCGGGTCCAGCCAGGAGTGGGATTTGGGGGTTCTCTGAACTGCACAGAATCTTAGCTAGAGGTTCTCCCGAACCCCTGCGAACCCCCAGCGGCCCACCCCTGGAAGAGATGACGTGTAACATCAGAATTTGGTTTTTTTTAAAGAAAAACTTTAAAACCTCAGAGGTTAATTTTCCCTGTTTACCTAAGAGCTTAGCTTTGAAAATTCACAATAAAATAATAACCAAGAAAATATTTGTCTAATTTAATTGAAGCAGATATTAGGGAACAGACGATATGTTACCTCAGAAGTGTCCTCGACTTACAACCACAACGGAGCCCCAAATTTCCGTTGCTAAGTGAGACAGTTAAGTTAGTTTTGCCCATTTTACGACCTAGAGCTTTGGTGGCATAGTGGTTACAGTGCAGTTCTGCAGGCTATTTCTGCCAGGCGTGTTTAAACGTCAGGCGTGGAGCCCAAAATGGCAACCCAGAACAGCTGCTGCCTAGTCTTACCGCTTCCGTATTTTGCCTGCTTTACTCACTGGAGCTCCCTCCGACGATCAGCTGTGCTTTTCAGCCCCAACAAGGGCGCGCTCACAACCAGCCAACTAATGTGCTGAAGCTGACCAAGCTAAGGACGCTAGCCAGATGAATACCTGATAGGCAGAGGCCAATTTCCCCCCCCCCCTATTTTCCTCCCCAAAAACTATGATGCGTCTTATACTCCGATGCGTCTTATACTCCAAAAAATTCGGTATTTTTATTCTCCTGATCACAGGGAGGCATTTTAAGCGGGAAATTGCTCTTCGGGGTAGCCCAGAAATCCCAAAACCAAAATTTAAAATTATTTAACTCACTAACCTTCCTGAGAAACCAGGTTTACTTCTCCGGTTTGACGAAGAACGTAGGCATTTATCTCTCCTCGATGCGTAAAAGCTTTTAAAGATCCTTCAGAACAATCTGAAATAGGAAAAAAAAAAAGCTGAAAAGCACTCAGCTCTGTGTAAACGTTGATTAATTCATTGGTGTATTTTGCTCATTCTAAGTGCCTTAGAATTTTTTGCTCTCGAGAAAAAAAAACACCATGTTGGAGGTTTTTGTTTTGAAGTAGGCAAAAGGACAGCGTGTTCTTTCTATATTTAAACTTTTAATAGATAGTTTGAGACTCAGTAAGCATCAAGCAAGAGCGAGCACATCTGCAAATATTCAGTGAAGGTAATTAAGCTTAGCTCTCAAAATTGATGTAGACTTGAAATATATATATATTTCTCTTTCTCTTTCAAGAAAGCAGGAAGAACTGGACAATCCAAAGCAAAAGGCTATGCTGATAATCCTAAATGGAGCTTGTTTACAAAAAAAATGGTAATTCATCTTAACAGAATAACAGAGCTGGAAGGGACCTTGGAGGTCTTCTAGTCCAGCCCCCTGCTCAAGCAGGGGACCGTATATCGTTCCAGAAAAACGGTTGTCCAATCTCTTCTTGAAAACCTCCGGTGATGGAGCATCCACAACTTCTGTGGTTGTTTTCATAGGGAGGAAATTTCTCCTTAGTTCTAGGTTGCTTCTCTTCTGCCTAGTTTCCATCCATTGTTTCTTGCCCTGCCTTCTGGTGCTATGGAGAATAGGTTGATTCCCTCTTCTTTTGGGCAACCCCTCAAATATTGGAAGACAGCTATCATGTCACCCCTACTCCTTCTTTTCACCAATTCAAGGTGTTTGTTACCACCTTTAAAGCGCTCCATGGCATAGGACCGGGTTATTTACGGGACCGCCTGCTGCTACCAGTGACCTCCCATCGACCAGTGCGCTCCCATAGGGAGGGTCTCCTCAGGGTGCCGTCGGCCAGACAATGTCGGCTGGCGACACCCAGGGGGAGCCTTCTCTGTGGGGGCACCAACCCTCTGGAACGAGCTACCACCAGGTATCCGCCAACTCCCTGATCTCCGGACCTTTCGACGCGAGCTGAAAACATTTCTGTTCCATCGCGCAGGACTGGCCTAATGGTTTTTTAAATGGGGTTTTTATGGGTTTTATAGTGTTTAGCCAACCTTAAATTTTCTCTTTTTAAACTGGTTTTAATTTTTGTATCAATTGTTTTATCTTTGGCTGTAAACCGCCCTGAGTCCTTTGGGAGAAGGGCGGTATAGAAATTTAAACAATAAATAAATAAATAAATAAAGATGAGACAAACCAAATTTCTGATACTGTTCATTGTGTCAGAGTTCCGATGGATGCCCTAATTAAATCATGAGTCTCAGAGCCAAGCTTCAAAAGAAATCCAGTTATTTATTAGGAGTTTCATGTCCCCACGTTCCCAAGTGAAGCCAACTCTGACCCTATGTAATTTATGCTCCAATTATGACCCTGTTTTCCCCCTCCGCCCAGGGTGTGTCATCAATCACATTCGCCATCGGAGCAATTTCACAGGTTGTAGAAGTCACTCCCCTTCGGCTGCTATAGGTAACCCTGGGATACAGCCTCGAGAGAGATAAACATGGAATGTGCATCTTTCTTTGGCTGCTGTGCCGTTTCGCCGTTTCCCATCCCCCTCCCCCCCGGCCTATGGCAACTCGAGAGCAGGCAAGGGATGCTTTGCGAGTTGACACATTGAATGTTTTAGCCTCTAGACCCCTAAACATCCTTGTTGCTCTTTTCTGCACTCTTTCCAGAGTCTCCACATCTTTTTTTTTATAATATGGTGACCAAAACTGCATGCAGTTATTTTATTATTCTTCATTGATCAATCACTGAGCATTGATTGATTAATCCAATTAATAAAGATAAATGAATTAATCTTCATTGATGGCAGCTTCTCCTCCCTCCTATATCCAGAATAAGAGATATTCAGAGGTGTGTTTGCATAAAGCTTAGAAACAAAAGAAGTTTGCTAAGCATTCTGTACACAGACATGATGGAATACAAAAGAGGGACTCATTATGTGCATAAATCTTAATCCGGATTAATCAAGGACAATCCTTGGAGACAGCATTATACCTGCATTTTATTTTCTCAGAAACATTTATTATTATTATCCCAAGGATTTACTGGTAATTCTCGATTTACAACGGTTCATTTAGTGACCCTGTTCAAAATTACAACGGCTCTGAAGGTTTTTCACAGTTATGACCATTTCAGCAACCCCATGGTCATGTGAACAAAATTCAGACACTTGGCAACTGGTTCATATTTATGACCTTTGCTGTATCCGAAGGTCACGTGATCCCCTTTTGCGACCTTCTGACAAGCAAAGTTTTTTTTTGTTTGTTTGTTTGTTTTACATTTATATCCCGCCCTTCTCCGAAGACTCAGGGCGGCTTACAGTGTGTAAGGCAATAGTCTCATTCTATTTGTATATTTATATACAAAGTCAACTTATTGCCCCCAACAATCTGGGTCCTCATTTTACCTACCTTATAAAGGATGGAAGGCTGAGTCAACCTTGGGCCTGGTGGGACTAGAACCTGCAGTAATTGCAGGCAGCTGTGTTTTAATAACAGGCTTCTTACAGCCTGAGCCACACCGCGGCCCACGGGGAAGCCCGATTCACAACCGCGTTACTAACTTATCACCTGTAGTGAGTCACTTAACAACTGAGGCAAGAAAGGTCGTAAAATGGGGCAAGATTCACTTAACAAATGTCTCGCTTGGCCACAGAAATTTTGGGCTCAATTGTGGTCGTCAGTCGAGGACTACCTTATTTTTTTTTTTATTATTTATTTTATTTTATTTGCATTTATATCCCGCCCTTCTCCGAAGACTCAGGGCGGCTTACACTGTGTTAAGCAATAGTCTTCATCCATTTGTATATTTATATACAAAGTCAACTTATTGCCCCCAACAATCTGGGTCCTCATTTTACCTACCTTATAAAGCAGGGGTGTCCAAACTTGGTCCCTTTAAGACTTGTGGACTTCAACTCCCAGAGTCCCTCAGCCAGCAAAGCTGGCTGAGGAACTCTGGGAGTTGAAGGCTGAGTCAACCTTGGGCCTGGTGGGGCTTGAACCTGCAGTAATTGCAAGCAGTTGCTGTAAATAACAGGCTGTCTTACCAGTCTGAGCCACCAGAGGCCCCTGATTACACGGCTGTAAAGGGCTAATGTTTGCTACTGAGCTTTTTTTTCTGTCGGTTTCCATTAAAGCAAGCCGGCTTCATCCCGCATAATTGAATGAATGAATCCTTACAACCTGGCCAGAGGTGGGATTCACATAATTTGAGTCCGCCCAGCTGTATTAGTAAGAAAACAGAAAAAAGTCAAATGATCCCAATTTCTTCATCCTTCTGATGAGCAGTTCGTAGTTTTTTCACAGTTATGACCATTTCAGCAACCCCATGGTCATGTGAACAAAATTCAGACACTTGGCAACTGGTTCATATTTATGACCTTTGCTGTATCCGAAGGTCACGTGATCCCCTTTGCGACCTTCTGACAAGCAAAGTTTTTTGTTTGTTTTACATTTATATCCGCCCTTCTCCGAAGACTCAGGGCGGCTTACACTATGTCAAGCAATAGTCTTCATCCATTTGTATATCATATACAAAGTCAACTTATTGCCCCAACAATCTGGGTCCTCATTTTACCTACCTTATAAAGGATGGAAGGCTGAGTCAACCTTGGACCTGGTGGGGCTTGAACCTGCAGTAATTGCAAGCAGTTGCTGTTAATAACAGGCTTTACTAACTTATCACCTGTAGTGAGTCACTTAACAACTGAGGCAAGAAAGGTCGTAAAATGGGCAAGATTCACTTAACAACTGAGGCAAGAAAGGTCGTAAAATGGGCAAGATTCACTTAACAACTGAGGCAAGAAAGGTCGTAAAATGGGCAAGATTCACTTAACAACTGAGGCAAGAAAGGTCGTAAAATGGGCAAGATTCACTTAACAACTGAGGCAAGAAAGGTCGTAAAATGGGCAAGATTCACTTAACAACTGAGGCAAGAAAGGTCGTAAAATGGGCAAGATTCACTTAACAACTGAGGCAAGAAAGGTCGTAAAATGGGCAAGATTCACTTAACAACTGAGGCAAGAAAGGTCGTAAAATGGGCAAGATTCACTTAACAACTGAGGCAAGAAAGGTCGTAAAATGGGCAAGATTCACTTAACAACTGAGGCAAGAAAGGTCGTAAAATGGGCAAGATTCACTTAACAACTGAGGCAAGAAAGGTCGTAAAATGGGGCAAGATTCACTTAACAAATGTCTCGCTTGGCAGCAGAAATTTTGGGCTCAATTGTGGTCGTCAGTCGAGGACTACCTTATTTTTTTTATTATTTATTTTATTTGCATTTATATCCGCCCTTCTCCGAAGACTCAGGGCGGCTTACAATGTGTTAAGCAATAGTCTTCATCCATTTGTATATTTATATACAAAGTCAACTTATTGCCCCAACAATCTGGGTCCTCATTTTACCTAACTTATAAAGGATGGAAGGCTGAGTCAACCTTGGGCCTGGTGGGACTTGAACCTGCAGTAACTGCAGGCAGCTGTGTTTAATAACAGGCTATCTTACCAGTCTGAGCCACCAGAGGCCCCTGATTACACGGCTGTAAAGGGCTAATGTTTGCTACTGAGCTTTTTTCTGTCGGTTTCCATTAAAGCAAGCCGGCTTCATCCCGCATAATTGAATGAATGAATCCTTACAACCTGGCCAGAGGTGGGATTCACATAATTTGAGTCCTTAGCTGTATTAGTAAGAAAACAGAAAAAAGTCAAATGATCCCAATTTCTTCATCCTTCTGATGAGCAGTTCGTAGTTTTTTCACAGTTATGACCATTTCAGCAACCCCATGGTCATGTGAACAAAATTCAGACACTTGGCAACTGGTTCATATTTATGACCTTTGCTGTATCCGAAGGTCACGTGATCCCCTTTGCGACCTTCTGACAAGCAAAGTTTTTTGTTTGTTTTACATTTATATCCCGCCCTTCTCCGAAGACTCAGGGCGGCTTACAATGTGTTAAGCAATAGTCTTCATCCATTTGTATATTTATGTACAAAGTCAACTTATTGCCCCAACAATCTGGGTCCTCATTTTACCTACCTCATAAAGGATGGAAGGCTGAGTCAACCTTGGGCCTGGTGGGGCTTGAACCTGCAGTAATTGCAAGCAGTTGCTGTTAATAACAGGCTGTCTTACCAGTCTGAGCCACCAGAGGCCCCTGATTACACGGCTGTAAAGGGCTAATGTTTGCTACTGAGCTTTTTTTTCTGTCGGTTTCCATTAAAGCAAGCCGGCTTCATCCCGCATAATTGAATGAATGAATCCTTACAACCTGGCCAGAGGTGGGATTCACATAATTTGAGTCCGCCCAGCTGTATTAGTAAGAAAACAGAAAAAAGTCAAATGATCCCAATTTCTTCATCCTTCTGATGAGCAGTTCGTAGTTTTTTCACAATTTTCTCTATTTATGGAATGAGCAAACACGACCAGAATTGAGCCCAAGATTTCTGTTGCTCAGTGAGACATTTGTTAAGTGAGTTTTGCCCTATTTTGCAGTCTTTCTTGCTATAACTGTTAAGTGAGTGGCCGCAGTTATCAAGTTAGTAACACAGTCGTTAAGTGAATCTGGCCTCCCCATTGGTTTTGTTTGTCATAAGTACGAGTCGGTTGCCAAGCATCTGAATTTTGATCACGCGACTCACGAAAGTGTGAAAACAGTCATGATAAATCACTTTTTTTCAATGGTGATGTAACTTCGAACGGTTGCTAAATGAACGGTTGTAAAACGAGGAATACTGGTATGTCATCTGAATCGCGTAAGTGTTCAATATGTTGCAATATGTTTTCAGAAAGCTGTTCTTCATCAAAACAAAAATGCAGCTGGGCTAGAAAGGGTGATTTCCCCCCCCCCCCATTTTTCTGTTTTGGTTTGCAAAAGATCGTGCTAGTTACTACTAGAAACTACAGTAAAAGCCGGATTAAGGTACCGTGTTTTTCGGCGTATAAGACGCACCTTTCCCCCCTAAAAGAGGCTGAAAATTTGGGTTTGTGGTAAACTCTGAATGTAGCTTTTTCAAAACTTTTTCTCAGCCCTAACGAGGCGCTGAGGTGCTGAGGCTGAGGCGCTGAGCCTGAGCCTGAGGTTGAAGCTGTGAGGCTGAGGCTCTGAGACTGAGGCTCTGAGACTGAGGCGTTGAGGCTGAGGCTGAGGTGCTGAGGCGCTGAGGAGAGTGAAGCAATCTTCCCAGCTTTGCTGGTCTAGGCGTGAAGGATCTCCATGCTTTACTCCGACTCTCAGCTGTTTTTTAGAAGCTTTTTTCAGCCCTAACGAGGATCTCCCCAATTTCCCCGTGCTTTGCCTGCTTTTCTCATTGCTGCTTCCTCTCAGCTGTGCCTTAGAAGCTGTTTTTTATCCCCAAGCAGGGGATAAAAACCAGCAAACTAATCTGCTGAAGCTGACCAGACTAAGGACGCTAGCCAGATGAATACCTGGTAGGCAGATATATTTTTTTCCCTATTTTCCTCCCCAAAAACTAAGCTGCGTCTTATACTCCGAAAAATACAGTAGGTTCAAACCAGTGGTGAAATGTAAAATTTGTTACTACCGGTTCTATGGGTGTGGCTTGTTAGGGAGGTGTAGGTGGGCATGGCTAACTTTTTTTTTTTACTTTTAAAAGCATTTTTTCTACAAACTCTTCAGCCGAAGAGGTTGTAGAAAAAATGCTTTTAAAAGGCTTCTCTGACGATCCCAGCTGAGTTGCCTTATCGTCAGAGGCTTTTCTTTTCTTTTAAAAGCATTTTTTTTTGCCTTTAAAAGAAAAATATGCCTCTGATGATCAGGCAACCCAGCTGGGATTATCAGAGGAGCCTTTTAAAAGCATTTTTTCTACAACCTCTTCAGCTGAAGAGGTTGTAAAAAAATGCTTTTAATAGCCTCTGATGATCAGGCAACTCAGCTGGGATCACCAGAGACTTTTAAAAGCATTTTTCTGAGGCTGAGGCTGAGGTGCTGAGGCGCTGAGGAGAGTGAAGCAATCTTCCCAGCTTTGCTGGTCCCTCGACTCTCCTCTGTGCTTTAACAAGGCACTAGAGAGTGAAGGATCTCCATGCTTTACTCCAACTCTCAGCTGTTCTTTAGAAACTTTTTTCAGCCCTCTCCCCAGTCTCCCCATGCTTTGCCTGCTTTTCTCATTTCTGCTTCCTCAGCTGAGTTGCCTTATCGTCAGAGGCTTTTCTTTCTTTTAAAAGCATTTTTGCCTTTAAAAGAAAATATGCCTCTGATGATCAGGCAACTCAGCTGGGATCACCAGAGACTTTTAAAAGCATTTTTGCCTTTAAAAGAAAATATGCCTCTGATGATCAGGCAACTCAGCTGGGATCACCAGAGACTTTTAAAAGCATTTTTGCCTTTAAAAGAAAATATGCCTCTGATGATCAGGCAACTCAGCTGGGATCACCAGAGACTTTTAAAAGCATTTTTGCCTTTAAAAGAAAATATGCCTCTGATGATCGCGTGGCTCAGCTGGGCATGGGGGGGGGGCAGAGATTTTTGCTATCGGTTCTCCAAACCACCCGCCATCGCTACGGGATCAGGCGATCCAGTCCGAACCAAGAGCATTTCACCCCTGGTTCAAAATTTTTGGCCCATACAGGAGCTGTATTAGTAAGAAAACAGAAAAAAGTCAAATGATCCCAATTTCTTCATCCTTCTGATGAGCAGTTCGTAGTTTTTTCACAGTTTTCTCTATTTATGGAATGAGCAAACACGACCAGAATTGAGCCCAAGATTTCTGTTGCTCAGTGAGACATTTGTTAAGTGAGTTTTGCCCTATTTTGCAGTCTTTCTTGCTGTAACTGTTAAATGAGTTTTGCCCTATTTTGCAGTCTTTCTTGCTATAACTGTTAAGTGAGTGGCGCAGTTATCAAGTTAGTAACACAGTCGTTAAGTGAATCTGGCCTCCCATTGGTTTTGTTTTGAAGTAGGCAAAAGGACAGCGTGTTCTTTCTATATTTAAACTTTTAATAGATAGTTTGAGACTCAGTAAGCATCAAGCAAGAGCGAGCACATCTGCAAATATTCAGTGAAGGTAATTAAGCTTAGCTCTCAAAATTGATGTAGACTTGAAATATATATATATTTCTCTTTCTCTTTCAAGAAAGCAGGAAGAACTGGACAATCCAAAGCAAAAGGCTATGCTGATAATCCTAAATGGAGCTTGTTTACAAAAAAAATGGTAATTCATCTTAACAGAATAACAGAGCTGGAAGGGACCTTGGAGGTCTTCTAGTCCAGCCCCCTGCTCAAGCAGGGGACCGTATATCGTTCCAGAAAAACGGTTGTCCAATCTCTTCTTGAAAACCTCCGGTGATGGAACATCCACAACTTCTGTGGTTGTTTTCATAGGGAGGAAATTTCTCCTTAGTTCTCTTCTGGCTAGTTTCCATCCATTGTTTCTTGCCCTGCCTTCTGGTGCTATGGAGAATAGGTTGATTCCCTCTTCTTTTGGGCAACCCCTCAAATATTGGAAGACAGCTATCATGTCACCCCTACTCCTTCTTTTCACCAATTCAAGGTGTTGGTTACCACCTTTAAAGCGCTCCATGGCATAGGACCGGGTTATTTACGGGACCGCCTGCTGCTACCAGTGACCTCCCATCGACCAGTGCGCTCCCATAGGGAGGGTCTCCTCAGGGTGCCGTCGGCCAGACAATGTCGGCTGGCGACACCCAGGGGGAGGGCCTTCTCTGTGGGGGCACCAACCCTCTGGAACGAGCTACCACCAGGTATCCGCCAACTCCCTGATCTCCGGACCTTTCGACGCGAGCTGAAAACATTTCTGTTCCATCGCGCAGGACTGGCCTAATGGTTTTTTAAATGGGGTTTTTATGGGTTTTATAGTGTTTAGCCAACCTTAAATTTTCTCTTTTTAAACTGGTTTTAATTTTTGTATCAATTGTTTTATCTTTGGCTGTAAACCGCCCTGAGTCCTTTGGGAGAAGGGCGGTATAGAAATTTAAACAATAAATAAATAAATAAATAAATAAAGATGAGACAAACCAAATTTCTGAAACTGTTCATTGTGTCAAGAGTTCCGATGGATGCCCTAATTAAATCATGAGTCTCAGAGCCAAGCTTCAAAAGAAATCCAGTTATTTATTAGGAGCTTCACGTCGGCACGTTCCCAAGTGAAGCCAGCTCTGACCCTATGTAATTTATGCTCCAATTATGACCCTGTTTCCCCCCTCCCTCCAGGGTGTATCATCAATCACATTCGCCAACGGAGCAATTTCACAGGTTGTAGAAGTCACTCCCCTTCGGCTGCTATAGGTAACCCTGGGATACAGCCTTGAGAGAGATAAACATGGAATGTGCATCTTTCTTTGGCTGCTGTGCCGTTTCGCCGTTTCCCATCCCCCCCCCCCGGCCTATGGCAACTCGAGAGCAGGCAAGGGATGCTTTGCGAGTTGACACATTGAATGTTTTAGCCTCTAGACCCCTAAACATCCTTGTTGCTCTTTTCTGTACTTTTTCCAGAGTCTCCACATCTTTTTTTTATAATATGGTGACCAAAACTGCATGCAGTTATTTTATTATTCTTCATTAATCAATCACTGAGCATTGATTGATTAATCCAATTAATAAAGATAAATGAATTAATCTTCATTGATGGCAGCTTCTCCTCCCTCCTATATCCAGAATAAGAGATATTCAGAATCACTGGGTTACCACCTTCAAAGTGCTCCATGGCTTAGGGCCGGGTACTTACGGGACCGCCTGCTGCTACCAGTGACCTCCCATCGACCAGTGCGCTCCCATAGGGAGGGTCTCCTCAGGGTGCCGTCCGCCAGGCAGTGTCGGCTGGCGGCCCCCAGGGGAAGGGCCTTCTCTGTAGGAGCACCTACTTTCTGGAACGAACTTCCCCCCAGTTTACGCCAATTACCTGACCTTTGGACCTTTCGCCGGGAACTGAAAACTTATTTATTCATTCAAGCGGGACTGGCCTGATTTTTAACTGCTAAATTTTTAAATTCTTAAATTTTTAATTTTTAATTGTATTTTACTGGGTATTTTATATGGTCAATTTGGACGGTTTTAATTTTTGTATCAATTGTTTTATTTTGGCTGTACACCGCCCTGAGTCCTTCGGGAGAAGGGCGGTATAAAAGTTTAATTAAATAAATAAATAAATAAATAAATAAATGTTCATTGCACGTATCCGGCCTAGGGGCCTTAGTTGGAGGACCCCTGATTTAGTGCAATATAAAAAAAGGCAAATAATTTTTCTGTGGACCACCCAAATTTTCTCACGGACCACCAGCGGTCCATGGACCACCAGTTGGTGACCGCTGGACTAGAAGACCTCCAAGGTCCCTTCCATGATTCTCTTATTCTGAGTTTAGTAGACTATTTCAGGGAAGTCGGATGGTCTTCCTCCTCTCCTTTATGGCATTCCGGAATCTGCTTTTTTGAGCCAGCTGCTTCCTTCTGCCTAACAGGAGAACAGGCCCTGGCTGAAGATTACTGTTGCTTAGCTTGAAATAACCCTTGGGGATGATAAATCACAGATTTAGTCAGTAAAATATGAAAGACGTGTTCCCGGTTCGCAAATTAATAGGGTGTTTCCGTCTTGAATCTTCTTAGGAAAAAAACAAAACAAAAAAACGAAATATAGAGTCTACGAGCCTAAATCTGCCAGCTATAACATCTCTCAAACAGAAAGTTAAAGAATTATAATTAAAGAAGGAAAAAGCAAAAGACCCCAGGAGAAAAAGGGGATGGAAAATATGCTTTCTGGATTTATTCCTCTTGCCAAGAATGACTCCAAGGGCTTCATGAATGCAATACTGTAGGTTGGTGTTTCTCGGCCTTGGCAACTTAAAGACGTGTTGGCTCCAAGTCCCAGAATTCCCCAGTCAGCATGACTGGCTGGGGAATTCTGGGAGTTGAAGTCCAACACACATTTTCAGGTTGCCATGGCTGAGAAACACTGGCATAGATACAAAAGGAAATGAGACTTGGACATGCAATCGCCTCCACGTTATTCGAGGAAGTTGGGCCCTTTCTTTCCTAGCGAATTAATTAGATTTTAGCTTTTTTTAAGGAGAAACTGAAGCGTCACCTGCCGTAATGCACAAGGATTTGGATTGGAGTGGCAATATGAGCAAAAACACTGAAACGACATGCATGAAGAGAACGTATCTGGCATGATCTAGAACAGGGGTGTCAAACTCAAGGCCCACGGGCCGAATCTGGCCCACGGGGTGCTTAGATCTGGCCCGTGGAGCCACTCTGGAAACAACAAAGGACCAGCCTGTGGTGCCTCTGCCAGTGAAAATGGAGCTCGGGAGGGCCACACGCGGCTCTCTCAAACTCCATTTTTTATTTATTTATTTATTTATTTATTTTTCAAATTTATATACCGCCCTATCTCCCTAAGGACTCCCTAAGGATTTTTGCTGGCAGAGGGTTGCAGGAGGCTGTTGCAGCTGAAAACGGAGCTCGGGAGCTCGTTTTCACTGGCAAAACGCTCAGGCTACCACAGGCGCCCCCCAACACGAGTGACATCGAGCTGGCCACGCCCACCCTGGCCACGCCCACCCCAGCCCCCAAACACAACGCCGATGCGGCCCTCAATGAAATCGAGTTTGGCGCCCCTGATCTAGAATATTTCAGAAAGTGTAGTCCCTTGGAGGTCCCTCAAGATCTTTTCAAGGGTCTAGAAAAGGATTTGCCAGCCTGTGCTGAACTTTTACGGATTTATTGGGTGCCTTCAAGTCAATGCTGGCTCCTGGCAACGGCCTGCACAAGTCTCTCCGGTTTTCTTGGCAAAGTTTTCGGAAGTGGGCTGAGAAAAGGCGATTGGTCCAAGGTTACCCAACTGGCTAAACTGGGACTAGAACTCTCAGCCTCCTGGTTTCCAACCTGATACCTTAATCTAGCTAAGGTGGGCTAAGGTGGGACTAGAACTCACAGTCTCCTGGTTTCCAACCTGATACCTTAATCTAGCTAAGGTGGGCTAAGGTGAGACTAGAACTCTCAGCCTCCTGGTTTCCAACCTGATACCTTAATATTACTCAACCAAACTGGCTCCCACGGAAAAGAATACAATATTAAAATCCCATCAAATAACTGCGAGAAGCCGTAGTGGCACCAAGGGCATCAATTTTAATTTTTGATCTGGTAAATATTGATAAGGATAGCCCAAACAAACAAACAAACATCTGTAATTATGGAAAGTGGGAAGGAATCTTGAGAGAAAAATGTTTAAGAAACACTGATCTAGCACAATGTTAATTAATCCCACTTTAATCAATTAGGTTTTAGTTTTTCCATCCCTTGATTCCAGAGCTTTTAGAGGGACTCAGCTACACCTGCCAATTTAAATTGGACTGTATCCACAAGGACACAGTGACATAAGGTTCAACAACTGACAGCTTTATAGTGAGCTGATAGTTCGGGAGTGGGGTGGGGGGGCAGGAATATAGAGAGATTAGTTGGTTGTTAAAGACCTCGATGGGTATGATAAATTATGCAGTGCTTGCGAGAGATTTCAGCTAGCACAGAAGAGGGAAAAGACAATTTTGCTCAGATAAATTTTGGGGATATGGAGCATCTGATGTTTTTTTTATTTTATTTTCTTCAGCTTTATATTTTGTAACAAACATCCATCAATCTTGTTTTAGATCTCTTTCGTGGGCGCTTTTGATCAAATGGGATCCATTCTATGACTGCCTGGGTCCACCCGCCATCACTTCTTCTTGCTAGGTGACCGGCCGGTTTCCATTTCAATTCTTTTTATTCTCTTGATGATATCTTATACTTTCATTTACATATACAATACAGTGGTGGGTTTCAAATTTTTTTACTACCAGTTCTGTGGGTGTGGCTTGGTGGGCGTGGCAGGGGAAGGTTACTGCAAAATCCCCATTTCCTCCCGATCAGCTGGGACTCGGGAGGCAGAGAATAGATGGGGGCGGGGCCAGTCAGAATTTTTACTATGGGTTCTCCGAACTACTCAAAATTTTTGCTACCGGTTCTCCAGAACTGGTCAGAACCTGCTGAAACCCACCTCTGACACAACATCAGCAAGTAGGGCGGGCCCAATCAGCAAAAGAAAACTCAAGACCCTATTGGTTAGAAACATGCGGAAGAGGCCTTCAACCTGCAGTGGATAGACAATGGCTAAAATTGTTGTGTCTGCGTCCCCCGAGCCGGGCCTCCTGCCAGAAAGTGATTTGGAAAGTGAGGGGAAAGGGCTGTCAGGGCTTACCTCGGGACCACCGGCTTTCCTGGCTCAGCTCCAGGAGCCAGAGGCAGGCCAGGTGGAAGAGATAACGAGGCCTCCGTCTCCTGACTCTTTCCTCCCCCAGGCCACGCCTTCAGACCCAGCTGATGGCAATCAGGCTTGGTTGGACCCTAGGTTTCGTAGGCAGGAGAGGAGGGAACAACAGAAGCAGGGGTGGGGCAGGCCTAGGAAGTGCTGAGTCATGGAGCCACACCCCACAGGATATAAAGGCAGGAAGAACTGCTGTGCCTCTTTGTAGCAGGCAAATCAACTGATTAACTAAGAGCTGAAGTTTGTTCCTGGGTGACTTATCGGCGTCGAGGGAGATAACAGAGACACTTGGCAGACCCTCGCTATTTTGCTGCCAGAGCTGATAGTGCCGGGTAATTAAGCCATCACTCGGACGGAGGCGAAGGAGGACAGAACAAAAATGATGATACACCCACACTTATACATGTATATTTTTTCTTTTTCACGACTCTGTAATCCCTTTTATCGGGGTGGAGTTGGAACGATTGAATAGGGCTGAGCATTTACTGGCCAGATGCCCTTCCTGACGCCTATGTGGAGTTTGCAGCATATTTTTCTCTTTGTGCCCTGAGAGGGAAACATCTGCCACTGCCTAGGATTGAACTCTCAACCTCCCAATTATGTATGTATATGTGTGTATATATGTATGTATGTATACACACGTACAGAATGCATATACAAGTAGGCCTATTGGGAAGGACATGATAAGTAGACGTAACTGCCAAATCCATCTGTCTGGCTTTGCAACGAAGTACAACAAAAGAGAATGGGGAAATTACAACACATTGATTCTATACCTCTTAAAAGGGATTACATTTAATTAAGATCCAGAAATTTGCTATCATGTGCTGATTGCATAGAAATATATTAAAGAGAGATAGCCTAAGAGGCTTATCTTGAGAAGCATATATATCTATATCTATATCTATAACTATATCTATCTATTTATTTATCTATATGTATGTATGTATGTATGTATGTATATATATATATATATATATATATATATATATATATATATATATATATATATATATATATATATATATATATATATATATATATTTTCTGAGGTTTCATGGTGTTTGTATGTAGGTCTTTGGTTATTCGGGTTTTCTCCCGCGTAAAATTGGAAATGTCTTGGCGACGTTTCGACGAAGTCTCATTCGTCATCTTCAGGCTTCAGCTTCGTGCTTCTGGGAGCAATGTGTGCTCACAGCTGTTTTGTATGCAAAATTGTATTGCAATGTATGCAATGTATGCAAGCTGCGAGCACACATTGCTCCCAGAAGCACGAAGCTGAAGCCTGAAGATGACGAATGAGACTTCGTCGAAACGTCGCCAAGACACTTCCAATTTTACACGGGAGAAAACCCGAACAACCAAAGACCTATATACAAACACCCGTGAAAACCTCAGAAAACAAATATATATATATATATATATATATATCGGGGTTTTTCCTATCGAAGCAACTTGGTCTACCCAAATATGGGAGGGAGCATACTACTTCTTTTTTGTCTTTCAGCCCCAATCCAGGAGCCCTCCAGGCAGTCGCTTTCACGACCAACTATTTTGTGTTAAATTTACTGACAAAGAAATAAAGGGAGACTAGTTACAGATCTATTTCAAGCTATTTAGTTCTCATCAGCTAGCCATACCCTTCTGGGATTCGAACCTGGGCTTGCGAAAGGGAAGCAACTTTGCCAATTGTTGTAATGGGTGCAAGCGCAGCACAGAATTCAATTAGGGGAGCATTGAATAAAGTTATGACCACAATCTAGCAAACTTTTGGCAAAAAGAAGCTGGATTTTTTTTTGTTTGTTTCTTATATCCCTCTCTCTTTCTCCTCTTTGTAACAACTCACTTTTCTGCTGAAAAATAAAAAAAAATTCTGGCAACGAGGACCATTAGAGTCAGCACTGGATTTCTTGCTGACCCACAGCATAAGTTAATAAATTCTGGGAAGTACTACTACTCCCTTAAAACCTAGTTTGATTACACGGCTATAAAGGGCTAATGTTTGCTACTGAGCTTTTTTGTCTGTCGGTTTCCATTAAAGCAAGCCGGCTTCATCCCGCATAATTGAATGAATGAATCCTTACAACCTGGCCAGAGGTGGGATTCACATAATTTGAGTCCGCCCAGCACAGAAAATGTGAGTGCGCGCACCCAGCCTTCCGCGCATTTGCTTTGCTCACACATTTATTATTTATTTATTTATTTTTCATATTTTTATACCGCCCTATCTCCCTAGGGACTCAGGGCGGTTCACAACCAGATAAAAACATACATATAAATACAAATAAAACATCCATTAAAAACTTATTATAATTGGCCGAATAATTAAAATGATAATAAAAATAATAAAATCCCCATTAAAACCAATTTGAATTTAAACTCTAGTCCAGTCCTGCGCAAATAAATAGATGTGTCTTAAGCTCGCGGCGAAAGGTTCGGAGGTCGGGAAGTTGGCGAAGTCCTGGGGGAAGCTCGTTCCAGAGGGTGGGAGCCCCCACAGAGAAGGCCCTTCCCCTGGGTGTCGCCAGCCGGCACTGTCTGGCCGACGGCACCCTGAGGAGTCCCTCTCTGTGAGAGCGCATGGGTCGGTGAGAGGTATTCGGTAGCAGCAGACGGTCCCGTAAGTATCCCGGCCCTATGCCATGGAGCGCTTTGAAGATAGTCACCAAAACCTTGAAGCGCAACCGGAAGACCACAGGTAGCCAGTGCAGTCTGCGCAGGAGAGGTGTCACATGGGAGCCACGAGGGGCTCTCTCTATCACCCGCGCAGCCGCATTCTGAACTAACTGGAGTCTCCGGGTGCACCTCAAGGGGAGCCCCATGTAGAGAGCATTGCAGTAATCCAGACGAGACGTCACGAGAGCGTGAGTGACCGTGCATAGGGTCATGCACACCTTTCTTCAAATTGGATCTCACTGAGAAGGAGGCTCAGCAGAAGCACTTCACTGAGGACTAGGAGCATAGGCTTTCCAAACAGAGGGGACACCTGCAGGAGTGCAAGGCCAGGTACTCGGTGCCTGGAGGCTCAGCCGGCTGAGATGGTCAGCCAGTTCCAGACCATGGTGCAGTCCCACTGGAACAGGGCCCTCCGGCTCTTCACTGCCAGCAGCACTTCCCTCCAGCCTTCGCCCAAAGCCCCACACCAGGAGACCCACACAAAAAGACCCCGAAGGGGGAGACTCTCTGAAGCAACACAAACGTTCATTGCACGTATCCGTCCCAGGGGCCGTAGTTTGAGGACCCCTGATTTAGTGCAATATAAAAAAATAACAAAAAAAATTTCTGGGGAACCACCAAAATTTTCTCATGGACCCCAGCGGTCCTTGGACCACCAGTTGGTGACCACTGCTTTAGGAAGAACAGAATTTCTGGATGGAGCCATAGTGGACTTTCTCACATGATGGAGGCATGCTGGAAATCTTTACTGGGAAATATTAAGGGAAAAATCCAGAGTGTTTTCTCCTCTTTCTCTTAGTTGTTAGAGAAGAGCAGCTAAGACGATTAAAGGCCTGGATATGAACACATACAAAGAACAATTGCAGGATTTAGGTTTGGCGAGTCTAGAGAAAAGAAGGATTAGGGGTGACATAGTAGCAGTCTTTTAGTATTTGAGAGGTTGCCACAAAGAAGAGGAGGGTCAACTTATTTTCCAACGCATCAGAGGGCAGGACAAGAAACCTTGGATGGAAACTAATCAAGGATAGAAGCAACCTGGAATTGAGGAGAAACTTCCTAACAGTGAGGACAATTGACCAGTGGAACAGCTTGCCTCCAGAAGTTGTGGATGCTCCATCAATGGAGGTTTTTAAGAAGAGACTGGACAGCCACTTGTCTGAAATGATATAGGGCAGCGATGGCTAACCTTTTTGCCATCGCGTGCCAGGAGGCGGGGGTAGGGGGTCGTGCGCGCACGGGCCCTCACCCATAATTCTACGTGCCCCGCACATGCGCACGCGACCCTCCCCCCCCCGGCTCCTGGCACGCGATGGCCCTGTAGGCCCATTTTTCTATCTCACCTGGCTCCAGAGCCTCTCTGTGAGTCTGGGGAGGGCGAAAACGGCCTTCCCCATCCCCCGGAGGAACTCCGGAGGCCAGAAACGGCCCACTTGCCAACTTCCATTTAGACAGGAAGTGATGTTTTTTTTGCTGTCCCCAGCCTCCAGAGACTCCTAGAGAGGCTCTGGAGCCAGGTGAGAAAGAAAAACTGGCCTCCTACCCCCAGGCCCTCTGGAGGCAGGAAACAGCCTGTTTCCTTACTTCTGGTGGGCCCTGAAGGCCCGAAAATCAGCTGGCGGAGCTGAGTTCGCGTGCCCACTGATATGGCTACGTGTGCCACCTGTGGCACGCGTGCCATAGGTTCGCCATCACGGATATAGGGCCTCCTGCTAGAGCAGGGGGTTGGACTAGAAGACCTCCAAGGTCCCTTCCAGATTCTATTCTATTCTATTCTATTCTATTATTTATTTATTTATTTATTTATTATTTAAATTTATATACCGCCCTATCTCCCAAAGGACTCAGGGCGGTTCACAGGCATATAAAACATCGATACACAAAATTAAAATAATCTTTAAAAAACTTATTCCAATGCCCTATCATTAAAAATAGAAATATAAATATTAAAATCAATTTAAAACCCCTATAAAATTTAAAATCTAAGCCAGTCCTGCACAGATGAATAAATGTGTCTTGAGCTCATGACGGAAGGTCTGAAGGTCCGGAAGTTGGCGGAGTCCTGGGGAGCTCGTTCCAGAGGCGGGAGCCCCACAGAGAAGCCCTTCCTGGGCGCCGCCAGACGACACTGCCTAGCTGACGGCACCCTGAGGAGTCCCTCCTGTGAGAGCGCCGCGGGTCGGTGAGAGGTATCTGGTGCAGTAGGCGGTCCCGTAGATAACCCGGCCCTATGCCATGGGCGCTTTAAAGGTGGTCACCAAAACCTTGAAGCGCACCGGAGGCCACAGGTAGCCAGTGCAGCCTGCGCAGGATGGGTGTTATCACGGGAGCCACGAGGGCTCCATCTATCACCAGCGCAGCCGCATTCTGGACTAACTGTAGCCTCCGGATGCCCTTCAAGGGAGCCCCATGTGAGGCGTTGCAGTAATCCAGGCGAGGCGTCACGAGGCGTGGTGACCGTGCATAGGGCCTCCCGGTCCAGAAAGGCGCAACTGGCGCACCAGGCGAACCTGGTAGAACGCTCTCCTGGAGCGGCCGTCAAATGATCTTCTAGAGACAGCCGTTCATCCAGGAGGGCGCCTAAGTTGCGCACCCTCTCCATCGGGGCCAGTGACTCGCCACCGATGGTCAGCCGCGGATTTAGCTGACTGTGCGGGATGCGGCATCCACAGCCACTCTGTCTTGGAGGATTGAGCTTGAGCCTGTTTCTCCCCATCCAGACCCGTCGGCCTCCAGACACCGGGACAGCACTTGATAACCGTTGGGGTGGTCCGGTGTGAAAAGTACAGCTGGGTGTCATCCGCATACAGCTGGTACTTCACACGAAACCACTGATGATCTCACCCAGCGGCTTCATGTAGATGTTAAACAGAAGGCGAGAATCGACCCCTGCGGCACCCACAAGTGAGGCGCCTCGGGGCCGACCTCTGCCCCTGTCAACACCGACTGCGACCGGTCGGAGAGATAGGAGGAGAACCACCGATAAACGGTGCCTCCCACTCCCAATCCCTCCAACCGCGCAGCAGGATACCATGGTCGATGGTATCGAAAGCCGCTGAGAGGTCTAATAGGACCAGGGCAGAGGAACAACCCTATCCCTGGCCCTCCAGAGATCATCCACCAACGCGACCAAAGCCGCTCCGTGCTGTAACCGGGTCGGAAACCGGACTGGAACGGGTCTAGATAGACAGTTTCATCCAGGTGCAAGGGAAACTGATATGCCACCATATTTCTACAACCTTCGCGCCAAGCGGGTTGGAGACCGGACGATAATTACCTAAAACAGCCGGGTCCAGGGAAGGCTTCTTGAGGAGGGCCTCACCACCGCCTCTTTCAAGGCGGCCGGAAAGACTCCTCCACCAAAGAAGCACTCGTAATCGCCTGGAGCCAGCCTCGTGTCACCTCCTGCGTGGCCAGCACCAACCAGGAGGCACGGGTCCAGTAAACATGTGGTGGCATTCAGCCTCCCCAACAACCTGTCCATGTCCTCGGAGCGACAGGGTCAAACTCATCCCATACAATGTCACCAAGACCGCCTCAGCCGTCTCACCCGTATCACCGCAATCTTGGTCCAAACCATCCCGGTTGAACGATTTTATCGTATAGATAACCGTTAAACTCCTCAGCACGTCCCTGCACGGGTCATCCCGCCCCTGATGTAGGAGGGAGCGGTCACCCAAACAGGGCGGCTGGGCGGTTATCTGCCGATGCAATGAGGGAGGAGGCGAGTACGCCGCTTCCTCATGCCACTAGGTAAGCCCTAGTATAGGACTTCACTAGTGTCCGATCAGCTTCTGAACGGCTAGACCTCCAGGAACTCTCTAGGCGTCTTCTCCGGCGCTTCATCCTCTCAGCTCCTCGGAGAACCAAGGAGCTGGTTGGGACCTGCGCCGGGTCAGAGGTCGCAAAGGCACGACCGGTCTAAGGCCCCGCCGCCGCCCGCTCCCAGGCCGCAACAAGTTCCTCAGCCGAGCCGTGAGCCAGACCCTCAGGAAATGGCCCAAGCTCCGTCCGAACCCTCCGGGTCCATCAGGCGCCTGGGACGGAACCAACGTGTCGGCTCCGTCTCCTGCGGTGGTGAATGGCGGTCAGAAAGTCCAGGCGAAGAAGAGAGTGATCTGACCATGACAAAGGTTCAATGACTATTTCCTTTAAGTCCAGATCTCTCAACCACTGACCAGAGACAAAAATCAAGTCCAGAGTGCCACCCCAACGTGAGTAGGGCCATCAACTACTTGGGTCAGGTCCAAGGCCGTCATGGAAGCCATGAACTCCCGAGCTACCGTCGATGACGAGCCGGACGATGGCAAGTTAAAGTCCCCACGACTAAAAGTCTGGGGTCTCAACTGCCACCCCAGCAAGCACCTCCAGGAGCTCGGGCAGGGCAGCTGTCACGTAGCAAGGAGCCAGGTACGCACCAGCAAGCCCATCTGACATCTATGACCCCATCTCACAAAGAGGGATTCGCACCCGCAATCTGAGGTACAGTGGTCTCCCTCGGCTCTAGACTCTCTAATCACAACCGCCACCCCACCACCCCTACCCTGGCCCTCGGCTGATGAAATGCTCGGAAACCCGGTGGGCACATCTGAACAAGGGCACGCCTTCTGGGCCCAACCAGGTCTCCGTAACGCCCATAAGGTCCGCTGCACCCCTGAATAAGATCGTGAATTAGGGGGCCTTATTGGCCACGGACCGTGCATTGCATAACATCAGCCAAGGCCAGGGCCCTGAGGATCCTGACCATCCGGGAACGGGAGAAGTTTGAGGGCTCGGGCGCGATCGCCTGTAAGCATCGAGCGCGCACCCCTAACACGATATGAGCCCCCACTTCCGCCATATCTGCCTCCCCTTACCGTGGAAATAGCACCACCTCCACCAATGGAACACCGACTCCCCATGACCTCGGACCCACCAACCCCCGCCACGAGCATGTGCAGGAACTGGACTCCCCGACGGGTTACCCCAACACCCACCCCTACCCTGGCCTCGGCTGATGAAATGCTCGGAAACCCGGTGGGCACATCTGAACAAGGGCACGCCCCTTCTGGGCCCAACCAGGTCTCCGTAACGCCCATAAGGTCCGCTGCACCCCTGAATAAGACCGTGCATAGGGTCATGCACACCTTTCTTCAAATTGGATCTCACTGAGAAGGAGGCTCAGCAGAAGCACTTCACTGAGGACTAGGAGCATAGGCTTTCCAAACAGAGGGGACACCTGCAGGAGTGCAAGGCCAGGTACTCGGTGCCTGGAGGCTCAGCCGGCTGAGATGGTCAGCCAGTTCCAGACCATGGTGCAGTCCCACTGGAACAGGGCCCTCCGGCTCTTCACTGCCAGCAGCACTTCCCTCCAGCCTTCGCCCAAAGCCCCACACCAGGAGACCCACACAAAAAGACCCCGAAGGGGGAGACTCTCTGAAGCAACACAAACGTTAATTGCACGTATCCGTCCCAGGGGCCGTAGTTTGAGGACCCCTGATTTAGTGCAATATAAAAAAATACAAAAAAAATACAAAAAAAATTTCTGGGGACCACCAAAATTTTCTCATGGACCCCCAGCGGTCCTTGGACCACCAGTTGGTGACCACTGCTTTAGGAAGAACAGAATTTCTGGATGGAGCCATAGTGGACTTTCTCACATGATGGAGGCATGCTGGAAATCTTTACTGGGAAATATTAAGGGAAAAATCCAGAGTGTTTTCTCCTCTTTCTCTTAGTTGTAGAGAAGAGCAGCTAAGACGATTAAAGGCCTGGATATGAACACATACAAAGAACAGTTGCAGGATTTAGGTTTGGCGAGTCTAGAGAAAAGAAGGATTAGGGGTGACATGATAGCAGTCTTTTAGTATTTGAGAGGTTGCCACAAAGAAGAGGGGGCTCAACTTATTTCCCAAAGCATCAGAGGGCAGAACAAGAAACCTTGGATGGAAACTAATCAAGGATAGAAGCAACCTGGAATTGAGGAGAAACTTCCTAACAGTGAGGACAATTGACCAGTGGAACAGCTTGCCTCCAGAAGTTGTGGATGCTCCATCAATGGAGGTTTTTAAGAAGAGACTGGACAGCCACTTGTCTGAAATGATATAGGGCAGCGATGGCTAACCTTTTTGCCATCGCGTGCCAGGAGGCGGGGGTAGGGGGTCGTGCGCGCACAGGCCCTCACCCATAATTCTACGTGCCCCGCACATGCGCACGCGACTCCCCCCTCGCTCCTGGCACGCGATGGCCCTGTAGGCCCATTTTTCTATCTCACCTGGCTCCAGAGCCTCTCTGTGAGTCTGGGGAGGGCAAAAATGGCCTTCCCCATCCCCGGGAGGAACTCCGGAGGCCAGAAACGGCCCATTTGCCAACTTCCATTTAGACAGGAAGTGATGTTTTTTTTGCTGTCCCCAGCCTCCAGAGACTCCTAGAGAGGCTCTGGAGCTAGGTGAGAGAGAAAAACTGGCCTCCTACCCCCAGGCCCTCTGGAGGCAGGAAACAGCCTGTTTCCTTACTTCTGGTGGGCCCTGAAGGCCCGAAAATCAGCTGGCGGAGCTGAGTTCGCGTGCCCACTGATATGGCTACGTGTGCCACCTGTGGCACGCGTGCCATAGGTTCGCCATCACGGATATAGGGTCTCCTGCTAGAGCAGGGGGTTGGACTAGAAGACCTCCAAGGTCCCTTCCAGATTCTATTCTATTCTATTCTATTCCTCTCTCTCTCTCTCTCTCTCTCTCTCTCTCTCTCTCACACACACACACACACACACACACACACACACACACACACACACTTTTGAGCTAGTTTTGGGGATTCTCTCATCTGGAAAGTCCGACTTTGTCATGTTGCTTTTGCACCACTGTGGGCTGCATGTGTCTGTGTTTTAGAAGACTTTTTTTTGAACATATTTTTCAGAAGAAGCATTGAGGCCAATCGATGGTCCTTGGGGCCAAGGACATTCAGCATCTACCAACTTTGAGCAAGGACTTCCAAAGGGTGTCCAGGATCAATGCATCCGAGATCGAACAGGATTGCAGATTTCTATCTGTCGCTCAAGAGAGACTGTATGTGTAAGAATCCTAATACTTCAGTCAGCCAAACAGTGTCGACTGGCGGCCCCCAGGGGGAGGGCCTTCTCTGTGGGGGCTCTGACCCTGTGGAACGAACTTCTCCTTGAGCTTCGACTACTACCTGACCTTAGGACCTTTCGCCGCGAATTTAAAACTTATTTATTTCGGATGGCTGGACTAGCTTGATTTTTATCTTTAATTTTAATTGAATGTGATGGGTTTTTAAATTTTTGTAATTTTATGGGGGGTGTATATTATTTTAATTTTTGGGCATATTTAAATCAGTTTTTTAAGGGTTGTTTTAATTATTGTGTATGCTTGTATTTTATCTGCCTGTTCACCGCCCTGAGTCCTTCGGGAGAAGGGCGGTATACAAATTAAAATATTATTATTATTATTATTATTATTATTATTATTATTATTATTATTATTATTATTATTATTATTATTATTATTATTATTATTAATACAAACCAGGATGTGCATTCGCACATACATATATATCTCTATGCACGTGTGTAGATGTATTCCCACCCCCACCTTCTAAAATTCTCTGTATGCTTAAGGCTTCGATTTTGTTTCTGCTGGGCTGAGTGATCTGCCTTTTGTACTGATGAGGTGAAAACATTTTGGGGGTTCACAAAAGTTGGGCAATGGCTGAAAGGAAGGGGAAGAAAGCCAGATCTGGCAAGGCTCTGGATGACATCATTTTGGCCCTGCCAACTATTTCGCTGAATAGCGAGCCATCTGACTTTAATCAGTCTTGGAAACAGTTGCACGTACAGAATTTAAAACCGCAGCGGTGAAGTCAGCAGACTGAAACACATGGAATCCCAGGGAGGGGGAAGAACGCACAATTCCCAACAATCCACAATTCGCTTCCCAAAAAGAGCGCGTCTGATGTTGACATGCTGTAAGAAATTGGGGTTGGCGTCTAACAAATAAGGAAAGGAGGAGGAGGAGAGGAAAGTGGGGCTAATTTAATATAAGTAGTTTATTATTTATTATAATATAATACGTTTAACTCATAGAATCATCTATTGTAATGTCCTTCCTGTTAAAGACTACTTCAGCTTTAATTGCAATAATACTAGAGCAACCAATAGATTTAAACTTAATGTCAACCGCTTTAATCTAGATTGCAGAAAATATGACTTCTGTAACAGAATCATCAGTGCTTGGAATACTTTACCTGACTCTGTGGTCTCTTCCCATAACCTTAAAAGCTTTAACCAAAAACTTTCTACTATTGACCTCACCCCATTCCTAAGAGGACCATAAGGGGCGTGCATAAGCGCACAAACGTGCCTACCGTTTCTGTCCTATTGTTCTTTTTTTTCTTTTCTCCTTCCTATATATATAATCTCAGACTTATGGGTCATCTGGGAGCTCCCCTGAAGGCCTCCAGATTGGTTATGAAGCAACGGTTCAATTTAGGAAACCGCCTGCAAAATTGACGGGTGCTGTTCGTTGGGAGATCTACCAAGGTTTCACCCAGTTGCGAGAACTGACCAACTTCGCTTAGACTCAGAAGTTAAGTAGGGCTGGCGCTGGTTAGTGCTAGGATGGGAGACCACCAAGGAATCCTCAAGCCTGTAGATGTCCTGGAAAAAGATCATTGTAACCGGTGTCAGATTGCTGCCAAGGAGACTGTGTGATTCCTCCACGTGAATTACTCCGGTGGCTCTTGATAGCTCCATTGTAAGAGATCTTAAATCGTATTTGACTGCCCCAACTAAAGACATCACCGCTACTCTACTGCAGGGTTATCCAACCTTGGCAATCTTAAGACTTGTAGACTTCAACATGGCTGCCTGAGGAATTCTGAGAACTGAAGTCCACACAGATCTTAAAGTTGCCATGGTTGGACACCTCTGTTCTACGGGATTGATGTGAATCATCTGGATTGCGCATCTATAAAATACATACTTATTATAGGCGTGCATTCTTGAGCTAATTGGTTTTTCATTGTGCTAACATGTATTTGTTGCATGATGCAACAACAGTTTACAAGTACGTCCAGAATCATACAATGGAGCAACTAAATTTCAGAAATGATTTATATAAATGCCCTTTGTGTCTTCCAAGTATGTGATCACATTGTGATCATAGCATTGGTATCTACTTAGGAGTAGAGTAGAACAGAACAGAATAGAAAGTGAAATGAATAGAGAATAAAATAGAACGGAACAGAATAAAACAGAGTCAAGTGGTGTAGAGTAGCGTAGTGTAGCATAGAGTAAAATACAATAGAAAATGGAATGAATAGAGAATAAAATAGAACAGAACTGAACAGAATAGAGTCAAGTGGTGTAGAGTAGAGTAGCATAGAGTACAGTAGAATAGAAAATGGAATGAATAGAGAATAGAACAGAACAGAATAGAATAGAGTCAAGTGGTGTAGAGTAGAGTAGCATAGAGTACAGTAGAATAGAAAATGGAATGAATAGAGAATAAAATAGAACAGAACAGAATAGAATAGAGTCAAGTAGTGTAGAGTAGCATAGTGTAGAGTAGAATAGAAAATGGAATGAATAGGGAATAGAACAGAACAGAACAGAGTCAAGTAGTGTAGCATGGCATGGCATAGCGTAGTGTAGAGTAGAATAGAAAATGGAATAAATACAGAATAGAACAGAGTCAAGTAGCGTAGAGTAGCATAGCGTGGTGTAGTGTAGGGTAGCATAGAGTGACATAGTGTAGCGCACAGAGTAGAGTAGAGTAGAATTGAATTCTAAGGCTGGAAGGGATCTCGGAGGACTTCTAGTCCAGAGCAGAACAGAAAGGGAACAGAATAGAATTCTTTATTGGCCAAGTGTGATTGGACACACAAGGAATTCGTCTCCAATGCAGAAACTTTCAGTGGATATACAAACAACAGTAATAGTCATAGATCACAAATTATAAGATACAATCATAAGTCATAAGATACGACACTCAGCGACAGTCATAGGATACAAAATAAAAGCAAATTATAATACATATTGTTTTATAGTGTAGTGTAGTATTATAGCATAGCATATATTATATCATATTAATAGCAACTTGAGCAATGGGACATGTGGAACTCAGTAAGTGCAAGAAGAAAAGAGAAACCAAGACAGAAGGAAACCTCAGTAATGAAAAATTCAACGAATGCTCCCTCGGAAAGAATGTGACGTTTTTCTCCTATCAAGCTTTCTTCCTAACTTCAAAATCTCTTTAACAGATGAAGATTAACGGGCCCCACAGGCGAGAGGAAAAAAACTGCGAGACAAATATAAAGGAGAAACAACTCTGCGACATCTATGCCTAAATTTAACGTTTCCCAGACTTGGCATCCAAGCAGCCTTTTTTTTTATTATTATTATTTTATTTTGTCACAACAGTATATACAATCATCAACATAAACAATAACCCATCATGAGAGACAAAGTATATATAAGTAAAAGTATAAGTAAAAGTATGCATAGAATACTATAATGAAGGGAACAATAGGACAGGAACGGTAGGCACTGTTGTGCTCTTATGCACGCCCCTTATAGTCCTCTTAGGAATGGGGTGAGGTCAATAGTAGACAGTTTTTGGTTGAAGATTTTGGGGTTTTGAGTAGAGACTATAGAGTCAGGTAGTGAGTTCCAAGCGTTAACAACTCTGTTACAAAAGTCATATTTTCTGCAATCAAGTCTGAAGCGGTTGACATTAAGTTTGAATCTATTTTTTGCTCTTGTAATATTGCGATTGAAGCTGAAGAAGTCTTTTACAGGAAGGATATTACAATAGATGATTCTGTGTGTTAAACACAGGTCATGTCGGAGTCTAAATTTTCTAATCCCAGGATTTCAAGCCTGTTGGTATAAGGCATTTTGTTGTTTTGGGAGGAGCGAAGAACTCTTCTAGTAAAATATTTCTGGACGCGTTCGATAGTGTCAGAGATGTGGTATAATTCTTGGAATTGGTAATATTTAGGTGCTAACATTCATCAAGATCTCAGGAAACTAATTAATTAAAGCAGTATCCGTTACCTTCTTGAATGGTGTGGTGGCCTAGAGGTGGCGCTCTTGACTCACAATCAAGGAGACTGTGAATTCGATCCTAGGTAGAGGCAGATATTTCTCTCTCTGGGCACGATGAGAATATATCTGCTGAATATGACTCCGCATTGGCGACAGGAAGGGCATCCGGCCAGTAAACCCTCAGCTCCATTCAGTTACCCAGACTTCACTCCGCAAGGGATTATGGGGTCATTAAAAGAAGATGACTATCAGTTACCTTCTTAAGGACAGGAGAATCAGAGTGAGGTAAGAAATGGTCATATTGGGATTAAACAGTCAATTTTTCTGGATGTTCAGGAACAGCGTCTCCACAAAAGAAAGGCTTGACAGAAAAGGAAGGATCTTTAGAAATGCACTTTTGCTTCCAAACCAATCGGCAACTAATGGAAATTAATGTACATTATTAGAGCAATTTGAGGGTAATTCCCCCAAAGAAAGAACAACAGGGAATTCTAGATCCTGAAATTGTTCGGTAGATATCTCAGACAAAACCAGATGCAACTAATATGTGAGATCAATGCATCAAGACAAACTTAGCACCATAAATTCATTTTTGGATAAGTGGAAATAATTGCCTGTGTGTGGTGAAACAGTCTGGACTGAATTATCGACATGTGTGATGTCTCGGGTGTATGTTTTAACAATATTTTCTCCTCCATTCGAATCCAAGCTAATGTTTTGACTTATTAAAAACGAAACAAGAATCTATTTTCCTTCGATGTGATATTCAAGCGATCATACATACATACATACATACATACATACATACATACATATTTGTTTTCTGAGGTTTTCGTGGGTGTTTGTATGTAGGTCTTTGGTTATTCGGGTTTTCTCCCGCGTAAAATTGGAGGTGTCTTGGTGACGTTTCGACGAAGTCTCATTCGTCATCTTCAGGCTTCAGCTTCGTGCTTCTGGGAGCAAAACTTTGCTGAAGCCTGAAGATGACAAATGAGACTTCGTCGAAACGTCGCAAAGACACCTCCAATTTTACGCAGGAGAAAACCCAAATAACCAAAGACCTACATACAAACACCCGTGAAAACCTTAGAAAACACACACACACACACACACACACACATATGTAGGTCTTTGGTTATTCGGGTTTTCTCCCGCGTAAAATTGGAAGTGTCTTGGCAATGTTTCGACGAAGTGTCATTCATCATCTTCAGGCTTCAGCTTCGTGCTTCTGGGAGCAATGTTGCTCCCAGAAACACGAAGAAGCACGAAGAAGCACGAAGCTGAATCCTGAAGATGATGAATGAGATTTCGTCGAAACGTCGCCAAGACACTTCTAATTTTACGCGGGAGAAAACCCGAATAACCAAAGACCTACATACAAACACCCGCGAAAACCTCAGAAAACACACATATATACATATATACATATACATATATACATATATATATACATATATACATAAATAAATATATATTGCACCTGTGCTGGGTTGCTACAACCTAGAATAAAATTCCTGAGGTTTGAAAGGCATCTTTTTAGACAGGTAAATACTGTCTAAAAAGGAGGTTTTAAAGAAGAGATTGAACAGCCATTTGTCTAGAATGGTATAGGGCCTCTTGCTTGAGCAGGGGGTTGGACTAGAGGACCTCCAAGGTCCCTTCCAGCTCTGTTATTCTGTTAAACAAGATACTTCTTTTTTCCCTCAGGATTAAGTGACTGAAATCCACGGGGATCTAGGAAAGACACTCTGCATTCTGAAAAAGTTTGAAACCCCCTGACTGAGTGCCCTATCAAAATAAACCTCTTTCGCTTGCCAACACACCACTGAGAAATAATTGCTTACTTACGTTAAATGCCAAAGTACAAGAATGAACAATTGATTAACAAGCTTAGATCATTCGATAAGACCACACTGAATTCTGTTTTAATTTTAATCTGGGAACCCATTGCATTAAAAATAAATATACACAGGGAAGCCAAAATGCCTGAGACCTTTCAGTTTAGATTAGATTCAGTTTAGTCTCAGGGGCTGCCACAAAGAAGAGGGAGTCGGGCTGTTCTCCAAAGCACCTGAGGGTAGAACAAGAAGCAATGGGTGGAAACTGATCAAAGAAAGAAGCAACTTAGAACTAAGGAGAAATTTCCTGACAGTTAGAACAATTAATAAGTGGAACGACTTGCCTTCAGAAGTTGTGAATGCTCCAACACTGGAAATTTTTAAGAAAATGTTGGATAACCATCTGACTGAGATGGTGTAGGGTTTCCTGCCTGGGCAGGGGGTTGGACTAGAAGGCCTCCAAGGTCCCTTCCAACTCTGATGTTATGTTATGTATGTTATGTAGATAAGTTAACAGACACACACACACTATTAATAACACAACTGAATGGTTAAAACAGGGGTAGTCAACTTTTTTATACCTACTGCCCACTTTTGTATCTCTGTTAGTAGTAAAATTTTCTAACTGCCCACCGGTTCCACAGTAATGCGCTGTGTATCATCATCTGCGCATGCCTCTCACGCATTATGGATTGGGTTTGGGGGAGGGCGCCGGCTACCAGCTCTGCTTGTCTGTTACAGCTGGGTGGTGTGGGGGGAGATGCGTGAGCTATTCTGGAATGAGGCTCTTTTGTTTGCGGTCGCACTATAGCGCCATTTAGTTTCACTTACATAACGTGAACTAAACTTATGCGCGGGCGATACAAATAGTATATTTTCAGAAATTTAAATTGTCACGGGGAATTTGATGAAAACCTAATGAAAATGTTTTTAAATAATGCTATGAAAATTTTTTAAAAAGTCAATTAAATTAAAAAAAAAAGGAAAGTGCTTCGGTATCGGACAAAACCCCTACTGCCCACCATGAAAGCTGGAACGCCCACTAGTGGGCGGTAGGGACCAGGTTGACTACCACTGGGTTAAAACAACAACAGCAGCTTTTATAGGTTGTCATTTTGACCTTAACTTGATATGGCCATTCAACAACAGATTTTTTTTCTCCAATTAGATCAGTGTTTCTCAAAGTTTTTTTGTATTTGTACTTGTATTTATTAGTTTGTCAAACATGTACAAGATAGCAGATATAAATATAAACATGGATATGAACGAAAGAAATGAATGCAAATAGATGGAGACAGTAGGACAGTTACTTTAAGTTTAAGTTACTTTAAGATGTATGGACTTCGGCTCCCAGAATTCCCCAGAGTTGAAATCCACACATCTTAAATTTGCCAAATATGAGAAACACTGGTCTAGACTATTTCCCTGCAAATATCTGAACCGTGAAGATGCTGAAGTAATAAGCTTAGCAATCCGTTCATTTGCAGCCCAGCGGATTATCAACCGCTGAGCCACATCATAATTCATGGTTTATAAACTTACAACGAAAGGATTCACAGAAGATGCGAGCCCAAAAATCAAATAAACAGCAGGGTGGCTTAGCATGAGGTATGAACATACCTATTTCCTGCCAATGGGTTTAACTGCCACCCTGCTGTAAAGCCTTGGTGAATTACATCCAATCTGTGTTGAGCTTGCAGTAAAACTTGGCAAAAATCACCACAGACGAACCGTTGAATCCAAATTCACTAAAGGACGTCCTGTCACAGCTGCCCAAATTTTCAATCCGTAGAACCGATTTAGCAGGGTTGTTGTTGTCTTGATTAAAAAAAACAACAAGGGCGTGAACAAGAAAAGGAGAACAAGTACTTACCGACGGTGATGCTCCCTGTTTTGGTCTCCAAGGTAATATCACCTGTAATGAAATTGGAAGAGCCGGTGAGTATCTTAAAATGTGAGGGTCACTACTTCGCACGGCACAATTCACAGTGGTGCACAAGCAAGAAGCCAAAGCGGGGTTGAAACTAGCTATGAATTGGATTAGAGGTTTTAACAGGTGAACAGAGCTGGAAGGGACCTTGGAGGTCATATAGTCCAACCCCCCTGCCCAAGCAGGAGACCCTACACCATTTCTGACAAATGGCAGTCCAATCTCTTCTTGAAAGCCTCCAGTGATGAAGCTCCCACAACTTCCGAAGGCAAGTTGTTCCATAATTGTTGATTGTTCACACTGTCAGAAAATTTCTCCTTATTTCCAGGTTAAATCTCTCCTTGTTCAGTTTCCATCCATTATTCCTTGTCTGGCCTACAGGTGCTTTAGAAAATACCTTTACCCCCTTCCTCCTCTCTGTGACAGCCCCTCAAATATTGGAAGACTGCTAATCATGTCTCCCCTGGTCCTTCTCTTGGACTAGCCATGCCCAATTTCTGCAACCGTTCATTGTATGTTTTATCCTACAGTCCCCTAATCATCCTGGTTGCTCTTTTCTGCACTATTTCTAGAGTTTCAACATCTTTTTTAAAGTGTAGTGACCAAAACTGGATGCAGTACTCTAGGTGGGGTTTTACTAAGGCTTTATAGAGTGGTATTAGTACCTCATTTGATCTTGATAGTGTCCCCCTATTAATTCAATTTAGGATTGCATTGGCAATTTTGGCTGCCGCTGCACACTACTGGCTCATATTTAGCTGGTTGTCCACTAAGACTCCAAGATCCCTCTCACAGTTACTTATTCACAGTTCTTATTCATAGTATTATCAGTTCTTATTCGTAGTATTATAGTTCTTAATTCATAGTATTTACAGTTCTTATTTGTAGTATTATCAGGCACAAAGGATCAGGATTGTACTGTTGTGACCCAGACCCAAGTAGGTAATAATAATAATAATAATATAATAATAATAATAGTAATAACAATATTTTAATTTTTATACCGCCCTTCTCCCGAAGGACTCAGGGCGGTTAACAGCCAGATAAAATACAGTACAATACAATACGATAAAATCACTATTAAAAAACTTATTCGATATGGCCAATAAATTAAATTATAAAATACATATTATAAAATAAAACCCCATTTAAAATCCAATTTAAAAAACCCCTTTTTATGCCAGTCCTGCTCGAAAGAATAAATACGTCTTCAGCTCGCGGTGAAAGGTCCGGAGGTCAGGAAGTTGTCAAAGTCCTGGGGGAAGCTCATTCCAGAGGGTAGGTGCCCCCACAGAGAAGGCTCTCTCCCTGGGGGTCGCCAGCCGACACTGTTTGGCTGACGGCACCCTGAGGAGACCCTCTCTATGGGAGTGCACCGGGCGGTGGGAGGCATGTGGTAACAGAAGGCGGTCCCGAAGATATCCCGGTCCTAAGCCATGGAGCGCTTTAAAGCGCTTTAAACCTTGAAGTGCACCCGGAAGTCCACAGGCAGCCAGTGCAGCCTGCGCAGGATAGGTGTTATATGAGAGCCAAGAGTGGCTCCCTCTATCACCCACGCAGCTGCATTCTGGACCAACTGGAGCCTCTGGGTGCTCCTCAAGGGGAGCCCCATGTAGAGAGCATTGCAATAGTCCAGGCGAGAAGTGACGAGGGCATGAGTGACCATGCATAGGGAATCCCGGTCTAGAAAGGGGCGCAACTGGTGAACCAGGCGTACCTGGTAAAAAACTCTCCTGGAGACGGTCGCCAAGTGATCTTCAAAGGAGAACCGTCCATCCAGGAGAACGCCTAGATTGAGCACCCTCTCCATTGGGGCCAATGAGAGCAACAAACTCAGTCCGTGATAAAATAAACTTTATTCGAACAGCTGGGAATTACTTCATTCCCAGCGTCGTTCAACTCAAAGGAAAACAAAGGCCTCCCAAACACAAATTCTTCAGTTATCACAAACCTGAGTCCAATTAGGCAAACTGCCAAAGGCCCTTCCTGATAAATGTCCAGAATTCACCAAAACACGAAGCAGGGGACGCAGCTACAACATTGTTTTTCGGCAAGTTGAAACACCAGTGCTGGTCTGTTATTAAGCCTTATCGGAGTGGCCAATCATCTCTTGGCCCTACTCCTGAGTTGTCCTCTCTGCTTGAGCTGTTCTTGCCTTTTGGCAGCTCTTCTCATGCGTGCATTAGGAACAGGCTCCTCCTGTTCCTCTGCCTCACTACTATCAGGCTCTGGAGCCTCTGGATGGACCTGGTCACTTCCCGATGGCCCTGGCTTCACCTCAACCTCATTGCTGTCCAACTCCATTGCCAGCACCATAGGCTGCTGACGGACCACAACATGTACGTTAAGTCGCGGTTCAGAATATTTATTACTCAAACTTATAAACAAGAAACTATACTCAACTAGGTAAGTTTCGGTATTAAACTGCAGCCAGATGAGGGTCTATGCAATTCAAGAGAAGTTGGACTTGGACCGTTTGTGGGAATGTAACGATTCTAGGCTGATGACTTGCTTAACTCCCTCTCCCTCAACTCTGCCTGCTCTTTTCCTATAAATATGTACCACACAAGCCATTCATATAAATGCAGATGAAACCGTCTGTATTATTGAACGTACAGAAATATACAGATAGTCCTTCCCTGAAATTATGATCACAACTGAATCCAAAATTTCTATTGCTCAGTTACAGTTGTTCACTCAATCACTGCAGTTGTTAAGTTAGTAACATGGATGTTACCTGGCTTCTCCACTGACTTTGTTTGTTATAAGGACCCATATTCAGTTCTACAGAGGAATGATTGAGTCTGTCATTTGCACCTCTATAACTGACTGGTTTGGCTCTGCAACCCAACAAGACAGACACGGACTTCAGAGGATAATTAGAACTGCAGAAAAAATAATTGCTACCAACCTGCCTTCCATTGAGGACCTGTATACTGCACGAGTCAAAAAGAGGGCTGGGAAAATATTTACAGACCCCTCGCATCTTGGACATAAACTGTTTCAATTCCTACCCTCAAAACGACGCTACAAAGCACTGCACACCAGAACAACTAGACACAAGGACAGTTTTTCCCCGAATGCCATCACTCTGCTAAACAAATAATTCCCTCAACATTGTCAAACTATTTACTCTAGGACATTGAGTTTGTCGATCGAAAGGTCGGCAGCTCAGCGGTTCGAATCCCTAGTGCTGCCGTGTAACGGGGTGAGCTCCCGTTACTTGTCCCAGCTTCTGCCAACCTAGCAGTTTCGAAAGCAGGTAAAAAATGCACGTAGAAAAAAAAGGGACCACCTTAGGTGGGAAGGTAACAGCATTCCGTGCGCCTTTGACGTTGAGTCATGCCGGCCACATGACCATGGAGAACGTCTTTGGACAGCGCTGGCTCTTCGGCCTTGAAACGGAGATGAGCACCACCCCCTAGAGTCGGCAACGACTAGCAAGTATATGCGTGGGGAACCTTTACCTTTACCTTTATCTATCGCTTCCCACTTATTACTATAACCATGCCCTTGTATCTTTCAATTTATATTGTTTTGACTTGTTTCCTAGTACGATTTGATAGCTTATTAGTAACCTTGACTATCACTAAGTCTTGTTATCTTTTTATTCTTGATGAATGTATTTTATTCTCCTTATGTACACTGAGAGCATATACACCAAAAACTCCTTGTGTGTCCAATCACACTTGGCCAATAAAGAATTCTATTCTATTCTATTCTATTCTATTCGGAGATCACATGACCACAGGATGCTGCAAATTTGGATCCAAATTTTGATCACATGACCATGGGGATGCTGACAAAACTTACAGAAGTTACAGTGCCGTTTCAAACTAATGCCAACGACTTTCCACCAGTGCCAAATTTATTTCCCACACTTGGTTGCAGGAATAGAGTGCTATTTTTATCAAATTGTAGCTTCATTTTATTTTGTTGAATCTCCCTCCTTCTCTTTCTATTTCTCCCTCGCTCCCTCCATCTCTCTCACGACTAAAGAGCATGTCTGTGGTTTGCTTGGCAGATTCCAGGCTCTACATTAATCCCAGGAAGAATAAATTTTCCAAGATGCAGTGATCGTCTCTTAGATAAAGCATAATTGAAGGAGTCTTGGCTGGCTTGCTGGTAAACAGACAGAATCGGGGAGTTGTCTTGCAATCAACCCACCATTCACAGCCTGGTCTACTACTTTGAGATAGAGTATTAACTATAAAGTGGTAGGAGATGTTAGAACAGGGGTCCCCAACCTTTCGGATCTCAGGGACCACTAAATTCATAATTTTAAATCCCGTGGACCACTAATATGATCTGCTTAATGACCGGCTGGGTGGGCATGGCTAGGTAGTTATGTGACTGGGTGGCCATGTCTAATTTGATGTCACTCACGTCGAGGGGCACCTCACCGGCCTCTACTCACCCATCCCCTCCTACCCGCTCCTCCCCTGCCAGCCCAGGCTCCTTAGGGCCCCAACGGAAAGCAGTTGTTGGAGCTAAGCAGCCACCACGAGAAAGAGTTGGCAAAACAGCTGGCTCAGTTCAAATTGGATCTGAGCGAGAAGGAGGCTCAGCAGAAGCATCTCACTGAGGACTAGGAGCATAGGCTTTCCAAGCAGAGGGAAGACCTGCGGGAGTGCAAGGCCAGGTACCGGCACCTGGAGGCTCAGTGGGCTGAGATGGATCCGCCAGTTCCAGGCCATGATGCAGTCCCAGTGGAACAAGGCCCTCTAGCTCTAGCAGCACTTCCCTCCAGCCTTCGCCCAAAGCCCCACATCAGGAGGCTGAAGCAGACCCCAACCCACACAAAAAGACCCTGAAGGGGGAGACTCTCTGCAACAACACAAGCGTTCATTGCACGTATCCTGCCCAGGGGCTGTAGTTTGAGGATCCCTGATTTAGTGCAATATAAAAAATGCAAATAATTTTTCTGGGGATCACCAAAATTTTCTTGCGGACCACCAGTGGTCCATGGACCACCAGCTGGTGACCGCTGTGCTAGAAGGTATAATTCACGAACTTCCAGGTTGTTTTTCGCCCAGCTAAAATATTTTTCAGAGTACCAAATACATAAATGTTGCCTCAAGACTTTCATAACCTTTTTGCATAGACTAATTTATTAGCATTAATTCAAATGCTACTTCTGTTCTTATTTTTGTTTTATCACAGCAGCTCCTCATTTCGATTCTTTGCTGCATTGGAATCGCTCCCAAGCGCTAGCAAATTTATGTAACTCATTTATTTCTTGGATGCCTACCCTTCCTAAGGCACGATGCTCAACCGGTTAAAAATAATTAACAAGAACAAAATAAACTGAAAACGCACACTGCACCACCACAAATATTGCAAATAAAGCAATTATAAAATAACCTAATATTTCAGTGGCTCCATTTGAAAAGGATCTGGTTTGCATTCTTCTTGTCAAGTAGTAATATTCACTGTCACTTTGAGTTTGTAACTTCAAGACAACATAAAATGTTTTAGAATCAACCAAAGTCTTGCAAAATTAAATCAAGTGCAGAAAATTCAACATGTCATTTGGAAGAGGAACTTTTATAAAAAATGGTGCAGTTCTATTCCACCAAAAACAGGATATACAGTAAATAAACTGTCATTTTCATGCTGTCTTCAATGGAAATACATATTATCTTATATTATCTGATTTGCCGCTACGCCTGACATCCAGCAAAGTTGGGGCAATAGTTAAGAAGTATTGACACAAGCAACTTGATTCATTCCTATTTTCTGTTCCCCTTGAACAATAATTGGAAGCACTTCCCTGCACGTCTATGTTGTACTGCTTAAAAATGAAGATAGAAGTCGCAGCTATTTTTCTCTATGGAAGCCTGCATACTCAAACATCTCTCGTTCTTAAGAAAGCCCTTTATTTACTTTATAGTTTTTTTCTATTCTGCCCAGTCTGACGAATCTAGACCACAGGTAGTCCTCGACATACGGCCACAATGGAGCCCACGATTTATGTCGTTCAGTGAGTTTTGCAACTCTTCTTGCCGCAGTTGTTAAGCGAATCACTGCCCTTGTTTAAATTGGTAACGCGGTTGTTGAATGAATTTGGCTTTCCCTGTTGACTTTGCTTTGTCAGAAGGGGATCGCATGACCGCCGGGACGTTGCAACGGTCATAAATATGAATCAGTTGCCAAGCACCCAAATTTTGAACAGGTGACTATGGAGATGCTACAACAGTTGTAAGTGTGAAAACATCGTCATTCATTTTTTCCAGAGCTGTTGTAACTTTGAATGCAGTAGTGGGTTCTGTTTTGGTCCGTCAGCAGCCTGCAGAGCTGGCAACGGAATCGGATAACGATGAGGCTGAGGTGAGGCCAGGGCCGTTGGGGAATGAGATGTGGACTCCAAAGCCTCCATAAACTGATAGTGAGGCAGAGAAACAGGAAGAGCCTGTTCCTAATGCACGCATGAGAAGAGCTGCCAGAAGGCAACAGCAGCTAAAGCAAAGAGGACGACTCAGGAGTAGGGCCAAGAGATGATTGGCCCCTCATATAAGGCTTAAAACAGACCAGCAACGGCGTTTGAGCTTTGCCGGAAAACAACGTTGTAGCTGCGTCTTCTGCTCCGTCTTCTGCTCCGTGTACATCAGGGGTAGTCAACCTTTTTATACCTACCACCCACTTTTGTATCTCTGTTAGTAGTAAAATTTTCTAACCGCCCACCGGTTCCACAGTAATGCGCCGTGTATCATTGTCTGCGCATGCCTCTCGCGCATCGTGGATTGGGGGGGCACCAGATACCAGCTCTGCTTGTCTGTTACAGCTGGGTGGTGTGGGGGGAGATGCGCGAGCTATTCTGGAACGAGGTTCTTTTGTTTGTGATCGCACTATAGCACCATTTAGTTTCACTTACGTAACGTGAACTAAACTTATGCGCGGGCGATACAAATAGTATATTTTCAGAAATTTAAATTGTCACGGGGAATTTGATGAAAACCTAATGAAAATGTTTTTAAACAATGCTATGAAAATTTTTTTAAAAGTCATTTTAATTAAAAAAAAAAAGGAAAGTGCTTCAGTATCGGACAAAACCCCTACCGCCCACCATGAAAGCTGGAACGCCCACTAGTGGGCAGTAGGGACCAGGTTGACTACCAGCTGTACATCTTTGTTTTTGTGGCTTCTGGACGTTTTCCAGGAAGGGCCTTTGGCAGTTTGCCTAATTGGACTAAGGTTTGTGAGATAACTGAGGAATTTGTGTTGGGAGGCATTTATTTTACTTTGAGTTGAACGATGTTCGAATAAAGTTTGTTTTTCCACGGACTAAGTTTATTGCCACCAACTTGGGCCTGGGTCACAACAGGTTCCACTTACCTTTGCTACCAGTTTGGAACCGGGAGCGTGTATCTGCGCATGCGCAGAGTGTCTGTGATGACATCTGGGTGGGTGGGCGGAGCCTCCGGCTGCAGCCACTACTAATTCACCCGAACCGGGGCGAACTGGTAGAAACTCACCACTGTTTGAATTGTCACTGAGTGAAGTTGAGTAAATAGGTTAATAAATAGGTGCATTCAATAACTATTCAAAGTTACAATGACACTGAGAAAAAGTTGTCTCCTGACTGGTGCTCACAGTTATGACTGTTGCAGCATCCCGCCTGGTCACATGATCAAAATTCAGAAGCTTGGCAACTGGTTCACATTTACGACGGTTGCAGCGTCCTGGAGTCACATGATCCTCTTTTCTGACCGTCTGACAAGCAAATTCCATGGGGAATCCAGATTCACTTAAGAACCCTGTTACTAACTTGACAAATGCAACGATTCACTTAACGACTGCATCAAGAAAGGTCGCAAAATGAGGCAAAACTAACTTAACACATGTTTTCACTTAGCAACGTAAATTTTGGGCTCCACTGTGGTCGTGTTGTGGTCCGCCAGCAGCCTGCGGAACTGGCAGCAGACTCGGACAGTGAGCAGGCTGAGGAGGACCGTGGGCCAGTCCTGGAGTCTGGGGAAAGCCTGGACGAGGGCTCTGCGTTGGAGGCAGAGATGGGGCCAGGGCCATCTGGAAGTGATGCATGGACACCGGAGCCTCCAGTCAGACATATGAAAGACAGAGGAACAGGAGGAGCCTGTTCCTAGTGCGCGCATGCACAGAGCTGCCAGAAGGCACAAACAGTTAAAACAAAAGGGACGACTCGGGAGTAAGGCCTGGAGATGATTGGCCCCTCCCATAAGGCTTAAAAGAGGCGCAAAGGCATGTGGGCCCTTTGCAGGAAAGCAACATTGCTAATTCTGTTCCCAGTCGGCATCTCTGTTTGATTCTGGACTCCGTGTGGCTATGCCAAGTAGATCTTTGGCAGCGTGTCAGGGGAGATAAAAGTTGTTGATTATTCTGAAGGAAGGACTTTTTGCAACTAATTGGGACTCAGGTGCAAATGAATGTAATTCATTCAATGAAAGAGGATTTTGGGACTATCTGTGTCGTGTCCCACTCCTCCTCTGACGGCCGGGTCTGGGAAGTCTGTATCAAGCGTGGCCACGAAGCCTCTGCAGCTTTGCCAAATTCCTGTCAGAGTTCTCAGGGCAGGCAGGAATCCAAGGTGTGACTTCAGCAACCAGATGAGACTTTGCCTGACTCAAGGAATGCCAAAAAGCAGATCCTTTATATAGGCCATGGGGTGTGGCTCCATGACTCAGCACTTATCCAGGCCTGCCCCTCCCTTCCTTTTGCTGACGTCGCCTCTCCATTCTCCGGAAGCGAGGATCCGTCCACTTTTCATCTTCCTGCCCAGCTGCCGGCAATTCTAGCTCGTGGCTGGCTTCATGCTCATCATGCTCACATGCTATAGGAGGGAGGTTTGTTTGCTCAGTCTGTCCGGGCACGGTGCCAGGGCTGGGGGCTGGAGGCATGCCAGGCCATTCGTCTTTACTATCAGTCTCTGGCTGAGATAGCAGGAGATGGGAGGGGCCCGGCTGCGGAGAGGGGGGCGGGCGAGGCACAACAATCTGTGAGTTTTAACGACTCAGGAAGCCTAGGTCACAACAGGTCGTAACTCGAGGACTACCTGTATTTCTAATGGGCAAATTCCTAATCAACTTCAAGCAAGTCGATCCAAACGGGGCAAGCTAATTTTTTAACAGAAAGGATATATGCTTGTCATTTTTAAACCACGTTTCAAGGAACAAGTTCCACTGAAGTCATGGAAGACCTTTCCACCGGAAAACATTTATGACGGAATGGTTGATCTCAAGCAGAAAGATCTTCGCTGCTCCAGACGGGCAGGGCGGCTCAAGATTTAGTTGTTTCCAGCCACGATTTTTACAGAAAGAATAAAAAATCCACTGATTGAAAGCTCCAGAAGATGGATTCAAAACACAGAAATTAAGTAAGCTTTCCAACAGCTTTCCAACAAACATGAGCACATCAGCTGTCATAATTTACTCCATATTAATATATCTCGGGTTTTTTCCACCCGGTAGACAGTTAATCCTTGACATATGACAAAAATTTCTGTTGCTAAACGAGATTTATTTATTTAATCAAATTTTATTTAATCAAATTTTTATACCGCCCTATCTCCCAAAGGACTCAGGGCGGTTTACAGGCCAATAAAATACAAATATCATACAAAATAAAAAGCTAATTAAAAAACTTATTTAAATAGGCCAAGATTTAAAAATACAGTTAAAATAATAAAACCCCATTTCCTAAAAATAATTAACCCCAGTTAAAATTGAAAGACAAAAAGGACAAATATAAAAAGTGGAAAGAGGGGCAAATAACTAAGGCAGAATATCAGCAAATAGCCCGAGCCTGTAAAGATGAAGTGAGGAAAGCTAAGGCTCACAATGAACAAAGGCTAGCGACAAAAGTAAAAAATAATAAAAAAAGCTTCTTCCAACATGTTAAAAACAAGAAAAAAGTCAAGGAAACAATTGGCCCATTGCTGGGAGAAAGTGGCAAGAAGATGACAAGCAACAGGGAGAAAGCAGATCTACTTAACTCATATTTTGCATCTGTCTTTACACAAAAGGAAAAAACAATCCAACCTATCAAAAACAGCACTACAAAAATCAGATTAGAAACACAAGTTAAAATAGGGAAGAAAATGGTAAGTGAACACCTGTCTACCCTAGACGAGTTCAAATCACCAGGACCGGATGGATTACACCCCAAGGTTCTGAAGGAACTGGCAGACGTGATCTCAGAACCACTGAACTATATCTTTCAAAGATCCTGGAGCACAGGGGAGCTGCCAGAGGACTGGAAAAGAGCTGATGTAGTTCCCATCTTCAAAAAGGAAAAACAGATCCAGGAAACTACAGACCTATCAGTCTGACCTCAATACCGGGAAGATTCTGGAAAAGATAATCAAGCAACGAATCACCGAACACCTAGAAGCAAACAAAGTAATAACCAAAAGCCAACATGGGTTTGTCAAAACAGATCATGCCAGACTAATCTTATCGCATTCTTTGACAAAATGACAAAATTAGTAGACCAGAGGAATGCTGTTGATATAATTTACTTGGACTTCAGTAAAGCATTTGATAAAGTAGACCATAACCTACTACTAGATAAAGTAGAAAATGTGGGTTAGACAGCACCACCACCAGATGGATTCGTAACTGGCTGACCAACCGCACTCAACGTGTAGTCCTCAACGGAACTACATCCACATGGAGGAAGTATGCAGTGGAGTACCCCAAGGCTCTGTTTTAGGCCCAGTACTCTTCAACATCTTCATCAATGACTTGGACGAGGGATAGATGGGGAACTCATCAAATTTGCAGATGACACCAAGCTGGCAGGAATAGCCAACACTCCAGAAGATAGGCTCAAGTTACAGAAAGATCTTGACAGACTTGAACATTGGGCGCTATCTAACAAAATGAAATTCAACAGTGAAAAAGTAAGGTTCTACATTTAGGCCAAAAACAAAATGCACCAGTACCGTATATGTGGTACCTTGCTCAATAGTAGTACCTGTGAGAGGGATCTTGGAGTCCTAGTGGATAACCATTTAGATATGAGCCAGCAGTGTGCAGCAGCTGTTAAAAAGCCAACACAGTTCTGGGCTGCATAAACAGAGGATAGAATCAAGATCACGTGAAGTGTTAGTACCACTTTATAATGCCTTGGTAAGGCCACACTTGGAATATTGCATCCAGTTTTGGTCGCCACGATGTAAAAAGATGTTGAGACTCTAGAAAGAGTGCAGAGAAGAGCAACAAAGATGATTAGGGACTGGAGGATAAAACATATGAAGAACGGTTGCAGGAACTGGGTATGTCTAGTTTAACAAAAAGAAGGACTAGGGGAGACATGATAGCAGTGTTCCAATATCTCAGGGGCTGCCACAGAGAAGTGGGAGTTGGGCTGTTCTCCAGAGCACCTGAGGGTAGAACAAGAAGCAATGGGTGGAAACTGATCAAGGAAAGAAGCAACTTAGAACTAAGGAGAAATTTCCTGACAGTTAGAACAATTAATAAGTGGAACGACTTGCCTTCAGAAGTTGTGAATGCTCCAACACTGGAAATTTTTAAGAAAATGTTGGATAACCATCTGACTGAGATGGTGTAGGGTTTCCTGCCTGGGCAGGGGGTTGGACTAGAAGGCCTCCAAGGTCCCTTCCAACTCTGATGTTATGTTATGTTATGTTAAAATTAAGTAAAACTTTTAATCCAGTCCCGCTTGGATAAATAAATGCGTTTTCAGCTCACGGCGAAAAGTCCGAAGATCAGGCACTTGGCATAAACCAGGGGGAAGTTCGTTCCAAAGCGTAGGAGCTCCCACAGAGAAGGCCCTACCCCTGGGGACCGCCAGCCGACATTGTTTGGCGGACGGCACCCTGAGAAGGCCCTCTCTGTGTGAGCGTACGGGTCGGTGGGAGGCATGAGGTAACAGCAGGCGGTCCCGTAAGATGGTAGATAAGTGAGTTTCCCCCCATTTTACGACCTTTCTTGGCCACGGTTGCTAAGCGAATCACTGAGGTTGTTCAAATTAGTAAGACGGCTATTAACTGAATCTGGCTTTCTGATTGACTTTGCTTGTCAGAGGGTCGCAAAAGGGGATCGCGTGACCCTGGGACGCTGCAACCGTCATAAATACGAGTCGGTTGCTAAGTGGCCAAATTTTAATCATGTGACCATGGGGATGTTGCAAGTGTGAAAAACGGTCATAAGTTCTTTTTTTTTTAAAAATCGCCATTGTAACTTTAAACGGTCACTAAATGAACTTCTATAAGTCAAAGACTTATATCATTTTAATTTCCTGTGGAATGTAAGTCATCAACACAGCCTTCTACATCAATGGTGGGGCTTCTACCGGTTCAACCCAGTTTGGGCGAACCTGTAGTGGCGGCGGCAGGAGGCTCCGCCCACTCACACGGACACTATCATAAACTCTCCACGCATGCGCTGAAGTGCCGTGCGTGAGCGAAGCAAGCGCATACACTCGCATGCTCCTGATTCTGAACCGGTTGCGAAGATAAGTGGAACCCACTACTGTTCTACATGTGCTCAGCAGACTGTCTGCCTGTTATTAACACAGCTGCTTGCAATTACTGCAAGTTCAAGTCCCACCAGGCCCAAGGTTGACTCAGCCTTCCATCCTTTATAAGGTAGGTAAAATGAGGACCCAGATTGTTGGGGGCAATAAAGTTGACTTTTTATACAAATGGATGAAGACTATTGCTTGACACTGTGTAAGCCGCCCTGAGTTTTCGGAGAAGGGCGGGATATAAATTAAAAAAAAAAAAAGTATGCTCAAGAATAAATCATGTTCTGTTACTCTCGAACATGTGGGACATAAATCTCAGCCTGATATTTCTAGAACATTGTGTAGCAAAAACCAGGCAGAATAATGGCATCGGTATTCAAATTATCTTCTTTAAACTGGCTGTGACACTTAAGCTATATCTTGCCATAATATTATGTGTTTTTACAGGGAGTGGGTGGAAATAGAATGCTTTTTAAGGTAAAGGTAAAGATTCCCCTCGCACACATGTGCTAGTCATTCCTGACTCTAGGGGGCGGTGCTCATCTCCGTTTCAAAGCCGAAGAGCCAGCGCTGTCCGAAGACATCTCCGTGGTCATGACTCAACACCAAAGGTGCACGGAACACTGTTACCTTCCCACCAAAGGTGATCCCTATTTTTCTACTTGCATTTTTTTACGTGCTTTCGAACTGGCAGAAGCTGAGACAAGTCACAGAAGCTCACCCCATTACGTGGCACTAGGGATTCGAGACCGCTGAACTGCCGACCTTTCAATCGACAAGCTCAGCGTCTTAGCCACTGAGCCACAGCCTCCCAGAATAAAACATATTCTGTTATTCTCAAACATGTGGGACATAAATCTCAGCCTGATATTTCTAGAACATTGTGTAGCAAAAACCAGGCAGAATAATGGCATCGGTGTTCAAATTATCTTCTTTAAACTGGCTGTGACACCTAAGTTTTTTTGCTATATCTTGCCATAAAATTATGTTTTTTTTACAGGGAATGGGTGGAAGCAGAATGCTTTTTATGAGAGCCAAATTTATATTCAAACTCAACTGTCTACATTAAAAACCTATCAGTCAAACAAAAAAAATTTTTTTTTTGAACGAGACCCAGTAAACCAACCTCACGGTTCAGGATGGCTATTCCTCGGAATTTAATTTTAAAAACATCAAGTTTTATTTATTTATTCAAGGCTGTGTGTTTGCCCAGTCTTTCTGGCTCTTTTCGAACCGTTTGGCCAGTAACAGCCGAAAGTTTGAGCCAACCTCCAGTTCATTAGAAAAGTTTTTAATGCAGGGATGGGTGGGGAGAGAAGAAACACATGCACAAAAAGAAAGAACAAAAAAAAATTAGAAAAGATTAAAAACAACAACAAGGGATCATTGCAATGCTAAAATTCTGACGACTGATGGATAATCTTATTGCTGAGTACTAACTTCTGCTCTGAATTATTGTGACAGCCCACAAAAAAAAAATCCACAAACCAGGAATCTGGATGAATTACAACTAGAAGGCTTGCACACCCCCACATCCTAACCACCAGTAGAAAAAAAAATTACAGGATATTCAATCATTCAATGCCTTACAAATGCTAGGTGGGAATTCCCAGACTCAGGACACAGGGCAATTTACCAACAGTAGGAGAGAGGCTGGCAGTAGGAAAGACTGGGTTTTTCTGTCTCTCAACCAGCCCAAACTTCCAGCAAACATCTCCAACCAAATCAGAAGGTCCTATAGAACAACCCAGTGATCATTTCGACCAAGGATAATGAAGCTACTGTTCTCTGCAATGTTTCAGATCCAATTCTTCTGTCTCAAAGAGGCTTTTTCAAGAGGCAACTGGACTTTCTTGGTTTTCCCCTGAAGATGTTTCGCTTCTCATCCAAGAAGCTTCTTCAGCTCTCATCCAAGAAGCTTCCAACTCATCCAAGTTCCAGAACTGAAGAAGCTTCTTGGATGAGAAGCAAAAGGTCTTCAAGGAAAAACCAAGAAAGTCCAGTTCCATCTGGAAAAAACACATTTGGGACAACCATGACTGGAGGATTGAGACTCTCCAAAGACATCCAACTCTTTTATATGATAGTGTTACTTTCCTTCCCAAACTGACAATCTTTGGGAAAGTGTCGTGTCCCACTCCTCCGCTGACGGCCGGGTCAGGGAAATCCGAATCAGGCGTGCCTCTGCAGCTCTGCCAAAGTCCTAGCAAAGTCCTCAAGGCAGGCAGGAGACCAGAAAGTGACTTCAGCAAGATATGTTAGACTTTGCCTGATTCAGAGAATGCCAGAAAGCAGATCCTTTATATAGGCCATGGGGTGTGGCTCCATGACTCAGCACTTATCCAGGCCTGCCCCTCCCTTCCTTCTGTTGCCTCCGCCTTTCAAGTCTTCTGAAGCGAGGGTCACTCCAATCTGCAGCTGTTGGTAATTGACCTACCTCAGGCTCACATGCTGTGGGGGAGGGGGAGGGGTCTAGTTGCTCCGTTTGCCTGGGCATGGAGCCAGAGCTGTGGGCTGGAGGTACTTCTTCCTCCTCAGCCTGTCTGGGCATGGAGCCAGGGCTGGGGCCGGGAGGCATGCTAGGACATTTCTCAGCATTTGGAAGCAGATAAGAAGGCCCCGGCTGCGGTGAAAGCGGACGAGACACAACAGAAAGGGTACATGAGACGCACATTGTTTACATTGGCAAAATGTTGCTGCTCGTTACAATAATGGTCCTTACTAAGGCTGTGGAAAAAGGATCGATCTTGAAGTTCTTAGCTCGCGTCTGGGAACAACCCATGGCATAAGAAGCCAGCTTGGTCTAGTGGCTAAGGCACCAGGCTAGAATGTGGGAGACCATGAGTTCAAGTCCTGCCTTAGTTATGAAAGCCAGCTAGGTAACTTTGGGCCAGTCACTCTTTCTCAGCCGAACCTACCTCGCAAGGTGTGTCGAATAGGTTTGCCAGCTTGGTCTAGTGGCTAAGGTACCAGGCTAGAAAGTGGGAGACCATGAATTCAAATCCCACCTTAGTCATGAAAGCCAGCTAGGTAACTTTGGGCCAGTCACTCTCCCTCGGCTGAACCTACCTCACAAGGCTGTTTTTGTGAGGAAAATAGGACGGGGAAGGTGTGTTGGATATGTTTGCCGCCTTGAGTTATTTGGAAAAATAATAAAGGTGGGATATAACTAAACAAACAGTGTTTGTCGTCTAACCCAGGGGTCTCCAACCTTGGTCCCTTTAAGACTTGTGAACTTCAACTCCCAGAGTTCCTCAGCCAGCTTTGCTGGCTGAGGGACTCTGGGAGTTGAGTCCACAAGTCTTAAAGGGACCAAGGTTGGAGACCCCTGGTCTAACTTACAATGTCGGTATACTTTAACAATCTCCCATCAAATACTAATAAGACATGACCCTTATCAGCCAGATACTATCACCGGATGCTAACTGGGGGATTCTGGGAAATGAAGTCCACACATCTTAAAGTTACCAAGGTTGAGAAACACTGTTCTACTCTAAGAAACAGATTTTCCTTGAAATATGGAGGAATCTTATCATCCATGCCTTCTGGAAGACTATTAAACTTTCTCCTTCCCTGAGGTGTTGAATCAGGATGGGAGCTCAACATCCTTTAGCTTTCCAAGTAGGTACTGTTATGGTGCCAACCTGGATCACGTGAAGTGTTAATACCACTTTATAATGCCTTGGTAAGGCCATACTTAGAATACTGCATATAGTTTTGGTCACCATGATGTAAAAAAAGATGTGGAGACTCTAGAAAGAGTGCAGAGAAGAGCAACAAAGATGATGAGGGGACTGGAGGCTAAAACATATGAAGAATGGTTGCAGGAACTGGGTATGTCTAGTTTGATGAAAAGAAAGACTAGGGGTGATATGATAGCAGTGTTCCAATATCTCAGGGGCTGCCCCAAAGAAGAGGGAATCAATTTATTCTCTAGAGCACCTGAGGGCAGGACAAGGAGCAATGAATGGAAATTAATCCAGGAGAGAAGCAACTTAGAACTAAGGAGAAATTTCCTGACAGTCAGAAGAATTAATCAGTGGAAAAACTTACCTCTAGAAGTTGTGAATGCTCCAACACTGGAAGTTTTTAAGAAGAGATTGGATAACCATTTGTCAGAAGCGGTGTAGAGTTTCCTGTCTAAGCAGGGGGTTGGACTAGAAGACCTCCAAGGTCCCTTCCAACTCTGTTATTCTGTATTTTTCTAATTTGCGTGTTTTTTTTAGCCACCTAGGATTGTTTTATATAACATAGGTAGTAATATAATTTGTTTTCAAATAAATAAATGAAGTTTTAGTTCTGGGCAATTGTACGTAACGGCTGCAGCTTTTGGTAAAGGGCACCTGGGTTTTAGCTCATGTCAGGATATTTCTCAGAGAAGATAACCGTAGGAAAAATATTCTATTTTGTTCGTTAATAGAACCGCGTTATCTTCAAAATCTGGCTCAACTTGTAAGTTTCCCAAGGCACTTTAAAAAATGGCTGTGCTATATTCAGCTTTATAAACAGAAGCGGGCACTAAACCGGGTATGAAAAAGAACGCTTTTCCTTAAAAAGGCATTTGTTAGAGAAATGTTGCCCTAATAAAGTCTTTTTGCCCTCTTACCATGGACGTTCCCCAGTAAGATGTCGCCAGCCGCTGAGGTCAGAAACGAGGAGTCGGCGTACAAATATTTAGCTTTGAGCAAACCATTTTCACTTGTAATGTTAATGGTTGATCCTTGGAGCTTTTCAACGTTCACACTCTATTGCAAGTAAAAAAAAAAGCGGGGGGGGGAATACAATAAAGTTGTATTAAATATTCTAGTGCAATAAAATCTAGTGATTTCATTGAGGACCACATCAGGGTTGTGTTTGACCTCGGGGGGGGGGGGAGTGGGGGTGGCCAGGGTGGGTGTGGCCAGCTTGGCGTCACTCGTGTCGGGGGCACCTATGGCGGCCTGAGCGCTCCCGAGCTCTGTTTTTGGCCACAATGGCCTCCTGCAGCCCTCTGCCAGCAAAAATGGAGCCCTCTCTCCTGAGCACCATTTTTGCTGGCAGAGGGATGCAGGAGGCCGTCACGGCAGAAAACGGAGCTCATGAGGGCCACACACAGCCCAGCTCAGCTCAGTTTTTACTGGCAGAGACACTACAGGCCTGACCTTTGCTTTTGCCAGGGCAGCCCCGTGGGCCGGATCTAAGCATCCTGAGGGTCGGATCCAGCCCACGGGCCTTGAATTTGAAACCCTTGGTCTAGTGGTTAAGGCACCAGGCCAGTGGTGGGTTTCAATTTTTTTTACTACCAGTTCTGTGGGCGTGGCTTGGTGGGCATGGCAGGGGAAAGATACTGTAAAATCTCCATTCCCACTCCACTCCAGAGAAAGGATACTATAAAATTTCCATTCCCACCCCACTCCAGGGGAAGGTTACTGCAAAATCCCCATTTCCTCCTGATTAGCTGGGACTTGGGAGGCAGAGAATAGATGGGGGCGGGGCCAGTCAGAATTTTTACTACCGGTTCTCCGAACTACTCAAAATTTCGGCTACCGGGTTCTCCAGAACTGGTCAGAACCTGCTGAAACCCACTTCTGCACCAGGGTAGAAAATGGGAGACCATAAACAAGTAATTCAAACCACACTGACTTGTGCCCTAAGATGTCAAAGAATGTAGTAGGGCTGTACTATTACTATCCTCCTCCATATCTTTCTTATTACCTATTCCTTTAGCATCTTATGACTATCACTTCGTTGTTGGTATCTTACAATTTATGTTGATCGCTTTTATTTAGTATCCTATGACGATCCCTGAGTGTTGCATCTTATGATTTATGATGATTCTATTTTATGATTATGCTCATGATTTAACTCTTGTTGCTTATATGTATGCTGAGAGCTTCTGTCACCGGAGACAAATTCCTTGTGCGTCCAATCACACTTGGCCAACGAAGAATTGCATTGCATTGCATTGCATTCCATTTTCTTGCTTTTAGCATTAAAACCAGCTGGGTGACTCTGGGCCAGTCCCTCTCCCTCTCAGCCCATCCTACCTCACAGGGTTGTTGTGGGAAGATAGGACGAGGGAGGTGTGCTGGATATGTTCGCCACCTTTGGGTTGTTTGTAAAACTAATAAAAGCGGGATACAATTTAACAGCCAATAAATAAGCAACACTTGCTATAACTGTATATTATCTTATAAAGCTCAGCTCCTAGATCAAGTGCGCTATGCGTTTCTCAACAAACTAAGATGGGAGTCAGATTTCTAGATATCTAGAAATAACACCAAAGTTATAGAAAGCACAGAATGCTTGGAAAACCTTAGGAATTGCTAGCAGATGCAAAAAATTAATGAAGGAATTAGTACAATCTAAGGTAGCGGGAAGGGAACGCGGTGGCTCAGTGGCTAAGACGCTGAGCTTGTCGATCGAAAGGTCGGCAGTTCAGCGGTTCAAATCTCTAGTGATGCGTAACAGGGTCAGCTCCCGTTACTTGTCCCAGCTTCTGCCAACCAAGTAGTTCGAAAACATGTAGAAAATGCAAGTAGAAAAAATAGGGACCAACTTTGGTAGGAAGGGAAGCGTTCCGTGCGCCTTTGGCGTTGAGTCATGCCGGCCACATGACCACGGAGACGTCTTCAGACAGCGCTGGCTCTTCGGCTTTGAAACGGAGATGAGCACCGCCCCCTAGAGTCGGGAACGACTAGCACATACATGCGGGTGGAACCTTTACATTTAAGGTAGCCGGGGTTGTCAAGGGAACGAGGGAGGCATGAAATTCAGACAAAACTTCAAAAGTTAAATTAGAACTTCTTGGATCACCTGTCCCAGGTCCGATCTAGCGGCATTCCACCCCAAAAGATTGAAATTATAAACAAGGAAGCAAAAATGAAGAACGAAGGTATGAGTAATTACTCCACAGCAGCTATTTTTTTTTCTCTACAGAGAAGGAATCTGGTAGGTAACTTAAAAAGAATTGATATCAATAATCTAAACATATAAGGTATAAGGTCTCCTGCTCAAACGGGGAGGGGGCGGCGGACCTCAGAGGCCCTGTTCAACCCCATCATTCTATCTTCTGCAATGAGATTTCGGTTTGCAGGCCATTTTCTTGACTTTCCTCCCTGTGCTTCAATTTAGGCAAGGGCCCAATTTCTGATCTGTTTAGAATCCATTTTCCTGGCTGGTTTACCTGTCCTGCAGAGCAAAGATTAAAGCTAAGAAACGATCTGGCATTTGGTTTTGGCTTTTCTCTGGACACCTCGCAAAAAAAAAAATTCATTCGCGGAAAAAAATAGTAAAGAAAATATTTGATTATACATATGTTATAACAGCTGCCAGGATTGTTTTTGCGCAAAATTGGAAAGTAGAGAAAATACCTTTCGAAGAAGAAGTAATTTTTTTTTTAAATCTTAGGATGTGCAGAAATGAATAGATGAACTTGGATGATTGAAGAAAGAGAGGATTCAGAATATTTTAAGATATGGGATCAACTTTACCATTGGCTGGAAAAGAGATACAGGCAAACAATTTAATAGTTACGTGAGAGAATGGTATAATTAGAATAGTGTATTTTTGGAGACATGTTGTAATAGATTAAGTGTGAATGAAGACAGAAGAAACAACAAATAGATGAAGATACGGAGAAAACACCGAGATGTCACATGGAAGGAATGATTGATGTATGTGTTTTGTGTATAAAATTTAAAAAAAATTCAGAAAAAAAGAAAAAGAAAAAAATTCATTCGGTTGGAACTGCTGGTAAGTTTGCTTTGGCTCCAGCCTAGGAGTCTATGTTCTGCCAAGGTGCCAACCCCATAAATATATAAAATGCCTGAAGGTTGTTGAATTATTCTAATGGTGGAAAAGCAAAGGAACCAGGAATGTATCAGGGAGAAGCATGGAATCATTTCGGACCGGTGCATATATATATATATAAAAGCTTTGTTAAAATAAATATTTCTGATGAGAAGCTGCTTAGTTTAGTTTCCTTTATTGTTGCTGCACCTCGTACAATGAAATTAAATGCCATCTTCAGTGTATATTATACATAAAAAATAAACCAAAAACACATTCTAATTGAATTGAAAACCCCTGATACTACATTAATATTGCATTATAGAGTAGAATTCAATATAGTTACTGCTCTGGGATAGAAGCTGTTTTTCAGCCTATTTATCCTTGTTTTTATTGACCTGTACCGTCTGCCAGATGGTAATAGTTAAAAAAAAAAGGGGGAGGCCAGGATGAGATGGATCTTTAAGAATGTTTTGAACTTTCTTAAGGCAGCGGGAGCTATAAAGCTCTTCCAAAGAGAGGAGAGGGCAACCAATGATCCTCTGGGCAATGACTATGACCCTCTGGAGCGCTGTCCCATCTGCCCCTGTGTAATCGGCAAACCATACACAGGTGCAGTAAGTTAAAATACTCTCTATGGTGCAGCGGTAGAAGGTCACCAGCAGTTTTTCATTCAGTTGTTGTTTCCTGAGAAGTCTCAGGTAGTATAATCTCTGATGGGCCCTTTTGACCAGTGCTGCAATGTGAACGCCCCAGGTCAGGTCCTCTTTTATGATAACACCCAGAAATTTAAAACTGGTCACTTGCTCCACTTGGTCTCCATTGATAAGCAAGGGCTGGATATCTGATCTATTCCTTCTGTTGTCCACTATAAGCTCCTTGGTCTTATTGGTGTTAAGGACCAAGTTATTGTTTCCACACCACGAGTGGGTCATGCTTGGTGAAGAATGCTTGGTGAAGAATGTAAGTACAGGTAGACCTCGACGTACAACAGTTCATGTTGTGGCCTGCGAGCAGCCAGCAGAGCTGGCAGTGGATTGGGACAGTGAGGAGATTGGGGAGGAACATGGGCCAGTCCTGGAGTCTGGGGAAGGCTCGGACAATGGCTCTGAGTCGGAGGCAGAGAGGGGGCCAAGGCCATCTGGTAATTCTTTGCTGCCTCCAGAGTCTGACATCAGCGAGGCAGAAGAACAGCTTGAGCCTGTTCCCAGTGTGCGCATGCGCAGAGCTGCCAGGAGACGGGAACAATTAAGGAAACAGGGTCAATTTGGGAGTAAGGCTTGGAGATGATTGGCCCCTCCCATAAGACATAAAAGAGAACAAGACGTGAACTTTTGCAGGAAGCAATTAATTCATCTGGCCGATTCAAGATTTGAAACTTCTGTTTGTGACTCTGTGCCAAGTTTGGCCTTGCCTGCCTCTGGAAATTAGCTCTTTGGCAGAGTTCCATATGAGATAGGTGGGTGTTGATAAGCTTCCTCTGAAAGACTGTTTATCAAGCCTTGCGGACTGTAAATGAAAGTAATTTACAGCCGTATGAATTAAAGAGGTTTGCCCGGACTAAGTTTGTGCTGTTTAATTTCTAAGGAAGCCTAGGTCAGAACAGTTCATTTAGTGACCGTTCAAAGGTACAACGGCTCTGAAAAATATGACTTATGACCGTTTTTCACACCATGGTCAAGTGATCAAAAGTCAGAGGCTTGGCAACAGGTTCATACTTACGACTGTTGCTGCGTCCCAAGGTCAGGTGATCAACTTTTGCCACCTTCTGACCAGCAAACTCAATGGAAAAGCCAGGTTCACTTAACGACCGGGTGACTAACTTGTCAACTGCAGTGATTCACTTAACAACTTGTGGCAAGAAAGGTCGTAAAAAGGGGGGGGAGTCAGAAATGACTTAACGGCTATATCATTCACTTAACAACTGAAGCGATTCATTTTTAACAACAGTGACAAAAAGAGTATACAAGGGGGTAAAACTCACTTAACAAATGTCTCCCTCAACAACAGAAATTTTGGCCTCCATTGTGGTCCTAAGTCGAGGACTATCTGTATTCTTAAAACCACCAGGGTCATGTTAGCACTGCTACCTGCTAAAGCAGATAGGCCAAATCCTACAACAATTAAATTAAAAGTTGTTCAACTAATTCGATTTACAACATCCGAGACCGATCACAAACAAGGAGTTTAATATATTCTTGTAAATTTGTACCACATGCTACTTCATTCCAAACTGATTCAGGCCGCAATCGAATATTCAATATGCTTTTAATTTTCCAAATCTGATTGTTTTATGGGCAGCATCTGACTGATTTACAGTCGTCTAACATCTGCGCTGACATGTAAAACATCTTTGTCTTTTTTTAATGACAATTTTGTTCCAACAGTTATAGACATCATTATGTAGTTAAGACTGGGCATTTCTAAGATAAACGAAAGCACGATTAAGTTTTAAACCTTTAAAATGGGGAAAAAAGGATATTTGAGATGTAAGGTTTTCTGCCGACTGGTTAGGGACACATTAAACATTTTAGAGAGCAACACTTCATTCCTAGATGCATTGTTAGGCAAGATCCTGCCGTTAATTTGATCCGTGTGTTTCTATGGTAACAAGAACGAATCAATAATGGGGTATGGAGTAACTGAACTGGCATTGAAAAATTACCTGTTTCCACATATAAGAGTTTACAGAATTTAATAACAGCAGCAAGACTGTCGATTGGACAATACTGGAAGAAAGAAGAGTTACCTACAATAGAAGAATGGATATTGAAAGTCACTAATTTGGCTGAGATGGCTAAAATCTCAGCTTTTTTGAAAGACAATACGCAGGAAAGATATTTAACTGAATGGAAAAAATGGATTGATTATTTACAAAACAGATATCAGATTAAGAAATATCAGATTGCCTTTGAATAATTAGGAAGTATTATTTTATGTAACGGGGGGGGGGGTTGGGAAATGAAAAGATTTGGATGAGGATAAATTGGATTAGAAGGGAAAATTTTACTCTATGTTTGGTTTATGTATAACAATACCTTGTGATTGACCCGGGAAACCGGGGGAGGGGGCTTGTGGGGGAGGGGGGGGAAAAAGGGGGAAAAATGTTTTTGTTTCTTAAAACTTTTTCAATTAAAAAAAAAGAGCTTACAGATATTCCTCGACTTACGATCACGATCGAGTGCAAAATTCCTGCTGCTAAGCGAGACATTTATTAAGGGAATTAATGTTACAACCTTTCTTGCCACAGTTGTTAATTGAATTATTAAGGTAAAGGTAAAGGTTCCCCTCGCACGTAGGTGCTAGTCGTTCCCGACTCTAGGGGGCGGTGCTCATCTCCATTTCAAAACCAAAGAGCCAGCGCTGTCCAAAGACGTCTCCGTATAACAAAAAAACTTGATTCATTTAAAACGAAAGGATTTTTGCATGCTCATTGAACTCATCAGGAACTTTCTCTCTTTCCCCCTCATTATCTTTTGATTTTTCAGGAATCCGCTGGAGCAACTGAAGGCAGAAGTATCTGATTTCAGCATCAGGAGAGAATAGAATAGAATAACAGAATTGGAAGGGACCTTGGAGGTCTTCTAGTCCAACCCCCTGCTTAGGCAGGAAACCCTACACCACTTCAGACAAATGGTTATCCAAACTCTCCTTAAAACCTTCCAGGGTTGGAGCATTTACAACTTCTGGAGGCAAGTTGTTCCACTGATTAATTCTTCTGACTGTCAGGAAATTTCTTCTTAGTTCTAAGTTGCTTCTCTCCTTGATTAGTTTCCACCCATTGCTTCTTGTTCTACCCTCAGGTGCTTTAGAAAATAGCTTGACTCCCTCTTCTTTGTGGCAACCCCTGAGATATTGGAACACTGCTATCATGTCTCCCCTACTCCTTCTTTTCATTAAACTAGACATACCCAGTTCCTGCAACCGTTCTTCATATGTTTTAGCCTCCAGTCCCCTCATCATCTTTGTTGCTCTTCTCTGCACTCTTTCTAGAGGAGAGCTTATCGTGCACAGCCATAAACCTTCATCGTGCCTTGGTTTACCCTGGAAATGCTGAATCTTAAGCTACATAATGATGTCTATAACAGATGGAACAAAATTGTCATAAAGAGGATCCTTGGGGAGAACGAAAGGCAGGTTGATTGTTAACAGAAATCGGTCTGTGAGAAAGACAGCCAAATTTCTTACTCCACGGAGTTAACTGCCCTGCTGTTATATTAGTGTGGGAAGCCCGCCTCCCCCACTCTCCTAGAAGAATGAAATATTTTGGGAAATATTAAAAAAAAAACCAGAATATTATATTTCTCTCAAGGGAGAAATGGAGAAACATGCTTTTAAAAACAGAAAGCAGTCTTTCTTAATAGCTCCCTAGCAGATACTTTGTGCCCATTAGGAAAGACTGGGCCAGCCTATCTACAAAACAAAGACCTTCAGCTCCAGGATGATGGGATTAAGAAGAACAGGACACGGCCCTTCAGGGCATAATAGGATTAACCCACTACCATTTAGCAGAAAACTCAGAGCTCACTTTCATTGCACAATGACGGCATTTCAGAGATTGCACACACACACCCCTAGCAGCATCTCTGAAACTTATAAAAATCCATGTACTCATCAAACCAATGGGTCAGCTGCCCCAGAACCACAAACCCTGGTAGTTCTGTCCATCAATATACAGAATCTTTCTTTCCAATCAGCCTCCAGCCTCCATTTTATTTCCAGCATCTTTCTCTCAGCTTGGAACTGAACCAGATGAATATTCCATCCAACATTTGGAAGTTATATTTTAGAATACACTGGACGGATGCCTAATTCTATAGCTATAAAACCTCATAGTCATTCCTCTGATTTGAATCTAAAGAGTATTTACAGGAGCGCAATCAAAAGTTAGGGAGAACGAAAGGCAGGTTGATTGTTAACAGAAATCGGTCTGTGAGAAAGACAGCCAAATTTCTTACTCCACGGAGTTAACTGCCCTGCTGTTATATTAGTCAAGGGCCGGAATAGCTCTGGCTGGTAAAGCCTGTTATTAAGAACACAGAGCCTGCAATTACTGCAGGTTCGAGCCCGGCCCAAGGTTGACTCAGCCTTCCATCCTTTATAAGGTAGGTAAAATGAGGACCCAGATTGTTGGGGGGGGCAATAAGTTGACTTTGTAAAAAAATATACAAATAGAATGAGACTATTGCCTTACACACTGTAAGCCGCCCTGAGTCTTCGGAGAAGGGCGGGGTATAAATGTAAACAAAAACAAAAAAAAAGTTGATCAATAAAACATTCTAAGATATATTCTACAGGTAGTCCTCGACTTACGATCAGAATTGAACCCAACCTTTAGGTTGCTAAGTGAAACGTGTTAAATGAAGTTTTCCCCATTTTTTTTCAAACTTCCTTGCCAGATTTGTTAAGCGAATGACTGCAGTTGTTAAGTTAGTCACACAGTTGTTAAGGGAATCTGGTTTTTTCCACTGATTTTGCTTGTGAGAACGTCACAAAAATTGATCACGTTTCGAAGTGTGAAAACGGTTTCAGTGCTGTTGTAACTTTGAATGGTCACTAAATGAACTATTATAAGTTAAGAACTACCTGTATTTACAGAAAACCTATAATTCTTTCCTCATAGGGCTGCCGAAATCGGGATCATTCAACAGAAATTGACAGGAAAAATGTCACATTTTTAGTACCCAAAGAGAAATTCTACTAGCTGAAGATGCCATCTTCTGGCAAATATATAGCACCTCTCTCTACTTCTTAGAAAAGAGATTTTCAAAAACTTTTCACAAGCTTGAATGTGGGATATAGATAGTCTTCGATATATAATCACAATTGAGCCCAAAATTTCCATACGCAATTATTGCAGCAGTCGTAAGTGTGAACCTCCGTCATAAGTCACTTTCTAGAGTGCTGTTTTAACTTTGGTCACTAAGTGAATTATACTAAGTCAAGGACTACCTGCTTGGTGGATCTTACAAAATGTTTTGAAAAAGAAGATAAAGTTCCTGCCGCAATTTTTTTTGTTGGGAATTATTACGGATTGTACAGTAATTGAGACTAAATTGATTTTAAATCTAATAACAGCAGCAAGATTACTAATAGGACAATACTGGAAGAAAAAAGAAGTACCAACAATAGAAGAATGGATATTGAAAGTTGCCAATTTGGCTGAGATGGCGAAGATATCAGCCTTTTTGAAAGACAATACGCAAGAAAGATACTTAAAGGAATGGAAAAAATGGATTGACTATATTCAACGTAGATATCAGACTAAGAGTTATCAGACTGTTTTTGAATGATTATGATGTATTATTTTTGATTGTTTTCGGGGGAAGTTAGGAATTGATGATTGTAGGGGTATAATTAAGTTGGGATGAAATTTTTTTAGCATATGTTTGTTTTATTTTTAACTATACCTTGTGTTCGTTCCGGGAAGTCGGGGGAGGGGTTGTGAAGGAGGGGAGAGGGGGAAGGGGGGAAAATTTTGTAAAACTTTTTGAATTAAAAAAAAAAAAAAGGACTACCTGTACAATACAGGTAGGCCTCAATTTATGAACACAATTGAGCCCATAATTTCTGTTGCTAAGTGAGACCTTTGTTAAGTGAGTTTCCTTCTATTTTACGACCTTTCTTATCACTTATCAGTTGTTAAGTGAATCACTCCGGTTGTTACGTTAGTAACACAATTGTGAAGAGAATCTGGCGTCTCCATTCACTTTGCTTGTCAGAAGGTCGCAAAAAGGGGATCACATGACCCCGGGATTTATGCAACCGTCACAAATATGAGTCAGCTGCCAAGTGTCTGAATTTTGATCACGTGTTCCTGGAGATGCTACAAGTGGTCGTAAGTATGAAAAATGGACATATGTATTTTTTTCAGTCCCGTTATAACTTTGAATGGTCACTAAATGAACTGTTGTAAATCGAGGACTACATGAATAAGGATTCTGGCAAAGAGAGGTGATTGTTATCTTTTAAAAAATACAAAAAAAATCTACTACGTGAACGTTGCCAATGTATTCTATTAAGAAATCACGGCCCAGTTAAGCTTATATAAGGCTGGACGAGCGATTTGTTTTAATAAAATGGGCTGTTAAGTTTTCATGTACTACATGCAACGTGAAAAATGATTTTTGTCAATAACTATTGTCAATCAATAATGCAACGTTTGGACTTGCAAGAAAATTAAGGCCTTTTGGATAAGAATTTGGTGGATTATTCAAAATGTACTGAAGAAGAAGATAAAGTTCCTGCCACAATTTTTCCTTTTGGGAATTATAACGGATTGTACAGGGATTGAGACTAAACTGATTCTGAATTTAATAACAGCAGCAAGACTGTTGATTGGACAATACTGGAAGAAAGAAGAGGTACCTACAATAGAAGAATGGATACTGAAAGTCATTAATTTGGCTTTTTTAAAAGACAATACGCAGGAAAGATATTTAATTGAATGGAAAAAATGGATTGATTATCTACAAAACAGATATCAGATTAAGAAATATCAGATTGCCTTTGAATAATTAGGAAGTTATTTTATGTAATGGGGAGGGGGTTGGGAGATGAAAAGCTTTGGATGAGGTTATTTGGATTGGAAGGGAAAATTTTATTCTATGTTTGGTTTATGTATAACAATACTCAGGATTGACCCGGGAAGCCGGGGAAGGAGGGGAAGGGGTTTTCTGGGAGGGAGGGGGAAAAAAAGGGGGGGAAATGTTTTTGTTTTTTTAAAACTTTTTCAATAAAAAAATAATAATAATAATGCAACGTTGAGTTAAGCAACATTTGAGTAGCAGATAAACATTATTTTTTAGATTTAGATTTTTAGAATTATTTTTTTTTCTGATAAAAGATACCTACTGAAGCACAGGAAGAATTAGCAGCCGAGATGCAAGTATAAAAATAACACAATTCTTCTCACGTTGTTTAATATTAAAAAAATATATAATTTTTAGTGTAACTTAATTTACCTTATGCTACCCCCATGGTTCTCACTTACACTTTCTTGTGATACAGAAATATCAGTATTTCCTTGAAGAGTTCCCAAACAGGTAACGTCTCCTCCTTTTGCTCGGATATCAATTTTCTGACTCTGAAAAAAAAAACTGCATAGGTGTTAAAGAAGATTACTTTCTTTTTCCTCCAAAAATTCATTTCCCGGTGACGGCACGTTCTAACTTTCAAATCTGATTCTCCTTGTATTTCTTTGAACTTGCCTGGAAAATGAACACCTGCATCATAGAAGCTGTTTTTGAACTAGTTTTATGGCATATTCTTCTAATGTTGAATTACTGCCCATTACTGTCTACTAGTGACCTCACCCCATTCCTAAGAGGTCTGTAAGGGGTGTGCATAAGAGCACCAGTGTGCCTACCGTTCCTCTCCTATTGTTTCCTTTCATTATATCCAATTAGAACAGTTTTTTCCTGAAGGCCATCACTCTGCTAAACAAATAATTCCCTCAACACTGTCAAACTATTTACTAAATCTGCACTACTATTAATCTTCTCATTGTTCCCATCACCAATCTCTTTCCATTTATGACTGTATGACTGTAACTTTGTTGCTGGCAATCCTTAGGATTTATAGAATAGAATAGAATAGAATAGAATAGAATTTTATTGGCCAAGTGTGATTGGACACACAAGGAATTTGTCTTGGTGCATATGCTCTCAGTGTACATAAAAGAAAAGATACGTTCATCAAGGTACAACATTTACAACACAATTGATGATAATATATCAATATAAATCATAAGGATTGCCAGCAACAAGTTATAGTCATACAGTCATAAGTGGAAAGAGATTGGTGATGGGAACTATGAAACGATTAATTAAATTAATTAAATTAAATTAATTACTGCAGATTCAGTAAATAGTCTGACAGTGTTGAGGGAATTATTTGTTTAGCAGAGTGATGGCCTTCGGGAAAAAACTGTTCTTGTGTCTAGTTGTTCTGGTGTGCAGTGCTCTATAGCGTCGTTTTGAGGGTAGGAGTTGAAACAGTTTATGTCCAGGATGCGAGGGATCTGCAAATATTTTCACGGCCCTCTTCTTGATTCGTGCAGTATACAGGTCCTCAATGGAAGGCAAGTTGGTAGCAATTATTTTTCTGCAGTTCTAATTATCCTCTGAAGTCTGTGTTTTCTTGTTGGGTTGCAGAACCGAACCAGACAGTTATAGAGGTGCAAATGACAGACTCAATAATTCCTCTGTAGAATTGGATCAGCAGCTCCTTGGGCAGTTTGAGCTTACTGAGTTGGCGCAGAAAGAACATTCTTTGTTGTCCTTTTTTAATGATGTTTTTGATGTTAGCTGTCCATTTGAGATCTTGCGATATGATAGAACCCAGAAATTTGAAGGTTTCTACTGTTGATACTGTGTTGTCAAGTATTGTGAGAGGTGGAAGTATGGAAGGGTTTTTCCTAAAATCTACCACCATTTCTACGGTTTTGAGTGTGTTCAGTTCCAGATTGTTTTGGTTGCACCACAAGGCTAGTCGTTCGACCTCTCGTCTATATGCGGATTCGTCATTGTCTCGAATGAGACCAATCACTGTTGTATCATCTGCGAACTTCAGTAGCTTAACAGATGGATCATTGGAGATGCAGTCATTGGTATACAGAGAGAAGAGAAGTGGGGAGAGCACACAGCCTTGTATTATATTATATTATATTGATATATAATATCAATATATATTATATAGCCTTGTATTATATTATATTATATTGATATATTGACCATCATTTGTGTTGTAAATGTTGTACCTTGATGAAGGTATCTTTTCTTTTATGTACACTGAGAGCTTTTGCACCAAGACAAATTCCTTGTGTGTCCAATCACACTTGGCCAATAAAAAAATACAAAAATTCTATTCTATTCTATTAATATAGTTATTACATACGTATGCTGATATATATGCTTATATATTGTATAGTTATTTCATGCTTATGCTTATATATACTGTTGTGACAAATAAAATAAAATAAAATAAAATAAAATAAATTACGCAGCTCTGAAAGGTAAACAACCAATGAACATCTTTTCTATCCTGCTGTACGGAGTGGAGATGTTGTGGTCCGCCAGCAGCCTGCAGAGCTGGCAACGGAGTTGGACAACGATGAGGCTGAGGCTGAGGAAGAGCGTGAGCCAGTCCTGGAGGCTGGGGAAGGCCCGGATGACGGCTCAGCGTCAAAGACAGAGGCAGAGGCTTCTTAAAACAATGAAAGACTGGTACCTTTATTGACTTCAATACACTCGCTCCCTTCTCCGTTTCTACGTTGCAGGAAGCACATTCCAGTTGTTCAATTTTCACAGAACCATTTCCCGATGTCTGGATATCCAAATCTAAAATTAATTTTAAAAAGTTAACAATGAAGGGAGATCAGAACAGTTTTAAGTTTGATTTCATGATGTCAGCAATGAAACACAGAGAGCAAGATCCTGCTTGCAAAGCATATCTGAGCATATCGGGAGAAGGGCGGTATACAAATTAAATTATTATTATTATTATTATTATTATTATTATTATTATTATTATTATTATTATTATTAATTCCCTGAATAAAACTTCACCCTCTGATCCATTCAAGACGTATTGGGTGACAACTCCTTTCATTTTGCCAAGAATTCTTGCAATTATACAGTGATACCTCGGTACTCGTCGCTAATTGGTCATAGGAGGGGCGAGTAGCGAAGAAATTTTTCCCATAAGGAATAATTTTCCAAACCAAAGACAATGCACATTTTAAGGGCAATATGTAAAAAGTGTGGGTTGTATATCATTACTTTACATGAGAAATAAATATAAAAATAACCATCCTCTTTTAATAACCCCATAATCCCTTGCAAGGGTAGAGTCTGGGCAACTGAATGGAGCTGAGTGTTTACTGGCCGGATGCCCTTCCTGATGCCAATGCGGAGTTTTATTTTGCAGATATATTCTTATTGTGCCCAGAGAGAGAAATATATGCCTCTACTAGGATTGAACTCACAGCCTCCGGATTGTGAGGCGAGAGCTCCACCTCTTGGCTGCCGCACCACTCAAATAAACCTAAAAATAATATTTAGATTAAATAAAGTAAAAACTTCATTTTACCTGCACTGATGAGAAAAAAAAGTGAAAAAATACACAAAATGACCACAGAAGCTAAGATAAGAATACAAGGGGATGTGTACAGAGCAAGAGCTACTGTAAAGTATCACCCTTTATTTCAGCTGGAAAGGTATGAAGTAATGAGGCAGTCAACATCAATAAGTTAATAATAATAATAACAGAGTTGGAAGGGACCTTGGAGGCCTTCTAGTCCAAGCCCCTGCCAAGGCAAGAACCCCTACACCACTTCAGACAAATGGTTATCCAACATTTTCTTAAAAACTTCCAATGTTGCAGCATTCACAACTTCTGCAGGCAAGTTGTTCCTCTGATTAATTGTTCTAACTATTAGGAAATTTCTCCTTAGTTCTAAGTGGCTTCTCTCCTGGATTAGTTTCCACCCATTGCTTCTTGTCCTGCCTTCAGGTGCTTTGGAGAATAGCTTGACTCCCTCTTCTTTGTGGCAGCCACTGAGATATTGGAAGATTGCTATCATGTCTCCCCTAATCCTTCTTTTCATTAAACTAGACATACCCAGTTCCTGCAACCGTTCTTCATATGTTTTAGCCCCCAGCCCCCTAATCATCTTCGTTGCTCTTCTCTGCACTCTTTCTATCATTAAGTGTTGTACCTTATGATTCTTGATGAAGGTATCTTTTCTTTTATGTACACTGAGAGCACATGCACCAAGACAAATTCCTTGTGTGTCCAAGGAACATAACAGGCCAATAAGAAATTCTATTCTATTCTATTCTATTCTATTCTATTCTATTCTATTCTATTCTATTCTATTCTATTCTATTCTATTCTATTCTATTCTACAGTATTGAGGTTTTGAAAAATGTTTCTGATTCTCTCAAGGCATCTCCTTATATATACAATTGGAAGCAGAGCCATGATTGTGGCAGACAATGGAGCGGGTGAAAGACAACGAAGACATCCAGGTGAGGAAAAGATGAATGGCTCAACAAAAAGAAAAATGCACTTTTGAAAATGCACTGGACATAAGAACTACAGAGGTAGAAGCAGACGTTCAGCTTCAACTATATATAGACAGTCCTCGACTTACAATCTTTGTCTAGCGACAACGGCACTAAAAAAAGTGACTTGCGACTTGTTTTTCACACTTACGACTTACATAGCATCCCCACGGTCCCATGAAAAACTTTCAAACTATTTACTAAATCTGCACTACTATTAATCTTCTCATAGTTCCCATCACCAATCTCTTTCCACTTATGACTGTATGACTTATAACTTTGTTGCTGGCAATCCTTATGATTTATATTGATATATTGACCATCAATTGTGTTGTAAATGTTGTACCTTGATGAAGGTATCTTTTCTTTTATGTACACTGAGAGCACATGCACCAAAGACAAATTCCTTGTGTGTCCAATCACACTTGGCCAATAAAAATTTTTATCCTATTCTATTCTATTCTATTCTATGATCAAAACTCTCGGCAACTGGCATGTATTGCACTGTCCCCCGGGGTCATCATTTGTACCCTTCCCAACTGCCTTCCAACAAGCAAAGCCAAGGGGAGAAGCCAGATCTGCTTAACGGCCGCATGATTCGCTTAACAGCTGCAGTGACTCACTTAACAACCGTGGCAAAAACAAGCTCGCAAAATGGGGCAAAACTCACTTCACCACCGCCTCGCTTAGCGATGGGCTCAATTGTGGTCGTAAGCCGAGGACCTCTTATATTCTATCACCCCACACCCACCCACCCTTCTGCACCTACCAAATTTTACAGGGGTCCTCACATCCACGGAAGACGTGCCGTCCACACCATTGGAGATTATCATCACCTCCTTCCGGGCCTCGTCATAATTCACACGCAGATCCGAGGCAGGATTGGAATCCCACCCTTTAAGGGCAACCAATACCTTGTCAGAATCGGGGTACTTATGTGGGTCCAGGGGACCCACTGTAATGTGGCAAGAGAGACGCGCCTTCAGCAAACCGAAAGGACTGACAATCAAAGTCCACTCCTTGATAAGCTTTGGGTCCTTTTCTGCAGCCGGACCCAGGTTTGCGTCACTTGTGAACGAAAAGCCCACTTGGCGGGGCCATCTCCTTTGCAGCAAACCACGATTGCTCCTTGCTAACGCCTTGCCCGCCAGGTAGCACCATCCTGGCAACCTGCCTTGCATTGTTTTGTTGAGTCCTTGTTCTAGAAGCTTTTTTTAAAAAAAAATTAAAAAACATTTAAAATCCCCCCCCCAGTTTTTGCATATGGTGGGGATCAACTGGATCAGAATTCTTGCCTTACAAGCCCACCCTGTTGGCTTTCCCCCCCCTCCAAAAAAAAATCACGCGTTGCATCCAACCGGAGATGCACAAAAATTGCTCTGCAATTGCAGTTATCTTACTACCCCGGACATGTCAAACTTGCAGCGAGGGCTGCTGGGAATTGTGGTTTCCCGCCCTTGGCAAAAGACACGCAAGCGCACAAGTCGGGCATTTTTAACTACAAGTCCCAGAATGCCATTAACACTCTGAGGTTTGGTTTTTTTCCCCTCCCCACCACCCTCTCTCTCTCCCCCCAATGGCTGGGGAAGGAGGATGGAACGTTTCGCTACCCAATCAGAAAGGGTGGGAGCAGGAGGGAAAAAAAAGGGCGGAGAATGTTTGGTCTCCTTGGAAACGGTGCGAGTCGGTTGCTAGGCGCCGCGAGACCCGGGCTCCTGGGAGCAGAAAGCGTAACGCGGGTTGTAGTCACGTCGGTAAGATTAAACTGGATGGATGATCCCACATTGTGGGAAAGGGAGGTTTTGTACTCTCGGGGTGGGGTGGGGGAGAAATACAAGGTTCAGGAATAGAGCTGCTTTCAAGAAATCCCCGTTTATGCCTTTGCTAGGTCACGTTTTTTTTTTATTGGTGGATGGGAGACCACCAGGAAATCCCAGGGATGTCCGTTTGACTGGGCAACGTTCCCTCCCAAAAAAAGGCAATGGGAAAAAAATTCACTTACCATGGTTGCCAGTAAAAAAACTGCATTGATGTATTGACCAAGTCAATGTTTACTTGCTACCCACAGCAATAAATAAAATAAGGTATTCAAAGTTACAACAACATGGAAAAAAGTGACTTACGACCATTTTTCACACCTATGACCATCCCCATGGTCGCATGATTTACATTCGGATGCTTGGCAACCGACTCATATTTATGACGGTTGCAGTGTCCCGGGGGTCATGTCATCCTCTTTTACGACCATCTGATAAGCAATGGGAAAGCCAGATTCATTTAACAACCGCGTTACTAATTTTAAGAAGTGCGGTGATTCACTTAACAACTGTTGAGTGAAAAGTTGTAAAGAAAAGTTGTAAAAGGAGTCAAAACTCTCTTAAGCAAATTTCTCATTTAGCAACAGAAATTCTGGGCTCAATTGTGGTCGTTAGTCGAGGACTACCCGTACTAACGACCACAATTAAGCCCAGAATTTCTGTTGCTAAATGAGAAATTTGTATAGGTGGCTGTTATATCAAACAGATATAGAAGAATGATGTGTGAACCAGGCCAATGAACGGTGGGCAAATGTATCATTTGTTGTGTCAATTCTTTGTGCAGCTCCTATAATTTTGGCAACATTGTTTTTAATTTTTAAAATAATATTTATTGAATTTCCAAAAGTTAAAATACACAATACAAAAAATAAGCACAGTACACAAAAACAAACAAATATATAAATTTTTGAATTTTTTGTAGCAGTATGTCATAATTATCTTTTTTTTATTGTGGTGCATTTTGCCGATACCTGTATTCCTAAATATTTAATTTTTTTGACTCTCGAAATCCCCACTTTCTCCTCTAATTTCTCAGTTTGTTTATTTGTTAGGTTTTTGGTCAACATTTTAGTTTTATCCGTGTTTATTTTGAGTCCTGCCACTTTGCCAAATGGATTTATATCTTCAAATAATAATTGTCCAGATTCTAGGGGCTCCTCAATAATGAATACCAGATCATCAACAAATACTTGGACTTTGTATTCCTGTGATTTAATTTTTAATCCTTTTATTTCTGAATTCTCTCTAATTTGAGTAGTTCGGACAACCAGTAGTAAAAATTTTGACTGGCCCCGCCCCCATCTATTCTCTGACTTCTGAGTCCCAGCTGATCGGGAGGAAATGGGGATTTTGCAGTAACCTTCCCCTGCCATGCCCACCAAGCCACACCCACCAAGCCATGCCATGTCCACCAAACCACGCCCACAGAACCGGTAGTAAAAATTTTTGAAACCCACCACTGATTTGAACCCAGGTCTGCACAGTAGTAGACAGCAGTAATATATCAATTTAAATGCATCTCTTAGCCAGTGTCTCTGTACAGTGCAAACTTATCCGTTCATTTTTTAATTTTGCACTGGCTTGTTTTCAAATATATATTACATCTTTTTCTTTATTTGTAGGGGCCCATTTCCAGGTAATTAGTGCTGTAATTCATTTTTATACCGTCAGATGGCAGCAGTTACCCACCCAGTGTATTGACGGTTAATTTTGTGACAGGGATGGGAAATTCATTTGTTTTGCTTTTGATATAATAATTGCTTCCTGAAACAATACAATTATCCTTTAAAAAAATCTCAGTAAGCAATTTTAGCTACAACAGTGCAGATACTACAGGAAATTGAATGCATATTTTAAAAAAATAAGTGTGTGTGAATCTTCCATTAAAGTTATTAATATTTGTATAGAAAAACTGGGACGGAGTAAACATTTATTTTCCCCAAAAAATTAAGAGATGTTGAAGCATAGTGCAGCTGTGAAATATTTGCACTTATGTACAAAACCAACTTGCAGCATTGTTTTGGAAAAATATATGTTGAATTCGATGCAAACAAGGTGCAGACCAGATGTGGGTTTCAGCAGGTTCTGGCCAGTTCTGGAGAACTGGTAGCAGAAATTTTGAGTAGTTCAGAGAACCGGTAGTAAAAATTCTGACTGGCCCAACCCCCATCTATTCTCTGTCTCCCAAGTCCCAGCTGATCAGGAGGAAATGGGGATTTTGCAGTATCCTTCCCCTGCCACGCCCACCGAGCCATGCCACACCCACCAAGACACACCCACAGAACTGGTAGTAAAAAATTTTGAAACCCACCACTGGTGCAGACATGGGGTATCTAGTTAAATCACAAGTTGCTTAATTATGGTTTGTTGCATAGCTAACATTTCATTAGTAGAATTGGCTTGGGATTTTGTGACAACCATGGGGCTGCTACATGTTGTCACATTGGCCAGTACATAGAGCAAAATATACCACAATTTACTTTTTGTGTTGAGCCAAGACTGGGGTAACTGGAATATTGGGTTTACTCTGCTGTCATGGTCAGACCACATATCCCTTCCTTCAAAGGTGAGACTATCATTAAGTGTTGTAAGTGTTGTACCTTGATGAAGGAATCTTTTCTTTTATATATACTGAGAGCATATGCACCAAGACAAATTCCTTATGTGTCCAATCACATTTGGCCAATAAAAAAATTATGCTATGCTATGCTATGCTATGCTATGCTATGCTATGCTATGCTATGCTATGCTATGCTATGCTATGCTATGCTATGCTATGCTATTCTGACCAGAGTCTGAAGGAATAATGCCTTGGTAAGGCCAAACTTGGAATACTGCATCCAGTTTTGGTTGCCACAATGTAAAAAGTCGAGATTCTAGAAAGAGTGCAGAGAAGAGCAACAAAGATGATTAAGACTCTGGAGGCTAAAACATATAAAGAACGGTTGCAGAAACTGGGCATGTCTAGTTTAATGAAAAGAAGGACTAGGGGAGACATGATAGCAGTGTTCCAATATCTCAGGGGCTGCCCCAAAGAAGAAGGAGTCAAGCTATTCTCCAAGGCAGGACAAGAAGCAATGGATGGAAACTAATCAGGAGAGAAGCAACTTAGATCTAAGGAGGAATTTCCTGACAGTGAGAACAATTAATCGGTGGAACAACTTGCCTCCAGAAGTTGTGAATGCTCCAACACTGGAAGTTTTTAAGAAGATACTGGACAACCATTTGTCTGAAATGGTGTAGGGTTTCCTGCCTGGGCAGGAGGTTGGACTAGAAGACCTCCAAGGTCCCTTCTAACTCGGTTTTTCTGAATCCTTGCATTCTTTGACACTCTGGTGGATTTTACAGGAGCTAGAGCCAGTGGTCTTCTTGAATCTATGGAACAGTGAGATAGGATGGACTATGGATTCCCTACATTAGTGACCTCTTAAGTGCTGTATGAAGCCTGATCTTTCAGAATTGCTTTGGGCAATGCAACCGATTGGTTGCAGATAGGAGACAGGCAGTGTGACAACTCTCACTATGAGGTCAGTGGTAGGTGCCTTACGGTACCATAATCATTTTTTTTAAAAAAATATGTGAGCCAGTGAAGGTTACTAACAGGGACTGTTTTGAAGCTCAGCTACATCTTGAAGGAGCCATCCATATAGTGTTTTAGAATGTTCTTCTCTCAGGTTGCAAAGAAAAAAAATATTTGCTGTGAACTCCGTGTGGCATCGGGAAGGGCATCCGGCCAGCAAACGCTCAGCTCCATCCAGTCATCTCAACTCTACCCTGAATTAAGAGATTACAGGTTCATGAAAAGGGAATTATACTGGCCATTGGAAGCTTGCAATGACAAATGTGCAAGATACCTCAAGGACAAAATTCTTTGTCCCAGGCTTCACCTCAGACAATGTCTTGTTGCAGGGCACCATTTTGCCCAGTTCAGTAGGGTTGCCACCACTATTTGAGGCCTAAAGACATGAAGAAGATACCCAACAAGCTATTCTCTTTATTTTTGTTCTTCTTGGTTTGTTCAGTCTCGAACCCCAGCTATCAGCTTTCCATCTGGCAAACTCAGCATTTTTAACTGTTGAGCCATCATGCCCCCCCACCCCCCTGTTAGCATTTTATTATTACTGTATTTTTTGGAGTATAAGACATATACCTTTTTTGGGGAAGAAAACAAGAAAAAAAAATCTGCCTCCCAGCAATTTGCCTCCTTTCAGCAAACAGCCTGTTTCAGTTTCACTTTCAGCACAGCCTGATTAGCACAAGCAGCTGATTGTCGGTTGGATTGGCCTCCCAAGGATCAGCTGTTTCAGGCTACAGGGATTGCCATAGCCTATTACCCCCTCCGTTTTCAGCCTCCGCGCGCCCCATTTTCCGCCTGTTCCGGGTGGCGGGGATCGGAATGGGCAATAGGCAATGGCAATCCCTGCAGCCTGAAACAGCTGATGGTCGGGAGGCCGATCCAACCGGACAATCAGCTGCTTGTGCTAATCAGGCTGTGCTGAAGCTGAAATGGGCTGTTTGCTGTTTGCTGCAAGGAGGCAAATTCCTGGGAGGCTGAGGCCAAAGGCTGGGGGCCGGTGGGTGGGAGGGGCTACATTCGATGTATAATAATAATAATAATAATAATAATAATAATAATAATAATAATAATAATAATAATAATAATAATAAAAAATTTCTATAGCGCCCTTCTCCCGAAGGACTCAGGGCAGTTTACAGCCAGGTAAAAACAATAAATAAATACAATACAGTTAAAACCAATGTTAAAAAGCTTATTCAATTTGGCCCATAATTAAAATAATTAAAATACATTACAATCATAAAAAACCCCCATTAAAATTAGCAATAATAGTAATTTTATGCCAGTCCTGCGCAGAAGAATAAATATGTCTTCAGCTCGTGGCGGAAGGTCCGGAGGTCAGGAAGTTGTCGAAGTCCTGGTGGAAGCTATAAGATGCACCCAAATTTTCACCCTCTTTTAGGGGGGAAAAAGTGCATCTTGTACTCTGAAAAATATGGTATTTTAACTGGTTTTGTTATCGTTAGCCAGCCAGGATTGTTAGATGAGTAGCCATATACGTTTTCTAAAAAAAAAACACCAAAATCTTTATGCTTCCCAAAAAAGGACTTAATCTTCATTATTCTTCCTGCTTTTGCGTAACTATTACAATCCTACCCAGGGTGTGTGTTTGCGTTTCCTGAGAAATTCCTGAGAAAGTATAAAAAAAAAATCTTAAAATATACATTTCTTTGAACTTTTGTTTTACAGCTGCAGTTTTCTTGGTAAACATATTCATTTGTTGTCAGGAGACTAGTTCTTCGTGGAAAAAAAAAATAGCCAGATGAGATGGGTCCTGCGCAAACTTGTAGACATAACAAATAGGAGTAGGAGAGAAATAGCATATTTATTGGAAAAACCTTTGAACGATACAGTGATGTAGATGGCCATCAACAAGGAATGACTTTAACCATCTGCCTCTTCTACTCTAGGCTGCATAAACAGAGGGATAGAATCAAGATCATGGGACATGTTAATACCACTTTATAATGCCTTGGTAAGGCCACACTTGGAATACTGCATCCAGTTTTGGTCGCCACGATGTAAAAAAGATGTGGAGACTCTAGAAAGAGTGCAGGGAAGAGCAACCAAGATGATGAGGGGACTGGAGGCTAAAACCTATAAAGAACGGTTGCAGGAACTGGGTTGTATGTCTAGTTTAAAGAAAAGAAGGACTAAGGGAGACATGATAGCAGTGTTCTGATATCTCAGGGGCTGCCCCAAAGAAGAGGGAGTCAAGCCAGTGATTCCCAAAGTGTGAGCCGCGGCTCCCCAGGGAGCCGCGCTATCGTCATGGGGGCGCCGCGGAATATCTGCGCCCGCTGGGTCTGGCGCTGATGCGCCATTTCTGGGGCGTCTGGTGCGCATGCGCAGTTGCAGGTCGGATTTCCGGGGGAGCCGCGGGCGAAAAAGATTGGGAACCTCTGAGTCAAGCTATTCTCCAAACCACCTGAGGGTAGGACAAGAAGCCATGGGTGGAAACAGTGGTGGGTTTCAAATTTTTTTACTACCGGTTCTGTGGGTGTAGCATGGCTTGGTGGGCATGGCTTGGTGGGCGTGGCAGCAGAAGGATACTGTAAAATCTCCATTCCCTCCCCAATCCAGGGGAAGGTTACTGCAAAATCCCCATTTTCTTCCAATCAGCTGGGACTCGGGAGGCAGAGAATGGAAGGGGGCGGGGCTAGCCAGAATTTTTACTATCGGTTCTCCGAACTATTCACAATTTTCGCTACTGGTTCTCCAGAATTGGTCAGAACCTGCTGAAACCCACCTCTGGGTGGAAACTAATCCAGGAGAGAAGCAACTAAGAACTGAGGAGAAATTTCCTGACAATTAGAACAATTCATCAGTGGAACAACTTGCCTCCAGAAATTGTGAATGCTCCAACACTGGGAGTTTTTAAGAAGATGTTGGATAACCATTTGTCTCAAGTGGTGTAGGGTTTCTAGCCTAAGCAGGGGGTTGGACTAGTCCAGGGGTCTCCAACCTTGGTCCCTTTAAGACTTGTGGACTTCAACTCCCAGAGTTCCTCAGCCAGCTTCAACTCTGGGAGTTGAAGTCCACAAGTCTTAAAGGGACCAAGGTTGGAGACCCCTGGACTAGAAGACCTCCAAGGTCCCTTCCAACTCTGTTATTCTATTCTGTTTTTCACGAACTGGAATTTTCTTGTTTTTCCCCTCATATGGATAGCTGCAGTTCTTACACAATTCTTTGGAAGCGTGTTTTCAGAATAAAAACATTACTAAGGAACTATCAAAATCTGCATTCCTGAACTGCAAAGTTTAGACTCCAGCTTTTTTTTCCATGTCAGGCTAACCTGGGAGGGAATTTGGAATTTGTCTTTAAATTCCGGGACAGAAGCGGGGGAGAGGAGTTTTAATTGTTTTTTGTTTTTTTTTAATTAAAAAAGTTTTACAACAATTAAATTTTTCCCCCTCCCCCCCCTCCCTCCTAAACCCCCCTCCCCCCCCGGACTTCCCGGAGCAAACACAAGGTATAGTTCCTTAAACAAAACAGTCATACATTAAACTTTTTAAAATCTAACACAATTATAATCTTTCTCTCTCACATAACCTGACTTCTTCCATTAAAATCAAAAATAACATCCTTCAGAGTTTTAATTGTTCAATGCTTGGAAATTAATATCCTTTTCCAATCAGTTGACGAGCGACGGAACGTCCAACGTTTATTGAGATCCGAAGAATCTTAAGAAATATCGGATATCATTTACTGAAATATTTTTACAGCACTTTCTAAAAAATAAAGTCAGGTCAGCTTGCTCACATACAGCGCGGAGAACAATAAAACGGTACGGTATAATGTTTGTAATTTAATAGTTTGGGAAAAAATATTCTCCCCACTTGCTTTTTACTGAGTTTCTAAACATGAAATTGGAAAAAATATGCAGGTTCAGTAGTTCACATGACCTTCTTTTATATGTATGTATTTGTTGTTGTTAGTTGCGAAGTCATGTCGACCCATCACGACACCATGGACAACGTTCCTCCAGCCCTTCCTGTCCTCTACCATCCCCTGGAGTCCATTTAAACTCATGCCTACTGCTTCAGTGACTGCTTCCATCCAGCCACTTCGTTCTCTGTCGTCCCCTTCTTCTTTTGCCCTCCATCGTTCTCAGCGTTAGGCTCTTCTCCAGTGAGTCCTTCCTTCTCATTAGGTGGCCAAAGTATTTGAGTTCAATCTTCAGGATCTGGCCTTCTAAAGAGCAGTCAGGGTTGATCTCCTCTAGGACTGACTTGTTTGTTCGCCTTGCAGTCCAAGGGACTCGCAGGAGTCTTCTCCAGCACCAGAGTTCAAAAGATACAGGTATAAGTATCTTTTCAATTCAGAATAGAGCTGAAAGGGACCTTGGGGGCCTTCTAGTCCAACCCCCTTCTCAAGCAGGAGATCCTACACCTTTTCAGACAAGGGGCTGTCTTGTCTCTTCTTTAAAAAATCCAGTTATGAAGCACCCAAGACTTCTGAATTTCCTCTGGTTGATTGTCCTAACTGTTAGGAAGTTTCTCCTTAGTTCTAGGTTGCTTCTCTCCTTGATTAGTTTCCATCCATTAGCTTCTTGTCTGGCCTTCAGGCGCTTTGGAAAATAAGATTGACCCTCTCTTCTTTGTGGCAGCCCTTCAAATACTGGAATACTGCTATCGTGTCACCCCTAATTCTTCTTTTCTCTGTTATCTATTCTCTATAATAATTTATTATTATTATAGATAATAGATTCAGCTTCCGATGGCCAGCTTCCATCAAGCAAAGTCAAGGGGGGAGCCAGATTCATTTAATGACCACCGCACGATTCACTTAACGACCGCAGTGAAGGACTTCACCATTGCGGCAAAAAAAGAAGGCTGAAAAATGGGGGCACAATGGACTTAACCACGGTCTTGCTAAGCGACAGAAATTTTGGGCTCAATTGTGGTTGTACGTTGAGGACTGCTTTAGAATAGAATAGAATAGAATAGAATAGAATTTTTTATTGGCCAAGTGTGATTGGACACACAAGGAATTTGTCTTGGTGCATATGCTCTCAGTGTACATAAAAGAAAAGATACCTTCATCAAGGTACAACATTTACAACACAAATATTGGTCAATATATCAATATAAATCATAAGGATTGCCAGCAACAAAGTTACAGTCATACAGTCATAAGTGGAAAGAGATTGGTGATGGGAACGATGAGAAGATTAATAGTAGTACAGATTCAGTAAATAGTTTGACAGTGTTGAGGGAATTATTTGTTTAGCGGAGTGATGGCCTTCGGGAAAAAACTGTTCTTGTGTCTAGTTGTTCTGGTGTGCAGTGCTCTATAGCGTCGTTTTGAGGGTAGGAGTTGAAACAGTTTATGTCCAGGATGCGAGGGATCTGCAAATATTTTCACGGCCCTCTTCTTGATTCGTGCAGTATACAGGTCCTCAATGGAAGGCAGGTTGGTAGCAATTATTTTTTCTGCAGTTCTAATGATCCTCTGAAGTCTGTGTTTTTCTTGTTGGGTTGCAGAACCGAATCAGACAGTTATAGAGGTGCAAATGACAGACTCAATAATTCCTCTGTAGAACTGAATCAGCAGCTCCTTGGGCAATTTGAGCTTACTGAGTAAGTTTGAGCTTACTGAGTTTTTGAAGCCCTAGTCGGTTGGGATCAGGGGTGGGCTTCAAAAATTTTAGCAAGGGGTTCTCTGCCTGGTTGCTGGGTGGGCGTGGCCTAGATGGCGTCCTGCACCATGGCGGGGAGGGGCATTTTTGCCTTCCCCGAGCTCTGGAGGCTCTCCTTGAGTCTCCGGGAGGGCAAAAACGGCCTCCCCAGGCTCTGGAGGCCCTCTGGAGGCCAGAAACAGGCCCATTTCCGGCCTTCCCGAACTTCCGGTAGGCCTGTTTTTCACCCTCCCCAAGCCTCCGCGTGCGCCCTGCGCTTACCTGCATCCAAAACGGGCCACGTGGGGACTCCTGGGAGGGGAGGGGAGGAGTAGGCGGATCCCGCCAGGAATGGAATTTGGGGGTTCTCCGAACTGCACAGAATCTTAGCCAGAGGTTCTCCCGAACCCCTGCGAACCCCCAGCAGCCCACCCCTGGTTGGGATCCTATTATGTGAAGATTGGGTCTCCTTGTTGTGACATTAGCCTTAGAGGTTTAACTTTGAGCTTTCCTGCTATATCGGACATGGAGTTAGGAGACCTTCCCGTATTTCTCTTGTCGTATAACTGAACCCAGATTCTGCCTGGATTGTTTTGTCCACGAGGCTGTCCAATTTTAAAATGGCTCGCTTTGATTTTATCAGTGTTTTTATTGCGCTCATGGAATTGGTAGGGTATTATTATCCTCTGTGCTTTTCTGTTTTTCCGAACAGGCTGCCTTGGGAAGAGGTTACCCTTTAAGATAGCTCAGAAATGTTTAAAGTCAACACGGCTGGAGATTTTGTCCGCCTTAGGAAAACAGCTGGATGTTCGCATCCCCCTACAATCATTTTATAGAATGCTGTAAATTGTACGGAACCTCATCCTGCCAAATACAATCAAGAGTTACAGTACATTTTAGAGTTATTTTCCTTCCCGGCCGCCAGGATAATTTACTTACTGGATTTTTACAGCATTGGATTCCAACAATGTTTACTTCGGTTCCATTCTTATAAATGTTTGGGTTTGTCGTGTCCCACTCCTCCGCTGACGGCCGGGTCAGGGAAATCCGAATCAGGCTTGCCTCTGCAGCTCTGCCCAAAGTCCTAGCAAAGTCCTCAGAGCAGGCAGGAGACCAGAAAGTGACTTCAGCAAGATAAGTTCGACTTTTGCCTGACTCAGAGACTGCCAGAAAGTAGATCCTTTATATAGGCCATGGGGTGTGGCTCCATGACTCAGCACTCATTAAGGCCTGCCCCTCCCTTCCTTCTGTTGCCTCCGCCTATCCAATCTTCTGATGCGAGGGTCACTCCAATCAGCTGTTGGAAGTAAACTTTCCTCAGGCTCACATGCTGTGGAGGAGGGGGAGGGGTCTAGCTGCTCCGTTTGCCTGGGCATGGAGCCAGGGCTGGGGCCGGGGGATGCTCCCTCCTCTGCAGCCTGCTTGGGCATGGAGCCAGGGCTGGGACCGAGAGGTGCCCCCTCCTCTTCAGCTTGTCTGGGCATGGAGCCAGGACTGGGGCCGGGAGGCATACATTCCTCCGTGTTCGGGAGCAGATAAGCAGACCCCGGCTGCGGTGAGAGCGGACAAGACACAACAGGGTTCTTCTTTGGCTTGACATCAAGCAATAGTAGTAACTCCAGAAGCCCCCCAATTCAGAATCACTGCAGAAGACAGAGTGCCAAATGGTTTATAATAGTATTTATAATTTATAATAATTTATAATTTATAATAGTTTTTAATAGTAGTTTGGTCTTGCAGGGATTTAACTCAAACTGTATCTTCCTTTTTTTTTTTTGGAAATAAGTTTTTTATTTTTTTATTTTCTTATATACATATTGTAAATGTACATTCTCTTGTCCATAAATAATCATACATGTTTTTTTTCTGAAGAAAGCACAAGGATAAAACACTTCAATTACATTTGGGGTTGCTCTTCTACCCTTTCTTTCCCTTCATTTCACAACAAACCTTCTTCTCTCCTTTTCCTTCCTTCCCTCCTCGCCTCTCCTACCTTCTTCCTCCTCTTCTTCCTCCTCCTCCCTCCTTCCCCTTCCTCTCCCCCATTTCTCTCCTCTTTCCCTCCTTTCTCCCCTTCTCCCCTACTCTAATCCCCTGTCCTATCTTCCTCTACTTCCCCTTCCTTCCATCCCTCTCTCTCCTTCACTTCCTCTTCCTTTCCCTCTATTCCTCTCTTCTTTCTTTCTTCTTTATAATATTTCCCTTGTTTGGTAACCGAGCAACTCCAATTTTCTAATATTATATACTTTCTTTTCAGTTCCTTTTCCATTTTACCCAATTATCATTTCATAATTGTACATTTATATTTATAAGCTTCTTTCCTTCCCTTCCCTTTTCCATTTACTCTGGCAATATCTGGATTTCTATTTTTTTTTTTTTGTCATTTCCCTCATTTAATTTTTCATTATTAACTGTTTTTATCTATCTATCTATCGTCTTTTATTCATATCTCTTTTCTAGCCATACATAGAATCTTTCCCATGTCTTGACGTACACCGATTCCTCTTTATCTTTTATGCTTAAAATTAATGTATTCATTTCCGCACAGTCTAAAATCTTTTTTATTACTTCACCTTCTGAGGGGATTCTCTCTATCTTCCAATTTTGTGCAAATACAATTCTTGCTGCTGTTATTACATGTATAATTAAATACATATCTTCATTATTATATCTCTCTGACAAAATATTTTGCCAGACTGTAACTTCCTATCCAGATCAGACTCAGGCCTTACAGCATCTTAGTACTGCTTTATATATATTAATATAGGAAATTAGCAGGGGTGGTATTTTTTTTTTATTTACATTTATATCCCGCCCTTCTCCGAAGACTCAGGGCGGCTTACAGTGTATAAGGCAATAGTCTCATTCTATTTTGTATATTTTACAAAGTCAACTTATTGCCCCCCCAACAATCTGGGTCCTCATTTTACCTACCTTATAAAGGATGGAAGGCTGAGTCAACCTCGGGCCGGGCTTGAACCTGCAGTAATTGCAGGCTGCTGTGTTCTAATAACAGGCTTCTAACAGCCTGAGCTATCACGGCCCTTATTGACTTATCTTAACTACTGGTTTGCAAATGTGAGCAACCACCTCCCCGCGCGCCACCTCCACGCATCTGGACTAGAAGTTCTCCAAGCTTTTTCCAATTCTAGAGTTATTCTATATATACTTCTGGATGTGCCATTTCCCTTCTTTAGCTACGGCATGTAGCTAAAGAATGTAGAGGTCAGTTTTGGCTTTTCTAGAGATAATTGGGAGCCATTGAAAATTAGCAATAAGAACAAACACTGGCCAGGCATTGTTGCAAAACATAAAAGCAAATGAATATGCGGTCATCTTCACTGGCGGTCTTCTTAAATGTCCTGTGAGTTGACCACTTAACTTACTTGGCTATGGAGAAAGCAAGCAAGATGCCTGTACTGGACAGGTGAGCTGATGAGCTCTTGCAGTTATCCAGGTACGTTTCGGCCCACTGCTGCCTGTGCCATCTGTGGTACGAAAATCACAAGTCGGCTGTCCAAAGTTGAGTAGGCAACCTAAAATTTACAATCCCTTGAGAGATACTTTAAATTAGGGGTGTCAAGTTCGATTTACTTGAGGGCCAAATCAGAGTTGTGTTTGACCTCGGGGGGGGGGGGGTTGGGGGGGCGTGGCCAGGGGTTGTGTGGCCAGCTCAACATTACTTGTGTCGGGGGCGCCTGTGGTGGCCCGAGCGCTCTGCCAGCAAAAACGGGGGCGCCTCCTGCAACCTTCTGCCAGCGAAATTGGAGCTTCGGGAGGGATGTATGCAACACTTCCTAGCTCAGTTTTCGCGGGCAGAGGCATTGCAGGCCAGCCTTTCGGTGTTTCCAGGGTGGCCGCGCGGGCCAGATCCGGCCCCCGGGCCTTGAGTTTGACACCCCTGCTCTAAATGGCTTTTGTAATGTGGGAACAATGAATATTTTGGCAGAAGACTTTTCCAAAGGCATTAAAACTGTCCATAATTCAGCCGACATACCATCATATTGTTTAATAACTATCCATCTTGTATTTCAAGTATTTTTTTTTTCATTTGTTAATAACCTTTATGCAGCTCCCAGTATTACATAATGCTTTGAATTCTTTAGGAGGCATGTCTCCCCCTCCCCACTTTTGTTTATATTTTGTTTTTGGGGGGATTGTTTTTTTTTTAAATTCCTAAGAAAATGCAGCTGCTATAAGTCTCGCTGGAAGAGCAAAACTCCCCTGACGATCATCCAAACAGTATTAAAAGCCAATTTATAGTTGTTGTTTTAAAGATTTCACTGACCCGTGATCATGGCGTCTCTCACAAAAGAAAAGAAAACAAGACTGGAGTGTGTTCCTTAAGTTAATAATTTAGGGGGTAGCAAGTCAATTTAAATAATACTTGGAAAAGTTGCAAGCTCATATTTTATTTCATCTCAGACTGTTAAGGCCTGCAGAGCACCACTGGCTTTGATCTCCCTTTGTTAGACAGTTGCGTTGTGATTCTCAATCATCCTTAAAACTTCGTTATCCACTTACCTATAATTTTTGACAGACAGGAAGCTGCAATTGTCTAAAACTTTATCTTGATCGTTGACACCTGGAGAGCATTTATTGACTTTTGAGACACGGTTATCAGTTCTGCTTATCATGGTGCAGTTTCTAAACTCAGTGCAGTTTAGAACAATTTAGGACAATTAAGGCCTTGCATTAAAAAAAATTAAAAAGATCTGTTCACAAACTGTGTACACAGGTCAACTATTGTTGATCCATTGTCTCTATCACAATCTTCTCTCTCTCTCTCCCTCTCTCTCTCTCTCTCTCTCTCCCTCCCTCCCTCCCTCCCTCTCTCTCTCTCTCTCTCTCCTCCTCCTCCTCCTCCTCCGTCTTAATTATATGTGCAGTCTCATCAAACCATTTGTTGTTGTTTTTGTAATTTTTTTTTATATACAAACAACACTTCAGTCTATCCTTCCATATGTCATCTCGGTATTTTTTCCGTGACTTCATCTTCTTGTAGTTTCTTCTGTCTTCATTTCCACTTAGTCTATTACAACATCTCTCCAGAAATCCAATATTTTAATTATACCGTTCTCTTGCATAACTATCAATTTATTTATCTCTATCTCTTTTCTAACCAATGGTAAAATTGACCCCATACCTTAAAATATTCTAAATCCTCTCTTTCTTTAATCATTAGAGTTAATCTATTCATTTCTGCTCAGTCCTAAAATTTACTTCCCCTTCCAGAGGTATTTTCTCTGCTTTCCAGTTTTGCGCAAGTACAATCCTCGCTGCTGTTATTACCTGCATAATCAAGTATATATATTTTTTACTAATTTTCTCTGGGAGGATACCCAAGAGGAACAGCGCTGGTTTTAAATCGGTATGTTGCCATCAAACCATTTGTAAGGTGCTAATTATTCAGTAACTCCTTTTTTTTGGGTCGTTGAAAAACTTTTCATTTTGGACTGAGGGCCGACAGTTAAATTTTGGGACGGTTGATATTTCGCAGAATTCTGGGAAGGAAGATGGACGGCTCCGAAGAGGAAGAGGAAAAACTTTCTTCTTCCAGTGAGTCGGAAGGCGAGTATGACGCCGATGCTGAAGAAGCTGAAGGGGAATCAGGATCGGAACCAGAGAACCCAGAGGACCCTGTTTATGCCATGGCGCCAACGGTCAACATTCAAGACGAAAGTGCCATTGATGTTGAGTCCTGCCCTGCGTTTGTGTATCTTAATGAGGTAAGGTTTGAAGTAATGGCGAATATCTGTAGCTCAGATGTAGGACGAGGGGGAAGGCCCGTTCTCCAAGCTTGTGGGTTGGTTTCTGAACGTTTCGCTACCAGGCCGGGTAACATCTTTAACATCCCTTAAACAGCAGAGTTTAAGGGATATCCACGTCAGTGTCCTTCTGTTTATAAGGCCTCCAAGCTGTGAGTGTGTCAAGTGAGGGTCTTGTGGTCAGGTGTGAGTCATCAGTGGGAGTCTTGTGATGGTCTTGTGATGGGGAAGTTATGTCAGGTGAGGGTCATTAGGGGGTGACGCACTAGTTGGCAGGGGGCTTGGGTGGGTGGGTTTGTTGTGACCCAGGCCCAAGTAGGTATTATTAGACGAAATCATTCAAAAACAAACAGACTTTATTAGAACAGCTGAGAATTAACTCATTCTCAGCGTAGTCCAAATTAAATCAAAACAAATTCTTCAAAACACAATTCTTCAGTCCTATCACCAACCTTGGCCTAATTAGGCAAACTGCCAAAGGCTTTTCTTGGCAAAAGTTCAAAAGTAGAAGACGCCGACAAGAAATAAATGCAGCAAGACAAGGAGCAAGTCTATCAACGTTGTTTTCCGACAAAGAGCCCAAATGCCATTGCTGGTCTTTTAAGCCTTGTGGGAGGGGCCAATCATTTCTTGGCCCTACTCCTGAGTTGTCCTTTTTGCCTGAGCTGCTCTTGCCTTCTGGCAGTTCTTCTCATGTTCCTCCTGTTCCTATGCCTCACTGCTGTCAGCCTCTGGAGGCTCCGGAGTCCATACATCACTCCCAGATGGCTCTTGCCCCACCTCTGCCTCCGACGCAGAGCCCTCATCTGGGCCTTCCCTAGCCTCCAGGACTGGCCCATGTTCTTCCTCAGCCTCATCACTGTCTGAGTCCATTGCCAGCTCCGCAGGCTGCTGGCAGACCAAAACAGGGTTGAGGGTGCTATTTCTGGTTGGCTGTATGGTTGATTTGGATTCTGAGAGGTTCATAGGCTGGTTGTAGGTCAAGATGTCTGTTCCCCTTGTAGAAGGCTGAGTAACATCTTCAGTGGAATTTAGGGGATGTCAGTGTTCTTCTAAGGGCTTGAGGTGTGGGGGTGTGTCAAATGAGTGTCTTGTATTGGGTCTTGTGATGAGCCAAGTGTGAGTCATCAGTGAGAGTCTTGTGATGGGTCTTGTAATGGGGAGGTTATGTCAGGTGAGGGTCATTGGGAGGTGGAGTAATGGTGGGGGGTTTATGGAGGTTGACTGAGGGTCAGTGCTGCCTCTGGTTGGCTGTGTGGTTGATTTGGAATCTTTAAGGGTTCGTAGACCCCCTGGTTGTGGGTCAATGTGTCTGTTGAGGGATTGCTTGTGGCGTGAACTCATGAGCATGGCGGGGGGCCGATGATTTTTTGCGTTGCTCCAATCGAACCGGTGCTGTTTGGTGTTGGTGTGGGTAGAGATGAAGGATTTGGGATCATGGTGTTTGACGGTCGGCTGGTGTTCGTCAATCCCATTTTTTAATTGACGCCACAAATATGAGTCCGTTGCCAAGCGCCCGAATTTTGATTACGTGACTACGGGGATGCTGCCGTGATCGTAAGTGGGAAAAACTGGCATGTCACTTTTTTCAGTACTGTTGTAACTTCAAATGGTCACTAAATGAAGCGCTGTACGTCAAGGACTACCTGTACTGGAATGGTTTATTCGGTATACTTAAAAGTAGGGAAATGTGGAAGTTTGCCTGAACCATCAAAGCTGGCAGGGTGACTGTGGGTCAGTCACACTTTCTCAGCCCAGCTCGCCTCACAAGGTGGGTGTTGTGAGGGGGGGGGGGAAAAGGCGGAACACGGCCTCCAGGTAGTCCTTGACTTATGACCGTAATTGAGCCGGGAATTATGGTTGTAAACTGTGCCAGGTGTTGTGAGAACTATGCACCATAAGAAACAGAACTGATACTATCTCAAATGCCAACAAAGACCTTCCAGTTGTCAACAGGCAAGATAAAGTTTTATACAACTGCAACTTCTTCCATGTCAAAAATTGACAATTAAGATTGAAGGATTAGTGAGGCTCAGAACTTAATTGTCTAGCCAAGAAGATCAAAGCCAGCGATGCTATCACAGTTCCCGCTCAACAATATTAAAAATACTTGTAACTCCAGTGGAAATATTGTTAATAACCGTTTCATAACATTCACTCTGAGGAAGCAGACAAATTTAAAAATAAACCTACGTCCAACAAACCTTGTTGTTCTCAGGAGGTTTAAAGGAAATTAGAAATGAAACAATTTAAGTACCCATTGTGAAACTGACACGGATTTATCGCCGCTTCAGCCAAGAAAGAGATACAGGAAATTAGGTAATTTAGGTAACTTATCCAAGAACATGGAAATGGAAGTGAAACTTTTTAGAAAATAACACCATTATTATCTTGGCGCATTGCCTTGTTATATTGATGCCATTTGACCTGACTGGAACTTTCCTAAGTATTTTGTCTATTTATCTCCCTGTCATAAAATTTTTTAAAATATTTTCTTTTGGATTCTCCCTTATTAAGAGCCAAAGGTGCTTTTTCAAGAGAAACCTGGACTTTCTGTTTTTTCTTTGAAGACGTTTTGCTTCTCATCCGAGAAGCTCCTTTAGTGAAACGTTTGCTAGACCTATTCTTGAATACAGCTCATCCGTCTGGAACCCATACCACATCTCTGACATTAATACAATCGAACGCGTCCAGAAATATTTTACTAGAAGAGTTCTTCGCTCCTCCAAAAACAACAAAATACCCTATACCACCAGACTAGAAATCCTGGGATTAGAAAACTTAGAACTCCGCCGACTTCGACATGACCTGTGTTTAACACACAAAATCATCTACTGCAATATCCTTCCTGTAAAAGACTACTTCAGCTTCAATCCCAATAATACAAGAGCAAACAATAGATTCAAAATTAATGTCAACCGCTTCAAACTTGATTGCAGAAAATATGACTTCTGTAACAGAGTTGTTAACGCTTGGAACTCATTACCTGACTCCATAGGCTCTACTCAAAATCCCAAAATCTTCAACCAAAAACTGTCTACTATTGACCTCACCTCATTCCTAAGAGGACTTTAAGGGGCGTGCATAAGAGCACAAAAGTGCCTACAATTCCTGTCCTATTGTTCCCTTCATTATATCAAATTAACATAGCTATTGCATACTTTTAATATATTTCTTTCATGATGTGTTGTTTTTATTTATGACGATGTTTGTGTATACTTTATGACAAAATAAATAAATAATTTAAAAAAAGCCAGAAGGTCCAATTGCCTCTTGAAATTGGGACAACTATGACCTGAGTCTCAACTATGATTGAGAATCTCCATAGACATCCCTTATTATGATTGCTAATAAACTCAAACATAGAATATTATGCAACCATAAGCAATAGAACAAAGTCAAAGAGTCTTGGACTTTAAGAGAGCTGATTTCAATAAGCGTAGAGACAGCTTGGGAAGGATTCCATGGATGAGAATTCTCAAAGGGAAAACAACCCAAGAAGCTTGGGAAATTTTGAAAAGTGAAATTATAAAAGCCCAGTCTAGCACAATTCCAATGAAGAAGAAAATTAAGAGATCTCATGGCTGCACAAAGAACTCTCTGATAAACTTTTCACTCTTGAAACGACCGACGGAATGAATTGTTTCCTGCAAAAGACCCCTCCCCATTCGCTCCACTTTTGTTTCCTATGGGAGGAGCCAATCATCTCCAAGGTGTGGCTTTGTTCCCAAGTCGACCCTGCTTTTGAGTTGTTCTTGTCTTCTGGCAGCTCTGCGCCTGTGTACACTGGGAACGGGCTCCAACTGTTCCTCTGCCTCGCTGCTGTCTATCTCCCACTCTGACTCCGACACAGAGACCTTATCCGAGCTTTCCCCAGCCCCCAGGACTGGCCCATGTTCCTCCCCAACATCCTCACTGTCTGACTCTGCGGTCAGCTCTGCTGGCTGCTGGTGGCCCACAACAGATTCTTACTTCATTTACAGTTTGAATGGTAGACAAATAGAAGTATCTTTTTGTTACTTCTATTGGTCTACCATTACTGTGCTGGATATAATTCAACGTACAACATGCACTCAAGAATTAAAGATGTAAATTCTTTTTTTTTTTTAAAAAATTCAAATAAAAGGAGAATCCTATTGTGTTAGCAGCCTATGTTGTAGTGATAGAATAGAATAGAATAGAATAGAATTTTATTGGCCAAGTGTGATTGGACACAAAAGGAATTTGTTTTGGTGCATATGCTCTCAGTGTACATAAAAGAAAAAGAAAAAAAAATACATCAAAAGTACAACATTTACAACACAAATGATGGTCATAGGTTGCAATTTAACCCTTAATGATAACAACAAAAAGTTACAGTCATACAGTCATAAATGGAAAGAGATTGGTGATGAAAATGATGAGATTAATAGTAGTGTAGATTTAGTAAATAGTTTGACAGTGTTGAGGGAATTATTTGTTTAGCAGAGTGATGGCCTTCGGGGAAAAAACTGTTCTTGTGTCTAGTTGCTCTGATGTGCAATGCTCTGTAGTGTCATTTTGAAGGTATTTCACTCTAAAAAAAATAAGTCAAGGTATATATTTTGTTTTCAAAAATCAAACACATGCCATGAACTGTACAGATACCTAGTGGGAAGTTAGGGAGTGAAATAACCTTTCACATTACAATCACATTTGCAGATAAATGTGGATGCTTGAACAGAAAACTTTAGTTGTTGCTCAGTAAGATTTTCTGCCAGTATTTTTCTCCGGAATACATGATGCATTTTGTATTCAACTCCTGACTTTTCACAAGAAAAATAATAGATTTATATGCATTCCCTTCTACACAGTGTTTTATTTTTGTGTCACAATGTGGCATTCTTTAGGGAATTGCTAGGAATTTTAAAAACGGTCCAAAGGGAACAATTGAGAAGCACTTAGTTCATTTTACAGAACTGTTTCCAGCATGACATCAGTGATGGCTAAACCTTTCCATGTAACTGTAACACATTATAAGTGGTCTTTTTCACGAATGAAAAATGACTTGGATGGAATACAATGATCCCATCAACTAGTGGTTTTTATTTATTGGGATCAAAACAGGAGTCTAATTTTTTTTCTAATGGTCCTCTTGAAACATCCAGCTAATTTCTATTGAAACCAGCTACTATTGCACTGACTTTTCAAATACGAATATAACTTTCAGTGAAGAAAAGAGACAGAATATGCTCTTCAAATTTACACAGAAATGGAAGTAATAGTATTGATAATTGTGCTATAAGAGATGTTGCCTAGAAAGTGTTTGTAGTCTTATATTTTTTATGTCATTCATAGTGAGGCAAGCTGAATGAGGTGAAGGAAAGTATTTTCCCTACTGGTATATATTATTTAAACAGGGACCCGGTGGCTTAGTGGCTAAGATGCTGAGCTTGTCGATCGAAAGATCAGTGGTTCAGCAGTTCGAATCCCTAGCACCGCATAATGGGGTGAGCTCCCGTGACTTGTCCCAGCTTCTGCCAACCTAGCGGTTCGAAAGCACATAAAAATGCAAGTAGAAAAAATAGGGACCACCTTTGGTGGGAAGGGAACAGCATTCCATGTGACTTTGGTGTTTATAATCATGCCGGCCACATGACCAGGGAGACGTCTTCGGACAGCGTGGATCTTCGGCTTTGAAATGGAGATGCGTACCTCCTCCTAGAGTCGGGAACGACTAGCACATATGTGCAAGGGGAACCTTTACCTTTATATATTATTTACGTTGGGTATTCCTACTGTACAATGCCCTCATAAGACGACCACTACTGTGAAGAAGTGACATGGATTCTGCAGAACCACCGCTTGTTCCTTCTTTTGTAAAAATGTAGAATTTCCCTAAAGTAATATCGGTGAGATATTCCTACTCAAATATTTGTTGCTGCAGAGCCTAATAGCAGTTATACCGGCAATGCTAAATTCCTACAAGTTTGTGAAATCAGATTTTGGGGGGATGAACGGCATTAAGGATTGGTAAAAACATCTATTTAATGTTTTGTTCTTCATGGGTTTATTCTTAATCTGTGTCCAGTGTTTTAGATCTTGGCCCATATATTTTTCTAGGATAACTAGTTTCCCCAATTTTCAGACAATGTCTTTTTCATAATACAGGTGGTCCTCAACTTAATACCACAGTTGAAGCTCTGCCTGTATTTTTAATGTGTGTTCCCTTGCATACAGTGGTGATATTCAGCCAGTTTTATCCGGTTTGAATAAACCGGTAATGGGAGCTGCGGGAGGCTCTGCCTACCCACCCGGACATCATCACATCCAGTTTTTTACGCTCTGCGCATGCGCAGAAGGTCATGCACATGCGCAGAGGTGTTGCTCATGAGCTCACATTTGCGAACCGGTAGCGAAGGTAAGTCATTATCACCCCAGCTTGCATATACACTTAACATAACATAATATCACAGTTGGAAGGGACCTTGGAGGTCTTCTAGTCCAACCCCCTGCCCAGGCAGGAAACCCTACACCACTTCAGGCAAATGATTATCCAACATCTTCTTAAAAACTTCCAGTGTTGCAGCATTCACAACTTCTGCATTCAAGTTGTTCCACTCATTAATTGTTCTAACTGTCGGGAAATTTCTCCTTAGTTCCAAGTTGCTTCTTTCCTTGATTAGTTTCCACCCATTGCTTCTTGTTCTACCCTCAAGTACTTTGGAGAATAGTTTGACTCCCTCTTCTAGTTTGACTTCCCTCTTTGTGGCAGCCCCTGAGATATTGGAAGACTGCTATCATGTCTCCTCAGTCCTTCTTTTCATTAAACTAGACACACCCAGTTCCTGCAACCCTTCTTCATATGTTTTAGCCTCCAGTCCCCTAATCATCTTTGTTGCTCTTCTCTGCACTCTTTCTAGAGTCTCAGCATCTTTTTTACATCATGGCGACCAAAACTGGATGCAATATTCCAAATGTGGCCTTACCAAGGCATTACAAAGTGGTATTAACACAGCCTAGAACTGTGTTGGCTTTTTTGGCAGCTGCTGCACATGGCTGGCTCATTTAAATGATTGTCCACTAGGACTCCAAGATCCCTCTCACAGTTACTACTATTGAGCAAGGTACCTCTGCATTTTGTTTGGAAAATAAACACGTGGAAAATAAAAACAGGCACAATTAACAATCACACCATTGCGGCCTGTGTCTCAGCTTTTATTACCAGACCATGTGTACCCTCTATGAGACATGTATGTTTCTCTCATTGATATACCTGCATGTTGAAATTGACAGACCTCTTTTGTTCCCTTCTATTTATTTCAAATATTTGTAATTCCAGTCTTAAAAACAAGGATAAACGTTTACTCATGGCCTCGATCCTTGCCACTCGTATAAAGTAGAATAATGCCTTTGCTTTCCAAAGGATGCAACTTGAGTGAGGAACAAACACACGATTGTTTTTTAGAAGTTAATTTTTATGTAACCTTGTGTGTGTGTGTATGTGACAGACACACTGGAATGTTGACAAAGGTAACTTTGCAAGAAGTTGTTTTTCCTAACCGCTATACAGCTGTCCACAGTGGAGTCATTGATCTAAAATATGCAGCCGTCTTCCTGTTTGTCCACAGTTTTTTTTCCATGTGTCCTAAGTACAATTGCATGACAAAAACAAATCCATTTTGTCCTTCTTAATGGGCACCAAATATCTGCTGGGGGCAGCGGTGAAATGTAAAATTTGTTACTACCAGTTCTGTGAGCATGGCTTGGTGGTTTTAAAAGCATTTTTTGCCTTTAAAAGAAAAAAAAACCTCTGACGATCAGGCAACCCAGCGGGGATTGCCAGAGCCTTTTAAAAGCATTTTTACAACGTCTTAAGATGAAGAGGTTGTAAAAAATGCTTTTAAAAGGCTCCTCCGACGATCCCAGCTAACTAGCCTGATCGTCAGAGGCTTTTCTTTCCTTTTAAAAGCATTTTTTTTGCCTTTAAAAGAAAAAAAAGCCTCTGATGATCAGGCAACTCAGCGGTGATCGCCAGACCCTTTTAAAAGCATTTTTTCTCCAACCTCTTCAGCCGAAGAGGTTGTAGAAAAAAATGCTTTTAAAATCCTCTGACGATCCCAGCTGAGCCGCGTGATCATCAGAGCTTTTTTTTTTTAGTTTTAAAAGCATTTTTTCAGCCAGAGAAAAAATGCTTTTAAAAGTTAAAAAAACCCAAAAACCTCTGATGATCACGCGACTCAGCTGGACATGGGAGGGGCAGGGATTTTTGCTACCGATTCTCCGAACCACCCGCCACCATCGCTACCAGATCAGGCGATCCGCTCCGAACCGGGAGCATTTCACCCCTGGCGGGGGGGGGCAGGGAACTGGTTTCTGTCTTTAGAAACACGTTTCTCCTTTAGGGAGATATAATATTCTGCCTCAAAATATTTCATTCTTCTAGGAGGGGTGACTTCCCTCAGAAGGATGTCTTTTGAAAGTCAACTTTGAGCCTGGTGAGATTGGAACTGCCAAATTGCAGACAGCCAGCAGTCAGCAGAGCTAGCCTGCAGTACTGCACTCTGACCACTGCGCCACCGTGGCTCGTAGGAAACCAGACTTGGAGATTGGCCAATGTTTTCTGCGGTCTCCAGAAAAGGCAGTTTGCATCCTGGCGGCATGTCTTAGATTCTCCAATTATCTCTAGATTGGCATTCGCAATGACAAGGAACATATTGCACATCTGTATCTATTAATGCCATCTGTCGTCGTTCTTAAACCAGACTGAGTAGTTTAGTTATGTATTTCTCAGATGCATCACAGTGTATTTCAGTGAATTCGATAGAGGCGGACCAATCCTTGAAGGATATGTAGAAACTGCACTTAATGAAGCATGGCAGTTAATGTTTAACTGGTGTACTTTTAACCGGTGATCAGATATCTGGGTTGAAAACAATTAGGGTCGCTAATTGCCTCCTAAGTGTCAGTCAAGATGCTGCTTTAATTTTTAAAGGCCTAACAGCTTTGGGCCTGATTATCTTGCAGGCAGCAAATTGTATCTTGATAACAGCATGACTGTGCTGATAATCTCGAAAAGATCTCTTAAAGAGATCCTTGATATCAAAGGCCTGGTTTTTTTGGACATGGTTATGTGCGTGGCCAAAAGCACCCACTTCTGGATTATTATTTTATTTTATTTTATTTTCATTTCATTTCTTTAATTTAATTTAATTTAATTATTATTGTTTATTCATTTGTTGAATTTCCACGGCTGCATATTTCAGTCAGTGACTCTCGGTGGCTTACAATATATATATAAAACCTACGAAAACATTATATATATATATATATATATATATAACAAGAGAATAATTATGGAAGCCATTGAAATAGAGAAACAAACCCACAATATGAACAAACGGGACGACACCTCCCGCCTACCAGACATCTGGAAACCAGCCTCGGTCAACAAACGAGTCCCAGCCATGAAAATTGACCCCAGACCCAGAACAACACACAACGCCGCCACCAATCATCCTCACCAGATTCAAACCCAAACCCATCCCACAGACGAAACACAACCACTATCCAGAAGCCAGACCATGCTGACACCACTGGCTGCTGCGCCCCCCTCCGATCCCCACGCAAAGCAGGCTGACACACACCAGGAACACATGAGAAGGACCTCGGACTCGGAGCCAAACTAAAACCCGGGATGCTGCATCACAGCCATCTGCTCAAGACATCACATCACAGAACTTCAGAGGCCACAACACCAAAGCTCAGTAACAAAAGACCAGGATCACACCCACACAGGATGCTACGAAACAGCCAACCAATCTGCAAACACCCACTCCATCTACCAATCAAGATGCAACCACACAGCCAACCAACCCGCTCACAGCAACACTCCCCACCTCCCTACCAGTATTTATAGAGAGACGGCAGCTCCGACCACTCTTTGCTCGAGAAGCATGAAGCCAAAGACACCAGCCTGAAGATGATGAGTGAGACCTCGTCGAAATGTCACCAAGATACTCTCAACCTTACACGGGAAAAGACCCGAAAATGCCAAGACCTACATATACATATACATATACATATACATGTGTGTGTGTGTTACAATTAAATACATAAAAACCATTTTAAAACAGTAAACAAAGTAACACAAAAAACATCCACATTAAATACATACAGGAGGGAATTAACATTACGTTAAAATGTGTGGTTTATAACATTTTCTTGGCGGCTGTATGTGTTTTTTGAGGGGTTTTGGTTTTGTTTTGTTTGGGAGGGGGTGTAATTTGGTTTTTAATTGATTTTATGATTGCTGGCTGGAGTCATTATGTTTGAGATGGGCAGACATACACATTGAATGAATAAATAAATATATATATTACAATACATTACATTACATACCTACTACATACATGCATACATACATACAACACTTTTTCTATACTACTAAGATCCAGTAGCACTTCCTTAGGAGTGTCTTTCAGGCCGGCCGGCCTCCATGAAGGTTGGTAATGAGTTTATTTGCCGTTCATGTATTTTAAACAGTCTTTTATATTGTTTTGTTTTGTTTTTGTTTTGCTTTGTTTTGTTTTGTTTTGACCAGACGGCATCCCAGAAATGGAAAGTAAGATGGACATGAAAATAGCATCAATAATTGTCAGACCCAAGCCCAAAGACAACACAGCGAGATCCAATCGAGTCCAGCGCTTTATTTGCTTATACATCTAATAGACGGAATCGTGCCAGACTAAAACTTTAATCTTCCAACTTAAGGTTAGAAGGTTAAAGGGACATTCTAGTCTTCTGAGAGGACATCCAGAGACATTCTGGTGTGTTGGTTAGAATTTCGGGACTGCATAGTCTCTTATTTATTTTATTTATTTATTTGTTCACACTTTTATACCGCCCTATCTCCCTAGGGACTCAGGGCAGTTTACAGCCATATAAAACGTATATATGTACAGAATAAAACATTAATTAAAAAACTTATTACAAAGGCCGAATATTTAAAATAGAGATATAAATAATAAAACCCCATTAAAACCAGATTTAAAATTTAAATATTTAAAAATTTAAAAATTCTAGCCCAGTCCTGCGCAAATAAATAGATGTGTCTTAAGCTCGCGGCGGAAGGTTCAAAGGTCAGGAAGTTGTCGAAGTCCTGGGGGAAGCTCGTTCCAGAGGGTGGGGGCCCCCACAGAAAAGGCCCTTCCCCTGGGTGTCGCCAGTCGACACTGCCTCGCCGACGGCACCCTGAGGAGTCCCTCTCTGTGAGAGCGCACGGGTCAGTGAGAGGCATTCGGTGGCAGCAGACGGTCCCGTAAGTTGGGGCTTCTCTCTGGATTGTACTGCCTGGATTGTACTTAATTGGGGCTTCTCTCTGGAATGTACTGCCTCCGCTCTAGGAAACTGGGGTGCTCATTCTAGGATTCCCCCCACTTTCTCTAGGTGCATATTCCACCATATCAATGTCAGTGTTCCAGAAAAAAAAATTCCAAGTAAAACTCTGAAGCAAGCATCTTTCAAAGTTCTATTTAGTAGGATAGGTAAACTGGCACATGTGGGAAAACCCGAATCTGAGAGGTCCGGGTTTTACCTCAGTAAATCAAAAACCGCCAAAACTATCCCCTCACTCCTCAGTCGATCACATGCTCCAATCGCCAACTGTCCCATCTTGAGACAGCACTCCGACCACTCCTTCTCCAGATGCAGGATCGGCCTGACCTTAACTGACAGGAAGAATGCTATTACATCTAAAGACAATCCCTTTACTAAATCCCCCCTCCTACTTTCCCACATATGAGAAAGTGGCAGCACAGAAGCTTCCGGGCTAATACGGCTTCCAAAGCTGACAATCAATACAATAATGTTTCTCTCTTGGGAACAGTTGCTTTATTTAGGTGGAGATACCTAAGATGGCGCCGACGAAGGCTGCCTCGGTGAAATGCTCTCTAATTGTTACTTTATTTCTAATTGTTCTCTGTGACTCACTACGGATTTCCTACTCACGAGACCATCTGCTAAAAATTAAGGAACATTTCTTTAAGGAGCAGCTTTCTTTAATCTCACCCCCGCCTGTCTTTACAAACACGGAGGAGATTCTAACACAGGAGGAGGCAATTCCCACGGAGCCATGGATTACTAAAAAAACCAAACGACGGAAACGAAGGAAACGAGGTAAACGATCTGGGATCTTAATCAAGCTAAGAACTCGCACTAAAACTCCTCTGCCTTCAATTTTCCTAACAAATATACGCTCACTTGCAAATAAGATGGATGAAATACTCCTCTTAAACAAATACTATTCTGATTTTCGCAATTCAGCAGTCCTATGCTTCTCTGAAACCTGGTTAAATGAATCAATTGAAAATAGCAGCCTGAACATTCCAGGATTTCAAATTGAACGATCAGACAGGGTTCCAGAAACATCTGGTAAAAAGAAAGGAGGAGGCTTATGCCTATATATTAATTCAACCTGGTGTCAAGATTTTAACATAATTTACAAATTCTGTGACAACAATTTAGAGACTCTAATTATCAATTGCAAACCTTACTATTCGCCTCGTGAATTTTCCTCATTTCTTCTAATTGCTGTTTATGTCCCACCACAAGCCTGTGTAAACGAGGCATTACGAACTCTAGCTGACCAAATCATGGAGGCTGAAGCCAAACACCCTGATTCACTGGCCATTGTTTTGGGAGATCTAAACAAGGCAAACTTAAGGAAAGAACTACCAAAATACTTTCAGCATGTCAATTGTCCCACCAGAGGCAAGAATACTCTAGACCACTGCTACACAACACTAAAAGATGCCTATCGGTCTTTACCACGTGCAGCTGTAGGACACTCTGATCATTGCATGATTCACCTTGTACCTGCTTACAGGCAAAGACTTAAAGCCATAAAACCAATAATTAAATCAGTGAAAACCTGGACGGAGGAATCAGAATTAAAGCTACAGGCATGTTTTGACTGCACTGATTGGAATATTTTAAAGATACCTCTGCAGACCTGGATGAACTCACAGATACTGTAACATCATATGTCAGCTTCTGTGAAGACCTATGTGTACCTACAAGGAACTTGCGAATACACAGTAACAGCAAACCTTGGTTTACACCTAAACTTAAGCAGCTACGACATTCCAAAGAGGAAGCCTACAGAAAAGGTGATAAAATGCTGTACAATCAGGCCAGAAATGCACTAACAAGGGAGATAAGAGCAGCAAAAAGAAGCTACTCTGAAAAGCTAAAGAATCAGTTTTCAGCAAATGAACCAGCAAACATGTGGAAAACTCTTAAAAATATCACCGGCTATGGCAAACCTCCTTCCCAGGCTGAAGGTAATCAACAACTGGCAGATGACTTGAATGAGTTTTACTGCAGGTTTGAAAGGAAACTACAGCCACCTATCTCCACAACCCCCATCTCAGACACACCAACAACAGCCAAGCCTCCTACAACTGACCCCATTTCATTGGGTTCACAACCCCTAGTGATCACAGAAAAGGAAGTGCAGGACCTATTTCACAGACAAAAGCCAGGAAAAGCTCCAGGCCCAGACAAGATAACTCCTTCTTGCTTAAAAGTCTGTGCTGACCAATTGGCCCCATCTTCACCCATATTTTCAATAAATCACTAGAGATGTGCTATGTTCCTTCTTGCTTCAAATGCTCTACCATCATCCCAGTGCCAAGAAGCCCACCATCAAGGAACTGAATGACTACAGACCAGTTGCTCTAACATCTGTAGTCATGAAAACCTTTGAAAGGCTAGTGCTTTCCTACCTGAAAACCATCACGAATCCGCTCTTAGACCCCTTGCAATTTGCATACCGAGCAAATAGATCAACAGATGATGCTGTTAATATGGCTCTGCACTACATCCTACAACATCTTGAGTCTCCAAAGGCCTATGCAAGGGTCCTCTTTGTAGACTTTAGTTCAGCATTCAATACCATCATTCCAGACATTCTTCTAACTAAGCTAAACCAGCTACAGGTACCGGAACAGACTTGTAAGTGGATCACAAGCTTCCTAACAAACAGGAAGCAGCAGGTGAAGCTAAGCAAGATCACATCAAATACCTGTACAATTAGCACAGGGGCCCCCAAGGCTGTGTGCTCTCCCCACTTCTCTTCTCTCTGTATACCAATGACTGCATCTCCAATGATCCATTTGTTAAGCTACTGAAGTTCGCAGATGACACAACAGTGATTGGTCTCATTCGAGACAATGACGAATCCGCATATAGACGAGAGGTCGAACGACTAGCCTTGTGGTGCAACCAAAACAATCTGGAACTGAACACACTCAAAACCGTAGAAATGGTGGTAGACTTTAGGAAAACCCTTCCATACTTCCACCTCTCACAATACTTGACAACACAGTATCAACAGTAGAAACCTTCAAATTTCTGGGTTCTATCATATCGCAAGATCTCAAATGGACAGCTAACATCAAAACATCATTAAAAAGGACAACAAAGAATGTTCTTTCTGCGCCAACTCAGTAAGCTCAAACTGCCCAAGGAGCTGCTGATCCAATTCTACAGAGGAATTATTGAGTCTGTCATTTGCACCTCTATAACTGTCTGGTTCGGTTCTGCAACCCAACAAGAAAAACACAGACTTCAGAGGATAATTAGAACTGCAGAAAAAATAATTGCTACCAATTTGCCTTCCATTGAGGACCTGTATACTGCACGAATCAAGAAGAGGGCCGTGAAAATATTTGCAGATCCCTCGCATCCTGGACATAAACTGTTTCAACTCCTACCCTCAAAACGACGCTATAGAGCACTGCACACCAGAACAACTAGACACAAGAACAGTTTTTTCCCGAAGGCCATCACTCTGCTAAACAAATAATTCCCTCAACACTGTCAGACTATTTACTGAATCTGCACTACTATTAATCGTTTCATAGTTCCCATCACCAATCTCTTTCCACTTATGACTGTATGACTATAACTTGTTGCTGGCAATCCTTATGATTTATATTGATATATTGATCATCAATTGTGTTGTAAATGTTGTATCTTGATGAACGTATCTTTCTTTTATGTACACTGAGAGCATATGCACCAAGACAAATTCCTTGTGTGTCCAATCACACTTGGCCAATAAAAATTCTATTCTATTCTATTCTATTCTATTTTAGAACTGTTGCTTTATTTTATCACTCAATTATCATTATATTAAGGTAAAGGTTCCCCTCGCACATATGTGCTTGTCGTTCCTGACTCTAGGGGTCAGTGCTCATCTCCGTTTCAAACTCAAAGAGCCAGCGCTGTCCAAAGACGTCTCCATGGTCATGTGGCTGGCATGACTCAATGCCAAAGGCGCACGGAATGCTGTTCCCTTCCCACCAACAGTGGTCCCTATTTTCCTACTTGCATTTTTTATGTGCTTTCAAACCGCTAGGTTGGCAGAATCTGGGACAAGTAATGGGAGCTCACGCCGTTACACAGCACTAGGGATTCGAACCGCTGAGCTGCCAACCTTCTGATAGACAAGCTCAGCATCTTAGCCCCTGAGCCATCGCGTATCTATCATTATATTTGAACCAACCAAACTAACAAGGATTAAAAAGCCGTTACATTCTCAGGAATTCTTTATAAGCCAAGACATTCCAAAAAGAAAAAAGAAAAAAGAAATGTTGATATTTAAGAAAGTACAACAATGCATCCAGATGTTTAACTTTTGCAGTTTAAAAATCAATCCCAACGTTGATGTACTTTTGAGTTAGATGCGGCTGGTATCAGATTACACCCAGTCTCTTTAGCTCAATAACTTTTTACCTTCATTGATAACCAAGACTGAAATCTTCCATCTTTGCTAGCCAAAACCGCATGTGTGCATCTGGCCAGCGGCAGGATATAAATCGGGAACTTAATGATCTTTTGTGTTTTTAGAGCTGGGGAAAACAGCCATTTCTTTTTGTCTGTACTGCTTTTTCTGGACTCAATTATGTCCACGTTCCTACGAGGAGATACGCCTTCCTCTTATCACCCTGTCTGAAACTTTACTAGCAGACTAGAATACAAACATTAGCAGTCCTGGTTTTTTTTTTTTTTTAAATATTCCGTTAACCACTTCAGGCTAGCCTGAAGAATGTTCATGAAATTGATGCCAAGAGGTTCATGGATGGAACGAAAGCAACATCTGCCTTTTCTTTCGATGCCCACGGTAGCTGTGGGACTTTCAAGTCGTTCCAAAGCATTTGAGGCATGTAGGTTGGTAATTGTGCAAATGTGCATATCTGCAAGCCAGTCCTGGGGTTTCAGCACTGTTGCTGGGTTAATATTTTTATAACCGGGGGCTGGAATTAAAAGAACGTACATAACTTGGTCAATACAGCAGATGCCATTGTGCCAATAACTGCAGCAGAGGTGACTCGTCCCCCTCCCCCTGTTGGTTTGTGGAAAAGATTTTGGGAGATGGAGGAAGAGGAGGGGGACATATTATGGAGGGCCGTAATAGCTCAGGCTGTTAGAAGCCTGTTATTAGAACACAGCAGCCTGCAATTACTGCAGGTTCAAGCCCGGCCCGAGGTTGACTCAGCCTTCCATCCTTTATGCTGGTGCGTAGTGATTCTTCAGGAGGGTCTGAAGGGTCTGCCACGATACGGAGTGTAGCGGTGTTGGCTCCGCTAGGGCTTCTGCGACGGCGATGACTGCGGACCCACAGTGGCTTATGAAGTAAGCCCGTTGCGGTTGTCGGAGACTCCTGTAGCTCGCTTGCCTCCAGGAAACTTTCAAACGGGTCATATATAATCCCCATGTCTCCTGGGCAGGGTCAAACGGAGTGGGTGGCGTGTAGCCGGTCATCGCTGCATTCGCTATCACCTTGCTGGGTTTGATTCTCGTAGTGAGTTCAGCTCTGTTCTGGTGCTCTGCCTCAAGATCCCACCCTCGTCGCCAATGTTACGTTTGGGTATTGACGAGGCAGGAGACCAGGTTAGTGACAACAGCTCTTTAATATAGTGTGACCCAGCAAAACTCTGGAGAAAAACCTCTCCTTATATACACTTCAGCCAGAGGCTGCATCCAATCAGAAGCGAGATACTTCCCGCCTAAAACTCCCGCCAAAACTTACAGTAATACATTACACATTGTATAATAAGTTTTTTAATTTAGTTTTAATTGTACATTGTTTATTTTTATCTTGGCTGTACACCGCCCTGAGTCCTTCGGGAGAAGGGCGGTCTAGAAATCTAATAAAATAAATAAATAAATAAATAAATAAATAAATAAATAAATAAATAAATAAATAAACTAATTGTCTCCTGCAAACTCCCCTCCCCTTCGCTCCTCTTTATTCCCTATCGGAGGGGCCATTCACCATCCACCTGCGGCTTTACTCCTGAGTTGACCCTTGTTCCTTAGCTGTTCCCTTCTCCTGGCAGCTCTGCGCATGCACACACTGGGAATAGGATCCAGCTGTTCTTCTACCTCACTGATGTCTGACTCCAAAGGCAGCTGATAACTGTCAGACGGCCCTGGCCCCAACTCTGCCTCCAGTGCAGAGCCCTCATCGGAGCCTTCCTTAGACTCCAGGACTAGCCCAGGTTCCTCCCCAACCTCCTCACTATCCGAATCTGCTGCCAGATCCGCTGGCGGGCCACAACACTGTCAGAGAAGAATGGTTGGATAAGAGGCAGCTGAACCTGCAGAAGAAATAAACATTTCAGAAGAGACCCTCCCTAATTTTTTAGGCTGTAAAGGTGACAGGGGAGAAATGCATTTTCAGACTTGCAAGATTCTGCTAATGTAACTATGCTAAAATTTGCAATTTCCAACCTTCCACCATCTCAAAACTTTTCAGGGCAGATTTCATCCCCATGATGGCTAACCTTTTTGTCCTCGCATGGCAAAAGTGGGGGGAGCACGTGGGGGGATGCACGCATGTACCCACACCCATAATTCAATGTGCCCGATGCATGTGCGCGCGACCCCTCCCATGCTTCCCCAGCTTTTGGCATGCGATGGCACAGTGGGCCTGGGAGGCCCACTTTTCGCTCTCCCCAGGCTCCAGAGCCTTTTTTGGAGCCTGGGGAGGGCGAAAACAGCCTCCCCACACACCAGAGGCCAGAAATGGCCCATTTCCTGACTTCCGGTGGGACTGGATGGCTCGTTTTTCGCCCTCCCCAAGCTCCAGAGGCTTTCTAGGAGCCTTAATTCATCCTTTCCTAAAATTTCGTAAGTAAGAAAGGCTGCATGAACTTCCAAGGAAATCGAATACGTTTCAGATGTCAAAAGAATTCGGCATACATTCCAAACATCAAACACTGAGTTGTGTTTATATGAAATTGCTGTGGAGACGAGATTCTGAAAATTGGCTTTGTTAAAAAGAAACAATTCCTGCCATTTTGCTTCCCTCCCCCCCCCATTCTTTTTAGGCTTTTACCCATGGGTGGGCTTCAAAAATATTTAGGAAGGGGTTCTGTGTGTGGTTGCTGAGTGGGTGTGGCCATGGTGGGCGTGGCCTAGTCAGCCTCGTGCACCATGGTGGGGGAGGTCATTTTTGCCCTCCCTGGGCTCCGGAGGCTTTCCTCACACCTCTGGGAGGGCAAAAATGGCCTCTCCAGGCTCTGGAGGCCATCTGGAGGCCAGAAACGGGCCCGAACTTCCAGTAGTTTTGCCCTCCCCGAGTCTCCATGCGTGCCCTGCACTTACCTACATCTAAAACGGGCTGCGTGGGGACTCCTGGGAGGGGAGGGGCAGGGCCACCCAGGAGTGGGATTTGGGGGTTCTCCGAATTGCACAGAATCTTAGCTAGAGGTTCTCCCGAACCCCTAGCAGCCACCCCTGCTTTTACCTGCACTTCTGTCTTTTTAAAACACCCAGGCAGGTTTTCAACGGTCTCATCCAAAGACAGTTGGAAGCCACAGTAGGAAGGATTCATAAGTATGATGCCTTCCAAAGAATCAAAATCTCTTATTCTCACTTCTCTGGCTTTCTACTTGGGGCAAAACATTATAAATCAGGTGAATTTTAAACTACTATTTAGGTATTTATATGTATTCCTCCTGAACTATCAACCACCGAGTATCTTTTTCCTCCCTTAATTTTGTTCTTCCATACATCCCTGGACAGATTCAACAGCCCTTTTGTATAAAGAAAATGTTGAAGCGATTAGTAAACTGGGTGGGGCTCAATGCAGATAATTTTATCTCCTTAATATCTCTTGCATGATGGCTAAAGAATGCAAAATCATTTTTTCCAAATTAAGAGCCAGCGTTTAATAGGAGGAAATGCTTTGAGGCCTCATATCTTATGACTGACTCTCAACATGCGCATATAAGAGGCCCCCGGAACTGCTGAATTTAATGTCACTAGCGAACAAAACTTTTCCAGCTGGGCCATAATCGTTGCGTTAAAGACAAGCTTGCCAAGCCAGAACTATTACTGCATTGCACATATGACATTTTGAGGCTCTCTCACACAAAGATTTATTTATTTTTTTGAATATTCAAAAGTCAGCGAATTGTGAGTGTGTTAGATCAGGAGTCCCCAACCCTTGTCGGGAACCGGGCTGAGTGAGTCATGGACAAGCAAGCAAACTTTCATCTGCATGTGTGCAGGATTTAGGTTGCACGTGCAAAACCATTCCCCCCACCCCCCTCCTGGTCCATGGAAGACAGTTTTTCTTCTGCAACGGGTCTCTGGAACTAGAAAAGTTGGGTATTAGATCATTTCCATTCCTATGTGAAATTATCGAACAATCTAAAGGGGACTTTCATCCCTATACAAACTCCCTTTTTTATGATCCTGTGACTGCTTAATTCAGGGCAGTGTCAGGGAGACAAATGGAGCTGAGCGTTTACTGGCCGGATGCCCTTCCTGATGCCTACACGGAGTTCACAGCAGATATTTTCTGTTTGTGTCCGGGAAGAGAAAAAACATTTGCTGCTACCTAGGATTGAATTCTCAACCTTTTGAGTAGAAGGCAAGTGCCTTTACCACGAGGCCATCAAGCCATTCATAGGGCTTTCACGTCTATACAGTATCTAAATTATATATACAAGGAGGGCCCTATTTCATCAGCGCGACTGTAACGACAGGCTCCCAATAGAGTGGCACAATCCTTCGGCATGTATAGTATGTATTGAGATGTTATCTAGTGTTATCTAGATGAGTGTGTTGCTGAATTTAGTATTTAGTATTTAAATTTAAATTTAGTATTTAAATGCATCTTCTACCGAAAAAAATGATTGATCCATTTTCTGTCCTTTGCAGTTGGAGTTGGAAATTGTGCAATACTGGACCAGATTTTGTCCTGCACATTTTCAGATAAATGTGGAGTTGAAAGGGACCTTGGAGTTCAATTCCCTGTCCAGGGCTGGATTTCTCAGATCATCCCAGACAAATGGCTATCCAACCTTTGCTTAAAAAAACCCCCCATAATAAAACATCCATGATGGAACGCGCAGGAGGCAGGCCAGGGGTGAAATGCTCCCGGTTTGGACCGGATCGTGCGATCCAGGAGCGATTGTGGCTGGTGGTTTGGCGATCCGGTAGCGATGGCGGAGCAAAGCTTTGCCTACCCGCCCGGGTGTCATTACTTCCTGGTTTTAACCAGGAAGTAATGTGTTTTCCACATTAGAAGGTCTGCACGCACATGTGATGTGCGTGTGCACTTCCGAACCGGTAAGGAAGGTAAGTAGATTTCACCCCTGAGGCAGGCTCTTTCGTTGCATCATAGCTGTCACAATTGAAAACTTATTTCAAATTGTAATCTCCTTCTTTAAACAACCCTCTCCCCACACAGTTCTTGTCCTGCCTTTAGGTGCTCTGGAGAATAAATTCACACCAACTTCTCCGGGCTCTTCACCGTGTTCCCATCTCTTCCAATATTTAAAGACCGCGATCATGTTTCCCCTTAGCTTCCTCTCCCTTAGATTTGCTAGGTAGACACCGATACTTTAACTATGAGTGGTGGTGGTACAGTGGTTAGAATGCAGCATTGTCAGCAGTTCGATCCTGACCGGCTCAAGGTTGACTCAGCCTTCCATCCTTCCAAGGTTGGTAAAATGAGGACCCAGATGATTGGGGGCAAGATGCTGACTCTGTAAAACTGCTTAGAGAGGGCTGTACAGTACTGTTGTGCCTCGTCCTCTTTCCCCACAGCCGGGGCCTTCTTATCTGCTTCCGAACGCTGAGGAATGTCCTAGCATGCCTCCCGGCCCCAGCCCTGGCTCCATGCCCAGACAGGCTGAAGAAGAAGAAGCGCCTCCAGCCCCCAGCCCTGGCTCCATGCCCAGGCAAACAGAGCAACTAGACCCCTCCCCCTCCCCCACAGCATGTGAACCTGAGGAAGGTCAATTACCAACAGCTGCAGACTGGAGTGACCCTGGCTTCAGGAGAATTGATAAGCGGCGTCAACAGAAGGAAGGGAGGGGCAGGCTGGGATAAGTGCTGAGTCATGGAGCCACACCCCATGGCCTATATAAAGGATCTGCTTTCTGGCATTCTCTGAGTCAGGCAAAGTCTACCTTATCTTGCTGAAGTCACTTTCTGGTCTCCTGCCTGCCTTGAGAACTTTGCTAGGACTTTGGCAGAGCTGCAGAGGCACGCCTGATTCGAATTTCCCTGACCCGGCCGTCAGCGGAGGAGTGGGACACGACAAGTACTGTGAAGCGGTATATAAATTAACTATTCAAAGGATTTAGTCTCCATGCCCCTCATGATCTTTCTTGCTCTTCTGTGTATCCTTTCCTGTTCCACAGCCTCTTGTATTGTGGCAACTAGAAGTGGGAACAATATTTTAGATGCAGTTTTTCTAGCACAGCATGGAGTGGAAATATCACTTCTTTGTGGCCTCAACACTATACTCCCGTGATGGCGAACCTATGGCATGCATGCCACAGGTGGCACCCAGAGCCCTATCTGTTGGCATGTGAGCGTTGCCCTAGCTCAGCTCCCGTGCACATGCACGCGCTGGCCAGCTGATTTTTGGGCCTTCTGGGGCCACTGGAAGTCGGAAAATGGGCCTCTTCTGGCCTCCAGAGGGCCTCCGGGTGGGTGGGGAAGGGCGTTTTTGCCCTCCCCAGGCTCCTAGAAAGCCTCTAGAGCCTGGGGAGAGTGAAAAATAGGCCTTCTGGTCCCACCGGAAGTCAGGAAATGGGCTGTTTCCAGCCTCCGGAGGGCTTCCGGGGGGGAAGGCCATTTTTGCCTTCCTTGGGCTCCTTGAAAGCCTCTGGAGCCTGGGGAGAGTGAAAAACAGGCCTTCCAGACTCACCAGAAGTCAGGAAATGGGACGCTTCTGGCCTCCAGAGTGTCTTCAGGGTGGTGGGGAAGGCCATTTTCGCCCTCCCCAGGCTCCTAGAAAGCCTCTGGAGCCTGGGGAGAGTGAAAAACGGGCCTTCCAGTCTCACCAGAAGTCAGGAAATGGGACGCTTCTGGCCTCCAGAGTGTCTTCAGGGGAGTGGGGAAGGCCATTTTCGCCCTCCCCAGGCTCCTAGAAAGCCTCTGGAGCTTGGGGAGGGCAAAAAACGGGCCTACCTGGCCCACCATGCCATTGCGTGCCAAAAGCGGGGGGGAGCATGGGGGGGGGTCACGCATGCATGTGCAGGGGTGGCGGGACGCATTGAATTATGGTTGTGGGCATGCATGTGTGACCCCCCCCCCTCTCCCCCCGCTTTTGGCACAGGACGGCAAAAAGGTTAGCCATCCCTGCTATACTCTGTTGCTCCAGTCCAAAATTGTATTAGATCTTCGACAGCTGCAGCACACTCCTGGGTCAGGTTCACTCTGCGGTCTACCAGATGTTTATTTATTTTTAAATTTTTTTATTATTTATTTATTTTGTCACAACAATATATGTAGGTATCATACAAAAAGATTATATAGTATATAAACACATATATGAGTAAATATAAGGAGGTATAAGCATATATATATATATAGGAAGAAGAAAAGAAAAACAATAGGACAGGAACGGTAGGCATGTTTGTGCGCTTATGCACGCCCCTTATGGTCCCCTTAGGAATGGGGTGAGATCAATATTAGAAAGTTTTTGGTTAAAGCTTTTGGGATTATGGGAAGAGACCACAGAGTCAGGTAAAGTATTCCAAGCACTGATGATTCTGTTACAGAAGTCATATTTTCCGCAATCTAGATTAAAGCGGTTGACATTAAGTTTAAATCTATTAGTTGCTCTAGTATTATTGCAATTAAAGCTGAAGTAGTCTTTGACAGGAAGGACATTACAATAGATGATTCTGTGAGTTAAGCTTAGGTCTTGTCGAAGGCGACGGAGTTCCAAGTTTTCTAAGCCTAGGATTTCAAGTCTGGTGGGATAAGGTATTTTATTGTTTTCAGAGGAATGGAGAACCCTTCTTGTAAAATATTTCTGGACACGTTCAATTGTATTGATGTCAGAGATGTGGTGAGGGTTCCAAACAGGCGAGCTGTATTCTAGAATTGGTCTAGCAAATGTTTTATATGCTCTGGTTAGTAGTGTGGTGTTTTTGGAAAAGAAGCTACGCAAGATTAGGTTTACAACTCTTAGAGCTTTTTTTGCTATGTAGTTGCAGTGGGCTTTGGCGCTTAGATCATTCGACATGAAAACTCCAAGGTCTTTAACGGGATGGGGGTCGTCTGTAAGGTAATGTCCATCTAGTATGTACTTAGTGTTTGGGTTCTTTTTTCCTATATGTAAGACTGAGCATTTGCTGGTTGAAATTTGGAGCTGCCAATTTTTAGACCAAGCGGTTAGATGGTCAAGGTCGTTTTGAATGATAGAAGTATTGTCTGTGGTGTTTCTCAGAAAGTACTCAGGCTGAGTGAGATACCTCCTGTTTGCAACTGTGCGCTTCATGTGAGTAAACCTGACAGACTTCATGTCTAAGCAGAGATTATCTTCCATCTCCTTATTATGGTGTCTTTTTCAGTGGAATTCAAACAAGGGTCTTTCAGTAGCAAGTTACGGGGTAATTGCAAAAATTGTTCAAAACATCTGTCAGGCAACAAGTTACGTGCCACGGAGCCTCCTATTTTCCCACTTAACCTTTTTCTGATTTTCATTTTTGATTTTCGCTTTTGACCTTTTCGAGGTCAAGGCAGACTTTTGAAACCAAGTAGGGTTTCATGTTTTTATAACATCAAAATAAACAAATAGCTCTCACCTCACAATCAGGAGGTTGTGAGTTCGATCCTAGGTAGCGGCAGTTATTTCTCTCTCTGGGCACAGTGAGTAATTATCTGTTGTGAACTCTGCATTGGCAACAGGAAGGGCATCCGGCTAGTAAATACTCAGTCCATTCAGTTGCCCCGACTCCACCCCAAAGTAAGGGATTATGGGGTCATTGAAAAACAAACAGATAAACAAATGCTTTATTTGTTGCATAAATATTATTGGGGTTTTTTCTTTTCAGTTTTGCAGACAAAGGTTTGATATCTTCTGTTCACAACTGCCTGCAAATTTGGAATTTGCAATCAAATTATTTCGTGATTTCTGGATTTAATTAAGACTTCAGGGTGTTGAAGTGTCATTCAGCCATATTTCCAGCAGGAGTTTAAACCTGAAACTCTACAAATATTGGAGTAAACTGTTATTCATCATCCTTTCTATGCTTGCTATGGCTACCAAGTGTTTGAGTCTAGCCACATCTGGGGAGTTGCTTGACCTCCTTCCCTGATTTTAAAAGAATAAATATATTTATCCGGCTTGTCAACCCAGAAAGTTAAATAACAGCTCTTATAATAATGATGATATTCATATTCATAAGGAAAAAGCAGTCTTACAGGTTCTGATTCTAATTTTCTTCTGGTTCTAACTGGTCAAATGCGGATTTCTGACTGGGTACCTCTAGAATTTCACGTATAGGGTTTAATATAGGGGTGGGCTGCTGGGGGTTTGCAGGGTTTCGGGAGAACCTCTAGCTAAGATTCTGTGCAGTTCAGAGAACCCCCAAATCCCACTCCTGGCTGGTCCCACCCCGCCCCTCTCAGGAGTCCCCACACGGTCAATTTTGGATGCAGGGCGCATCCGAAGGCTCAAGGAGGGCAAAAAATGGGCCTACTGGAAGTTCGGGAAGGCCGGAAATGGGCCTGTTTCCAGTCTCCAGAGGGCCTCCAGAGTCTGGGGAGGCTGTTTTCACCCTCCCGGAGACTCGAGGAAAGCCTCCAGAGCCCAGGGAGGGCAAAAATGCCCCCTCCGCTGTGATGCAGGAGGCTGTCTAGGCCACACCCACCATGGCCACGCCCACCCAGCAACCACTTGCTAAAACCCAGAGAACCCCTTGCTAAAATTTTTGAAGCCCACCCCTGGTTTAACAGTATTACAAAATAAAGCCATTATCAAGCCTGTTGTTTCTTTATTTTGTAGGCAGTTCTGATGACAGTTTGCTCTACTACATGTAACGACGTACGAGCAGATTACTTTGAGGCCAATACATGATTAAAATCATTTAAACACAGGAATACTGAAAAATAAACCCAGCAAGGTAGCCCGTTGAGAAAAGTCACACATTTCACAAAAGTAAGAACCGTTTACATGCAAGGTACTTTTCGTGAACGAGATAAAACAACTTTCTCTGGCATTTGAAGCAAAAACTTTGGGCACGATAGCTTATGATGAGCAAAGAATTATGTAAATTCCCAGAATGCCACAGTAGATAGATCCCTTGGAGTGAGTGAAGTATGCTATCAAAACACTTTTCTAAAATTTCAGACCTCCTTTAACACGTCGTGTGGATCTGCAACATGAAAATCCGACTAATTTCTCTGTTTTCCGCATGTCAGTGGCAATGCCAATTTTTCCTCCCCATTTGAACCACGGTGTGGAGTTGATTAATATTATGCGCATTATCCAGATCATTTAAAGAATGGTTTGCCAGAGATGAATGGTTTCCTGGTTTTTCATTTGGATAGCTTTATAATTCCCTCTATTTTGCAAGACATTTGATTATGGGAGTCAACATCCGTTCTATTTTTAATTTTCCTTTTTTTTTTTCCATTTAAAACATTTTATGTCCTGCTCTTAGCATTGCTGTTTCCCATAGAGATCTTAAAGCTTTGCTCAGTTTACAAATATAGTAGTCAAAAATAGTCTAATAACATCCTTAACATTTATTATCCTGATTGTATTTTGGAAGAAGTGTTCAGCCCTAAACAGTAGTACCGTGTTTCCCTGAAAATAAGACCCTGTCTTATATTTTTTTGAACCCCGAAATAAGCGCTTGGCCTTATTTTCGGGGAAGTCTTATTATTTTGGGGCGCGTGGAGCAAGATGGGGTTCCTCTTGCAGTCTTACCTGATTTCCAGCTCTGTCTCCCTAACCCTAACCAGAGGAAATGGTGGGGACCAGCTGCGCATGCACTTAAATATTTTCGGGGAGGGCTTATTTTCGGGGAAGGTTTATTTTCAGGGGAGGGCTTATTTTCAGAGTAACACGGTATACATTATAATATTTTTTTTAACTTAGGAAATTTGATGTGTGACATCAGAAAACATTTTCAATGCAAATGTATATATATTTCTTCTCAACATTACCATTTCTTACACTCTCTGGTTAAATAAGATTTGTAACAAAATAGTAAATATGGTTTTAATTCTAGGCAAAAGCCTCCTTTGTAATGCAGATATACATAAGCATCAATATTTTTTTGTCAATAGCAATAATATACAAATAAGATGCTAAGTGCAGGCCTTCATAAAAAAATCCATTTTGCTTTAAATATTAATTTATGTTCCTCTGTGTACATATCTCCTGTTCACAGTAACGTAGTATTATAAATATACTCTTAATCGTTTTCTCCATTAAAAACTAACCATAGCATAGAGGTGTGTAAGGTGATATGTGCATTTCTACACGGCCTTTATGGATGAATAATGTTACTTATGCCAAACTAGCTAATTCAGTTTTTCCAAAGCTAGAATCCTCTAGTTGTATTATGCTGTATTCCATTAGCATCTGAATATAGATCTTTTAAACATTTACTGTGTTTTTGATCTAAGTGAAATGTTAATACTTGTTGCAAGTCCATGTATGTTATGCTACACGCTAAATAAATAGAATAACTGTTTTTCCCGTCACGCCAAGATCTGTAGTCTTATACATCTAGGGTGTGTTGAGCTGGGGAAAATGTTTTTTTGTTTTGTTTTTTTAAGAATAGCTTTTAAAAATTAGGCAAATATATGAACTCTTTTGAAGGAAATATCAAATGTCCCGTTCCCCCCACAGCGTTCCAAAAATGAGTAATTCTGACTAAGTGGACAAAATGTGCTATCGAGTTGGAGAGTAAATAGAGCGTGCAGAAGGACGGCTCTTTAAAGAAGTAGTAGTAGGGAATGTTCAGGCTCAACCCAGGAATTAGCAATCTGAACTCCTCAGATTTTATGACCTTCGGGTTCCTCACTTCCAATGGCTTTTACAGTCGCCCAATGTGTTGGGCTCTATGTTCCTGCGGCCACCTGATCTTCATCTTTGTTAAGAGAATCAAAAGAAATGCCGACTGAAACGTTCAGAGATGGTTTAAACGGGGGAAGATCTGTGTTTGAGGTCCTGTACATCATTCACGAGTGTTTTAATTGGGCTGTTAACACAGTTGGGCGCCATCTTGATTCCAGCAGTCTATGTGATCACTCCCAAGTCAGTCGTAACCTCTACAGCCTCTTGTATAGATAAAGGGCCAGGCTGACCTGAGTTTGGGAACACCCCACAAATGTGCAACACCATTAATAATGAAGAATGGTTGCAGGAACTGGGTATGTCTAGTTTAATGAAAAGAAGGGCCAGGGGAGACATGATAGCAGTGTTCCAATATCTCAGGGGCTGCCACAAAGAAGAGGGAGTTGGGCTGTTCTCCAAAGCACCTGAGGGCAGGACAAGAAGCAATGGGTGGAAACTAATCAAGGAGAGAAGCAACTTAGAACTAAGGAGAAATTTCCTGACAGTGAGAACAATTAATAAGTGGAACAACTTGCCTCCAGAAGTTGTAAATGCTCCAACCCTGGAAGGTTTTAAGGAGAGTTTGGATAACCATTTGTCTGAAGTGGTGTAGGGTTTCCTGCCTAGGCAAGGGGTTGGACTAGAAGATCACCAAGGTCCCCTTCCAAATCTGTTATTCTATTCTATTCTATTCTATTCTATTCTATTCTATTCTATTCTATTCTATTCTATTCTATTCTAATCTTGGGAAAATGAACTAATTCACTGTCCACTGTCACTTTTCCTGCTACAAATCGGAAGAGTGTTACCTCTGGAGCTGTGAAGCTAAATACTAAAAACATACGAAGAACGGTTGCAGGAACTGGGTATGGCTAGTCTAGAGAAAAGAAGGACTAAGGGTGACGTGATAGCAGTCTTGCAGTATTTGAGGGGCTGCCACTAAGAGGAGGGAGTCAACTTACTTTCCAAAGCACCAGAAGACTAGACCAGAAATAATGGATGGAAACTAATCAAGGAGAGAAGCAACTTGGAATTAAGGAGAAACTTCCTAATAGTGAGGACAATTAACCAGCGGAAGGGCTTGCCTTCAGAAGTTGTAGGTTCCCCATCACTGGAGATTGGGCTCCATCACTTAAGAAGAGATTGGGCAGCCACTTGTTTCAAATTGTATAGGGTCTCCTACTTGAGCAAGGGGGTTGGACTGGAAGACCTCCAAGGTCCCTTCCAGCTCTATTCAGACCGAAGAAGATGGTGTCCTGATTGCAGCAATTCTCACCTTGGCCTGCTTCCCAACTCTAAAATTTGTCATCTCACTACTACTGTCACTGGGTTATCTCACGCCATCGACGCCCCCACACCCAATCCTCTTCAGCCGCTCCAAGGAGCAACTTTTGCCGCTCTTCGTTCCCAAAAGTCAGCGATATCGCTCCCAATTGGCAGTAAAAAGCGAATGTTGATCGAGAAGAACAGATGTGAAGGGAAAAGTCCATTGCTGGCTTGCTTTTCACACTCTCATGTTGGCTCAGTGGAAGGCTGGGATAGCGACAGCCGTGCAGGATTGTGGTGGATTGTGCACCTGCAGCAGGAGCAGAGGGTGGGGGCTGGGAGGAGGAGGAGTATTTTGCCAACTCAGAGGCTTCCCAGAAAGAGGCCCAGATTAAGAGGCTGCATAGTCCCACAGCTGGATGTGGGAAGGAGGGAAGAGGTTCAAGGTAGCCCTACCCTAGAAGAGGGGAGGTCAAACTCGATTTCATTGAGGGCCGCATCAGGGGTTGTGTTTGACCTTGGAGGCCCCGGGTGGAGGCAAGCTCGACATCACTCATTGAGGCTCGGTTTTTGGCCACGACAGCCTCCTTCAGTCCTCTGCTGGCGAAAATGGAGTTTAGGGATGCTGTCGCAGACGAAAACGGAGCCTACAGCCCTCCCAACCTCCGTTTTCACTGACAGAGGCACCACGGGCCGGTCCTTCACCGTTTCCAGGGCGGGACCACGGAGCCAGATCTAAGCACCCTGCAGGCCAGATGTGGCCAGCGGGCCTTGAGTTTTGATATCCTGCCCTAGAATCTCTCAGGATATATTTAATAGGCTATAGAACAGAGGTCTCCAATCTTGGTCCCTTTAAGACTTGCGGACTTCAACTCCCAGAGTCCCTCAGCCAGCAAAGCTGGCTGAGGAATTCTGGGAGTTGAAGTCCGCAAGTCTTAAAGGGACCAAGGTTGGAGACCCCTGCTATAGAAACTTTGGCAAGATTCTGTCCATCGGACGCAAGCAAATAAAAGATTGGATTGGATGGTGCATCGTTGTCCCATCTTTGGACTTGAGCCTGACCTTCAGCTTCGCAAAACTACTGCTCACATTTTAATTGTACAGGTAGTCCTCGGTTTACGACCACAAAGTGAGCCCAACGTTTTTGCCGGGCTAAGCGAAACATTTCTGAAGTGAATTGGCCCCATTTTACGACCGTTCTGGCCACAGTTGTTAAGTCAATCGCTGCAGTTGTTAACAACGGAGTCGTTACGTGAATCTGCCTTCGACGTTGACTTTGCTTGTCACGTGACCCCAAGACACTGCAACCGTCATATGTACATGCCAGTGGCCAAGCATCTGAATTTTGATCACATGACCACGGGGATTCTGCAACAGTCTTAAATGTACTTAGTGCTCTTTTAACTTTGAACGGTCACTAAACGAACTGTTGTAAATTGAGGATTACCTGTATTGTTGAGACTACATAGAATTACCCTATGACAGGTTACTTTTCACCTTAATGTGACCGCTGTTGATCTAAATGTGATATGTTAAATTATTGTTTTCCTTCTCTATAAGCATAAATATAGTTTGGGGATTATTTCCTCTCCTATTGAAAAAAAACACCTCCAATTTTTTTAAATCTAGAACTGGAAATACTTAATTAAGCCACAGTAATTTAAGTTCGTTTAATTGTCCTTGTTTTCAAACGTCATGATAAACATCTGCAGATTGTTTTCAGTGACACTTAAATTGATCTAATCCTGTCTAAGTGAATCCTAACTGTTAACATACATTCATATTTGAAGAGTTTGGCATAATTGTTACGATAGATTTCATGTGCAAAGCTCGATAGACTCATTAGAAATGACAATAGCATCTAGTGGAATGTAACCTTTCTGGATCATAATCAACCATCTCAGATTCATGCATCCAATAAAGTCAACTGTAACCCATGAATTTTTATACTACAGCAAACATTATCGCATTTTAGAATAAAATTATAAAAACGTACTACGATAATACACTATAAATGCTAAAATTAGTTAAGGTGCTCCAAGATTCTTCATGGCATTTACTAAAACAAAACAAAACAAAACGAACAAATGCAGCTACTCTTCTGCAAACTATTTAGACATATAAAGAAAAGTGACAGTGGCAATGCATAATTTGTCATCTATAAAAATATAACCTCTATTATTTACACAGAAAAGCACAGTCACAAAGTGATGGAGATGTTTCTCGCCTTGGAAAGCGTGGCAAGGCAGTTTAGTTTCACTGGCTTTGAAAATAATGGTTAAGTCACATTGACATGCAGCATTTTCTCCAAAAACTCAAGACACTGTGGAATGGGGCCTTCCCTCATATTATCCCAACAACAACTTTGTAAAGTAGACTGAGCCAAGAGACTGGGGGTGCAAAAAACCCCACCACTAATTGAATTTATCACTATCTTTCTGGAATTAAAATGGGGGCATTTAGACTTTGGGTTTAAATGCCTTTAATTATCTGCATTTTTTCCTAGGAGCAGATAATGGAACCGGATTACTGGAATGCCTTCAAAATTACTGTGTCAAAATTGAGCCTAAATCCAAATTCAGAAAATGTATGAGGATGAAGTATTATTTGGTCCAAACATACAAGTCTTTGTATATACCAAGGGTCTCCGAACTTGGCATCTTTAGACTAGAATCAGTTGGAAGGGACATTGGAGGTCTTCTAGTCCATCCCCCTATTTAAGTAGGAGAACCTATATCATTTCAGATAAGCGACTGTCTAGATTCTTCTTAAAAACATCCAGGGAGGGAAGGGAGGGAGGGAGGGAAAAAATTAAAAGAAAGAAAGAAGAAAGAGAGAGAGAGAGAGAAAGAAAGAAAAAAGAAAGAAAGAAAGAAAGAAAGAAAGAAAGAAAGAAAGAAAGAAAGAAAGAAAGAGAAGGAAGGAAGGAAGGAAGGAAGGAAGGAAGGAAGGAAGGAGAAAAGAAAGAAAGGAAGAAAGAAAGAAAGATTTATCCACGATGGAGTGCTTTAAGCCTTGTGGACTTCAACTCCCAGGATTCTGAGCCTTTCGCCATGGGTGGCTGGGGAATTCTGGGAATCGAAGTCCACAAATGTTAGAATTTGCCAAGTTTGGAGACCTTTCTGGTGTATACCATCATGAATTTGGTCAGAAAAAGAAGTCTGGTGGATTTTGGAAGAGGAATGCTTGCAAGAGGAAGAGATTTTTTTTTATTTTTTTTTAAAAAAAAGGGAAATGTAACAGAATATTCTTAAATTGCATTCAAATTCTGAGGCGAAAGTGCCAAGATTGGACAAAAGGATTTTGGGAGCGGGGAAAGGAATTCATGGCAAAAATGTTTTGGGCCTCATCATCATTTTAACCTTCCTAAAAGCTTTTCTGTAGCCGTTCATGTTCTGATCGGACACTTCAGGCCACGTGGCCCAAAAAATGCCATTGCGGACACCTTTATATTTCTTGCTGTAATATTTGCCGTTGAGATTCGCAGCCAGACAAGCATCAAACCACCATCCGGAGCTATAATACGCTCCGCAGTTGCCTGTAGCGTACTGGTCATTGTCTCTATCCGGGGTGCTGAAGAACTTTTGGTCGTGGTTGTAGCGTTTGCTGAAGTTCAAGGAGTCGCCGGCGGTGCCCGTGTAGGTGCCGATGGTTAACCGGTATTTGAGATACTCGTTGGCGACGTAGAACTGGTCGTAGGTGGCGTATTCTCGGACGCCGTTGAAATCTTCCAGCTCGATCCTCAGCTGCATCTGCTTGCTTTTGGTCAGGAGGTGAATTTTGTCGTTCCCTAGCCAGAACTCCTTACTGTTTCCAAAGCCGTTCTTGTAGGCCTCCCAGGTTCGGTTGAAGGAGACGCTGCCATCCTGGCGCATCTGGAACACGGTCCAGCCCCCTCCAAAGGACTCCATGTCGCAATAAACCTCAAAGCTATGGTTTCTGGGATCCGGGGTGATTTTGTAGATGCCGTTCTGGCGGTTTCCGGCGGCGAAATAATTGGAACAGTCTCCTTGAAGAAGCTGGATGCCTGGAGAGAGGGAGACGGACTGTTAAACACAAGTGACAGGCATATTTTGACTTCTCTAGCATAGCACCAAAGGATGCAGTTGTAAGGAGATTGTATTTCCAAAAAAAGAGAGAAATTTTAAAATTGGTGTTATCATACAGTCATTGCGATCTTCCTCCATTCCTTCCTTCCTTCCTTCCTTCCTCCCTCCCTCTCCTTGCTTCCTCCCTCCCTCCATTCCATCTTCCCTCCCTCTTATCTCTCTACCATCTCCTTTAATAAAATACCTTACAGTCATTGAGATCTCCCTCCTTTCCTTTCCCTTCCTTCCTTCCTTCCTCCCTCCCTCCCTCTACCATTTCCTTTAATAAAATACCTTAGACTTAGTCATTGAGATCTTCCTCCCTCCCTCCCTCCCTCTATCTCTCTCCCATCTCCTTCAATAAAATACCCTACAGCCGTTGAAATCTCCTTTCCTTTCCTTTCCTTTCCTTTCCTTTCCTTTCCTTTCCTTTCCTTTCCTTTCCTTTCCTTTCCTTTCCTTTCCTTTCCTTTCCCTCTCTTCCTTTCCCTTCCCTTCCCTTCCCTTCTCTTCCTTTCCTTTCCTTTCCTTTCCTTCCTCCCTCCCTCCTCCTCTACCATCTCCTTCAATAAAATACCCTACAGCCATTGAGATCTCCTCCTTTCCTTTCCTTTCCTTTCCTTTCCTTTCCTTTCCTTTCCTTTTTTTTCTTTTTCTTTCCTTTCCTTTCCTTTCCCTCTCTTCCCTTCCCTTCCCTTCCCTTCTCTTCCTTTCCTTTCCTTTCCTTTCCTTCCTCCCTCCCTCCCTCCCTCCCTCTACCATCTCCTTCAATAAAATACCCTACAGCCATTGAGATCTCCTCCTTTCCTTTCCTTTCCTTTCCTTTCCTTTCCTTTCCTTTCCTTTCCTTTCCTTTCCTTTCCTTTCCTTTCCTTTCCTTTCCTTTCCTTTCTTCATCTTCCTCTCCTCCTTCCTTCCTTCCTTCCTTCCTTCCTTCCTTCCTTTCTCCCTCCCTCCCCCCCCTCCCTCTACCATCGCCTTTAATAAAATACCCTACAGCCATTGAGATCTGCTACAAGAACTCTTAGAGGCAAAGATTTTTATCATAACCTTTCTTAGGACTATGCGACCGTTCTAAAGATTTACAGCAGCTGTTCTCAGCATCTGTGCAATGGCTTTTTCTGGGTGGAGTTGGAGAAGAGCTGGCCTCGTGATTTTTTCTACTGTCCTTTTAGAGAAAACAGATGGGTTTATTTCTAAAAAAGGTAACTGAAAGTTGCCAAGGTTGAAGACCCCTGATTTAAAAGGACAGTGATTTCCTATAACAGTGGCATTGCGTAACTTTTTGGTTTTGGCACCAAACAGGAATGTAACACTTTATATTCTTTTTTGTTTAAAAAAAAAAAAAAGCTCTTCCAGCTGTTTCCCAGTTATTATAAATTATTTAGGTCATTGGCATTTAATGTCATTATGTCATTGAAATAAGCAAGACAATTCACGCGGTCCTGGATTCTTAATTTTTTTTTTTACACAAATTTTGTTAATGGGCAGCATGTCATTTATATCTTATAGAGCTCAAGAACCGTTGATCCTGTGATCAAAATCCAGATGCTTGGCAAGCGGTTCACACTTATGACCGTTGCAATGTCCCAAGGTCACACGATTCCCTTTTGCAAACTTTTGACGATGGAAAGCCAGATTCACTTAACAACCGTGTTACGAACTCACCAACTGCAGCGATTCCAACAGCCGTGGCAAGAAAGGTCGCAAATGGGGCAAAACTTGTGTGTCAGCTGTCTCACTTAACAACAGAAATTTGGGGCTGGACTGTGGTCGCAAGTGGAGGACTATCTGCACTGGCAAGACCAACAGAATGGTTACAGAATGAGAATTCTAGTGGCCAATGAAAGTAGTTTTATTAAATTTGCCCCATTTCAGTACCATGGACTCCTGGGTCCTGGATTTCAGGCGAACTCTATAAGTAACCATATTTGAGGTCTCGTGGTTCGAAAATTTGGCAATTAATATTGATTTACTTGGGAAGACTAGACTATGTTAGCAAAAACACTGTGGCAGGAAGCCCATGTTGCATCAAACGTTACTGAGTCATCATAGCAGACCTAATTCTAACCACTGGCATGTGTAATTTAACAAAATCTTGACCACAGATTGACCGTTCCTGTGGTCTGTCAATTCTAGAAGAAGGGTTGGGGAATCCAGCACAGCATACTGGTTTATTGAGAAATACAGAAAACACCCACCCAGTTCACCTGGGCTTCAGGTAGAGGTGGTTTTAAATGCCAATTGTAGTCAACACACCTGGTTTTTAAACAGCTGCACTGGACTTGTGGCCGGTAAGGTCTTATAATAGAATAGAATAGAATAGAATAGAATAGAATAGAATAGAATAGAATAGAATAGAATAGAATAGAATTTTATTGGCCAAGTGTGATTGGACACACAAGGAATTTGTCTTGGTGCATATGCTCTCAGTGTACATAAAAGAAAAGATACGTTCATCATTTACAACACAATTGATGGTCAATATATCAATATAAATCATAAGGATTGCCAGCAACAAGTTATAGTCATACAGTCATAAGTGGAAAGAGATCGGTGATGGGAACTATGAAACGATTAATAGTAGTGCAGATTCAGTAAATAGTTAGGAATGTTATAGGTGCAGTGAAAACCCTTTCCCCACACTTATACACTTAGACTTAAGTACTGCTTACACTTAACTTAGATTTAGACATTGTTGTGGTCCGCCAGCACCCTGCGGAGCTGGCAACCGAGTCGGACAGCAATGAGGCTGAGGAAGAACATGGGCCAGTCCTGGAGGCTGGGGAAGGCCCGGATGAGGGCTCTGCGTCATCGGCAGAGATGGGGCCAGGGCCATCGGGGAGTGATGTGCAGACTCCGGAGCCTCCAGAGATTAACAGTAGTGAGGCAGAGGAACAGGAGGAGCCTGTTCCTAATGCACGCATGAGAAGAGCTGCCAGAAGGCAAGAGCAGCTCAAGCAAAGAGGACAACTCGGGAGTAGGGCCAAGAGAAGATTGGCCCCTCCCATAAGGCTTAAAACAGACCAGCAACAGCGTTTGGGCTTTGCTGGAAAACAACGTTGATAGCTTTGTCTTGTTGCATTTGTTTCGTATCGGTGTCGTCTGAACTTTTGCCAAGAAAGGCCTTTGGCACTTTGCCTAATTGGACCAAGGTTGGTGATAGGACTGAGGAATTGTGTTGGGAGGAATTTGCTTTAGTTTAGTTGGACTATGCTGAGAAAGAGTTAATTCTCAGCTGTTCTAATAAAGTTGGTTTGTTTTTACACTGACTGAGTTTCCTACTACTTACTTGGGCCTGGGTCACAACAGACATATACACACAGCTAGTCCTTGACATACGACCACAACTGAGGCCAACATCTATATGTTAAGCGAGAATTTCTTAAGGGAATTTTGCCCCATTGTACAACATTTCCTGCCATGGTGGTTAAATGAACCGCTGCAGTTGATAAGTTAGCAATGTGGCTGTTAAGTGAATCTGGCTTCCCCGTTGGCTTTGCTTACAAAAGAAAGTTCCCCAAAGTGATCACATGACCCCAGAACGCTGCCACGGTCATAAGTATGAACCAGTTGCCGAGCATCTGAATTTTGATCGCACGATGACGGGGAAGCTGCAAAGATCGTAACTCTGAAAAACGTTTTTGAGTGCTGTTGTAACTTTGAGCGGTTTCACTAAATCAACTGTTGTAAGTCGAGGACTACCTGTATACTACATAGGTTAACTTTGTATACCACTTTATAGCCCTCTCTAAGCGGTTTACAGAGTCAGCATATTGCCCCCCAACAAACTGGGTCCTCATTTTATCGATTTCGGAAGGATGGCAGACTCTCTGCGGCTACACAAACATTCATTGCATGTATCCGTCCCAGGGGCTGTAGTTTGAGGACCCCTGATTTAGTGCAATATAAAAAATGCAAATAATTCTTCTGTGGACCACCAAAATTTTCTCACGGACCACCGGTTGCTGACCGCTGGACTAGAAGGCCTTTGAGTCCACTCCCAGCCCTAGGAAAAAGTGATGATATATTTATTCCTAAACAACCTTACACTGTTTGGGAGGTTATGCCAGTGGCGACAATTTATTCCTGGACCAGATATTTCTTTGCAATAAAACCTGAGTTTTATTAACCGTAAAACATACTTTGGGACATAAATATTTCTGTCTGCTTCGGAGGATAATAATCCGAACTGTCAACGGAATTCTTAAGTTGTTCCTTGCTTTACTGTAATGTAACCAATTTAAAATGTTACATTTCTTGGAAAGAAGCTTGGAAAAAGAATTATCTGAAAGCCAAAATAGATCACGTTTGAATGCCAACTGCCATCATTTTACGAAAGGGTTTTGGTTTTTTTGCGTGCGTGAAACTGCATAGCTGGAAGGAAATGGCCTACAAAACAATACCTCATTTTACACTGCTTATAGTATGAAATTTTGCCAAGATTCCACTCTTGGTATATGATGTGCCATCTATTTAGAAAATATGATTTTTCACTACGTCGATGCAGATAATTGCAGCTGAAGCATTCCATCATTTGGGCCTTCCCTTATATATAACACTATAGCAGCCCTATAACATATGGCGAGCACTTGAATCGCTTTTTAAAATAGTTCAAAACAATATTTCAATGATGAAGCTTTTAATTTTTTGAGGGGTTTTTTTTTGGAAAAGTTCACATGCTTCACATCACGATTCACGTCGTTCCAGTTTAAAACGGAGGCATTTCACCAATACGTTAGAATCAATATTCTGAAGATAAAGCTGAAAACAATATGGGGGGGAAAAAAGGACAGATAAAATATTATTCGGGTGTTCCGGTCCCATCGTAAATGGTTTGGAAAATTCATCTCTTTCCTTTCACTCTTAAAACCCCAACCCAACCTAGAATGCGATCTTCACCCTTGCTCCTCTTCCAAAAACGGTGGTTCCTTAATATTTCATCTGCCCTTGGTGCTTGTTTTGCAGATGTTTCATTACCCAACTAGGTAACATCATCAATGCTAGTGAGGAGTGAGGTTTGCTCTCAGTTTATATTCTAGTGTCTTCCCTTGCCAGGGTTGATTGGGATAATTTTAGAGATTCTTTGGTTGGGCTGTTTGCTGTTGACTTTTTTTTGGGGTGGGGGGCAGTTTTTCAATTGGGTTATTTTTTTACTTGATTGTTGGTCTGATGTTAACCTTGGAATTAATCTATGCTGATCTGGGTGCCGATTGCTGGTGGGTCTTTTTGTTCCCCTTTTTGGCTCAGTAGATTGTCTCTTTTGCATAGTCCAGGGGTCGGCAACCTTAAACACTCAAAGAGCCATTTGGACCCGTTTCCCACAGAAAAGAAAACACCGGGAGCCACAAAACCTCAGTGGGCGTGGCCAACTCGACATCACTCACTTTCACCAGTCACATGACACCCCCCTAGCCACACCTACCATTAGGGCAGAGAACAACGGGAACCACAAAACCCTTTTGACATCTCTCTCTCTCTCTCTCTCTCCCTCCCGCCCCTTCCCTCTCTCTCCCCCCCTCTCTCTGTATCTCTCTATGTCTCTCTCTCTCTCCCCCCCCCTCTGTATCTCTCTGTCTCTACCCCAGCTGCTTCTCCATCTTCCGCTGTCGCCAGTGGTGGGATTCAAATAATTTAACAACCGGTTCTTTGACCTAATGACCAGCTGGGTAGGCGTGGCTCGGTGGTCATGTGACCGTGTGGGCGTGGCCAACTCAACGTCACTCACGTTGATGAGGTGCTTCGCTTTAGCTGTTACAATGTAACAAGGGTTAACCCGAGAGGCAGTTTCTGTAAGCCGGGCAATAAAGATTAGGCTAGAAACACCATCAGAATGTTTCCTTCCTGCCTTCCTTACAGGATTAGCCCTGTAAAGTGGAAAAAAAGCAAAATAAGATTTCTTCCAACAACCGGTTCTCCCGAATAGGTGCGAACTGGCTGAATCCCACCACTGGCTGTCACCCTTACCTTCTCAGGCCAAGTGAGGAGTGACTGGGAGGGGAGGGGCCAGCCAGTGGTGGGATCATCCAACTGGGAGCCACAGCAGAGGGCCCAAAGAGCTGCACACGGCTCCAGAGCCACAGGTTGCAGACACCCGGCATAGCCTATAGATATTGTTAACGTCTATGTGTTTATCGATGGCTAATTTGTCAGACTGCCAGGCTTCTAGAAATTCCCAAGTGTTTTCAGACGTGCCTTGGTCTAAGATTGTCACATTTTTCCAGGTGAAACTGTAGTTAAGTCTTATCTACCTTATGGGGATAAAAGAACTGCCATTATCAACCCGAGAACGCTAACATCAACAGGAGAACTACCCTTGCAATAAAACCAAGTTCATATTTTTCAGTTTCTACCCATGAGTGCATTTTTAACCATTTTAAGACTTGTGGATTCCAGCTGGATGTCTGAGTAACTGTGGGAATTCAAATTATGGGGTGACATCAGGGGGTGAAATCCAGCAGGTTCTGACAGGTTCTGAAGAACCGGTAGCGGATATTTTGAGCAGTTTGGAGAATCGGCAAATACCATCTCTGGCTGGCCCCAGAGTGGGGAGGGAATGGGGATTTTGCAATATCCTTCCCCCAGGAGTGGGGAGGGAATGGGGATTTTGCAATATCCTTCCCCCAGGAGTGGGGAGGGAATGGGGATTTTGCAGTATCCTTCCCCTGGAATGGGTTGGGAATGGAGACTTTGCAGTATCCTTCCCCTAGAGTGGGGTAGAAATGGAGATTTTGCAGTATCTTCCCTTGCCAAGCCCACCAAGCCACACCCACCAAGCCGCATAACGCCCACAGAACTGTTAGTAAAAAAAATTGGATTTCACCCCTGGGTGACATGATAGCCCTATTCCAGTATTTGAGGGGCTGCCACAAAGAAGAGGGGGTCAAATTATTCTCCAAAGCACTTGAAGGCAGGACAAGAAACACTGGATGGAAACTAATCAAAGAGAGAAGGAACCTGGAATTAAGGAGAAACTTCCTAACAGTGAGGACAATTGACCAGTGGAAGGACTTGCCTTCAGAAGTTGTGGGCGCTCCATCACTGGAAGTTTTTAACAAGGGACTAGACAGTTATCTGAAATGGTATAGGTTCTCCTGTTTGAGCAGGGGGCTGGACTAGAAGACCTCCAAGGTCCCTTCCAGCTCTATTCTATTCTCACAAGCCTTCATGTTCCCAAGTTTGGAGACCCCTTGGCGTAGTCAAGACGAGGATTACCAGCAATGCTCGCTAAAGGATTGGTAGGTACATTCTTGACTTGACAGTATAATAACTTTAATACTGTACGGCAGGGGTTTCCAAACTTGGCAACTTTAAAATTCAGTGTAGAGAAAAGTAAAGTCTTACACTTAGGCAAGAAAAACCAAAAGCAACGGGGGAGAAACCAGGCTTCGTAGCAGTAACTGTGAGAGGGATACTGGAGTCTTAGTGGACAACCAATTAAATATGAACCAAGGGTGTGCAGCAACAGCCAAAAGAGCCAATGCAATCCTAAATTGCATTAACAGAAGGATACAATCAAGATCAGGTGAGGTACTAATACCACTCTATAAAGCCTTAGTAAGACCACACCTAGAATGCTGCATCCAGTTTTGGTCACCACACTATAAAAAAAAGATTGAGTTGAGACTCTAGAAAGAGTGCAGAGAAGAGCAACCAAGATGATTAGGGGACTGTAGGATAAAACATATGACAAATGGATGCAGGAATTGGCTAGTCTAGTGAAGAGAAGGACCAGGGGAGACATGATAGCAGTCTTCCAATATTTGAGGGGCTGCCACAGAGAGGAAGGGGGTCAAGCTATTTTCCAAAGCACCCAAAGGCCAGGCAAGGAATAATGGATGGAAACTGATCAAGGAGAGATTCAACCTAAAAATAAGAAGAAATTTTCTGACAGCGAGAGCAATCAACCCATGGAACAGAAGTTGCCTTCAGAAGTTGTGGGAGCCTCATCACTGGAGGCTTTCAAGAAGAGACTGGACTGCCATCTGTCAGAAACGGTGTAGGGTCTCCTGCTTGGATGGGGGAGGTTTGGACTAGATGACCTACAAGATCCCTTCATCTCTATTAAACTATTAATTCCCCAGCCATCGTAGCTGGCTGAGGAATTCTAGGAGTTGAAGTCCACCAGTCTTAAAGTTGCCAAGTTTGGAGTTCCCCCTGCATTAGTTGGACCTGATTTAGCCCTGGCTGGTAGCAGGGCTAACTGGGGAAATTACAACTGGTCTCCCACTTGGTATCAACAGCAAAGGATGCTCTCATCCAACCTAATAAGATGTAGACGAAGATAGCTGTATTTTATAGAGTGTATTGTCAGCCCCTGGAGGAAGTCGGCAATAAATGGTGCCTTTGTATTTTTCCCTCTGTTGTTGATCCAAATGTCTACAAAAATTGTGAGCTTTGTACCCGAGTCCTAAATCCTTTCACATAAACAGAAAAATCTATACTCTTTAAGTGCTGATCGATGCTGCTGCTCACCTGAGCTAATACAGGTAGTCCTCGCCTTACAACTGTTCACGTAGCGACCGTTCCAAGTTACGGACGGCAGTGGAAAAAGTGATTTATGACTGTTTTTCACAGTTATGACCATTGCAGCGATCAGGTGATCCGAATTCAGATGCTTATCAATTGATTCATATTTATGACGGTTGCAGTGCCCTGGGGATCCTAGGACCCCCGGGGCACTGCAACCGTCATAAATATGAATCAATTGATAAGCATCTGAATTCTGATTTTGTGACCTTCTCACACAGGGGTGTTAAACTCGCGGCCCGTGGGCCAGATGCATCACATTCAGCCACCACCATCCAACTCAGTTTAGCGAAGGGGGAAAAAGTCCTGATACGTCACATGACGCTACTGTGACGATGCAAGTTTGATACCCTTGTTCTAACAGGCAAAGTCAACGGGGAATCCAGATTCGCTTAACAACCGTGTTACTAACTTAATAACTGCAGCGATCCGCTTAACAACCGTGGCGTGAAAAGTTGTAAAACAGAGCAAAATTCACTTCAGAAATGTCTCACTTAGCAACATACATTTTGGCTCAATTACGGTCGTTAAGTCGAGGGCTACCTGTAATAATATTTGATTTCGCTCCTAATTTCTTCAGCCAGCCATAGCCATCTGCTGCTTTTCTCACCGTTTAGAGGTGCCCTCATTCCAAAAAGAACAAGGTTGAATTAACCTTGTTAATTGTGGAACAACTTGCCTCCAGAAGTTGTGAATGCTCCAACACTGGAAGTTTTTAAGAAGAGGTTGGATAACCATTTGTCTGAAGTGGTGTAGGGTTTCCTGCCTAAGCAGGGGGTTGGACTAGAAGACCTCCAAGGTCCCTTCCAACTCTGTTGTTCTATTCTATTCTACTCTTGAGAAACTGAACTAATTCACTTTTCCTGATACAAATTGGAAGAGTGTTACCCCTGGAGCTGTGAAGCTAAATGCTAAAAACATACGAAGAACGGTTGCAGGAACTGGGTATGGCTAGTCTAGAGAAAAGTAGGACTTAGAGTGACGTGATAGCAGTCTTGCAGTATTTGAGGGGCTGCCACTAAGAGGAGGGGATCAACTTATTTTCCAAAGCACCAGAAGACAAGACCAGAAATAATGGATGGAAACTAATCAAGGAGAGAAGCAACCTGGAATTAAGGAGACACTTCCTAATAGTGAGGACAATTAATCAGCGGAAGGGCTTGCCTTCAGAAGTTGTAGGTGCTCCATCACTGGAGGCTTTTAAGAAGAGATTGGGCAGCCACTTGTTTCAAATTGTATAGGGTCTCCTACTTGAGCAGGGGGTTGGACTGGAAGACCTCCAAGGTCCCTTCCAGCTCTATTCAGACTGAAGCAGATGGTGTCCCGATGACAGCAACTCTCACCTTGGCCTGCTTCCCAGCTCCTAAGATTTGTCATCTCACGACTTGTCACTGGGTTATCTCACGCCATCGACGCCCCCACACCCAATCCTCTTCAGTTGAACCCTAACCTAACCTAACCTAACCTAACCTAACCTAACCTAACCTAACCTAACCTAACCTAACCTAACCTAACCTAACCCTATTCTATTCTATTCTATTCTATTCTATTCTATTCTATTCTATTCTATTCTATTCCAGGGGTCTCCAACCTTGGCAACTTTAAAACTTGTGGACTTCAATTCCCAGAGTTCCTAAACCAGCTTTGCTGGGAGTTGAAGTCCACAAATCTTAAAGTTGCCAAGGTTGGAGATCCCTATTCTATTCCATTCCATTCCACATTTTCTATTCTATTCTATTCTATTCTATTCTATTCTATTCTATTCTATTCTATTCTATTCTATTCTATTCTATTCTATTCTATTCTATTCTATTCTATTCTACCCTACCCTACCCTACCCTACCCTACCCTACCCTACCCTACCCTACCCTATTCTATTCTATTCTATTCTATTCTATTCTATTCTATTCTATTCTATTCTATTCTATTCTATTCTATTCTAACCTTTCTTCCGTTACTCTTAGGTAGGTGTCAACCCCCAAATCCTGGCTGCTTTATAACTTGGTTCAACAACAATTCTCAACGTAAAAAGGAGTCAACACTTCAAATTCATGGAGAAATCCTCAGACGTTGACCTACCTGCTTTGGATTCTTCAGCTGAACATTGCGAAGAGCACTTACGGTCCAAACTGTTCACGAAAAACGTCAGATTGGCCACTTTGTTGTCGACGTAATTTTCCACGTTGTTCATGTTGACCAGGTTCATTTTCTCCAGCCGGCCGTGCAGAGTGTGGATCTGGTTTTTGGCGTTCTTCAGGTTCTCGGACAGCTTGGTCACCTTGTCCTGCAGGTCCGCGACTCGGTTGTCTTGTACAATGCTCTGGTTCGTGGAGCCGGGCGGTAGAAAGTCATTCGAGCTGTCCTTCTCTCGGTTGTCATCTGCCTGCAGTTTACAGTCCTGGCAGGATTTCTTCAGAGTGTTGACCATTTCCTTGAGGAGCTCCACTTCCTTGAGGGTCTTCTCCATCAGTTGGAACTGCTTGGGCAGCTGGATGGTCAGGGGAGGAAAATTCACCTGGTAGGGACATTCCTCTCCATCGCATTTCCCGCTGCTTTGGAGGGCGAGAGGGCAAGCTGGAGACACCTTATCTTCTTCTCCTCCTCCTCCTCTTTCTTCATCTCCCCTTCCTGCATCTTCTTCCGACAGAACGAACCTGTTTGCAAAAAGCAGAGCGACTGTTTGCAGCAACAACACCCTTCCAGCGAGCTTCATCTTCTCTGAGAACGTAGCCGCTCAGTGAGGAAGTGCACGGAACTCCAGATACTTTTATACACGGCAGCTCGGTGGTGCTTGTGAGTTATCGCAGCCCGTCCAGCTCGGTTCTCAGAAAAGGGTGGGTGTCTATATCTTGCATCACAAGCCGAAAGTGATATTAATAGCAGCACAGAGTAGTTAAGAGAGAGAGGGGGGGGGGAAATCACCCAAACTCCCATGCTGTTCAGCTTTTTGTCCACGTAAGCAAATATTCATCAGGATACACACAGATGTAGATCATAAGATTTCTCCCCCCCCACCCCGTCCCCTCCCCACCTTCCCTCCTCATTCATATTTTAATCTGGTTTTGATTGCTCTTCTTCGGGGGAAAAATCAAAACAGCCTGGATTTGGTCTTTGGGAGTCATTGATGTTAAACCAGGAGGAACAAAAAAATCTCTGATTCCCCCCCCACCTCCCCCGGCCCTTTCTTTATATCGTATCGAATTGTATATAAGCTGCAATCAAGGATCCTTTTTTTCACTTTCCTGTTTTCTAAAGTAAAATACTAAAGTCAAAATAGAGCACTGCACACCAGAACGATTGGACACAAGGACAATTTTCTCCCGAACATCATCACTCTGCTAAACAAATAATTCCCCTCAACACTGTCAAACTATTCACTAAGCCTGCATTACTATTACTATTAGTCTTTTCATCGTTCCTATCACCCATCTCCTCCCACTTATGACTGCATGACTGTAACTTTGTTGATTGTATCTTTATGATTGATATTGTTTCCTAATATGATTTGATTGCTTATTTGTCCCCTATGACTATCACTGAGTGTTGTACCTTACGATTCTTGACGAGTGTATCTTGTCTTTTTATGTACACTGAGAGCCTATGCACCAAAGACAAATTCCTTGTGTATCCAATCACACTTGGCCAATAAAGAATTCTATGTCTAAATACACCCGTGCTCCAGACAGCCTGGTCAGTGTGTGTGTGTGTGTGTGTATACTCTTTTTGGCCCTTTTCCCAACCGCATAATATCAACCGCACAAAAACCACATCTGAATCCCAAATATCCACCGGTTCAAGCGATTGCAGGAAATAATGATCGGAGTAATATTTCAAATTTCTGTTTGATTTTTCAAATATTTTTTCAAATATCAGATATTTCAAGTTTCTGTTTGATCCCTGATGTGGAATTGGCCTTTTTGCTTTAGTTGAGAATGCAAAAAAAAAAAGGTGGGAAAGAAATTGAGGAATGTTAAAGATTGTGAGAACCAGGGAGAAGATTTTGAGAGGAATAGGCAAGAACGGTTATAGAAGCAAAGACGGCTGAAATACTGTAAATAGACCTGGGAAACAAGATAGCAATAGCAATATCACTTCGACTTATTGACCGCTTGTTGCTTTGCCGTCCTCTCTAAGCGGTTTGCAATGCCAGCCTCTTGCCCGCCAACAATCTGCGCTCCTCTTTTTACCGACCTCGGAAGAACAGAAGGCTGAGTCAATCTTGAGCCGGTCAGGATCGAACACCTGGCTGCGGGCAGGGTTTGCCTGCAATACTGCATTCTAACCACCGCGCCACCACAGTTATTCAAAAGAAGTTCAGGCAATGTCCGCTGATTCATTGTGACGTAAGAGGGAGAAGGGATAAAACACAAGCAGGCTTGCAAGATTCCGTTGTTTTAGAGTCAGTTTGATCTAGTGGTTAAAGCAACAGGCTAGAAACTGGGAGACTGGGAGTTCTAGTTCTGCCTTAACCATGAAAATCAGGTGGGTGACTTTGGGCCAATTACCAGGAGACCGAGAGTTCTAGTTCTGCCTTAACCATGAAAGTCAGGTGGATGACTTTGGGCAAATCACTAGGAGATTGAGAGTTCTAGCTCTGCCTTAACTATGAAAGTCAGGTGGTTGACTTTGGGCCAAGCAGTAGGAGACCGAGAGTTCTAGTTCTGTCTTAACCATGAAAGTCAGATGATTGACTTTGGGCCAATCACTAGGAGACTGAGAATTCTAGTTCTGTCTTAACCACAAAAGTCAGATGGGTGACTTTGGGCTAATCAGTAGGAGACCGAGAGTTCTAGTTCTGCCTTAACCATGAAAGTCAGGTGGTTGACTTTGGGCCAATCAGTAGGAGACCGAGAGTTCTAGTTCTGCCTTGACCATGAAAGTCAGGTGGGTGACTTTGGGGCAATCACTAGGAGACCGAGAGTTCTAGTTCTGCCTTAACCATGAAAGTCAGGTGGGTGACTTTGGGCCAATCAGTAGGAGACCGAGAGTTCTAGTTCTGCCTTAACCATGAAAGTCAGGTGGGTGACTTTGGGCCAATCAGTAGGAGACCGAGAGTTCTAGTTCTGCCTTAACCATGAAAGTCAGGTGGGTGACTTTGGACCGGTTACCAGGGATAGTGAGTTCTAGTTCTGGAAATATGAAATATGAGTTTATGGTGGGCAACATCATGGTAATAATCCTCCATTGTGACACAGAGGAAGGTGGAATAGTGGAATTATTAGCCTATTTTGTCAAAATTGACATTTGTGAGTCTTCGATTGCCCAAGCGGGATGCCGTGGAAATTGGTCATCAGCACACACAAGTAGTCCTCAACTTACAACAGTCCATTTAGTGGCCATTCAAAGTTACAACGACACTGAAAAAAAGTGACCGATGACCATTTTTCACACTTACGACCGTTGCTCACATGATTTACATTAGGATGCTGAACAGCTGCTTCATATTTATGACGGTCGCAGTGTCCCGGGGGTCGTGTGATCCCCCTTTTGCGACCTTCCGACCAGCAAAGTCAATGGGGAAGTCGGATTCACTTCACACCCGTGTTACTAATTTGACAACTGCGGTGATTCACTTAGCGACGGTGGCAAGAAAGGTCGTAAAACGGGACAAAACTCCCTTAACAAATTTCTCACTTAGCAGCATAAGTACAGGCAGTCCTTGAGTTACGACCACAATCGAGCCCCAAATTTATGTTGCCAAGCGAAACATTTGTTAAATGAATTTTGCTCCATTGTACGACCTTTCTTGCCAAAGTTGCTAAGTGGATCACTGCAGCTATTAAGTTAGTACCACAGTTGTTAAGTGAAAATGGCTTTCCCATTGATTTCGCTGGTCAGAAGGTCGCAGAAGTTGATCTCATGACCCCAGGACATTGCAACCATCATAAATATGAACCAGTTGCCAAGCCCCTCCCCCTCCCCCGAATTTTGATCACGGGACCACAGGAATGCTGCAATGGTTATAAGTGTGAAAAACGATCATAAATCACTTTTTTTCAGCATCGTTGTGACTTTGAACGGTCACTAAATGAACTGTTGTAAGTCGAGGGCTACCTGCACTGGGCTCAGTTGTTGTTATAAGTCAAGGACTACCTGTGTAATAGCAGAGCAAGCAAAATTGGGAAAGGAGGCCCACTGTTGCAAAGCTCGACGTCTCATAATCAGCGTGGGAAAATAAAAGGCTTAATGCTCAGTGATTGCTCAAGTGTAAAATTGCTATTCTTCAGATTTTAAAAGTAGGCAATAAAAGCATATAACACATTCATAAGATCAGCCTTTGCACCCGGGGACTGGAAAATAGCAACATAATCCTGTTTTTTTTTTTTTTAAAAAAAAGAATTCTGGAGAACTAGCGGAAAATGACAGGCCGTTTATCTTATCTTTTATTTTTAAATGATAAAAATTCTGCTGAATAAGGATCAGCAACAGGCTTCTGTAAAGACAAAGATTTTTTCCTCACCCAGCTTACCAAATTTAATCCAATCCTTACTTGAACTCATGAAACACTTTTCGATGAAGTTTTTGCACCAAAGATTCCCGAGCAAATTTCGTAAGTGAGGAATAAGGATAATACTCCGATTAAACTAATCATTCGTTGAACTATAAGAAATGGTCAGTTTTCAGTGAAAGGGAAAGATCGTTAGTAGTTCTTTCAATTGGTTAATTACCTGGAAATAGCAAGGTGATCATTATTAGAAAAGGTAATAAATTGTTTATTACAAAGGACATTAAGATGACAAAAGTTCATTCTCATTCTCTCAGTTATAAAACAATTGGGACAACCACCACTCTTTCTGAGTTGTGGTCCGCCAGCAGCCTGCGGAGCTGGCAACAGAGTTGGACAGCGATGAGGCTGAGGAAGAGTGTGGGCGAGTCCTGGAGGCTGGGGAAGGCTCAGATGAGGGCTCTGCGTCGGAGGCAGAGGTGGGGCCAGGGCCATCGGGGAGTGATGTGCGGACTCCAGAGCCTCCAGAGGCTGACAGTAGTGAGGCAGAGGGACAGGAGGAGCCCGTTCCTAATGCACGCATGAGAAGAGCTGCCAGAAGGTAAGAGCAGCTCAAGCAAAGAGGACGACTCGGGAGTAAGGCCAGGAGATGATTGGCCCCTCCCATAAAGCTTAAAAGACCAGCAACGACATTTGGGCTCTTTGCCGGAAAACAATGTTGATAGCTTTGTCTTCTTGCATTTATTTTGTATCGGTGTCTTCTGAACTTTTGCCAAGAAAGGCCTTTGGCAGTTTGCCTAATTGGACCAAGGTTGGTGATAGGACTGAGGAATTTGTGTTGGGAAGAATTTGCTTTAATTTAGTTGGACTACGCTGAGAATGAAGTAATTCTCAGCTGTTCCAATAAAGTTGGTTTGTTTTTACACTGACTGAGTTTCCTACTACCTACTTGGGCCTGGGTCACAACATTCTGTGGCTGAACAAGAGGTTTACCTCCTAGTGTCCCAGTTGGTGGGCTGTTTAAAAAATCTGGACTGTGTAGGATAACTGATACCTTTAATTTGTGTGAGTACATGCATATATCTTTGTGTGTGGAGGTATACATATAAAACAGTGATGGGAACATTTTTGGCACAGATGAGTGCCCAAACTGGAACACATGTGCATGTGTGTGCATTTGTGCGTGCTGGAGCGCCAGAAACCTGAAGATTAGCTAGGGTGTGCATGTGTGTGCTGGCCAGCTGGTCTTCACGTGCAGCGGAGCATCAGAAACCCAAAGATCAGCTGGCCGGTGCGGTCATGCCTGGTTTTGGCCGTTTTGGGGGGGCTTTTTTAGGCTGTTTTCAGACCATTTTTCAGGCTGTTTTTGGCCCAAAAACCTGCCATTTTCCGGTCCTCAGGCACTTGTGAAGACCAATTGGCCAGCACAAATGTGCACACCGGAAATTTCACCCTATTATAGGAAATGATGCTTAGAAAGGTAACATTGCCTATTAACATTCAAACATTAAGTGGAAAGCTATAAACCTGTTTGCAATCAGCTAGAGAGATGGAAGCTGTCAAAATATACTTCCTACATTTTTGTTTGTTTATTTAAGGATTGTTTCCTTCAGGTTCATTAGCTACGTTTTCCATAAGAGTAGATCTGGGAGGCTTCTAGATTTATTGTGTATCCGGTCATAAAAAGAAAATGAGGACCCAGAGTGTTGGGGGCAATTAAGTTGACTTTGTATATAATATACAAATGGATGAAGACTATTGCTTAACACATTGTAAGCCGCCCTGAGTCTTCGGAGAAGGGCGGGATATAAATTCAAATAAAAATAAAAAATAAATAAAATAAATAAATAAAAATACCAAAATTAAACCTTGATTTGAACTATGTGAACTATTTATTTATTTATTTATTTATTATTCAAATTTTTATACCGCCCTTCTCCGAGGACTCAGGGCGGTGTACATCACAAATAAAACATAGGTATCGAAAAAGTTAAAATACAAAATTGGTTAAAAAACCGATTCAATGCACTAAATAATTAAAACAGGGATGTAAAATTCTAAAAATTCTAAAAGCCCCACTAAAAACCCTCAATAAAAACGTTAGGCCAGCCCTGCTTGATGAAAAAAGAAAGTTTTGAGCTTGTGTTTAAAGGTCCGAAGATCAGGGAGAAGACGTAGCCCCACAGGTAGTTCATTCCACAGGGCCGGAGCCCCCCCAGAGAACGCTGTTCCCCTGGGGGCCGCCAACCGACATTGTCTGGCCGACGGCACCCTAAGGAGGCCCTCCTGTGAGAGCGCACCGGACGGTGGGAGGCTGTTGGCGACAGCAGGCGGTCCCGTAAGTATCCCGGTCCAATGTCATGGAGCGCTTTAAAGGTGATAACCAGGATCTTGAATCGCACCCGGAAGACCACTGGTAACCAATGCAGCCTACGCAGGAGAGGTGTTACATGGGAGCTACGTGACGCTACGTGACTATGTGTTTGTTTTCCTGTGATCGGTATTCCTTGACTAATTGAAAAGACCCCTATTGGTTTCTTTAACAGTAACAGAGTTGGAAGGGACCTTGGAGGTCATCTAGTCCAACCCCTTGCTCACCCAGGAGACCTGTTGCAAATATGTTTTTAAAAATCTTCATTGAACCATCAGCAACATGTATTAAAAACAGTGAAATATTGACCGAGGCATCTTCAGCATATCTTTATTGCATTATTTTTCATTATTATTGCTGAGTCAACAAATTGGACATATTCAATAGATAGTCCTCAACTTACAACAGTTCATTTAGTGACCGTTCAAAGTTACAACATCACTGAAAAAAGTGACTTATGACCATTTTTCACATTTACAACCATTGCAGCATCCCCATGGTCAGGTGATCAAAATTCAGATTCTTGGCCATTGATTCATATTTATGACCGTTGCAGTGTCCCGGGGTCACGTGATCCCATTTTGCGACCTTCTGACAAGCAAAGTCAAGGGGGAAGCCGGATTCACTTAGCAACCGTGTTACTAATTTAACAGCTGCAGTGATTCACTTAACAACTTTGGCAAGAAAGGTCGTACAATGGGGCACAATTCACTTAACGAATGTTTCACTTAGCAACGTAAATTTGGGGCTCGATTGTGGTCGTAACTCAGGTCTACCTGTACTTATGCTGCTAAGCGAGAAATTTGTTCAGTGAGTTTAGTCACCAAATGGGGCAAGACTCATTAACCGATGTTTTGCTTAGCCACTGAAATTTTGGGCTCAACTGTGGTCGTAAGTCGGAGACGACCTGTTCAGGACCTAAGGATGCTCTTAACTTTTTAAGAATTTTTTTGCAGGTCCCTACATAACTTGGGTACCGTTCCAATCCCAAAACGGATGACTAATCTTTTTTTTTAAAAAAGCCGAAGTCCTATTTTGCCTGTAGATAAAATTACGGTGCAACTCAACTTTTGGAAAGGAATTCCTACTTTGATTCGATGAGTCATTTTCAAGACCGGGGTTTATCATGCCACTAGTCAAATACCAAGCATTCTCAGAAATCACTCATATTAGGCTCTAGGACTCTAGGTCTTGTTCTGTTGACATATCCCTGGAGAACTGTTCCTTAAAATGAGCTGTGAAATTATAAATTCCAGACCAAAGGCCACATTCTGAACTTCTGACTCAGGCAGGAAATTCTCTTCTTGTAATGTTCCCGTTGCTATGTAAACGGATCTCTCGTTATATTTACGCAATACTGAATCCGTTTCTCTTATCAAACTCCTGATAATGATGACATTGCTGGGGAACCCTTATTAATCTCCATTAAAATTCTGGTCTAAACCTTGGAGCCAATTTTAATAAATCTGTGACTAGATCAAGCCGGGGGTGAAATGCTACCGGTTTGGACCGGTTCACGCGAACTGGTAGTAAAAAAAAATGCTACCATTTTGGGCGAATCGGTAGTAAAAAAAAAAATGCTACCAGTTCGGACGAACTGATATTCCCAACGATTAGCTGTGCCACGCGATTTTGATTAGCTAGAAAGCAGGAAATCCTGCTTTCTAGCGAATCTAAATTGCACGGCACAGCTGTTTCCCGCCCCCCTCGCTGTTCTACTTACCTTGGAAAAGGCTTCTTAAGCCTTCTTTTTCAGCGCTGTGCGGTAGCGTCTGCGGTGCGCAAGCACACAAAGCATGTGTTTGGTGTGCACTGTGTGTGCACGCACGCAACGAACTGGTAGCAGACCTTGAAGGATTTCACCACCGGTTCAGGCCATGTATTAGCAACTAGCCTGTTGCTCCTGATTCACATATAGGTAGTCCTTGTCTTACAACAGCTTGTTTACCGACCGTTCAAACTTAGAATGGCACTGAAAAAAAGTGACTTACTACCGTTTTTCGCTCTTAACGACCGTTGCAGCATCCCCAAGGTCAAGTGATCAAAATTCAGAGACTTGGCAACTGACTCATATTTGTGATAGTTGCAGTGTCCCCTTTTGTGACCTTCCAACAAGGTTGTAAAATGGGTCAAAGCTCACTTAACAAATGTCTCGCTTAGCAACAGAACTTTGGGGCTCAGATGCGATCGTATGTCGAGTACAATCGGTAGTTCTTGATGGACAACATACGTTTAGTGACCATTCAAAGTCACAACAGCACCGAAAAAGGGACCTGACCGGTCCTCACACTTATGACAATCACAGCATCCTCAGAGTCCTGTGATCAAAAATTGGGTGCTCCATCCAGGACTGGCGTCCAACTTTCTAGCGAGGTTAAGTGTAGATATGACGGTCCACAGCAGTAATTTACAAACAAGGTAGATTGAAAAAAAGAAAAAAGAAAATCATTTGCAACTTCTTGTCTTTTTTCAAAATGAAGTAAGATAAGGTAAAGGTTCCCCTTGCACATACGTGCTAATCATTCCCAACTTTAGGGGGCGGTGCTCATCTCCGTTTCAAAGCCGAAGAGCCAGCGCTGTCCAAAGACGTCTCCGTGGTCATGTGGCCGGCATGACTCAATGCCAAAGGCGGATGGAACGCTGTTCCCTTCCCACCAAAGATGGTCCCTATTTTTTCTACTTGCATTTTTTACATGCTTTCGAACTGCTAGGTTGGCAGAAGCTGGGACAAGTAACGGGAGCTCACCCCGTTACGCAGCACTCGGGATTCAAACCGCTGAACTGCCGACCTTTCCATCGACAAGCTCAACATCCTAGCCTCTGAGCCATTGCATCCCTGAAGTACAGATAGTCCCTGACATATGACTGCAACTGAGCCCAACATTTCTGTTGCTGTTTGTGAAGTGAGTTTTGTCCCATTTTTACGAACTTTCTTGCCACAGGCGTTAAGTGAATCACTGCAGTTGTTAAGTTAGCAACACGGCTGTTAAGTGGTTTCCCCATGGACTTAGCTTGTCAGAAGGTCCCAAAGGCGGATCACGTGACCCCGGGGTCACTGCAACCGTCATAAATATGAAGCACTGGCCAAGCGTCTGAATTTTGATCATGTGACCATGGGGATCACTGATGGCTAACCTTTTCCGGACCGAGTGCCCAAAGCACATGTGTGCGCACAAATGCACGTGTGAGTGGCCGAACCCCAAAAATGCAATGTGCGCATGCCCCCCGCATATGCACCCCAACCCCCGTGCATGCATGTCCCCCCGCATGGACCCTGCCCCCCCATGCATATGTGCATGTTCCCCACATGCACCCCGTGGGCCCGCTTATGCGCATGCCCCCCCCACATACCTCATCCCCATGCATGCACGAGAGACCCAATGACCAGCTATTTAGCACGAGGCGCATGCGCGAAAGAGCTGAACTGGGGTGCCAGCTCCCGTGCGCACAGAGAGGGCACTGTGTGCCACCTGTGGCACGTTTGCCATCGGTTCGCCATCATGGATGGGGATGCTTCAACCATTGTAAGTGTGAAAAACGGTTGTAAGTCACTTTTTGCCGTGCCGTTATAGCTTCGAACGGGTCACTAAACGAACTACCTATCGTTTCTTGTTGCTCCCTTTGATTTCACCAGGGTTCTACTGACAATGTGGTGCATCTATTAAAATTTAGCCAGGTATCTATAAAGATTATTTGAGTGATTAATATTTGACAAATACTCTTTAATATTAATGGCAGCAAGATTACTGATAGGACAGTATTGGAAGAAAAAAGAAGTACCTATAATAGGAGAATGGATATTGAAAGTTGCCAATTTGGCTGAGATGGCAAAAATCTCAGCCTTTTTGAAAGACAATACGCATGAAAGATATTTAAATGAATGGAAAAAATGGATTGACTATATTCAAAACAGATATCAGACTAAGAGTTATCAGACTGCCTTTGAATGATTAGGATGTATTATTTTTGATTCTTTTGGGGGAGGTTAGGAACTGATGAGAATTGTAGGAGTATAATTGAGTTGGGAGGGAAAATTTTTTAGCATATGTTTGTTTTATTTTTAACTATACCTTTTGTTTGTTCCGGGAAGTCGGGGGGTGGGGGGTTGTGAAGGGAGGGGGGAGGGGGGAAAAGGGGGAAATTTTTTTTTTTGTAAAACTTTTTCAATTTTTTAAAAAAATTAATGGCTGGATTTGCTTAATTTTTTTTAATGATAATCCTGTGATATTCCAGAAGTTGTGAAACAAGCGTACATCTTTGTATTGATTAATTGTTGATTGTCAAATACAACTCAACTATAATTTATTTAGATATTGTCTTAAGGTTGGTAAATTTCCTATATGATGACTTCACAATTTCATTAGAGTCTCTTTGTCTTCTGCAATTTCATAGCTGTTTTATGAAGGAAAAATCCCTGGAACAAGATTGGCTGAGTTGAAGGCAAAATACACCATGTTACATGATACTCTAGTAAGGTAAACTTCTGGTATTTACTGTATACATAATGTTTCAGTAGTTACTTAGAAACCTGTGTTTCAGCCGTTCTGAAATTTATTGATTTATATAGCAGGGATCTCCAACCTTGGCAACTTTAAGACTTGTAGATTTCAACTCCCAGAATCCCTCAGCCAGCTTTGCTGGCTGAGGAACTCTGGGAGTTTGAAGTCCTTAAGTCTTAAAGTTGCCAAGGTTAGAGACCCCTGCTATATAGAATTGTGTAACTTACTTACCATGCTTTGTAAATTGCCACCTACGGCTTATAATGTGAGGTGAACCAGATAACTATAGCTTTATATATAAAAAAAATTCCTTAACTAATCAATTAATAGTTTACTGTCTGTTGTATATAACAATCTTTATTCCAGTACAAATCTAATGACGGGTACAAAATCAGTAATTTATATCTGTGTTACATACATGCTAAACTAAAAAACAGCTTTAAAGCAGGGATGCTATTCAGCAGGTTCTGACAGGTTCTGGAGAACCAGTAGCGGAAATTTTGAGTAGTTCAGAGAACTGGTAAATACCACCTCTGGCTGGCCCCAGAGTGGGGTGGGAATGGAGATTTTGCAGTCTCCTTCCCCTGGAGTGGGGAGGGAAAGGAGATTTTGCAGTCTCCTTCCCCTGGAGTGGGGAGGGATTGGGGATGTTGCAGTATCCTTCCCCCAGGAGTGGGGAGGGAATGGGGATGTTGCAGTATCCTTCCCCTGTGACGCCCACAGAACCTGCAGTAAACAAATTTGAATTCCACCACTGCTTTAAAGTATATTGAGAATAAGTTGCCCAATGAAAGAACAATGTTCAGAGGTACAGGACAATAAATGCAAATAGTTTATAATGGGAAATAGCCTAAGAAACTTTGATTTGTCTGACTTAAGGAAGAGTTTTTAATGTATTTTTTAAACATTGCAAAATGTAGTGTTTCTCTGCTTTAAAATGATGAGTCAGAGGAAAACGCTTCTTTTTTTTCCCATTGAAACCTGTTTTTTTTTTTATTGTATTCTTGGCATGAGGGAAAAGCACGCTCGTGCATTAAAAGACAGAAAAAGACAGAAAATACGAGAAAAAAGACCATGTCCTCCTGCTTTTGTGTAGGGATCAAATACATTTTGGACACTGATAGCTTATTTATTCAACTTGCTATGCTGGCAGCTCTCCATCCTTTACAACAGCCAAAATTTACAATCAAAACTAGAATCTAAAGCGGAAAAGCCTGCTTTAAAATAGGGGTCTCCAACTTTAGCAACTTTAAGACTTGTGGACTTCAACTCCCAGAGTTTCTCAGCCAGCTTTGCTTGCTGAGGGATTCTGGGAGTTGAAGTCCACGAGTCTTAAAGTTGCCAAGGTTGGAGATCCTTGCTTTAAATGGTGTATTTTGAAAAGCATTTTAGTAAACCAAGAAGAGGCACTAGAAAGTTAGCACCCACCCCTCTCCTTGAAGAAGGAACTATTTTGAGGAATATTAAAAAAGGCAGAATATTATATTTCCCTAAAGGAGGAATGGAGAAACATGCTCTTGGAGACCGAAAACACCCCCCCCCAAGTCTTTCTAAGTAGCCCCCAGCAGATATTTTGTGCCCATTGAGAAAGATTGGGCTAGCCTATCTACAGAGCAAAAGACCTTCAGCTCAGGGGTGAAATGTTCCTGGTTTGGACCGGACCGGCTGATCCAGTAGCGATGGCAGCAGGTGGTTCGAAGAACCGGGAGCAAAAATCCCTGCCCCCCCACCCCGCCCATGCTCACCCAATTGCCCAGTCGCCCACTTGCCTGCTTGCCCGCCTGCCTCTTCTTTTACAAATTGCTTTTAAAAGTAAAAAAAAAAAGGCTCTGCCGATTACAGCTGAGCTGCCTTTTTTTTTTTACTTTTAAAAGCATTTTTTACAACCTATTCGCACTCCACTCCACTCCACTCCATTCCATTCCATTCTGTTGCATCTGTTACAGAAAACAGGGCTCAATCCGGACATATTTTAATCAGTCTGCTAAAGCTTTGTCCAAAAATTATCTGATCAACTGACTGATCAGTAGCATCAATAAATTGGATGCTGTTTGGTAAATTTTACACGTACAGTGGCACCTTGCAGAGGTGGGTTTCAGCTGATTCTGACCAGTTCTGGAGAACCGGTAGCGGAAATTTTGAGTAGTTTGGAGAACTGGTAAATACCACCTCTGACTGGCCCCGCCCTCATCTATTCTCTGCCTCCCAAGTCCCAGCTGATTGGGAGGAAATGGGGATTTTGCAGTAACCTTCCCCTGCCACGCCCATCAAGCCACGCCCACAGAACCAGTAGTAAAAAAAAAATTTGAATCCCACCACTGGTACCTTGGTATTCAAATGCTTTGAAGATTTGGTACTCGATGCATTTTTTTTACATGATTTATTTTTTATTTTTTTATTTTTTTATTTGAATTTATATCCCGCCCTTCTCCGAAGACTCAGGGCGGCTTACACTGTGTTAAGCAATAGTCTTCATCCATTTGTATATTATATACAAAGTCAACTTTTATTGCCCCCAACAATCTGGGTCCTCATTTTACCTACCTTATAAAGGATGGAAGGCTGAGTCAACCTTGGGCCTGGTGGGACTTGAACTTGCAGTAATTGCAAGCAGCTGTGTTAATAACAGGCAGACTTAGTCTGCTGAGCCACCAGAGGCCCCATTTTGTCCCGGTACTCATCATTTGTCTGGTATTTGACGCACAGACTAGAATTTATTGCTGTCAGCTGCCTTGTTGTGACTCACTCCATTATTCCTGACAGAGAAAAAAATGTTTGGTACTCATAGTTTTTGGTACTCAGTGCGCCTCTGGAACCAATTAACCACGAGGACCGATGAATTCTTCAATAGAGAGTATCATTTGGATAAAAAAAGAACAACCCTCCCCGGACATCACCAGTTTTATTCTAGTTTACAGGAATCAGAGATTCAGCTGCTGCAGGATGCTAAACGTTTTACGGTTAAGCTGGAGGACCAGCAGCAGGCACTGGAAAAAGCCGAGCAGTTCCCAGAGGACGCCACTTCAGAGGTCTCTAAACTGAGGCAGCAGTACCTGAGATACTTCAACGAGTACAACGCCATTCAAGAGAGAGAGTTTGAAATTCAGTATAAGCTGAATAGGTGGGTATAATATTTGGCCCATTGCCTATTTTAACAAAACTCCATGGGGTGTCGTTCCAGACTGCCAGGTTGTTGTGGCCCGCCAGCAGAGCAATGAGGACAATGAGGAGGTTGGGGACAATGAGGAGGTTGGGGAGGAACATGGGCCTGGAGTCCGGGGAAGGCTCTGATGAGGGCTCTGCATCAGAGGCAGAGATGGGGCCACTGCTGTCTGACAGTTATCAGCTACCTTTGGAGTCAGAGATAAGTGGGGCTGAAGAACAGCTGGAGCCTGTTCCCGATGTGCACATGCGCAGAGCTGCCAGGAGAAGGGAACAGCTAAGGAACAAAGGCCAACTCGGGAGTAAAGGCACAGGTGGACGGTGAATGGCCCCTCTCACAGGGAATAAAGAGGAGCGAAAGGGGAGGGGAGTTTGCAGGAAACAATTAGTTCATTTCATTAGTGTGAAGATCTGTTCGTGACTCTCAGAGACTCCTTGCCAAGTATTTTCTTGTACAGCATTGCGTTTGGACGATATCGACCTGGCCGCTCTCCAAGCCTGATGAGGTCTGTGGTTGTGAATTCACCCTTGAAAGACTGTTTGCTGGGACTTTGCTGGATGTGAAGGAGAGGAATTCACATTCGCTTAATAAAAAGGGGTTTTGTCAGGACAAGGCGTCTGCTTCCTGCTTTTGTGAAGCAGGCCAGAACACAGGTAAATAGAAAGAAGATAGAATACAGCTACTCCCTAACTTAACCACCACAATTCAGCCCACCGTTTCTGTTGTTAAGCGAGACCGCTGTTAAGTGAGCTTTGTCCCATGTTATGACTCTTCCGGCTGCGGTCGTTAAGTGATTCGCCGCATTTGCTCAGTTAGGAACGCGCTTGTTAAGTGAATCCGGCTTCCCCGTTGACTTCGCTTGTCAGAAGGTCGCCAAAGGGGATCATGTGCCCCCGGGATACTGCGATCGTCGTAAATAGGACTCAGTTGCTGAGTGACTGAATTTCGATCACATGTGATGCCGCATTGGTCGTAAGTGTGAAATACGGTCATGAGTCACTTTTTTCAGGGCCATTGTAACTTCGAATGGTCATTGACCATGGAGAGGGGAGAGGGAGAGAAGAAGAAGAGGGGAAAGGGAGAGAGAAGGGGAGAGATAGAAGGGAGGAGAAGAAGACAGGAGGGGAGGAGACGGAGAGAGGAAGGGAGGGGAGGAGAGGAAGAGAGGAGGGGAGAGTGTGATGACCGGGGTGTTTCATAAAGGCAACACAGCCAGAGAACTGTTATGAATCCCATTATTGGCACTAACTCTGCCCCCAACGTCCCTTTTACGGCCTGGAGAAAAGCTCTCCCACAAACCTGAAGATACTCCAGTCCAAACGCTGTAAACAAGATCGGCACAAAGTAGCATGGCAGTAATTCAAACAATCAGGAGGGAATGCCAGGAATGCAGGCCACAACTCTCAACACCAGATTAATTCAGGGTGTTTGTTGTTCCCAACAAACGCCCCTCCCAACTGCCTCTCCTTTAAACTCCATCCCCAGGTGTGCCTTGTGGAAGGAATCCGGGCCCTTTCCTTCCTCGTAAGCCACGCAACCCATGTTGCTCTCTTCTGCATTCTTCCCTGCATGCCCTAGGATGAGGAGGGGGTGGGCCTTGGTCTTCATCCGAACCCCTTCTCCCTTGTTCTATCTCTCCCCTGCTCTGCCCAGCCTGACTTTGCCCTTCCCCAGTTTCCTCAACAGCCAATGGAGCCACTCTCCCGCTGTCTGTCAGCGGGGAGGAGAGGAAGAGAGGAGGGGAGAGGAGAGGGAGAGGGAAAGGAGAGGAGAAGGAGAGGGAGGAGAAAGGAGAGTTCCTATCGGAGCAGGAAATACTGGAAGAGGACACTATTAGGTGGAGTGAGATTGCTTAATGTCAGACTCAGGGGCAATACAATCAGCGCTTTTACTATCAGTTAATAAGTAACAAAAAATAGGTCAAAACATACTGGAAAGCCCGACAGTGAACTTCAAAAGGACACCCAAATTGATCATAAGAACGTCCTTGGTGTTATCTCCCAAGCAAAGCTGGCTGAGGAACTCTGGGAGTTGAAGTCCACAAGCCTTAAAGTTACTAAGGTTGGAGACCCCTGCTCTAAGTCCTGCCTTCTAGAAGTTTCAGCCAAATTGTACAGTGGCCAACTGGGCAACAGTACCAAACTGGCTTAGATTTCAGAAAATAATGCTTCGATGTTGTCATCGAAAAACTGCCTTTCCTTTCCTTTCTACATGTAGCTGGACGTCGTCAATTTGTGACCACAGCGGAACCCAACATTTCCTTTTGCGACCTTCCGACAAGCAGAGTCAACGGGCAAGTTTAACAACCGTGTCACTAACCTAGCAACTGCAGTGATTCACTTAATGGCGGCAAGAAAGGCCATCAAATGTGGCCAAAACTCACTTAACCACCGTCTCGCTTAGCAACCGAAATTTTGGGCTCAGTTGTGGTCGTAAGTCGAGGACTGCTCGGATTGTGATCCGTATAAATGTGGATGGAGAATTTCCTTCTGTTCGTTATACAGCATTTCAACAGCTTGTGGAAGTAAAAATATGTGGTTTGAAAGATAATATCCCTTTGGTCCCTCATTTTGAAGGATGAACATAGTTGGGCCTTTTTCTGTTAGGAATGAGTGATCAACTTTATATCCCAAACGTGCTTTTCCAAAAGTCAACGGGATTTCCTTGTGTGTTTTTTTTTTCTTGAAAACATTTTGCTTGTCATCCAAGAAGCTTCTTCAGTTCTAAACTGAAGGATTTCAAAAATGAAGACGCTTCTTGGATGAGAAGTGAAACGTTTTCAAGTTTCAATTTCAAATCTTTATTGTCAGCGCACAACATGTGTACAATGAGATTGGTTGAGCTCCCTCAGTGCACCCCCCCAATACAATACAACTCACAGTGAAGACAAAAAATCCCTAACCCGATAAATCATATTAACAAAACACCCAGTCTTATTGCACCAGAGTGAACATGTTACATGTTGTGCTGGCCCTGCAGTCCATCATACTACGTAGTTATGATGTTATTTCTCATTCGGGAGTCTTGACAGCCCACAGATAAAAATTACTCTTTAGAATAGAATAGAATAGAATTCTTTATTGGCCAAGTGTGATTGGACACACAAGGAATTTGTCTTGGTGCATATGCTCTCAGTGTACATAAAAAGACAAGATACATTCGTCAAGAATCACAGGGCACAATACCCAGTGACAATCATACAGTGTAATAAGCAATCAAATCATACTAGGAAACAATCAATATCAATATAAATTGCAAGGATACAAGCAACAAAGTTACAGTCATGTAATCACAAGTGGGAGGAGATGGGCGACAGGTACGATGAGAAGACCAATGGCGATAGTAATGCGGCCTAATGTGAAGTTTGACAGTGTTGAGGGAATTATTTGTTTAGCAGAGTGATGATGTTTGGAAATAAACTGTCCTTGTATCTAGTTGTCTTGGTGTGCAGTGCTCTATAGAGTCGTTTTGAGGGTAGGAGTTGAAACAGTTTATGTCCAGGATGCGAGGGGTCTGTAAATATTTTCACAGCCCTTTAGCCTGTTTGTGCGGCTGGCTATACGTCTATATCTCCTTCCTGATGGTAGGAGGGTAAAGAAATGATGACCAGGGTGAGAGTCGCCCAGTGGTGGGATTCAGCCAGTTCGCACCAACTTCGGGAGAACCAGTTGTTAACTTTCTGAGCAGTTTGGCAGACTGGTTATTGGGAGAAATTATTAGGGCAGAGAACCAGTTGTTAAATTACTTGAATCCCACCACTGGAGTCGCCCCTGAAAGAAAAGTCGTTCAAGAAAGAAAAGGAAAAAAAAAACCAGTTGCCTTTTTGGAAAAGCACGCATCGGGACAACCAGGACCTGGGATGGCTGAGAATCTCCATAGATTTTTTTCTACATAGTCAGGACTGCGGTGTGTGAAAAATGATAATAATGTTTGTTCAACAAGAAATAAAAATTGCACATTGTTGTAAATATTAAAGGGTATATGCTTTCAGTTGATTACATTATTGATTTATATGTGTGTGTGTGTGTTTGTGTGTGTGTGTGTGTGTGTAGCATATGTATCAGAGGTGGTATTCAGCCAGTTCAGACCGGTTCGGGAGAACCGCTAGCTCCGACGATCAGTTGTCCCCAACCACCGGCCGTCGCTCTATCCTGTCCTTTATTTCCTGCTTTCTAGCTGATCTCAATCGTGCGGCACAGCTGATTCGTCCCCCCTCGCTGTTCTACTTACCGTTACTGACTTGGAAGGTAAAGCAACTGAGCTTCTAAATGCTCCATTTGCAGCACTGTGTGCAAGCGCCTTAGGCGCACGCATGCGCAAAGCGCGCGCTCACTGAACCGGTTGTTAAAACCGGCAGAATCCCACCACTGATATGTATATGTGTGTGCATGTATGTGTATGGGGGTATGTATATATATATATATATGTTTTCTGAGGTTTTCACGGGTGTTTGTATGTAGGTCTTTGGTTGTTCGGGTTTTCTCCTGTGTAAAATTGGAAGTGTCTTGGCGACGTTTCGACGAAGTCTCATTCGTCATCTTCAGGCTTCAGCTTCGTGCTTCTGGGAGCAATGTGTGCTCGCAGCTGTTTCTTCCTTTAATATATATATATATATATATTCTTTTGAGAGCGGGCATCAGAATTTCATTTTTTAATGTGTGTTCACAGAAAAAAAGTCACAATACAGGTTTATCTTATACACTGCCTTTTAATATTATTTATCCTATCTAGTTTACTAGAAGACAAGAAATTAATTGAAAAGGACTATCGCAAAGTTCCCAAAGCTTCTGTAAGTAAATTTCTCACATTACCTCAGACACCAAATTCTTTTTTTTAATCAATTTTTTTATTGATTCCCCCCCCCCCTCACACACACACAGTTTATGAACAGAGTATTGGCCATCTCATATCTTATACAACTTAACATATCCAAATACATTTTACTTAGTTACAATTTCTGCCCAAATATTCTTTTTCCATATTTTAATCGTGTCTTAATATTTCTATGCTCATTTATATAAACCACATCTTCTTTCGCCCTCAAGTTCTAATTTCTCCATTTTTACTAATATATATTCTCTTTTATTATTTTTTAGCTAATTCAATTTTTATCCTGATATATTCAAACATGTCCGGGGTTCTCTTTCTTCCATTTCATCTTTTTTGTTTTACAGCAATCTTTCTTCTCTTTCTCATTCCTCTCCCTCCCTTCTTTTATCCTTCCTACTTTCTTCTCTCCTCTCCTACTCCTTCTCTACTTCCCCTTCCTTTCTCCCCCTCCTCCTCTCTTCCTCCTTATCTAACCTTCTCTCCTACTTTTATTTCCCTTCCCTTTCTTCCTCTTTTCTTCCCTTTCTTCTTTCCTCCTCTCTCCTTCTCCCTTTCTTCCATCTCTCTCCTCTTTCTTATCTCTTTCTATTGCTATATTCATTTTCTTTTCAATATTTTTCACTATGGGTCAGACACCTAATTCAATGTGCTGAAAATACAGTCTTCAAAATGATTTTGCTGGAAATCATTACAACCTTAACATGACAAGTCATGTTAAGATTGTAATCATATATTTGTTTATCTGAAGATAAACAAAAATTTTCACACAGTGTAAATAGATGTGCCCAGAATTGTCCTATAAATCTGTGAAACTTAAGGGTAACTCTCATGTCCCTCCTTATCCTTCTCTTTGATAAGCTAGCTAGACCTTCCCAGCTCCCTCAAACTGTTCATTGTACGATTTAGCAAGGATGGAATGCAGTACTTTTTTGGAGGTGCTTCCAAACACAGACGAAAGGTGCTTTTGTGATGACTGGAAGTGGAAGAAAGGAAGAGATATCTCTCTATATAAAAGCCAAATACCACTCACTCATCACGAAATTTCCAGAACTATAAAGCCTACAAACTTGAAATTTGGCATGTATATTCCGCTTGGCTTCTAGGTGCTCGCTAAGAAAGGATTTTTCAAAATGACCATCAGATCATTAGTATTTTATATACAGTATTATATTCACACGCTCTGATGCTAAAGAGTTCAGACATTTTACTCCCCCTCCCCACCTGAAAGGAACTCTGTCCCAACTGCCAATTGCCTTATATTAACATGCTCTGATGCTACCCCTTCGCTAAACCAGGCGTGGGCGTGGTCACTGTGATTAATCCGGCCTGCTGGCTGGACTAGAAGCCCGATCACATAGATTTCATTTTAATGTATGCTGATTAGTGTGTGTTTAAAGTGACAATAAAGTTTCTATTTTACTCCTACTCTACGCTATTCTACACTCTACTCTACTCCTGTTCTATTCTATTCTGTTCTGTTCTGTTCTGTTCTGTTCTGTTCTGTTCTGTTCCATTCCGCTCCGTTCCGCTCCGCTCTGTTCCACTCCACTCCACTCCACTCCACTCCACTCCACTCCACTCCACTCCACTCCACCACTCCATTCCCTTCCATTCCATATTCCATTCCACTCCACTCCACTCCACTCCACTCTATTCCATTCCATTCCATTCCATTCCATTCCATTCCATTCCATTCTACTCCACTCCACTCCATTCCATTCCATTCCATTCCATTCCATTCCATTCCATTCCATTCCATTCCATTCCATATTCCATTCCATTCTACTCCACTCCACTCTACTCCATTCCATATTTTCTATTCTATTCTATTCTATTCTATTCTATTCTATTCTATTCTATTCTATTCTATTCTATTCTATTCTATTCTACTCCATCCCATCCCATCCCATCCCACCCCTTTCCATTAATACCATGAGTCACTCAGTTTCATTTTTTTAAAGGATGCGGACAAGAAAATCAAAGCCTTGAGGGACAGTTGCGAAGACCTGCGTAAAGAAACAACACAGAGAAGGCTAGAAATCAAACACCTGAAAGATGATCTCTTTGCGAGGCACAAACGTCTCGCAAAGGAGCACAAAGAACTGGAAGAACTATTTCGAAAACAAGAAGAACTAAAGGTAATGGAGGATGACCCGTAGACGCCTATTTATAGGGCTCCATTTGGATGTCTACTTCCAAGCCGTATAGAAAAAGGCTCACATATATTTTGTCGATGAAGATTCTCAGCCCTCCAGATGGAGTTATGTCAGAGGTTCCCAATCTTTTTCGCCCGCGGCTCCCCCGGAAATCCGACCTGCAACTGCGCATGCGCACCAGACGCCCCAGAAATGGCGCATCAGCGCCAGACCCAGCGGGCACAGATATTCCGCGGCGCCCCCATGACGATAGCGCGGCTCCCTGGGGGGCCGCGGCTCACACTTTGGGAATCACTGAGTTATGTGGAAGTTGATTCAAGACAACTGGATTTTTTTTTTTTGCTGGTTCGAAATGTTTCACTGCTTCTTCACTGCACAGTCTGAGCAAGTCCCCAGGAAGATTAACTCACCTGGAAGATCAAGCCCACTTCACAGGTTCTGTTGTGACCGAGGCCCAAGTAGTGATTACCAAACACAATTCAGGTCTGAACAAACTTATTTTATTAAAACAGCTCAGAATTAATTCATTCTCAGCTAAGTCCAAAACAAATTCTTCATAAACAGTCCTGCGGCCTTATCACCAACCTTTGAAGTCTTTGGCAACCTGCCAAAGGCTTTTTTTGGCAAAACCCCCACAAAGTTCAAGAGATGCTGACAAGAAGCAATGGAATCAACGTTGCTTTTCCACAAAGAACCCAATAGCTCATTGCTGCTCTTTTAAGCCTTATGGGAGGGGCCAATCATCTCTTGGCCTTACTCCTGAGTCGTCCTTTTTGCTTTAGCTGCTCTTGCCTTCTGGCAGCTCTTCACGTGTGTGCACTAGGAACAGGCTCCTCCTGTTCCTCTGCCTCTCTGCTTTCCGTCTCTGAAGGCTCCAGAGTCTGCACATCACTCCCAGATGGCCCTGACCCCATCTCTGCCTCTGACGCAGAGCCCTCGTCCAGAACTTCCCATGACTCCAGGACTGGCCCATGGTCCTCCCCAGCCTCCTCACTGTCCGACTCCACTGCCAGGTCCTTGGCTGCTGGCAGACCACTACAGGTTCATTGAGGGGGGGCACATTTAATGCCTCCCCTTGGGTAAAGGATTCATTTGGGCTGTGTTGCGGGAGAAGGCTCCTGTGCATTCCTTGGATAGCAAAGATGACTAACAAGCAAGTATTGGATCACGTAACACCAGACACGTCACTGGAAGGCAAAATCATGAAACTGCATCTTACATTGGACATATGCATGGGAATTCACTGGAGAAAGCAAATTCATTGGAGAAAGCAAGAGCTGTGGTGGTTAGAATGGGGTATTGCAGGGGAATTCTGCTGACTGCCAGCAGTTCGATTCTCACCAGGCTCAAGATTGATTCGGCCTTCCATCTATCCAAGGTTGGTTAAATGAGGAGCGAGATTGTTGGGGGCAATATGCCGACTCTATAAACCACTTAGAGAGGTCTGTAAAGCATCATGAAGCAGTATATAAGTCTAAGTGCTATTGCTATCATCACAAACATATTACAATTATATTAAGAGCCATGGTGGTGCAATGGTTAGAATGCAGTATTGGAGGCTAATTCTGCCGACTGCTAGCAGTTCGATCCTGATTGGCTCAAGGTTGACTCAATCTTCCATCCCTCTGAGGTTGGTTAAATGAGGAGCCAGATTGTTGGGGCGCTGTGCCGACTCTGTAAACCACTTAGAGAGGGCTGTAAAGCACCATGAAGCAGTATATAAGTCTAAGTGCTATTGCTATTGGAAGAGTTAACAGTAAAAGGAAACCAGAGCACCAAAGAACATGGCAGCTGGACACCATCAAAGTTGATACCAGACCAAACATAGAAAAACTCACGGAAGTTGTGCAAGATGGGAAGACATGGAGAGACCTGGCTCATAAACTGTCAAGAGTCAGACTGGACTAAATGGATATCATCATCATCATCGTCGTCGTAAAGGATTTAGGTATTTTAACATTTATATCCCGACTGACCTCTGCCTACTCACCTAAGGAGCCTATTCAAATTAGGTGAAGAAGTGAAACCTTCCTGCAGGACAGTGTTGTGGTCTGTCAGCAGCCCGTGGATCTGGCAACGGAGTCAAGACAGTGAGGAAACTGGGGAGGACAATGGACCAGTCCTGGAGTCAGGGGAAGGCCCAGATGAGGGCTCTGCATTGGAGGCAGAGATGGGGACATGGCCATCTGGGAGTGATGCGCGGACTCCGGAGCCTCCAGAGTCGGATAACAGAGAGGTAGAGGAACAGGAGGAGCCTGTTCCTAGTGCACGCATGCGAAAAGCTGCCAGAAGGCAAGAGCAGCTGAAGAAAAAAAGGACGACTCAGGAGTAACGCCAGGAGATGATTGGCCACTCCCATAAGGCTTAAAAGAGCAGCAACGAGCTGTTGGGTTCTTTGTGGAAAAGCAACGTTGATTTCCGTGCTTCTTGTCAGCATCTCTTGAACTTTGTGGGGGGTTTGCCAAGAAAAGCCTTTGCCAAAGACATCAAAGGTTGGTGATAAGGCCGAGGGACTCTTTATGAAGAATTTTGTTTTGCAGTAATCTGAGAATGAATTAATTCTGAGCTATTTTAATAAAATAAGTTTGTTGAGGACTGAATTGTGTTTAGTACACACTACTTGGGCCTTGGTCACAACAGATACGGGTTTATGGGAGGGGTGTCAAACCCAATCACATCGTGGGCTGTATCGGGATGTATCAGGATGTTTTTTGCCTTTGCAGAGCCGGGGCAGGTATGGTCTGCGTGGGCCAGCTATGGCCCTCAGGGCCGCCATTTTGACAGGCCTGGTATATGGGGTTCCCCCTAAGCAACTTGCTCAGACTGAAGACGCTACTTGGGTAAGCAACAAAACGTTTCCAACCAAAAGAAGAAGAAAGAAGACCAATTGTCACGACTCAACTTCTAGACTCCAATGTATTTCAAAGGGGGAAAAAAAACCATTCTCGGATCGTTCCTATGACCCAGCTTGAAGTTAATTCATCCTGAAACATTCTTAAACGCTTAGTTTCACGCGGGCTAATATTTATGTTTATTTTATCACCAGGATGAACTCGTCCGTCTCCAAGCCATTCCGATTCAGCTCGGAAAAGATATGGAAAAAATAAGCCGCCGAATGCAGTATGTTCTTCGCTTTATTATTATCGTTGATTGCACAATCAGCTAGATGTTTAGACTGGATTTGACATTATTGTATTACTATTATTATTATATTGTTATTCCACCTTTTAAAATACTCTCTTCTCTTCTCTTCTCTTCTCTTCTCTTCTCTTCTCTTCTCTTCTATTCTATTCTATTCTATTCTATTCTATTCTATTCCACATTCCAATCCATTCTATTCCATTCCATGAATATAGTTACAATCTCAAGAATTAGACTGTGATTACATGTATGCTCTGCTCTTGGGTAGAATGTACCATGTGGCTGTCCTCTGTATGTACACTGAGAGCTTCTGCACCAGAGACAAATTCCTTGTGTGTCTAATCACACTTGGCCAGTAAAGAATCCTAATCTGTTCTCTACTCTACTCCAGAAGAAACGAGATAGCCACTTATCTGAAATATAAGTTTGAGCAGGGAGCTGGACTAGAAGATCTTCAAGGTCCCTTCCAGCTCCTATTTTCTATTCTATTCTGTTCTGTTCTATTCTATTCTACTCTATTCCACTCCACTCCACTCCACTCCACTCCACTCCACTCCACTCTATTCTACTCTATTCTTGAAATAATAAAAGCCAAAAATACCTTACGCAGATTTTAAGCAATTATCTTTTGATATTTTTTTACGTATTTCCAAAGTTCAAATACAAAATCCAAAAAGGAAAAAAAGAAAAGGAAAAAAACACAAACAAAAGAAACAAACAAAACCAAAAATGTTTACTAAACAAAATATCAAACATACACCTAAAATGTTCCTCCCCTGGGTTCAATACTGATAAATATATTTTAACCATAATAATTTCCCAGCTTGTAATTCATAACCTTCTACATAGGGGTGTCAAACTCGCGGCCCATGGGCCGGATATGTCACGTGCTCACCACGCCCATCTCCAGTTTAGCGAAGGGGGAAAAAAGTGGTGATACGTCACGTGACGACAACGCAAGTTTGACACCCATGTTCTACATCCCTGTTTACCAAATAACATTTTTAAAAAAAATATATATATACCACAAATAGGAAACACAGACACCTTATCCTTACTCACGTCAGCCTCTGCCCCCGCTGCTTACAGAGACATCGAGAAAAGGAAACTCTCACTTCAGGAAGAAGCGCAAGAACTTCTGGAGACGTCCAAAAAAATGGAGACCAAGAGCACGGAGACCATGGCGGAGAAAGAAGACGCCATCAAAGAGGTCGAAGGGAAGAAAGCGCTGCTCGAGATCAAAGAGCGAGAATTCAACACTCAGACCAAGGTGCACGAGATTAATAAAGAGAACGAAGGCACCGCCATTTCAGAGAGGTAAGTTCTTCCTGAATATTTAATTTTTAGCGAATGAAGGTAAATGTACCTGTCCCAGGATAACGTCGCAGGATCCGATCTGAGTCGGTCATCGAGACCGTGGCAAGAAAGATTGTAAAATGGGGCAAAAATTCGCTTAACAATTGTTCGCTTAGCAATATAAATTTTGGGGTTAACTGTGGTCATAAAGTCAAGGACTACCTGTTAAGGACAGTCTTGTCTCACAACCGATGTTGTACTCTGCTATTGAGCAGAGTACCCTTTGAATTTACGCACGAAAACGACTGAGAATGATTTATTTATTTATTTATTTATTATATTTGTATACCGCCCTTCTCCCGAAGGACTCAGGGCGGTTCACAGCCAATAAAACCAGAATACATATAATACAGATTAAAAACAGTATAAAAAACTAATTCGATAAATAGCCTAAAATTTTTTAAATACGAGTAAAACCCCAGTTAAAAACCCCAATTTAAAAACCCCGATTTAAAACTATGTTCAAGCTAGTCCTGCACGTCGAAACAACAGCGTCTTCAGCTTGTGGCGGAAGGTCCGGAGGTCGGGGAGTTGACGAAGCCCCGGAGGCAGCTCGTTCCAGAGGGCAGGAGCCCCCACAGAGAAGGCCCTCCCCCTGGAGGTCGCCAGCTGACATTGTTTGGCTGACGGTATCTGGAGGAGGCCCTCTCTGTGAGAGCGCAATGGTCGGTGAGAGGCTACTGGTGGCAGTAGGCTGTCCCGTAAATATCACAGTCCTGAGCCATGGAGCGCTTTAAAGGTGATAACAAGAACCTTGAATTGAACCCGGAAGACCACTGGGATTGTGGACAATAACCGTTAACATACAAACAAACTGGGTTTTGATAATATTTTACTTTTAGGGGAAAAGCAAAATTGTAGTCCAAAAACAATCCAGGTCATACACATATAAAGTGAGATAAAGATTAGTCGAGGGATATTTTTTCAAATATAAAGTCTTCTTACCAGTTGTAGAAAAATACAATAAAACAGATCTTCTTTAGTATCATTCAGGAACAAAGTTCAATATAAAAACAGTCAATAAATATTAAAGAAGCAACAAATAGCCATAGATCAAGCAATGGTCATGCATAGAGATCAAATATAGAGTTACAGCATATCAGTAGGTAAAAATGGTGTAGAGTTCACAACAAACCATAATTCAGCTTTCCTTAAGTACATTGGCTACAGAGCTCAGCCGATCAGGATGCATGATGATGCAACAAAGTTTTTAAAGCTACATTATTATTATTATTATTATTATTATTATTATTATTATTATTATTATTATTATTATTATTATTATTATTATTATTATTATTATTATTATTATTATTATTATTATTTATTATATTTGTATACCGCCCATCTCCCGAAGACTCAGGGCGGCTTACACTATGTTAGCAATAGTATTCATCCTATTCGTATATTTATATACAAAGTCAACTTATTGCCCCCAACAATCTGGGTCCTCATTTTACCTACCTTATAGTAGGTGTCAAACTTGGTCCTTTAAGACTTGTGGACTTCAACTCCCAGAGTCCTCAGCCAGCTTTGCTGGCTGAGGGACTCTGGGAGTTGAAGTCCACAAGTCTTAAAGGGACCAAGTTTGGACACCCCTGTTATAAAGGATGGAAGGCTGAGTCAACCTTGGGCCTGGTGGGACTTGAACTTGCAGTAATTGCAGGCAGCTGTGTTAATAACAGACTGTCTTAGCAGCCTGAGCCACAGAGGCCCCTTTTTATTAAGAATTTTTAATTAAATACAAATATTCATTTTGTTAATAATGTCTTAATTGGTTTTACTTATCTAGAGTTTAAGCTTGTATAATTTTAATTTTAATTTTAAAGGAATATGTTTTTAGAGAAAAAAGAATAGAACTTTTCTTATTTATATTTGCTGCTCATATGACCAGAAACTTTTAGCTTGAATAATACTTTTAGCTACAAACACACAATCTTGGTTTATATATTTCCTGACCAACCAGTTGGCCAATAACAATTTCCTAACACTACCTTTAACGTGTTTTGGTTTTTTTAAAGTACTGAGGTTTGGACCATACTTCATGCCCGTGATTCCATATTCCATTCTACTTCTCAAAATAACTGGATGGGTGGGAAAGATCTGAAACATTGATATGACAAAACACCTGAACAAATCACATTATTTTTTTTAAAAAAATCCGAATACTGTAAAACAGGGGCGTCAAACTGGATTTCTTCGAGGACCAGATCAGCATTGTAGTTGTCCTCTGCGGGCCAGCAAGAAGGGGGCAGGATGGATGCCTCCTGCAGCACCCTGCTGGCCAAAACAGAGCTTGGGGGGTTTGCGTGCGACCCCCCGCATCACATTTTCACCCTCCATGGCCTCGTGCAGCACTCTGCTGGTTATTTTTTGGGCCATTTTCAGGGCGATTTTCAGAGGTCATGGAGGATGAAAGTGAGGTGCAGGGGAAGGGGTGAAATGCTCCCGGTTCTGACTGGATCTTGCAATCCGGTAGTGATTGAGGCCGGTGGTTCGGTGATCCAATAGTGATCGCTGAATCACTGGTGACACCCACCACCCAGGTGTCATTACTTCCTGGTTTTAACCAGGAAGTAATGTGTTTTTTACCTTTACGCATGCACAGAAGGTTTTGCGCATATGCAGAAGGTCTGCACACGCATGTGACGCGTGCGGGGCATGTAAACGTCCAAGCCGGTAAGGAAGGTAAGTAGATTTCACCCCTGTGCAAGGAGCCTGCACGAAGCCTGTTTTAGCCATCAGAGGCACTACGGGCCAGTCCTTTGATATTTCCAGGCTGGCCCGTGGGCTGGATTTAAGAACCCTGCGGCCCACATTCAGCCCGCAGGCCTTGAGTTTGACACCCCTGCTGCAGTGGTGGAATGCAAATTTTTTTTTACCGATTCTGTGGCCGCGGCTTGGTGGACGTGGCTTGGTGGTCATGTGAGTGGCTGGGCATGGCGAACTCAATGTCACTCCCACCCAGTCACATGACTCGCCCTCCAGTCGCACCTACCCAGGTTTTGTGGCTCCCAGTGTTTTCCGTGGGAAATGGGTCATGTGACTGGGTGGGCGTGGCCAATTCGATTGCTCTCACCCTTAGGACATTTCTCCTTAGTCCAACTCACCAATAAAATAGCACAATAAAATAACACCGTTCCAATATTTAGAACAGAATAGAACAAAAAGAGTTGGAAAGGACCTTGGAGGAAACCCTTACACCACTTCAGACAAATGATTAGCCAATCTCTTCTTTAAAACTTCCAGTGTTGGAGCATTTACAACTTCTGGAGGCAAGTTGTTCCACTGATTAATTGTTCTGTGAGGAAATTTGAGGGGCTCTTACAAAAATGAGAGAATCAATCTATTTTCCAAAGCACCAAAAGGCACAACAAGAAACAGTGGATGGAAATTAACCAAAGAGAGAAGCAACCCAGGACTAAGGAAAAATTTCCTAAGGGTGAGACCAGTCAACCAATGGAATAGCTTGCCATCACTAGAGGTTTTCAAAAAGAGTGAAGGAAGTACACCTCAAAAGGACAGTGCCAGGAACCACTAAAACAATGCAGAAAACTTAAAGCAGCTCTTCCCCCTTTTTTTAAAAAAAGTCAATCCCAAAGCAAACGCAGCAGCTGAGAGGGAAACTAAGAGCAGCTGCTCAGGCTAATTGAAAGCCTGGGCGTGCTGCCAAAAGCCATTAAACCTTCCAACTCTATTATTCTATGTCCTCTATGTTCTAAATTGGGTGCTTCACAGCAGAAGCAATACAGTTGGCTGGACCACACTTGCGTTAGATTCACGGCCTGTATGATCAAGCTGCATCATTGTTCCCTGCTGTATCTTTTCCCCCAGGAAGAAACAAGAAGGGAAGAGGTTAATCCCATCCCTAGATGGGTGATTGATGGGTTTCCCTGCCCTAATCCTGTCAGTTTCTGTTTTTTTATTGACTTGATTCAGCTACATTCCAGCTGCAACTGTTAAGTGGAGCTATTAACTGAAGGGAGGGAGGGAGAGAGAGAGAAAGTGAGAAAAAGAAAGAGAGAAAGAAAACCTCTCTTGCACTTTATTTTTAACCGGTTCTCCGAACTACCTAAGCAATTTACTAAGGGTTCGGGCAAACCGGTGAGAACCGGCTGAATTTCACCTGTGACCTCCTGTAAAGCCTTCTCTGTAATTATTGCTGGTCTGAATCTGAGAGTTAAAAGTGTGGCTCCCTTGTTTATGTCGTAACAAAAACTCGTTTTCTACGCTTGCGTAGGGGCCAATTAGAAATGGGTTTTCGCAACATGTCGAATTTGAAACAGAAACTGCATGATACTCTGTGTCGGATGCAAAGAGAGAAGGAGAAGGACTTGCGCACCTTTAAAAAGATGGAAATGCAGCTTAAAATCGCGCACGAAAGCCTGGCACAAGTTCAGTCGCGTCACGAAAGAATGCTTTTAGAGGTGTGTACGAGTAAGTTTGGAGAGCAATGTCAAGTTTTATTACTTTTTCCATTGTTTGGGCCAAATACTGTTAAAAAGTGTGGTTGCTAAGAAGAGGATGACCGAAGGATGTCATACAATAGATATTTGGTTGGGTTTTTTTTTTTGGGAAAAAAATAGTACAAATTTAAGATTTCCGAAGCTATAAGAGTTTAGCAATTTCTATTATATCAGCAGTCCCCAACTTTTATAGCTTGCTGGCCCGGCTTGGGAGGCGGAAGAAGAGAACCAGGCCACAAGCAGACACGCACATGTGTACACGCGTGTTGGCCCACCTCTTGTGCAGCCCGCTTCCGAATGGACCAGCGGTCCTCAATCTTTGCGGCCTGGTGGTCCAGCTTGGTGGGGGGAGAAGGAAACCAGGCCATACAAGTGGCAGGCCAGTGCACACACGTGTGTGCAGATCAACTTGCACGCATGCATGTACGACAGCCCCCCATTCTTGCAGCCCAGTTCCAAATATACCACAGCCCAGTAGTGGGCCGTGTCCTGGGAGGGTTGGGAACCCCTGTATTATATTCAGTAGTGGGCTGCTGCCGGTTCGGACTGTGTTGTGTCTCGCCCGCTCCCCCTGCCGCAGCCAGGCCCCTCTTATCTCCTGCCGGATGCTGATAGTGCAGAAGAATGTCCTGGCATGCCTCCAGCCCCAGCCCTGGCACCATGCCCAGGCAAACGGAGCAACTAAACCCCTCCCCCACAGCATGTGAGCCTGAAAAATGTGAGGCCAGTCATGAGCTAGGATTGCCAACAGCTGGAGGCTGGAGAGATCCTCGCTTCCGGAGAGTTGAGAGGCGACGTCAGCAAAAGGAAAGGAGGGGCAGGCCTGGATAAGTGCTGAGTCATGGAGCCACACCCCATGGCCTATATAAAGGATCTGCTTTCTGGCATTCTCTGAGTCAGGCAAAGTCTAACTTGGATTGCTGAAGTCACATCCTGGTCTCCTGCCTGCCTTGAGAACTCTGATAGGACTTTGGCAGAGCTGCAGAGGCACGCTTGATACGGACTTCCCCGACCCGGCCGTCAGCAGAGGAGTGGGACACGACAGACTGGTTCAGGCAAACTGGTTGTTCCGACCTGTGGCTGGGCCCGCCCATCCACCCTGGCACTATCACGTCCTATATAATCTCCAGTTTTTCGATGCCGTGCACATGCACGCTCACATTTTCGGTTCTGGGTGAACCGGCTGTTACAGTATATGACACCCACCTCTGATTATATTATTATATCACTAGTGAAGAGAAGGACCAGGGGTGACAGAATAGCAGTCTTCTAATATTTGAGGGGCTGCCACAGAGAGGAGGAAGGGGTCAAGCTATTCTCCAAACCGCCTGATGGCCAGACAAAGAATAATGGATGGAAACTGATCAAGGAGAGATTCAACCTAGAAATAAGGATACATTTTCTGACAGTGAGAGCAATCAACCAATGGAAGTTGTGGGTGCTTCATCACTGGAAGCTTTCAAGAAGAAACTGGACTATAGTTTGTGTGTTGAGCGGCTGCTCTTCCGGTTTCCGGCACGCAAATGTGCACTGACCAGCTGGTCTTCGCATGCGCATGCACCAGAAACCGCAAGGCCAGGTGGCTGGTTTTCATATGCGGCCTGGAAACCGAAAGATCATCTTTCTGGCGTGCGCATGCACACCAGGTGGCTACTCTTCCAGTTTTTGGCATGCATGAGCTCGCGCGAGCTCCCGTTTTGGCACTCAGTGCTGAAAAGGTTCGCCAACACTGGGTTCAAAAATTTTAGCAAGGGGTTCTCTGCCTGGTTGCTGGGTGGGCGTGGCCATGGTGGGTGTGGCCTAGTCAGCCTCCTGCTCCATGGTGAGAGGGGTCATTTTTGCCCTCCCCGGGCTCCAGAGGCTTTTCTCGAGCCTCCGGGGGGGGCGAAAACTGCCTCCCCAGGCTCTGGAGGGTGGAAACATGCCCGTTTCCGGCCTTCCTGAACTTCTGATAGGCCCATTTTACGCTCTCCCTGAGCCTCTGCCCGCATCCTGCACTTACCTGCATCCAAAATGGGCCGCGTGGGGACTCCTGGGAGGGGCGGGGTGGAGCGGGGTGGGCAGGGCCAGCCAGGAGTGGTATTTGGGGGTTCTCCGAACTGCACAGAATCTTGAGGTTCTTCCAAACCCCTGCGAACCCCCAGCAGCCCACTCCTGGTTGGGTTATATTAAAATAACACACTTTCCTCCTTTTCTGTACATAACCTTCTTCTTTTTTTTCCCCCCCTTGTACAGTTAGATGCTGTCCCTAAAGAGGACGGGGCAATCTTAGAGAGGCGAAGGGAGCTTCAGAGAGAAGTGGAAATGGCGAAGCGAAACCTGACTCAAGAGGTAATGGGACAGCTGTGTTTTATTCTTCCGCCAAGCCTGCCAAAATCTTTCATCTGATGCTGCTCTCCATCTTCGCCGAGATGTTAAAAGAACAGAAATGTTATTTCTTGTAAAAAATAATAATAATAATAATAATTATCTCCAGGAAAATAGAAATGTTACTTCTTCTTTTCTTTTTTTTCTTTCTTCTTTAAAAAAATTCTCCTCAGGAAACCCAGTGTCGCATACTCACGCTTTATTTATTTATTTATTTATTTTATTTTATTTTATTTTATTAGATTTTTATACCGCCCTTCTCCCGAAGGACTCAGGGCGGTGTACAGCCAGATAATAAAAACCCCGCAATATACACATTAAAACAGAAACTTAAAACCAAGCATATTACAAAGATGGGCGAAATTTAAAAAATTTAAAACTCTGAAATTCATAAATAACCCCAATTAAAATTTAATAAAACTTTTAAGCCAGTCCCGCTTGAATAAATAAATGCGTTTTCAGCTCACGGCGAAAAGTCCGAAGATCAGGCACTTGGCGTAAACCAGGGGGAAGTTCGTTCCAAAGCGTAGGAGCTCCAACAGAGAAGGCCCTACCCCTGCGGGCCGCCAGCCGACATTGTTTGGTGGACGGCCCTGAGAAGACCCTCTCTGTGTGAGCGTACGGGTCGGTGGGAGGCATAAGGTAACAGCAGGCGGTCCCGTAAATACCCGGGCCCTAAGCCATGGAGCGCTTTAAAGGTGGTAACCAAGATCTTAAAGCGCACCCGAATAACCACAGGAAGCCAGTGCAGACTGCGCAGGAGTGGTCTTACATGGGAGTAACGAGTTGCTCCCACTATTACCCGCGCAGCTGCATTCTGGACTAGCTGAAGCCTCCGGGTGCACTTCAAGGGCAGCCCCATGTAGAGAGCATTGCAATAATCCAAACGAGAAATGACAAGAGCGTGAGTGACCGTGCATAAGGCATCCCGGTCAAGGAAGGGGCGCAACTGGCGGACCAGGCGTACTTGGTGAAAGGCCCTCCTGGAGACGGCCGCCAAATGATCATCAAACAACAGCCGCCCATCCAGGAGGACACCCAAGTTGCGTACCCCCTCCATTGGGGCCAATAACTCGCCCCCAACAGTCAGCCGCGGTTGCAGCTGACTGTACCGGGGTGCTGGCATCCACAGCCACTCTGTCTTGGAGGGATTGAGCTTGAGTCTGTTTCTCCCCATCCAGACCCGTACGCTGCTCGTATTTCAAGTAGTCAGAAAAGCTCTGCGCAGAGATCATATTTATTTTACTATTTTGACTTTGTATAGCTGCCCGTCTCGCGTTTGTGATTGTGAGCAGTTCAGCTAATGAGACGACCAAGCAAAAGCTGCAATAAACAATGTTCAAATATCCAGAAAAACAACAAACCCTTTAAAACGAGATTGCCCTCCCTGAGGAATAGGTATTGTGCTTGTGAAAGAGAAAAAATTTACTCGCTTAGTGTAGTGACTCCTAGAGGGATTTCAGCTTAATCACTCATAATTAATACTTTTATTAATTTACTTTAGGCCAGCATTGCATGTATCTATTATCTGCCTCCCCCTTTCTCTCTATCCATCCATCATCTATCATCTCTGTCATCTATCATCTCTCTCTCTCTCTCCCTCTCCATCCATCTATCATCTACCTATCATCTTCGTCATCTGTAATCTCTCTCTCTCTATGTATCTAATATCTGTCTGTCTATCTGTCTGTCTGTATGTCTATCTATCTATCTATCTATCTATCTATCTATCTATCTATCTATCTATCTATCTATCTATCTATCTATCTATCATCTTCTATCATCTCTCTCTCTCTCTCCCTCTCCATCCATCTATCATCTACCTATCATCTTCGTCATCTGTAATCTCTCTCTCTCTCTATGTATCTAATATCTGTCTGTCTATCTGTCTGTCTATCTATCTATCTATCTATCTATCTATCTATCTATCTATCTATCTATCTTCTATCTATCAATCAATCTATCTATCTATCTATCATCTATCTATCTCTCCCTCTCCATCCATCTATCATCTATCATCTCCATCATCTATAATATATCTCTCTCTATGTATCTAATATCTATCTATCTATCTATCTATCTATCTATCTATCTATCTATCTATCTATCATCTATCTATCTATCTATCTATCTATCTATCTATCTATCTATCTATCTATCTATCTATCATCCATCTATCATCTATCTATCATCTCCATCATCTATAATATCTCTCTCTATGTATCTAATATCTATCTATCTATCTATCTATCTATCTATCTATCTATCTATCTATCTATCTATCTATCTATCTATCTATCTATCATCTATCTATCTATCTATCATCTATCTATCTATCTATCTATCTATCTATCTATCTATCTATCTATCATCCATCTATCCTCTATCTATCATCTCCATCATCTATAATATCTCTCTCTATGTATCTAATATCTATCTATCTATCTATCTATCTATCTATCTATCTATCTATCTATCTATCTATCATCTATCTATCTATCCACTGTCAGACTCCACTAACAAATATCTCTACATTTCAACCATACATCAAGGAAAGGCGTGGATTATAGCAGAGTGACAGAGAAGCGGGATCCCTGGTTTACACTCTCTATTTAATTCTTACAATTTTAAATTGCTTTTATATTCATATTTTTTTTAAATTTTATTGTAAACTGCCGAGAATTGCTGGGCGGGTGCTGCAGCATAAAAATTTGAGAAATAAATCTGTAACCATACACATAAATGTATCGGCGGGGAAAGAATATTCTTGACTATTCAAGTTAGAAGATGTGCTATTTAAATATTTTTAGTGTTTTGTTTCCCCTTATGTAAGTGGTAATGTAACTATAAAAATAAGAAGTGGTACTGAGGCTAGAATAAATAATATAGGAGGGTGTTTTTTTTTTACTTTCTAAATAAGGGCAATGGAGAAATCTGAAATAGTAAGGTACAGCGCTTGCTAAAGGCTATTTTTCTTCATTCTGATGGCCCAAACATGTTTGTTAGATTTATACCCTAAGGTAGATCTGTACATAGCATCCCCACCTCCCATTGTATCCACACAACAACAACAGCAACAACAGCAACACTATGAGCTGAGCTGATCAATCCCCAGAAAACTGAGGATGGATTAGAACATGGGTTCCCCCACTGCTGGCCCGTATTTTTACCGTATTACCAATATTTCTACGCCATATTTGGTGCCCAAATTACTAAGCAGAATGGGAATATGGTGTCCCTGATGAAAGAAAGAGATGAAATCTTAGAGAAAGATGCAGACCGAACAATTTCACGGAAAGCTACGGCTGAAAAATGGGAGAGGAAACCTGGCAACCTGCCAAGCACGGTGCCTCCCCCTCCAGCTTTCTTCCCTGCCAGAGAGCATGGCAAGCATTGGAGGATAGCCTGGCAGGCAGGGGAGAAAGGAACAAAACGACCCCAAGGAACAGAGAAGTCTATTCAAACAGGCTATGCGACGAATGGAAAAGGGATAAGAAACAATAACTGAAAGATTGCTGTCTACATCCTGCATGTCCTGAGGACCTTGAAATCATTTTCAGAAAATTCCTTCCCTTGAGTTTTTCCTGACAAACATCACTGGATGGATGGATGGATGGATGGATGATAAATAGATGATAGATGAGAGAGAGAGAGAGAGACAGACAGACAATGGTTGACAGATAGTGGGAGGGAGGGAGGGAGGAAGAGAGATTGACAGATGACAAATGATAATCAATGGCTGGCTGGCTGGGTGGATGGATAGATTAGATAGATAGATAGATAGATAGATAGATAGATAGATAGATAGATAGATAGATAGATAGATAGATAGATAGATAGATAGAAGATACAAGATAGATGATAGATATAGATGATAGATAGATAGATATATTAGATAAATAGATAGATAGATAGATAGATAGATAGATAGATAGAAGATAGATGATAGATATAGATGATAGATAGATAGATGATAGATAGATAGATAGATAGATAGATAGATAGATAGATAGATAGATAGATAGATAGATAGATAGATACCAGTAGATAGACAATAGAAATAGATACATGATAGATAGATAGGTAGGTAGGTAGGTAGATAGATAGATAGATAGATAGATAGATAGATAGATAGATAGATAGATAGATAGATAGAAGATACAAGATAGATGATAGATATAGATGATAGATAGATAGATGATAGATAGATAGATAGATAGATAGATAGATAGATAGATAGATAGATAGATAGATAGATAGAAGATACAAGATAGATGATAGATATAGATGATAGATAGATAGATGATAGATAGATAGATATATAGATAGATAGATAGATAGATAGATAGATAGATAGATAGATAGATAGATAGAAGATACAAGATAGATGATAGATATAGATAGAATAGAATAGAATAGAATAGAATTTTATTGGCCAAGTGTGATTGGACACACAAGGAATTTGTCTTGGTGCATATGCTCTCAGTGTACATAAAAGAAAAGATACGTTCATCAAGGTACAACATTTACAACACAATTGATGATCAATATATGAATATAAATCATAAGGATTGCCAGCAACAAGTTATAGTCATACAGTCATAAGTGGAAAGAGATTGGTGATGGGAACTATGAAACGATTAATAGTAGTGCAGATTCAGTAAATAGTCTGACAGTGTTGAGGGAATTATTTGTTTAGCAGAGTGATGGCCTTCGGAAAAAACTGTTCTTGTGTCTAGTTGTTCTGGTGTGCAGTGCTCTATAGCGTCGTTTTGAGGGTAGGAGTTGAAACAGTTTATGTCCAGGATGCGAGGGATCTGCAAATATTTTCACGGCCCTCTTCTTGATTCGTGCAGTATACAGGTCCTCAATGGAAGGCAGGTTGGTAGCAATTATTTTTCTGCAGTTCTAATTATCCTCTGAAGTCTGTGTTTTTCTTGTTGGGTTGCAGAACCGAACCAGACAGTTATAGAGGTGCAAATGACAGACTCAATAATTCCTCTGTAGAATTGGATCAGCAGCTCCTTGGGCAGTTTGAGCTTACTGAGTTGGCGCAGAAAGAACATTCTTTGTTGTCCTTTTTTAATGATGTTTTTGATGTTAGCTGTCCATTTGAGATCTTGCGATATGATAGAACCCAGAAATTTGAAGGTTTCTACTGTTGATACTGTGTTGTCAAGTATTGTGAGAGGTGGAAGTATGGAAGGGTTTTTCCTAAAGTCTACCACCATTTCTACGGTTTTGAGTGTGTTCAGTTCCAGATTGTTTTGGTTGCACCACAAGGCTAGTCGCTCGACCTCTCGTCTATATGCGGATTCGTCATTGTCTCGAATGAGACCAATCACTGTTGTGTCATCTGCGAACTTCAGTAGCTTAACAAATGGATCATTGGAGATGCAGTCATTGGTATACAGAGAGAAGAGAAGTGGGGAGAGCACCCAGCCTTGGGGGGCCCCTGTGCTAATTGTACAGGTATTTGATGTGATCTTGCTTAGCTTCACCTGCTGCTTCCTGTTTGTTAGGAAGCTTGTGATCCACTTACAAGTCTGTTCCGGTACCTGTAGCTGGTTTAGCTTAGTTAGAAGAATGTCTGGAATGATGGTATTGAATGCTGAACTAAAGTCTACAAAAGGACCCTTGCATAGGTCTTTGGAGACTCAAGATGTTGTAGGATGTAGTGCAGAGCCATATTAACAGCATCATCTGTTGATCTATTTGCTCGGTATGCAAATTGCAAGGGGTCTAAGAGCGGATTCGTGATGGTTTTCAGGTAGGAAAGCACTAGCCTTTCAAAGGTTTTCATGACTACAGATGTTAGAGCAACTGGTCTGTAGTCATTCAGTTCCTTGATGGTGGGCTTCTTCGGCACTGGGATGATGGTAGAGCGTTTGAAGCAAGAAGGAACATAGCACATCTCTAGTGATTTATTGAAAATATGGGTGAAGATGGGGGCCAATTGGTCAGCACAAACTTTTAAGCAAGAAGGAGTTATCTTGTCTGGGCCTGGAGCTTTTCCTGGCTTTTGTCTGTGAAATAGGTCCTGCACTTCCTTTTCTGTGATCACTAGGGGTTGTGAACCCAATGAAATGGGGTCAGTTGTAGGAGGCTTGGCTGTTGTTGGTGTGTCTGAGATGGGGGTTGTGGAGATAGGTGGCTGTAGTTTCCTTTCAAACCTGCAGTAAAACTCATTCAGGTCATCTGCCAGTTGTTGATTACCTTCAGCCTGGGAAGGGGGGTTGCCATAGCCGGTGATATTTTTAAGAGTTTTCCACATGTTTGCTGGTTCATTTGCTGAAAATTGATTCTTTAGCTTTTCAGAGTAGCTTCTTTTTGCTGCTCTTATCTCCCTTGTTAGTGCATTTCTGGCCTGATTGTACAGCATTTTATCACCTTTTCTGTAGGCTTCCTCTTTGGAATGTCGTAGCTGCTTAAGTTTAGGTGTAAACCAAGGTTTGTTATTACTGTGTATTCGCAAGTTCCTTGTAGGTACACATAGGTCTTCACAGAAGCTGACATATGATGTTACAGTATCTGTGAGTTCATCCAGGTCTGCAGAGGTATCTTTAAAAATATTCCAATCAGTGCAGTCAAAACATGCCTGTAGCTTTAATTCTGATTCCTCCGTCCAGGTTTTCACTGATTTAATTATTGGTTTTATGGCTTTAAGTCTTTGCCTGTAAGCAGGTACAAGGTGAATCATGCAATGATCAGAGTGTCCTACAGCTGCACGTCTTTTAGTGTTGTGTAGCAGTGGTCTAGAGTATTCTTGCCTCTGGTGGGACAATTGACATGCTGAAAGTATTTTGGTAGTTCTTTCCTTAAGTTTGCCTTGTTTAGATCTCCCAAAACAATGGCCAGTGAATCAGGGTGTTTGGCTTCAGCCTCCATGATTTGGTCAGCTAGAGTTCGTAATGCCTCGTTTACACAGGCTTGTGGTGGGACATAAACAGCAATTAGAAGAAATGAGGAAAATTCACGAGGCGAATAGTAAGGTTTGCAGTTGATAATTAGAGTCTCTAAATTGTTGTCACAGAATTTGTAAATTATGTTAAAATCTTGACACCAGGTTGAATTAATATATAGGCATAAGCCTCCTCCTTTCTTTTTACCAGATGTTTCTGGAATCCTGTCTGACCGTTCAATTTGAAATCCTGGAATGTTCAGGCTGCTATTTTCAATTGATTCATTTAACCAGGTTTCAGAGAAGCATAGGACTGCTGAATTGCGAAAATCAGAATAGTATTTGTTTAAGAGGAGTATTTCATCCATCTTATTTGCAAGTGAGCGTATATTTGTTAGGAAATAATTTGTTAGGATGATAGATAGATAGATATATTAGATAAATGATAGATAGATAGATAGATAGATAGATAGATAGATAGATAGATAGATAGATAGATAGATAGATAGAAGAAGATAGATAGATAGATAGATAAATAGAAGATAGAAGATAGATGATAGATATAGATGATAGATAGATAGATATATTAGATAAATAGACAGACAGACAGACAGATAGATAGATAGATAGATAGATAGATAGATAGATAGATAGATAGATAGATAGATAGATAGAAGATACAAGATAGATGATAGATATAGATGATAGATAGATAGATGATAGATAGATAGATAGATGAGAGAGATGACAGATGATGGATGGATGGGTGCAGAAGGAAGGACGGAGAGAGATAAGAGAGACAGACAGACAGACAATGGTGGATGGATGGATGGATGGATGGATGGATGTTGGGAGAGAGGGAGGAAGAGAGATTGACAAATAAATGACAGATGGCAGATGATAGATGGGTGGGTGGGTGGGTGGATGGATAGATAGATAGATAGATAGATAGATAGATAGATAGATAGATAGATAGATAGATAGATAGATAGATAGAATAGAATAGAATAGAATAGAATAGAATAGAATAGAATAGAATAGAATAGAATAGAATAGAATAGAATAGAATTTTTTATTGGCCAAGTGTGATTGGACACACAAGGAATTTGTCTTGGTACATATGCTCTCAGTGTACATAAAAGATAGAGAGATACTAATAAAGGAGACTATTTGTAGTTCAGGTTTGACACGAGGGGTCCTTGGTGTTCTCTGAACCTGGTGGTTTTCTTGCAGATGTTTCATTACCAAACTAGCTAACATCATCCGTGTTAATGATGTTACCTATTTGGGGTCATTTAAAACATCTAAGAAAACAACCAAATTCAAGAGAGCACCAAGGACTCCACTGTTTAGTTCCTCAGGCCTGAATACTCTCTTCTGTAGATATTTATTAAACATCTCCCATTCTGGGATTGTCCTCTGATATTTTCTCCCTAGAAAACATCCACCGATTCCGAATTGCGGCTTCTCGATCAGTGCATCGCTGAGGAAGACCAACTTATTGGGGCTCAGGAGCATTACAGGGAAGAGTTCAATAACTTGATCCGTATGACCCAGCTCAAGGCGGATGAGAGGGAACAAAAATCAAAGGATTTCTTGAAAGCTCAGGTGAGGAAACTCCAGGGAGCATCTAACTTGGTCCTTCTATCTTGGGTCACCCGGAGATTCCATATCTCTATAGCAGGGGTGTCAAACTCGATTTCATTGAGAACCACAGCAGGGTTAATGTGGGGGGGGGTGCATGGTCAGGGTGGGCCACCTGTGGCGGCCCGAGTGCTCTGCCAGTGAAAACGGGCTCCCAAGCTCCCTTTTCGGCCACGACGGCCTCCTGCAACCCTCTGCCAGCAAAAATGGAGCTCGGCAGAGCCGCACACGGCCCTCGCGAGCTCTGTGTTTGGCTGCAACAGCTTCTGCGAGCCTCTGCGAGCGAAAACAGAGCTCCATTTTCGTTGGCAGAGGCACCGTGGGCCAGTCCTTCGCTGTTTCCAGGGCGGCCCCGCGAGCCGGATCTGGCCTTGCAAGTCTCGAGTTTGACACCCCTGCTCTATAGAGTAGATTTTTGACTCGCTCGTAATATCTTCCTGTTCCTTTTCATCACCGAAACAACGGCGCACCACGCCTCTTGCAAATCTAGATCGCTGGCAAGTCTAAACTCATAATATGTAATATCATTGTTCTTCTTCCTCTACTGCATTCACTTGCCCCGTGTGGGAAATCACCAGAATTAGGACTGCAACGAGTTGCTAGGTAAGTCAATTTTTTTTCTGCGAGGCCTACCTGTGTTAGCTTTGTTAAGTCCATTATTATTATTATTATTATTATTTATTAGATTTATAAACCGCCCTTCTCCCGAAGGACTCAGGGCGGTGTACAGCCAGAATAAAAAGCAAAACAATATACAGTTAAAATACAGTTAAAAAACTTATTATACAATATGGCCGAATTTAAAATAATTAAGAATCTAAAAAAACCCAATTAAAACCAAAGAGAAATTTAAAAGTCAGAACTAAATAATTTAAGAAAGCCCCGCACGAACAAACAGATATGTTTTCAGTTCGCGGCGAAAAGTCCGAAGGTCAGGTATTTGGTGTAAACCAGGGGGGAGTTCGTTCCAAAGAGTGGGGGCCCCCACAGAGAAGGATCTTCCTCTGGGGGCCGTCAGCCGGCATTGTCTGGCGGACGGCACCCTGAGAAGGCCCTCTCTGTGAGCGTCTGGTCGGTGGGAGGCATGAGGTAACAGAAGGCGGTCCCGTAAGTACCCAGGTCCCAAGCCATGGAGCGCTTTAAAGGTGGTAACCAGAACCTTGAAATGCACCTGAAAGGCAACAGGAAGCCAGTGCAGTCTGCGCAGGAGAGGTGTCACATGGGAGCTACGTGAGACTCCCTCTATCACCCGCGCAGCTGCATTCTGGACCAACTGAAGCCTCCAAGTGCATCTCAAGGGGAGCCCCATGTAGAGAACATTGCAATAATCCAGGCGGGAGGTAACAAGAGCATGAATGACTGTGCATAGGGCATCCCGATCAAGGAAGGGGCGCAACTGGCGAACCTGGTGAAAGGCTCTCCTGGAGACAGCCGCCAAATGATCTTCAAACGACAGCCGTGCATCCAGGAGAACACCCAAGTTGCGCACTCTCTCCTTTGGGGCCAATAACTCGCCCCCCAACAGTCATCCACAGCCACTCCGTCTTGGAGGGATTGAGCTTGAGCCTGTTCCTCCCCATCCAGACCCTTACGGCTTCCAAACACTTCGACAGTTTCGTTGGGGTGGCCCGGGGTGGAAAAGTACAGCTAAGTATCATCAGCGTACAGTTGATATCTCACCCCAAAGCACTGATGATCTCACCCAACGGCTTCATATAGATGTTGAACAGGGGGGGTGAGAGAATCGACCCCTGCGGCACCCCACAAGTGAGGTGTCTCGCGGTCGACCTCTGCCCCCCTGTCAACACCGTCTGCGACCGGTCAGAGAGATAGGAGGAGAACCACCGATAAACGGTGCCTCCCACTCCCAATCCCTCCAACCGGTGCAGCAGGATACCATGGTCGATGGTATCGAAAGCCGCTGAGAGGTCTAATAGGACCAGGGCAGAGGAATAACCCCTGTCTCTGGCCCTCCAGAGATCATCCACCAACGCGACCAAAGCTGTCTCCGTGCTGTATCCGAAATCCATGATTTCTTATGAGATGAGACTAGAGATACTAGGTCTCTCTGAACATGTCAGTGGGGATGATCATTCTGACTTCCAATATAGAATAGAAGAAAGAATTCTTTATTGGCCAAGTGTGATTGGACGGGCCTCTGGTGGCTCAGCAGACTAAGTCTGTCTGTTATTAACACAGCTGCTTGCAATTACTGCAAGTTCAGGTCCCACCAGGCCCAAGGTTGACTCAGCCTTCCATCCTTTATAAGGTAGGTAAAATGAGGACCCAGATTGTTGGGGGCAATAAAAGTTGACTTTGTATATAATATGCAAATGGATGAAGACTATTGCTTAACACAGTGTAAGCCGCCCTGAGTTTTCGGAGAAGGGCGGGATATAAATTCAAAAAACAAACAAACCACAAAGCATTTGTCTTCAGTGCATAAGCTCTCAATGTACATACAAGCTATAAGTGATAAATCATGTATCACTTACATACAAGCTATAAGTGATAAATCATGATTATAGTCATCCCAAATAAACATTCATCATGAATCCTAAGATACAACCCTTAGTGATAGTCATAGGATACTAAATAAGCAATCGACATAAATCATACTAGGAAACTAAGTAAAACAATATAAATCGAAAAGATACAAGCAACAATAGTCAGGGGTGGGATTCAGCTGGTTCAGACCGGTTCAGGAGAACCGGTAGTTGTAACCTGCGGTTGAGCCCGCCCTCCTGCCCCGGAGCTTTTTAAAGCCGCGTGCATGAGTGAAAGCTGCGTGCGCGAGCAAAGTGCATGTGCAGAAGGCCGTGCACATGCGTGCGCAGTCACATTTTTGGTGCTGGGCGAACCGGTTGTTAAATTACGTGAAGCCGATCCCTGGTTATAGTCATAAGTAGAAAAGGAGATAGGTAATAGGAAGGGATGAGAAGAAGAGTAGCAATACAGTCTTAGTAAATAGTGTTGTGGGAATTAGTTGTTTAGCAGAGTGATGGCATGGGGGAAAAACTATCCTTGTGTCTAGTTGTTCTGGTGCGCAGTGCCCTATAACAGTTGTTTTGAGGGTAGAAGTTGAAACAATTTATGTCCAGGATGTGAGGGGTCTGCAGATATTTTCACAGCCTATAAGTCTGTCTGTAAGCATACTTTATAGGGACATGGTGGTTCAGGGGCTAAGACGTTGAGCTTGTCGATCGAAAGGTTGGCAGTTCAGCGGTTCGAATCCCTAGTGCTGCTGCGTAACGGGGTGAGCTCCCATTACTTGTCCCAGCTTCTGCCAACCTAGCAGTTCGAAAGCAGGTAAAAAATGCAAGTAGAAAAAATAGGGACCACCTTTGGTGGGAAGGGAACAGCATTCCGTGCGCCTTTGGCGTTGAGTCATGCCGGTCACTTGACCACGGAGACATCCTTGGACAGGGCTGGCTCTTCGGCTTTGAAACAGAGATGAGCACCGCCCCCTAGAGTCAGGAACGACTAGCACATATATGCGAAGGGAACCTTTCCCTTTCCCTTTTTAAGCACACTTTCTCTCTAACCGGATAATTTACAAATTACAAGTTACCGGATCAGAGGGAAAATATGTTTACAGATATCCCTTGCTTTTGCCTTACATGTGCCTTCCTGTCTCAGTACAGGTCATCCTTGACTTCCAACAGTTTGTTTAGTGACCATTCAAAGTTACAAGGGCACTGAAAAATGTGATTTACGGCCGTTTTTCACACTTAAGAGCTTTGAAGCATTCCCCCCGATCACGTGATCAAAATTCAGACGCTTGGCAACCGGCTCATATTTATGACGGTTGCAATGTCCGTCCCGGGAGGGTGGTGGGGGTGTCATGTGATCCCCTTTCGCGACCAAAGTCAAGGGGGCAAAGCCAGATTCACTTAACCACGGCGTTACTAATGTAACCACTGCAACGATTTTGTCGTGTCCCACTCCTCTGACGGCCGGGTCGGGGAAGTCCGTATCAAGCGTGCCTCTGCAGCTTTGCCAAAGTTCTGTCAGAGTTCTCAGGGCAGGCAGGAGTCCAAGATGTGACTTCAGCAATCCAAGTTAGACTTCGCCTGACTCAAAGAATGCCAGAAAGCAGATCCTTTATATAGGCCATGGGGTGTGGCTCCATGACTCAGCACTTATCCAGGCCTGCCCCTCCCTTCCTTTTGCTGACGTCACCTCTCCACTCTCCGGAAGCGTGGGTCCCTCCGGCCTCCAGCTGCCGGCAATTCCAGCTCGTGACTGGCTTCACACTCCCCAGGCTCACATGCTGTGGGGGAGGGGCCCAGCTGCTCCGTTTGCCCGGGCATGGTGCCAGGACTGGGGGCTGGAGGCATGTCAGGCCATTCTTCTGCACTATCAGCGTCTGGCAGGAGACGAGAGGGGCCCGGCTGCGGAGAGGGGGGCGAGCGAGGCACAACAGATTTGCTTAAGAACTGTGGCGAGAAAGGTCGTAAGCTGAGGCAAAGCTTACTTCACAAACGTCTCACTGAACAACAGAAATTGGGGGCTCAATGGTTGTCGTAAGTTGGGGTCGTCCTGCCTTTGGGGTTACATTTGCCTTCCGGTCTCAGTAGTGCAGAATGCAAAAGCATTGGAGCTCCATTTTAATCTGTAGTCATGCTTTTCTGATAACCTTGTTCCGTTTTTCTTTCTGAGAACGTAATATTCTATTTTGGAAATACAGAATGATGCTGTAATTTTTGTCATTAATTTTTGCCCCCCTTGAACTTCAGAAACGCCCTTGCAATTTTAACAGCTCCCCAATATCCCCTGCTGTGTGTCCTTTTTTTTCAGGTGCGTCTGAATAACATTATTGCAGAAATAAAAACGAAAGACTTTGAAATTAGGGAGCACACAAAGAAACAGAGAGAAATTCAGAGACAGTAAGAAAATCGTTTCAATGGGTTTACTGTTATCATATCGGAGGCAGGGGGAAAAGGAAGTTGATGCATCGACGTTTTCCTTAAAATATTTTTTTGGGGGGGATTTCAGGATGAAAGAATTTGCCAAACTGTACGACGTCGTGCGACACGAGAGAAACAAGCTGGTGAACCTCGTACACTGCGCTCGCCAGAAAACCAACGAAATTAAAGACAAAGTCAAAATGCTGGATAATGAGATGGAAATCCTAAGGAACAATGCTGTAATTAAAGAGAGGTGAGTATTTCGGGTTGAACAATGCACCTGAAAAAAATAATTTCAGAATGGAACGGAACAGAATAACAGGGTTGGAAGGGACCTTGAAGGTCTTCTAGACAAACCCTCTGCTTGAGCAGGAGACTCTACACCATTTCAGACAAATGGTTATCCAACATATTCTTTAAAACTTCCCGTGTTGGAGCATTTACAACTTCTGCAGGCAAGTTGTTCCACTTATTGATTGTTCTCAATGTCAGGAAATTTCTCCTTAGTTCTAGGTCGCTTCTCTCCTCGATTAATTTCTACCCTTGCTTCTTGTCCTGCCCTCAGGTGCTTTGGAGAATAGCTTGACCCAAGCGGTGGGTTTCACATATTGTTATCACCAGTTCACCGCCCATTAGATTTTTGTAATGTACTGAAGGCTGGCAGATATCTTCCTTTTAATTACACCAGGAGAATGGACTCGCTTTTTTGTGTTTTCAAATATACAACTAGTCCTTGATATATGACCACAATTGAGCCCAGAATTTGTGTTGCTAAGCGAGACGTTGGTTAAGTGAGTTTTGGCCCATTCTGCGCCATGGTGGCACAGTGGTCAGAGTGCAGGACTGCAGGTGGCTGCTGCTGCCTGCCGGCTGCCTGCAATGTGGCAGTTCGATTCTCACCAGGCTCAAGGTTGACTCAACCTTCCATCCTTCCTGGGTGGGTAAAACAAGGACTCAGATTGTTGGGGGGCAATAGGCTGACTCTGTAAACCGCTTAGAGAGGGCTGTAAAGCACCATGAAGTGGTATTTAAGTCTAGGTGCTATTGCTATTTCTTCCTTCCTTCCTTCCTTCCTTCCTTCCTTCCTTCCTTCCTTCCTTCCTTCCTTCCTTCCTTGCTTCCTTGCTTCCATCCTCCCTCCCTCCCTCCCTCCCTCCCTCCTTTCTTCCTTTCTCATTCCTATTCCTGGTGGCCCAGTGGTTAGAATGCAGTATTGAAGGCTGACTCTGCCTACAGCCAGGAATTCAATCCTGACCAGCTGAAGGTTGACTCAGCCTTCCATCCTTCCAAGGTGGGTAAAGTGAGGACCCAGATTGTTGGGGGGCAATAGGCTGACTCTGTAAACCGCTTAGAGAGGGCTGGAAAGCACTGTGAAGCGGGTTAAGTGCCATTGCTATTCTACAACTTTTCTTGCCACAATTACTAAGCAAATCACTGCCGTCGTTCAGCTATTAACACGGTTGTTAAGTGAATCTGGCTTCCCCTTTGATTTTGCTTGACAGAAGGTCGCAAAAGGGGATCACCATGTTGTGACTCCAGCCCCCGAACCTGGCCCCATGCCTGAAAGTGACTCTGAGAGTGAGTGGGAAGGGCCGGTAAGGCTTACCTCGGGAGCACCGATTCCTTTGGCTCGCTCCAGGAGCCAGAACCAGACCAGTTGGAGGACGTAATGAAGCCGTCATCCCCTGATTCCTCCCTTCCCCAGGCTACACCTTCAGACCCAGCTGATAATAATAATCAAGCTTGGCTTGACCCGCGCTTCAGAAGAGGCGGTGTCATCAAAAGGATATATAAGGCGCTTTGGGACTGCTCTCACTCCACGGGAAGCAAAAGTTTAGCTGATCCGTTTCAAAAAGAGCTGAAAGTCTTGCTACGTGAGTCATTTGTTTGAACTTTGGCAGGCAGCTGCGATTTCTCTGCCAGGACTGATAAGAGCCGTGAATCCACTGGCTGAAGGCCAGCTCGAGGGTCTGAAGTGGGGAAGGAGACAGAACACACCAGTTGTCAAGCATCCGAATGAAAATCACGTGACCAAGGGGATGCTGCAACGGTCACAAGTGTGAAAATGGTCCTAAGTTACTTTTTTTCAGTGCTGATGTAACTTTGAACGGTCACAAAATGAACTGTTGTACATCGGGGACTACCTGCTCAGTACTTTTGATGTAAGATCTTGCTGCAGTCTTCTGACAGAAATTGCGAACAAGGTTATAAAAAGTAGTCAATTTATTCTCTCGATATTTAATAAGTATTGCGTTCGAGATACAGATAATCCTTGAGCCGGTCAGGATTGAACTGCCAAATTGCAGGCAGTCGGCCGAATTAGCCTGCAGTACTGCATTCTAACCCCTGCGGTGCCATTGTGGCTCTGATGTTTCCGTTGCCTTTTAGAAAACTGCAGAAATATCAGATGAAGTACGCCAACAACGTCGCGATCAAGGACAGCATTCAGAGCGATGTTTGCAAGGTTTATCAGACCGTCCAGGATATGAAGGAGAAACGGGAGCAGCAACTGATGGACGTCGAACGGCTGACCAACACGCTCACCCGGATTGAGGAAGAAATGGTCCAGTTGCGTAAGACGTACGAGAAGGCTGTCCAGAGACGAAATGAAAGGTATGGAGGCGGGCCCTTGAATGCCTTTGTTGGCAAAATTAAACAAGGAGTCCATTTGTTCGGAGACAGAACAAAAAGAACAAAAAAATAGCAGCCATTCTGCTTTTAATTATTTGGATTCCCAAAATCGGTTGATATTCCAGCCAATGCCCTGAAATTATTCCTAAATATACAAAATGTAAAGGAAGAGAAAATAACACCTGTTAATTAAAATATCTTTGAGTTTACTGACAATAAAGTAAACTCAAAGTTTACGGACAATACAGGCTGAGCCGTGGGTGGCTCAGGCTGTAAGATAGCCTGTTATTAAACACAGCTGCTTGCAATTACTGCAGGCTCGAGTCCCACCAGGCCCAAGGTTGACTCAGCCTTCTATCCTTTATAAGGTAGGTAAAATGAGGACCCAGATCGTTGGGGGGGGCAATAAGTTGACTTTGTATATAAATATACAAATAGAATGAGACTATTGCCTTATACAATGTAAGCCGCCCTGAGTCTTCGGAGAAGGGCGGGATATAAATGTAAATAAATAAATAAAAAAAAATGTACTATTAAGACAGGTAGTCCTCGACCGACGACCACAATCGAGCCCCAAATTTCTGTGTTGTTAAGCGAGACATTTGTTAAGTGAGATTTGCCCCATTTTACGACATTTGTTGCCAAGAGTTCTTAAGCGAATCACTGCAGTTAATAAGTCGGTAACCCAGTTGTTAAGTGAATCTGGCTCTCCCCGTTGATTTTGCTTGCCAGAAGGTCGCAAAAGCCGTCATAAATATAAGTCAGTTGCCAAGCATTTGAATTTTGATCACGTGACCCTGGGAAGACTGCAAAGGTTGTAACTGTGAAAAATGGTCGTACGTCACTTTTTTGAGCGCCGTCGTAACTTTGAACAGGTCACTAAGTGAACTGTTGTAAGTCGAGGACTACCTGCATTCCGCTTGAAGGGTAGCTTACAGGGAATCAGATCTTTTATAATATACCTTTACAGTCCTTTCCTTCGGGTTTCATTACAGTGGCGTCCAGCTCATCGAGCGCGAAGAGGAAGTGTGTATTTTTTACGAAAAGATCAACATTCAGGAAATGATGAGCCGAAACGGCGACATCGAGATCAATGTGATGGATGAGAAAATACGCTATCTCAAACTGAAGATAATCGAGAAGAAGAGGCAGATTGAATTATCCGTCAAAATGTTGCCGACCAAGAGGACTCTCGATGCTGATTTAGTGGTCCTTCAAATTCAGGTATGCCAGCGAAGGCGCACTCTTCCCCACGTGGATTTTTGTGTGAAGCTAGAATTTCTCCATCCGATAACTGGGTTAGAATTAGAATTAGAATTAGAATAGAATTTATTGGCCAAGTGTGATTGGACACCCAAGGAATTTGTCTTGGTGCATATGCTCTCAGTGTACATAAAAGAAAAGATACGTTCATCAAGGTACAACATTTACAACACAATTGATGGTCAATATATCAATATAAATCATAAGGATTGCCAGCAACAAAGTTACAGTCATACAGTCATAAGTGGAAAGAGATTGGTGATGGGAACTATGAGAAGATTAATAGTAGTGCAGATTCAGTAAATAGTCTGACAGTGTTGATGGAATTATTTGTTTAGCAGAGTGATGGCCTTCGGGAAAAAACTGTTCTTGTGTCTAGTTGTTCTGGTGTGCAGTGCTCTATAGCGTCGTTTTGAGGGTAGGGGTTGAAACAGTTTATGTCCAGGATGTGAGGGATCTGTAAATATTTTCACGGCCCTCTTCTTGATTCGTGCAGTATACAGGTCCTCAATGGAAGGCAGGTTGGTAGCAATTGTTTTTTCTGCAGTTCTAATTATCCTCTGAAGTCTGTGTTTTTCTTGTTGGGTTGCAGAACCGAACCAGACAGTTATAGAGGTGCAAATGACAGACTCAATAATTCCTCTGTAGAATTGGATCAGCAGCTCCTTGGGCAGTTTGAGCTTACTGAGTTGGCGCAGAAAGAACATTCTTTGTTGTCCTTTTTTAATGATGTTTTTGATATTAGCTGTCCATTTGAGATCTTGCGATATGATAGAACCTAGAAATTTGAAGGTTTCTACTGTTGATACTGTGTTGTCAAGTATTGTGAGAGGTGGAAGTATGGAAGGGTTTTTCCTAAAGTCTACCACCATTTCTACAGTTTTGAGTGTGTTCAGTTCCAGATTGTTTTAGTTGCACCACAAGGCTAGTCGTTCGACCTCTCGTCTATATGCGGATTCGTCATTGTCTCGAATGAGACCAATCACTGTTAGAGAGGCTCCTTCCTGCTTTCTGCAGAGTTAGCACTCAGAATAAACGGGACCAGGGGTGGGGCTGCTGGGGGTTCGCAGGGGTTCGGGAGAACTTCTAGCTAAGATTCGATGCAGTTCGGAGAACCCCCAAATCCCACTCCTGGTTGGCCCCACTCAACCCTCCCCTCCCCTCCCCTCCCCTCCCAGGAGTCCCCACATAGCCCGTTTTGGATGCAGGTAAGTGCAGGACGCATGCAGAGGCTCGAGGAGGGCAAAAAACAGGCCTACTGGAAGTTTGGGAAGGGCCTCCAGAGCCTGGGGAGGCTGTTTTTGCCCTCCCGGAGGCTCAAGAAAAGCCTCTGGAGTCTGGGGAGGGCAAAAACACCACCACCCCGCCGTGGTGCAGGGGGCCGACTAGGACACGCCAACCGTGGCCACGCCCACCCAGCAACCAGGTAGAGAACTCCTTGCTAAAATTTTTGAAGCCCACCCCTGAATGTGACCTCCTTCCTGCCTCATCATTTCCGGAGAGACAAGGACTTTATCCCAACCATCGATTCTGCCCTTTTTAAACCATCTTCTTCGTCTTGTTTTAGGGATTCTCAACTCTGTCAGAACAGGATGGGTTTTTTTTAAACTTGTTCATAAATTATCTTGGTTTTAGGTCTAAGCAGTGAGCTGGCCAAATAGGTAGATGACGCTAGCATTTCAGGATGGTTATGATAAAGAGTTCAAAAACCTAGTCCAGTCAAGAGAAGGATCAGGGGAGACATGATAGCAATCTTCCATTATTTGAGGGGCTGAGGAGGGGTTCAAGCTTTTTCCCAAGACACCCAAAGGCCAGACAAGGAATAATGGATGGAAACTGATCAAGGAGAGATTCAACCTGGAAATAAGGAGAAATTTTCTGACAGTGAGAACAATCCACCCATGGAACAGAAGTTGCCTTCGGAAGTTGTGGGAGCTTCATCACTGGATGCTTTCAAGAAGAGACTGGACTGCCATCTGTCAGCAATGATGTAGGGTCTCCTGCTTGGGTGGAGGGTTGGTCTAGATGACCTACAAGGTCCCTTCCAACTTTGTTATAATTGTTAATCTATTTAAATTAGGTGAATGGTAGATTGGTACACTTCCATAACTAGGTCAGACAGTCCAGATTTTTAAAAGTTTGGCCATCTGCCCATCTCTGTCCTCTGGCTAACTCAAATTTTGTTTACTTCCTTTTATCTGTTTTGCTTCTGTTTCACCCCTCAGTGTCTCCCAACTGGGATTGAGCTTAGAAACCAAGTTTATCATATATGTGTTCTGACCTAGGCTTCCCCAAAAACCACGAATCAGAATCCTGGTCCCGACAAAACCCCTTTTATTAAAGGAATGTGAATTCCTCTCCTTCACCTTCAGCAAAGGCCTGGCAACCAGTCTTTCAAAGGAGAATTTAATGACCACAGGCCTTATCTAGCTTGGAAAGCTGTTATCTAAATAGTTTCCAAACGGCAGTGCTGTGCAAGGAAAGACTTGGCACAGAGTCTCTGAGACTCACTTACAGATTTTCACATTCCTGAATTGGAACGGACCGAACGCACAAATTGTTTCCTGCAAAAGCCGACTCCCCTTTCTCTCCTCTTTTATTTCGTATGGGAGGGGCCATTCATTGTCCACCTGTGGCTTTACTCCCAAGTCGACCCTGCTTTCTTGGCTGTTCTTTTCTCCTGGCAGCTCTGCGCATGCGCACCTTGGGAACAGGCTCCAGCTGTTCCTCTGCCTCACTGCTGTCTAGCTCCAGAGACAGCTGATAACTGCCAGACGGCCTTGGCCCCCTCTCTGCCTCCGACGCAGAGCCCACGTCCGAGCCTTCCCCAGCCTCCAGGACTGGCCCATGTTCCTCCCCAACCTCCTCACTGTCCCAACTCTGCTGCCAGCTCTGTTGGCGGGCCACAACAATATGGACTGCAAAAACCCAAGTGATGTAAAAGTTGCCTTTATTTCTGCAGAACAGGGATGGTAGCCCTGTTGAAGGCAATAGCCCTATTGAAAGCAATAGGGGAATGTGCCGATACCAGACTATTCAAATAGGCATATATCGTGGTCAAGAATAGATATGATGTGGATGTCAACAGATTTAATATCTAAGATACATAAGAATAGAATAGAATAGAATAGAATAGAATAGAATAGAATAGAATAGAATAGAATAGAATAGAATAGAATAGAATAGAATAGAATAGAATAGAATAGAATTTATTGGCCAAGTGTGATTGGACACACAAGGAATTTGTTTTGGTGCATATGCTCTCAGTGTACATAAAAGAAAAAAAAATACCTTCATCAAAGGTACAACATTTACAACACAAATAGTGGTCATAGGTTGCAATTTAAGATTGATATAGAAGCAAATATATGGGGAGACCCCCAAACCAATAAAGATGACATGGAAAGGGCAGAGAAAAAGAAGGAGATGGACATTTAATCAAAATTTATTAAATGAAAAAGACTTTTTACAATATATGGAAAATGAACTGGCCTTTTTCTTTAAATAGAAAAGAAGATACATCACTGCAAAACGTACGGGATACTAGTAAAGCAGATATAAGAGGACCGGTAATGACTTATTATATAGGAAAAAGGAATAAACAGAATAGACAAACTCAAAAGACGTCGGAGGAGGAATATAAGAAATTAGAGAAACATTTGCAAAAAAAAATAAAAATCCACAAGACAAAAAAAAATATCAAAAATTTAATGGACTTGCGAGGTGCGTGCATTGTGATGAGGCACAATACTCACACTGAACAGGAAGGAAACGAGATAGTTGAGCTGACTGGCACTTTCTCAGCCAGCCGGTCGGCCTCAGCACTTCCCTTCCCATTGCCAGGTCAAATTTAATAAGGCATTTTTAAAAAAGTGGGGGGGGGAATCTAGAGGCTAAATCATGTGATGGATGACTGAGGGAACTAGGTATGTCTAGTCCAGGGGTCTGCAAACTTGGCTCTTTTAAGACTTGTGGACTTCAACTCCCAGAGTTGAGTCCCAGAGGGACTCTGGGAGTTGAAGTCCATAAGTCTTAAAGGGACCAAGGTTGGAGACCCCTGCCCTAAAGGGTCTTGTCATATCAATTATCTTCCAGAAAATTTGCTGGTTGAAGAACTCTGGGAGTTGAAGTCCACAAGTCTTAAAAGAGCCAAGTTTGCAGACCCCTGGTCTAGTCTAATGAACAGAAGGACTAGGGGTGACATGATAGCAGTCTTCCAGTAATTGAGGGGCTGTCACTCAAAACTCACTCAACAACTGTCTCGCTTAACCACGGAAATTTTGGGCTCCATTGTGGTCGTAAATCGAGGACTATCTGTATATATGGCCATGGGCTCTGGTTTGACCTACGTCATGGCAATAGGTAATGGTGACAAAGCTTCCATAGGCACTGGGTATATCTAGTTTGATGGAAGGGACTAGGGATGATATGATAGCAGTGTTCCAATATCTCAAGGCCTGCCACAAAGAAGAGGGAGTCAAGCTATTCTCCAAAGCACCTGAGGGCAGGACAAGAAACAATGGACGGAAAATTAATCAAGGAGAGAACCAACCTTGAAGTAAGGAGAAATTTCCCGACAGTGAGAACAATTAATCAGTGGAACAGCTTGTCCCAAAGGGGCTTTTTCTGGAGGCATTTTTTGAAGACGTCTTTTGAAAAAGTTTCACTTCTCATCCAAGAAACTTCTGATAGGATATAGAATAGAATAAAATAGAAAAACAGAGTTGGAAGGGACCTTGGAGGTCTTCTAGTCCAACCCCCTGCCCAGGCAGGAAACCCTACACCATTTCAGACAAATGGTTATCCAATATCTTAAAAACTTCCAGTTTTGGAGCATTCACAACTTCTGCAGGCAAGTTCTTCCACTGATTAATTGTTCTAACTGTCAGGAAATTTCTCCTTAGTTCTAAGTTGCTTCTCTCCCGGATTAGTTTCCACCCATTGCTTTTTGTCCTGCCCTCAGGTGCCCTGGAGAATAGCCTCTTCTTTGTGGCAGCCGCTGAGATATTGGAACACTGCTATCATGTCTTCCCTAGTCCTTCTTTTCATTAAACTACTAGACATACCCAGTTCCTACAACCGTTCTTCATATGTTTTAGCCTCCAGTCCTCTAATCATCTTTGTTGCTCTTCTCTGCACTCTTTCTAGAGTCTCCATATCCTTTTTACATCGTGGCGACCAAAACCAAATGCAGTATTCTAAGTGTGGCCTTACCAAGGCCTTATAAAGTGGTATTAACACTTCACGTGATCTTGATTCTATTCCCTCTGTTTATGCAGCCTAGAACTGTGTGGCTTTTTTGGCAGCTGCTGCACACAGCTGGCTCACATTTAAATGGCATATTTATTCATATTTAAATATAAATCCTTCCATTCCCCACTATCCTGTGAACCTCTAAAATTAGAACTTCGTGCCCCACGGGCTGCTGTTCTGGAAAAGCTAGTTTTTGGAGCAGGATTTTGGAGGTTGTCCTTTGAACAAGAGAGGAAACCTCTACATTTGTGGTGGATAAATCTTTGCTCCATGAATCTTAAAGCAGGATCTGTTTCTGTTCAGAAGAGGAACTCTTTAAGTTCCTTATTTGAGCTTTCATTAAAAAAAGAAAAATGAAGTTGTCGGGTGTTATGATCCGTTGTCTAGAAACCATTCTAATATAAGCCTAAATGTACTTTCACTCAGTGGTAAAATTCCATTTTTTTTACTACCGGTCAGTGGTGAAAACTGAACCGGTTTAACTACTGGTTTGCTGGCTGTGCATACGCGCTGCACGCCAAGCGTGTGGTACGTGCGCAGTGCACACCGAAAGGAGGCATGGGATAAGTAGAACAACGCACAGGGGCTGGTGGTGTGATCAGCTGTGGCTTGCGATCTTTCACTTTTAAAAGCCGTATTTACAACCTATTCGGCTAAATAGGTTATACAAAATGATTTTAAAAGGTAAAAAAAGGCTCTGATGATCGCACGGCTCACCATTTTTTTAACCTTATAAAAGCAATTTTTACAACCTATTCCTACCATTCGGGTGGGAAAAGCGAGCGAGCCAGAAAGAAGCGGGCGGCCGGGCAATTGGGTGTACATGTGGGGGGGGGGGAGGGCAGGGATTTTTGCTACCGGTTCTCCAAACCATCTGCCGCCATCGCTACCGGATCAGCCGATTTGGTCTGAACCGGGAACATTTCACCCCTGGGATGAAATCCAGCAGGTGGTGTGCCTTGTCCTCCCTCCTCTCCTCAGCCGGGCCCCTCCCATCTCCTGCTATCTGAGTCAGAGTCTGATAATGAAGAGAAACGGCCTGGCATGTCTCCAGCCCCCAGCCCTGGCACCATGCCCGGACAGAATGTCAGGAATGAGCAAACAAACCTCCCTCCTACAGCATGTGAGCACGAAGCCAGCCACGTGCTAGAATTGCCGGCAGCAGATCAGGAGGACGGAAAGTCACAGTGGACGGATCCCCGCTTCCAGAGAATGGAGAGGCGCCGTCAGCAAAAGGAAGGGAGGGGCAGGCCTGGATAAGTGCTAAGTCATGGAGCCACACCCCATGGCCTATATAAAGGATCTGCTTTTTGGCAATCCTTGAGTCAAGCAAAGTCTCATCTGGTTTGCTGAAGTCACACCTTGGATCCCTGCCTGCCCTGAGAACTCTGACAGGAATTTGGCAAAGCTCAGAGGCTTCGTGGCCACGCTTGATACAGACTTCCCGGACCCGGCCGTCAGAGGGGATGTGGAACATGACAGCAGGTTTCTGACAGGTTCTGGAGAACCGGTAGCGGAAATTTTGAGTAGTTCGGAGAACCGGTTGGCCCCAGAGTGGGGTGGGAATGGAGATTTTGCAATATCCTTCCCCTGCCACACCCACCAAGCCACGCCCACTAAGCCATGCCAAGCCCACCAAGCCACACCCACAGAACTGGTAGTAAAAAAATTTGAAACCCACCACTGACCGGTAGTGGCGACCTGCGAGTCGGGGTGGCCTGCCCACCCGCCCCGATGCTACGCCGTCCTATTTAACCACGTTTTCTAAGCCGTGCATGCTCACATTTTCGGTGCGCGGCGAACGGGTGGTAAAATGATGTGAAACTCACTTCTGCTGTGGACATATTTTTTATAGTAAAAAAAAAAAAAGCCGAGTGGCTAAACTGAAACCCAAAGGTTAAGCTCCACTGACAATTTATGAAGCAAATTAAATATTTGCTTTGGTTACCATCTTCCTCTAAACACATTCCTTATTTATTGGCTGCATAACCTTTGCACCGTAACGTTTTCTCCAGCGAAAGATGTTAAGAAAGCATACCACCACTGGCCTAGGAGGCATGACTTTTGGTACATCCCGTAGCTGTGTTTTCATTTTTATTTTATTTTTTAATTTACCTACTTAACTTCCTTGATATATTGAACTGTTTGCTGGTGCCATTTAAAATGGAGAACTTAATTCAGCGTTTTTAAAGGCAAGGGAAGCGCACCGTTTCAAATTAACCGCAGTTAAAAGCTTTTCAGAAATATGGATTTTTAAAGGCTTCTTTGAAAGTTCAGAAAGGACCTTCAACTCTGCAGAAAGCTTTTAAAACCTTCATCAGGAAACAGAGGAATGGTTGCAGGAATTGGGTATGTCTAGTCCAGGAGTCTGCAACCTTAAACACTCAAAGAGCTATTTGGACCTGTTTCCCACGGAAAAGAAAACAGCGGGAGCCACACAACCTGGGTGGGCGTGGCCAACTCCACATCACTCACTTCCACCAGTCACATGACCCCCCTAGCCAGACCTACCCAACAGGTCATTAGGGCAGAAAACCAGTTGTTAAAAAACACCAAGAACCACAAAACGCTTTTGACCTCTCTCCCTCCCTCTCTCTGTATCTCTCTATGTCTCTCTCTCTCTTCCCCTCTCTCTGTATCTCTCTGTCTCTGCCCTGGCCGCCTCTCCATCCACCGCCGTCGCCCTTACCTTCTCAAGCCAGGCAAAAAGTGATTGGGAGGGGAGGGCGGGGCCAGCCAGCGGTGGGGATCACCTGACAGGGAGGCACAGCCAGGGGCCCAAAAACCCGCATGCGGCTCCAGAGCTGCAGGTTGCTGACACCCGCTCCAGTCTAATGAAGAGCAGGACTAGGGATGGCATGATAACGGTCTTTCAATATTTGAGGGAGTCAAGCTATTCTCCAAAGCACCTGAGGGCTGGACAAGAAGCAACGGATGGAAATTAGTCAAGGAGAGAAGCAACCTGGAACTAAGGAGAAATTTCCTGACAATTAATCAGTGGAACAACTTGCCTTCAGAAGTTGCAAATGCTCCGACACTAGAGGTATTTAAGAAGAGCCTTAAAAGAAGTTTAAGAATCCTGCATTCAGTTTTGGTCGCCACAATGTATAAAAGATGTGGAGACTTTAGAAAGAGTGCAGAGAAGAGCAACGTAGATGATGAGGGGACTGGAGGCTAAAACAGATGAAGAACGGTTGCAGGAACTGGGTATGTCTAGTTTAATGCAAAGAGACTCTCTGCAGCAACATAAACATTTCTTGCACGTCTGTGGACCACCAACATTTTCTCGCGGACCACCAGCGGTCCACGGACCGCCAGCTGGTGACCGTTGTTCTACTGCACCAAAAAGAGTTGGAAGTCAGTACTTTTCTTTTCCTTTTCCCCTTTCCTCTAAACCAGTGATGGCAAACCTTTTTGGCACTGAGTACTGAAAAAGGAGCGCACGCTCGTCGGGGCCACAACCCAGAAGAGCCGCTGCCCAAGGGGCATGTGCATGCCGGAAAACGTTCGCCAGCCTGTGTTGTGACTCCAGCCCCCGAACCTGTGAGGGGGAAGGGCCGGTAAGGCTTACCTTGGGAGCACCGATTCCTTTGGCCCGGCTCCAGGAGCCAGAACCAGACCAGTCGGAGGACGTAATGAGGCCGTCATCCCCTGATTCCTCCCTTCCCCAGGCTACGTCTTCAGACCCAGCTGATAATAATAATCAAGCTTGGCTTGACCTGCGCTTCAGAAGATTAGAGAGGCGGCGTCATCAAAAGAAAGGGTGGGGCTCCTGGATATATAAGGAGCTTTGGGACTGCTCTCACTCCACGGGAAGCAAAGTTTAGCTGATCCGTTTCAAAAAGAGCTGAAAGTCTTGCTACGTGAGTCATTTGTTTGAACTTTGGCAGGCAGCTGCCTGCCAGGACTGATAAGAGCTGTGAATCCACTGGCTGAAGGCCAGCTCATGGGTCTGAAGTGGGGAAGGAGACAGAACAGCCTGCTAGTCTTCTGGTTACTGGTGCGTGTGTGACAATCAGCTGGCTGGCACACATGCTCATACCAGAAAATGGGAGACCAGCTTTTCCAATTTCCGGCATTGCCGCATGCACAAAGGGCAGCTGATCGTCGCGCGCGCATGTGCTCCAGGAACCCGGAAGAGGAATGGACAATGCCACGTGTGCCAGGCAACATGGTTCCACGTGCCACTCTGGGCACGCGTGCCTTATAGGTTCGCCATCACGGCCCTACACCTTTTCCTCTTCCACTTTTCCTTCCTTCTTTTCCCCTTCTTTTCCTTTTTCTTGGTATTTTTGTATCTTATATTTTGATAAAGTAATAAAATACGTAAATCCCGCCCCCTCCCCCCAAAAAAGCCACAGAAAGCACAACTTTTGAGGACCCTGTAACCACACTCTGGAAGACTTAGACTTAATGAAATAGCACATTACCCTAGTCCTCACCGTAGACAAGAGAGCAAGGAGAAAAATTGGACAATTGAATCCATCCTTTTAGCAAGAATTAGCTAGATCTTCCTTAATCTGGTGTCTAGTTGAACTCATTTTCCAGCTATTTGGAGTGGAATCTTTTGTCAGTGAATCCCAAAGGTGCTTTTTCCCCAAGAGACCACTGGACTTTCTGGTTTTTCTTTGAAGACTAACATCAAAAACATCATTAAAAAAGGACAACAAAGAATGTTCTTTCTGCACCAACTCAGTAAGCTCAAACTGCCCAAGGAGCTGCTGATCCAATTCTACAGAGGAATTATTGAGTCTGTCATTTGCACCTCTATAACTGTCTGGTTCGGTTCTGCAACCCAACAAGAAAAACACAGACTTCAGAGGATAATTAGAACTGCAGAAAAAATAATTGCTACCAACCTGCCTTCCATTGAGGACCTGTATACTGCACGAATCAAGAAGAGGGCCGTGAAAATATTTGCAGATCACTCGCATCCTGGACATAAACTGTTTCAACTCCTACCCTCAAAACGACGCTATAGAGCACTGCACACCAGAACAACTAGACACAAGAACAGTTTTTTCCCGAAGGCCATCACTCTGCTAAACAAATAATTCCCTCAACACTGTCAGACTATTTACTGAATCTGCACTACTATTAATCTTCTCATCGTTCCCATCACCAATCTCTTTCCACTTATGACTGTATGACTATAACTTGTTGCTGGCAATCTTTATGATTTATATTGATATATTGACCATCAATTGTGTTGTAAATGTTGTACCTTGATGAAGGTATCTTTTCTTTTATGTACACTGAGAGCATATGCACCAAGACAAATTCCTTGTGTGTCCAATCACACTTGGCCAATAAAATTCTATTCTATTCTATTCTATTAAAGATCTTTTACTTCTCATCCAAGAAGCTTCTTCAGCTCTGAGTGGATGGTGGGGAATGCAGACAGCTCCTTGTAGACAGCTGGTCATTTGTATCCTCTTTAAGAGAGTTGTTGAGGCCACCTGGAGGTTTATCTGTGTCCTCAGGGTCACCTGAGTGGTGCAAATGGCTGTGGAGCCTTCTTGGACCGGTTGAAAGGATTATGTTGTAGACTGGAGATAGGTGATGTCTACAACACTGTTCTTGCAACCATTCCAAGAAGGCTGCACAGACATTTGCACTACTCAAGTGACCTTGAGGACACAGATAAACCTCCAGGTGGCCTCAACGACTCTCTAAGAAGATGCAAATGACCAGCTTAGGGACTATAAATCCTTCCATTCCCCACCATCCTGTCAGAGCTGAAGAAGCTCCTTGGACGAGAAGCGAAACGTCTTCAAAAGAAAAACCAGAAAGTTGACTTTACACCATGGTGTAAAGTCGGGGCTGCTCAGCAACCACTCCAGAAGGGAAAGGATAGGGAGAGAGGAGTAGAAAGAAGGAAGAAAGTAGGTAGGAAGGTAGGTAGGAAAGAAGGAAGGGGGAAGAAAGGATAGGAGGAGGAGAAGGGAGGGGAAGAGGGAGGGTTAGAAAGGATGGAAGTGAGAAGTGGGAAGAAGGAGAGGAAGTAGGTAAGTGAGGAGGAGGAAGGATGGGGAAAGTAGAAGAAGGTAGAGAAGGGTGGAAAGGACTAAGGAAGGGAGTGGCGGCTGAGCAGGCCCGATTGAGCATAATTAGAGTATAGGAACGATTGTTGGATAAGTGGTTGTACTGTACACTGGTTAAATTGTTGGAATTATTATGGAAAATAAAACCTTTTTTAAAAAAAAAGAAAAGAAAAACCAGAAAGTCCAGTTGCCTCTTGAAAAAAAGAACCTTTGGGATAACCATGACCTGGATGGCTGAGAATCTCCATAGGTTTTGTCGGTGAGTTTTTAACTGAGTCAAAAGCGTGCTCGGGATATCGTGTACAGGATGTCAGGGACCAATGAAAGCATCGGTAAACATTGTATATTGCTGTACCTGCCGCACATTTTAAGTGTTCGGTGAAACGATAACCACATCCTGTTATTTGGTGGTCCTTGCACTTTTGTTTCCACTTTAACACTTTGCATTTTGTAGCATGGAGTGTCCTGTTTGCCTGTTGCGGATCATCGCAAACATTTGTCATTTTCCTGAAATGTGGCTGTCCAGCCAATTTTTAAAACAAAATGTTCTCGGGAAGGGACATCATTTTTTTTTTAACCTTATTTTCCCACATTAGTTCTCGCTTTCCCTTTTAAGTGATTTTGCTGAGGTTCGAATTTTTTTTTTTGGCGTGTGTGTGATGTTTACACCTTTTTCCTGTGATGCAAGTTAACTGCTGAGAACAGGAAGTGAGTGAATGGTGTAACTTTGCAAGAAAGAGGAAAAAAAGAGAAGTAGTAGCTCCAGAGAATGAATCACCTGCTGATTCTTTTGAGGAAATGTTCATTTTTGTGGCCGAGGCCTGTTTTCTTCGAATTTGCTGTGCCAAAAAAAAAAACAACCAGAAAGAAAGAAAAAAAGAACACACAGATAGGCAGAAAAAGAAAGAAAGAAAGAAAGAAAGAAAGAAAGAAAGAAAGAAAGAAAGAAAGAAAGAAAGAGAAAGATAAAAGAAAGAAAAAGAAAAAGAGAGAGAAAGAAAGAAAAAGAAAAAAGAAAGACAAAGGGAGAAAGAAAGAGAAAGAAAGAAAGAAAGAAAGAAAGAAAGAAAGAAAGAAAGAGAAAGAAAGAAAAAGAGAGAAAGAAAAAGAAAAAAGAAAGACAAAGGGAGAAAGAGAGAGAAAGAAATAGGGAGAAAGGGAAAGCAAGAAAGAAAGAGAGAGAGAGAGAGAAAGAGAAAGAGAAAGGGAGAGAGACTGAAAAAACTGACAGAAAGGGAAAGAAAGAGAGAAAGGGAGAGCGAGAAAGAAAGGCAGAGAGAGAGAGAAAAAAAAGGGAGAAAGGGAAAGAAAGAGAAAGGGAGAAAGGGACAAATAAAGAAAGAGAGAGAAAGGGAAAGAGAGAGAAAGAAAAGAAAAAGAGATTAGGTCCAATTAGTCCGTGACAGAGAATCTTTCATTGTTCTAGTATTTTATTTTGCAATGATGACCAATACAAACGCTGCCTTCCCAAACCAGCTGCTGTAGGATCCATTTGTTGATCTATTTATTTTTTAAACAGTTTTCACAGTGCAAGGACAAAATTAAAAGCCTGGAGAAGCAATTTACTGACCCAGATCGAGAAAACCGAGTAAGAGCGTTGCCTGGGAAGGACCCCTCCGTTCAAGAGCTCTTCAAAAAGATAGAGGAGGTAATATCCATCCCGCCAGAAAAAACCCTCGCAGCAAATAACCATGTTTCCATATTAACCAGATTTTTTTAAAAAAAGGGTGAGGGGTGGGGAGAGACATTAACAAAAGCATAAAACCCACAAAACCGCTTCCAAAAAAACAATATTCCCGGGCCCTACCTTCCCACTGGATTTCCGCACCCTCCCATGTCATTGCATGGATGACGTTACCTAGTTTGGTAACAAAACGTCTACAAGAAAGCCACCAAGTTCAGAGACCTCCCCACCCACCCCAGGACCAAAATGATGGGGCCCCTGTACGTCTCCCACTTTTTCCACGGATAATCCCAGCACGGACGGGTCAATCATGGAGTCCAAAGGTGGGCACTCGGCATTTCCTCCCCCCCCAATGCAGACTCCCCAACTTCCATTTCATTTTCCAGGGGAAATTAGGATACCCCCAAAATTGGATCTTTTATTAGCGGGAAGCTATTGATAAAAAAAAAAAAAGCGAGAGCAGAAGAAGGTCACGATTGGAACATGGGTAAAAGTCAGGCTTCTTCCCGATTATTAAAGCACACAATATAGGAGACTGGAACGGAACAGAATAGAATTAGTATTTATCTGCTTTTATACATAGAACAGAATAGAAAATAGAATAGAATAGAATAGAATAGAATAGAATAGAATAGAATAGAATAGAATAGAATAGAATAGAATAGAATAGAATAGAAAATAGAATAGAATTAGTATTTATCTGCTTTTATACATAGAACAGAATAGAAAATAGAATAATAGAATAGACTAGAAAATAGAATAGAATAGAATTAGTATTTATCTGTTTTTATACATAGAACAGAATAGAAAATAGAATAATAGAATAGACTAGAAAATAGAATAGAATAGAATTAGTATTTATTTGCTTTTATACATAGAACAGAATAGAAAATAGAATAATAGAATAGACTAGAAAATAGAATAGAATAGTATTTATCTGTTTTTATACATAGAACAGAATAGAAAATAGAATAGAATAGAATAGAATAGAATAGAATAGAAAATAGAATAGAATTAGTATTTATCTGCTTTTATACATAGAACAGAATAGAAAATAGAATAGAATAGAATAGAATAGAATATAGAATAGAATAGAATTAGTATTTATTTGCTTTTATACATAGAACAGAATAGAAAATAGAATAATAGAATAGACTAGAAAATAGAATAGAATAGTATTTATCTGTTTTTATACATAGAACAGAATAGAAAATAGAATAATAGAATAGACTAGAAAATAGAATAGAATAGAATTAGTATTTATCTGCTTTTATACATAGAACAGAATAGAAAATAGAATAGAATAGAATAGAATAGAATAGAATAGAAAATAGAATAGAATTAGTATTTATCTGCTTTTATACATAGAACAGAATAGAAAATAGAATAATAGAATAGACTAGAAAATAGAATAGAATAGAATTAGTATTTATCTGTTTTTATACATAGAACAGAATAGAAAATAGAATAATAGAATAGACTAGAAAATAGAATAGAATAGAATTAGTATTTATCTGCTTTTATACATAGAACAGAATAGAAAATAGAATAGAATAGAATAGAATAGAATAGAATAGAATAGAAAATAGAATAGAATTAGTATTTATCTGTTTTTATACATAGAACAGAATAGAAAATAGAATAATAGAATAGACTAGAAAATAGAATAGAATTAGTATTTATTTGCTTTTATACATAGAACAGAATAGAAAATAGAATAATAGAATAGACTAGAAAATAGAATAGAATAGTATTTATCTGTTTTTATACATAGAACAGAATAGAAAATAGAATAATAGAATAGACTAGAAAATAGAATAGAATAGAATTAGTATTTATCTGCTTTTATACATAGAACAGAATAGAAAATAGAATAATAGAATAGACTAGAAAATAGAATAGAATAGAATTAGTATTTATTTGCTTTTATACATAGAACAGAATAGAAAATAGAATAGAATAGAATAGAATAGAATAGAAAATAGAATAGAATTAGTATTTATCTGCTTTTATACATAGAACAGAATAGAAAATAGAATAGAATAGAATAGAATAGAATAGAAAATAGAATAGAATTAGTATTTATCTGTTTTTATACATAGAACAGAATAGAAAATAGAATAATAGAATAGACTAGAAAATAGAATAGAATAGAATTAGTATTTATCTGCTTTTATACAGACTAGACTGGACTAGAAAATAGCATTTATCTGCTTTTATATGTTTGCTTTTTCTACAGTTGGAAATTCATCTGACTCGGAAAGAGGAAAGACTGCTGGAAAAGGACTTTATTTTTGAGCAAGTTTCCCGGATGACGGAGAAAATTAGCGTCAAGGCAGAAAACGGCAAGGAGGAGACATTAATCCTGGCTAAAAAAGTAAGATGACCCAAAATTTAGGTGAGGCATTGGTTAAGTGAGAGTTGCCCCATTTTACGACCTGTCTTGCCACAGCTGTTAAGCAAATCACTGCCGTTCTTAATGGCCGGATGCCCTTCCTGTTGCCAATGCGGAGTTTTGTTTCAGCAGATATATTCTCATTGTGCCCAGAGAGAGAAATTTCTGCCTCTACCTAGCATCGAACTCACAGCCTCCTGATTGTGAGGCGAGAGCTCTACCTCTAGGCCATGGCAACACTCTCTGGACAACCATTGGACTGGGATGATAAAAGGTCTCCAGCCTTGAGTGCGAGGAGGGGGGAGGGGAGTTGGACTAGAAGACCTCTGAGGTTCCTTCCAGCCCGTATGATTCCGCGTTCTCTGTTGCTGTGATTCCTTCCAGATGAACGTGCTGCAGGAGAAAATAAAGAGCACCACCCAGAAGATCATGGCTCTCATTGCGGAGCTCTCCATGCATCAGGCCATCGCCATTAAGCTGCAGCAAGAGATGCGGGACAAAGAGCAGACCATCCATTGTGTCGTCTCCCGCCTGGCGAAAGGTCTTCCTCCGCCAAGAGAAATCGAACAGGACTGGCTCAGGGTGCTGCGGGATGAAAAAATGCACGAGATAGCCAGCGAAGCCAGAGCGAAAGTGAGCCTCTCAACGAGAATGGAATGGAATAGAAAATATGGAATGGAATAGAATAGAAAATATGGCATGGAATAGAAAATATGGAATGGCATGGAATAGAATGGAAAATATGGAATGGAATGGAATGGAATGGAATAGAAAATATGGAATGGAATGGAATGGAATAGAACATATGGAATGGCATGGCATGGCATGGCATGGCATAGAATGGAATAGAATAGAATAGACTAGAATAGAATAGAATAGAATAGAATAGAATAGAAATTAGAACAGAGTAATTGGCTAGGCGACTTGTCTGTCAGAAAGGTCGGCAGTTTGGCAGTTCGAATCCTTAATACAGGTGTCCTGCGTGAGCAGGGGATTGGACTAGATGACCTCCAAGGTCCCTTCCAACACTGTTACTATTAAGAGTAGAGTAGAGTAGAACAGAACAGAACAGAACAGAACAGAACAGAACAGAACAGAACAGAAATAGAATAGAAATGGAATAGAAATGAGAACAGCTTATTTTACAAAAAACTCCATTCCTGGAAGTATCTAGAATAGAATAGTAGAATAGAATAGAATAGAATAGAATAGAATAGAATAGAATAGAAATTAGAACAGAGTAATTGGCTAGGTGACTTGTCTGTCAGAAAGGTCGGCAGTTTGGCAGTTCGAATCCCTAGTATAGGTGTTCTGCGTGAGTAGGGGGTTGGACTAGATGACCTCCAAGGTCCCTTCCAAGTCTATTACTATTTAGAGTAGAGTAGAGTAGAGTAGAGTAGAGTAGAGTAGAGTAGAGTGGAACAGAAGAGAAGAGAAGAGAACAGAAGAGAACAGAACAAAACAGAACAGAAATAGAATAGAAATTAGAACATCTTATTTTACAAAAAACTCCATTCCTGGAAGTATATAGAATAGGATAGGATAGGATAGGATAGGATAGATGGAATGGAATGGAATGGAATGGAACAGAACAGAACAGATTAGCAGGGAAACTAATCTACATTCATCTTAATACTAATACATGTAGTCCTCGACTTATGACCACAATTGAGCCCAAAATTTATGTTGTTAAGGGAGGCATTTGTTAAACGAGTTTTGCCCCATTTTAGGACCTTTCTTGCCACTGCAGCTGTTAAGCTAGTAAGACAGATGCTAAGCAAATCTGGCTTCCCCATTGATTTTACTTGTCAGAAGGTTGCAAAAGGGGAAATCAAATGACCGCGGAACACAGCAACGGTCATAAGTATGAACCGGTTCCCAAACATCTGAATTTTGATCACACGATCATGGGGATGCTATAAAGGTCGTTAAGTGTGAAAAACAGTCACGGGTAAACTTTTTCAGTGCCTTATGTACCTTTGAACGGTCGCTAAATGAACTGTTGTAAGTCGAGGACTAGGTGCAGAAGGCAGGGCTCAGTGGCTAAGATGCAGTTCAGCGGTTCGAATCCCTAGTGCTGCATAATGGGGTGAGTTCCCATTACTCCCCCCAGGACTTCGTCAACTTCCGGACCTCCGAACCTTCCGTCGCGAGCTTAAAACACATTTATTTATCTGCGCAGGACTGGATTAGATTTTAAATTTATATTGGTTTTAAATGGGTTTTATTATTTATATTGTTTTTTAATAATTCGGCCTCGTAGAATAAGTTTTTTAATTGTTATTTTAGTCTGTATTTATATGTGCTTTTTACTTGCCTGTGAACCGCCCTGAGTCTCTTGGGAGATAGGGCGGTATATAAATGTGATTAATAAATAAATAAATAAATAAATAAAACTTGTCCCAGCTTTTGCCAAATTAGTAGTTTGAAAGTAGGTAAAAAATGCAAGTAGAAAAATAGGGACCACCTTTGGTGGGAAGGTAACTGTTGTGGCTCCAGCCCCCGCCCCCCGGGCCTGGCCCCCTGCCAGAGAGTGACTCAGAGAGTGAGGGAGAAGGGCCGTCAGGGCTCCCTTCTGCAGGGCTGGCTTCCCTGGCTCAGCTCCAGGAGCCAGAGGCAGGCCAGGTGGAAGAGGTGACGAGGCCTCTGTCTCCTGTATCTTCCCTCGCCCAGGAAATGCTTCCAGACCCAGCTGAGGACAATCAGTCCTGGTTAGATCCCAAGTTTCGTAGACAAGAAAGGCGCGAACAACAGAAGCAGGGGTGGGGCAGGCCTAGAAAGTGCTGAGTCACACCCCACAGGGTATAAAAGCAGGAGGGGCTACTGTAATGCTTCATGGCGAACAAATCAAACTGCTTAGAGAGAACTTGAGCTGAAGTGCTGTTTATTCCTAACTTCCTGGTTGACACGCCGGCATCAAGAAAGATATCAGAAAAACCTTGGCAGATGCTCGCTGGGTTGCTGCCAGAGCTGATAGCTGCCATGGACTCAATTGCCGGCTAATTGAGTCATTTCTCGTGCCTCCCGGACTGAGGTGGGGGGAGAGAACAGTAACAGCGTTCCGTGCATCTTTGGCGTTCAGTCATGCCGGCCATGTGACCATGCCGGACCATGGACCGGGAGGCGTTGGGGACCTTTGCTTTAACACAGCGGTGTCAAATAGGATTTCTTCAAGGGCCGGATCAGCATTGTAGTTTTCTGCAGACCGGCTGTGGGGAGGGGAAGGGGTGAGATGGTGTGGACAGCCTTTTGTAGCACTTTGCCGGCCAAAATGGGTCGGGGGGGCGAGCCCCCCGCACCCCATTTTGGTCGGCAAAGTGCTGCAGGAGGTCATCCAGGCAGAAAACAGGCCAAATGGGGGCCACTCACGCCCTCTGTGCCCCGTTTTGGCCAGCAAAGTGTTGCAAGAGGCCATCCAGGCTAAAACGGGCTGCATGGGGGCCGCACACACCCCTGGTGCCCCGTTTTGGCCAGCAAAGTGCTTCAGGCGGTCCAGTCCGAAAACAGGTCACGCACACCTCCCCCCATACCTCGATTTTGCTGCCAGAGGCTATTGCTATTTCCCAGCTGGCCCCATGGGCCGGAGTTAAGCAGCCCACGGGGCCTTGAGTTTGACACCCCCGCTCTAACAGATCATTGCCTCTCAGCCTGTGGCTCTGAACCAGTTTAACCGAGACCAAATATTCTGTTTCTACAGCAGGCCCTAGAAGAAGAACAGGCTGCCTTGCCAACTGCCATCCACACTACGGCTGAGCAGCGTCCCAACGCCTACATCCCCGATGACGAAAACGTCCTCCCGCTACCGAGGCCTTACGGGGCGCTGGCGCCGTTCAAACCGAGCGAGCCCAGCGCCAACATGAGACACATCAGGAAGCCAATCGTGAAACCGATCGAAATCTGAGTGGCTCAAGCTCTGTTGAAGGAGAACATTTCTCGCTCCGAGAAACGGTTTATTTTTCATTCGACTAAAAGAAGTTTTCGGGATGATAACGGGCGGGCAGGAAAATGTATGGCTTCATAGGTCAAGAAATGTTTTTGTTTTCTTGAAAGTTCCAGAAATATGTAATGAAATAAAGGTTGGGGAAAAAATATTGAAAAATGTTTGCAGTTTGTTGTTGTTAGCTGTGAAATCGTGTCCAACCCATCACAACCCCATGGACAACGTTCCTCCAGGCCTTCCTGTCCTCTACCATCCTCTGGAGTCCATTGAAGCTCATGCTGACTGCTTCAGTGACTCCATTCAGCCACCTCGTTCTCTGCTGTCCCCTTCTTCTTTTGCCCTCCATCATTCCCAGCATTAGGCTCTTCTCCAGTGAGTCCTTCTTTCTCCTTAGGTGGCCAAAGTATTTGAGTTTCATCTTCAGGATCTGGCCTTCTAAAGAGCAGTCAGGGTTGATCTTCTCTAGGACTGACTGGTTGGATCGCCTTGCATGCCGTTTCTCATAGTGTGGCAAATACCGTCGTCATTACTACACGTTTCTGCATTTGGAATTAAAACATTTAACACAATATTTGGAAGGTTTAGCTATCGTAAAGTCATCCACGCTGTGTTATGATTTCAACTTCCATACTGTGATGACCCTGAGCACGGCACAGAGGTAACACAGGCAGCAGGCAGTTCAAACTTCCCCTTTATTGCTCCAAATTTCCCCCAAATGCTCCTACCTTTCTGGCAAGTCCCAGAGCAAAATGATGACACACACACACCTACCTCCAGCAGCCTCTATCTGCAAATAGTCCAGCCCAACGCTGGGAGCGCTGCAACGCTGCAAAGCAAAAAATCCAGCAGGGCAAGTTGATGAGTCCAGGAAGCAGAAGAGCAAGGCAATTAATCCAGAAAGAATGCAAGGAATCCAGGGAAGTCCAAACGTCGGCACTCAACACTCCATGAATTCAGCGTTTGTTCCTGACAAATGACCCTCCCCACAGTCTCAGTCCCCAGGTGTGCCTTGTGAAGAGGGGCAAGGTGCTCTCCTCCCAAGTAGGGTCAATCTGCGCTGTTCTCGCCTTCTCTCCACTCTCCGTGCTCGAGGATGAGGAGCGGGTGGTCCTTCCTCTGAACATGAGCTCTGTCTCTCATGTTCGCTGCTTAGCCTCTCTTGGTCATCCTGCCCCCATTCCTCCCTGCCTACAAGCCATCCCAATTCTGAAAGGCCCAGGCCTGCCTCGGCCTGCTCCTCCCCATTTTCCTCTGAAGCCAACGAAGCTGCCCCCTCAATCTCCATCGGCATGACACAAAGTCATTTATAAACATGGATTAATTTTCAGCTTCTCCTTACGTGCAAAGCCGTAGGAGACTCTTTCAGTGCATAAGTAAACATCTCAAGCAGAGTGAGGCTGTGCATTAAACACTTCATAAATCTTAATATTCGTATCAAGGATGGAAACTTCACTCCGCAGCGGTTAGAGAAATGTTAAAATTTAAATAGAAAAGGGACAAAAGAAAAGAACATTGGAAGTCAAAAGGTTAAAGATGCTGAGCTGGTCAGCTGACAGCCTGGGTTTGAGACCTGAGCATGCAGGACAGGGTGAGTTCCCGTTCCTTGCTCCAGCTCCTGCCCAACCTAGCAGTTTGAAAGTATGCAAATGCGAGTAGATAAATAGGTACCACTTCAGTGGGAAGGTAATAGTTTTTCATGCACTTTGGCATATAGTTACGCTGGCCAAATGATCATGGAAGCATCTTCGGACAATGCTAAGAAAGGGAGATAAGTGAGTAGAGTCAGACACAATTGAACAGGGGAAACTTTTACCTTTACCCCTTTAACAGTTTAGTTTAGTTTAGTTTTATTAGATTTTTATACCGCCCTTCTCCCGAAGGACTCAGGGCGGTGTACAGCCGAAATAAAATACAGAGTATAAACAATTAAAAGAAATTAAAAGAAACTATTAATAAATGGCTGATAATTTAAAAATTTAAAAAATTTACAAATGTTTAAAATCTCTAAAACCCCAATTTAAAATCACTATTTATGCCAGTCCTGCTTGAATAAATAAGTATGTTTTTAGCTCACGACGGAAGGTCCGAAGATCAGGAACTTGACGTAAGCCAGGGGAGTTCGTTCCAGGCGTCGGTGCTCCCACAGAAGGCCCTACCCTGGGAGCCGCCAGCCGACATTGTTTGGCGGACGGCACCCTGAGAAGGCCCTCTCTGTGAGGCGTCTGGTCGATGGGAGGCATACGGTAACAGCAGGCGGTCTCGTAAGTACCGGGTCCTAAGCCATGGGCGCTTTAAAGGTGGTAACCAGGATCTTGAAGCGCACCGAAGACCACAGGAAGCCAGTGCAACCACGGAGCAGAGGTGTTACGTGGGAGCCTCGGCGGCTCCCATTACCACTCGCGCAGCTGCATTCTGGACTAACTGCAGCCTCCGGTGCACCTCAAGGGCAGCCCCATGTAGAGAGCATTGCAATAATCCAGCGAGGCGTAACCAGGCGTGGTGACCGTGCATAAGGCATCCCGGTCAAGGAAGGGCGCAACTGGCGAACCAAGCGAACTTGGTAAAGCCCTCCTGGTGACGGCTGCCAGATGTTCCTCAAGGACAGCCGGCCATCCAGGAGGACGCCAAGTTGCGAACCACCTCCTTTGGGGCCACTAACTCGCCCCAACAGTCAGCTGCGGATGCAGCTGACTGTACCGGGTGCCGGAATCCACAGCCACTCCGTCTTGGAGGATTGAGCTTGAGTCTGTTTCTCCCCATCCAGACCCGTCGGCTTCCAGGCACCGGGACAGCACTTCGACCGCTTCGTTGGGGTGGTCCGGGGTGGAAAAGTACAGCTGAGTGTCATCAGCGTACAGATGATAACTCACCCCGAACCCACTGATGACCTCACCCAGCGGCTTCATGTAGATGTTGGACAGGGTAGGCGAGAGAATCCACCCTGGGGTACCCACAAGTGAGGCCCCTCGGGGCGACCTCTGCCCCCCTGTCAACACCGACTGCGGCCGGTCAGAGAGATAGGAGGAGAACCACCGATAAACGGTGCCTCCCACTCCCAATCCCTCCAACCGGCGCAGCAGGATACCATGGTCGATGGTATCAAAAGCCGCTGAAAGATCTAATAGGACCAAGGCAGAGGAACAGCCCCTGTCCCTGGCCCTCCAGAGGTCATCCACCAACGCGACCAAAGCCGTCTCCGTGCTATAACCGGGCCGGAAGCCGGACTGGAACGGGTCTAGATAGACAAACAGGGTTAATTCACTTAACAACCATGTTATGAATTTAACAACTGCAGGGATTCACTTAACAACTGCGGCAAGAAAGGTTGTAAAATGGGGAAAATTCACTTAAATGTCTCACTTAGCAACTGTGGGCTCAACTGTGGTCATAAGTCAAGGACTACCCTTACGGCAGAATGAAATGAAATGAATATGCTAAAGTAGCAGTTTAGCTCTATTGCAAGAGCATCAAAACATCAAGATGACCGCCACAATGTAGGTTAAATCCACATTAAAAAGAAGGTGGATCTTTAAAACGCTAAGCGTTTGTATGGTTTGGGATGCTGTCTTGACTTTTTTTTGCTTCCTGTAGAATCCTGTTCTCTTTGCAGTATATTTAAATAATTAGAAAATACACACATAGTGTCGTGTCCCACTCCTCCTCTGACGGCCGGGTCTGGGAAGTCTGTACCAAGCGTGGCCACGAAGCCTCTGCTGCGTTGCCAAATTCCTGTCAGAGTTCTCAGGGCAGGCAGGAATCCAAGGTGTGACTTCAGCAACCAGATGAGACTTTGCCTGACTCAAGGAATGCCAAAAAGCAGATCCTTTATATAGGCCATGGGGTGTGGCTCCATGACTCAGCACTTATCCAGGCCTGCCCCTCCCTTCCTTTTGCTGACGTCGCCTCTCCATTCTCCGGAAGCGGGGATCTGCCCACCTTTCGTCCTCCTGCTCAGCTGCCGGCAATTCCAGCTCGTGACTGGCTTCATGCTCACATGCTGTAGGAGGGAGGTTTGTTTGCTCAGTCTGTCCGGGCATGGTGCCAGGGCTGGGGGCTGGAGGCATGCCAGGCCATTCTTCCTCACTATCAGTCTCTGGCTCAGATAGCAGGAGATGAGAGGGGCCCGGCTGAGGAGAGGAGGGAGGGCGAGGCACAACACACAGTCTCTGACACCAATACAATAAAGACATCAAAGACTGGTCCCAAAACTATACATTTATTTCTATTTACAGAAAATGTTTTGGTTTTTCAATTGCAATATTTTATAGTACCTTGTTCATGCTCATATTATCTCATATATACATAATGTAATAGCTGCCAGCTCCTTATTGCATCTTGCAGATAAGAATTTAAATGCTAACTTCGGCACATTTTATGCCAACATTTAATCTTAATTCTTTAATCGTATCTCTGCAATTGCTCAGAAGCGCAATTGCTTTGGGGACCTTAGTGGCCTATTCTGTTAACAAATAAATATTACGTTGAATTCAGATTCAGTTTATTCTTTATAGGACGATGACTCCCGTTCATTTTAATATTGGGTTATAAAACATTCATTTCAGAATATTTCAATGCACCTATTATAACGAGGCACAACACATTTGAAGCTCAGATTCTATTCTGAATTCCCAAACAACTTTTTTTCTAATTAAAAAAAAATATATTTTGGAACAGGCAGTTTCCATGTGAGGTTTGAAAATGAAGCAGAAAAATTCATTTTCAAATTTCAAGTTCAAAAGCATCTGAATGTAAAATATTTTGCATTCAGAACAATTTGCACATCTCAGTAGTTGGCTGTTTTTAAAAGCTGCTCATTACAATGAACTCGAGTCATCAGCAAACAGAAGTTGTGATATTTCTTTCGGATATATTACAGCTTCCTATCAGTGTCTTCTCTGGAATTCAGTTGCCTATATGTTAAAAGGCACAACATTCAAAATTCGGACGCTACTGGGTTCATAATTTTGTCTTGGTCATTAAATAAACTAAAGACCTAAAAGCATTGTAGTGTGTTTCAGTGCCACCTCTTCAACCAATCTTGCGTTCATGTTGGTTTCTTCCAGAGAAGCTGCCCAGCCTAGGAGATGATCATGCAGAGAAATCTTAATATTATGGGATGGAAGTTGATCATTGACGTCATTAGTAAAACGAAAACTGCTAATTTCAGCTTGCAGTTTCAGATTGCAAATGCAGTATATCAGAGACTTTAAATATGGGCCTCTGTGGCTCAGACTGCTAATGCAGTCTGTTATTAACAGCAGCTGCTTGCAATTACTGCAGGTTCTAGTCCCACCAGGCCCAAGGTTGACTCAGCCTTCCATCCTTTATAAGGTAGGTAAAATGAGGACCCAGATTGTTGGGGGCAATAAGCTGACTTTGTATATAAATATACAAATAGGATGAAGACTATTGCTAACATAGTGTAAGCCATCCTGAGTCTTCGGAGAAGGGCGGGATATAAATGCAAATTTAAAAAAAATACAATTATAATCTAAACGAAGATAAACTCGGTTAAGCTACAATAAAACAGAAGTAAATAAACCAGGGGTGAAATCCAGCAGGTTCTGACAGGTTCTGGAGAACCGGTAGCGGAAATTTTGAGCAGTTCGGAGAACCGGCAAATACCACCTCCGGCTGACCCCAGAGTGGGGAGGGAATGGAGATTTTGCAATATCCTTCCCCTGCCACACCTACCAAGCCATACTACACCCGCCAAGCCACACCCACAGAATCGGTAGTAAAAAAAATTTGGATTTCATCATTGAAATAGACTTACCTTGACGTTCCATCTCTACTATGGTAGTCACCAAATAGTTAAGGGGGAGAAACTTAATCCGGGTTGATATCCTGTCCGTAAATGGTATATCGTACTGCAAAAGAAAATGCATTCCAACACTGAATGGCTATAATTCAACTCCCATGTTTCAAGGAATTCAGGTTTTAGGAGAATCAGAAGCAAAGTTGTTTTAATGAAAAGAAAGAAGGACTAGGGGTGATATGACAACAGTGCTCCAATATTTGGGGGACTCTCACAAAGAAGAAGGGGTCAAGCTGTTCTCCAAAGCACCTGAGGACAAGACAAGAGGCAACGGATGGAAACTAAGCAAGGAGAGAACCAACCTCGAAATAAAGAAATCTAAACAAAAATAATTGTTTTCCTGACAGTTAGAACAATTAATCAGTGGAACGACATGCCTCCAGAAAGGAAAAGAAACAACAGGACAGGAACGGTAGGCACGCTTGTGCTCTTATGCACGCCCCTTAGAAGTTGTGGGTGCTCCAACATTGGAGGTTTTTAAGAAGATGTTGGATAACCATTGGTCTGAAGTGGTGTAGGGTTTCCTGCCTAAGCAGGGGGTTGGACTAGAAGACCTCCAAGGTCCCTTCCAACTCTGTTGTTCTGCTATTGTAAGCATATTAAACCTACTGGAGATTTCAACTCCAAAAAAGCTAGGGTGTGAACACTTATGTTGTGACTCCAGCCCCGAAACCTGGCCCCATGCCCGAATGTGACTCCGTAAGTGAGGGGGAAGGGCTGGTAAGGCTTACCTCGGGAGCACCGATTCCTTTGGCTCGGCTCCAGGAGCCAGAACCAGACCAGTCGGAGGACGTAATGAGGCCGTCATCCCCTGATTCCTCCCTTTCCCAGGCTACGCCTTCAGACCCAGCTGATAATAATAATCAAGCTTGGCTTGACCCGCGCTTCAGAAGATTAGAGAGGCGGCATCATCAAAAGGATATATAAGGAGCTTTGGGACTGCTCTCACTCCACGGAAAGCAAAATTTAGCTGATCCGTTTCAAAAAGAGCTGAAAGTCTTGCTACGTGAGTCATTTGTTTGAACTTTGGCAGGCAGCTGCGATTTCTCTGCCAGGACTGATAAGAGCTGTGAATCCACTGGCTGAAGGCCAGCTCGTGGGTCTGAAGTGGGGAAGGAGACAGAACAACTTATTGGAATCTGATTCCAATATTTTTCTGTTTTTCGGACCAGGGGTGAAATGCTTCAAAGTCTGCTATAGGTTCGCTGTGCGCGTGCATGTGCGATGTACGCAAAAACGGGCTCTTTGCACGTGCATGGGCACCACAGGCACTACCGTGCAGCGCTGAAAAAGGAGGCTTAACAAGCCTTTTCTAAGGTAAGTAGAACAGCAAAGGGAGGGGGAACACCGCTGTTTAGATTCCTGCTTTCTAGCCAATATAAATCGTGCGGTACAGCTGATCTTTGGAAAGACTGGTTCGTCCAAACCGGTAGCATTTTTTTTTACTACCGGTTCACCCAAACTGGTAGTTTTTATTACTACCGGTTCTTGTGAACCGGTCCAAATTGGTAGCATTTCACCCCTGCTTCAGACCCCGGAGGTCAGATTTTTTTTTTTTAAGAAAAAGGGGCGGGGACAAACTAGATCATATTCTTGACAGGTGATCAAGCTTTTTACCTGTTCACTGCCGAGTTTCTCGAATAAGAGTTTCACGTAGTTCCTTGCAATAGCACTGGTGCTTAAAGAATGGTTCCATAGCTGACAAACTTTGCAACAAATTTCCTGCGTGATCAAAATAAAAAGGGAGACAGGAGGAATGTTTCAATATCAAACAGGAACTGCAGCTCGGAGAATTAAATCTGTTCCTTCAATAGTGTATTTCTACTTTTATTATCTAGCCATTGATAAAACAAATCCCAAGTTAAAAAATATTCGGTGTCTTCTTTATCCTTTCCCTTTAGCATTAACCTATCCATTTCCGCACAATCTAATATTTTTTTTGATTCTATTTTCCTCTGTAAGGGTTTCCTCATTTTTCCACTGTTGTGCAAATACAATTCTCGCTGCCATCAAAACAATGGAGTATTAAATATGCATTCCTTTTATTATATTTTCCTGGCAAAATACCTAACAAAAATATTTCTGGCTTTAAATCCTTTTTCAGTCTTGTTGTAACCTGAAACGGTCACTAAACAAACGGTTGTAAGTTGAGGACTAACCTGTACTAGGGTAGAAGCATTTTTAGGGATGTATCACTTTACACATAAGATCTGTCCGTCTAACTCTGTATCAGTAATGGGTTTCTATGGGACGCGGTGGCTCAGTGGCTAAGATGCTGAGCTTGTCGATCGAAAGGTCGGCAATTCAGCCGTTTGAATCCCTAGTGCCGCGTAACGGGGTGAGCTCCCGTTACTTGTCCCAGCTTCTGCCACCCTAGCAGTTCGAAAGCAGGTAAAAAATGCAAGTAGAAAAATAGGGACCACCTTTGATGGGAAGGCAACAGCATTCCGTGCGCCTTTGGCGTTGAGTCATTCCGGCCACATGACCATGGAGACGTCTTTGGACAGCGCTGGCTCTTCGGCTTTGAAACAGAGATGAGCACCGCCCCCTAGAGTCGGGAACGACTAGCACGTATGTGCGAGGGGAACCTTTACCTAATGGTTTCTACCGGTTCACCTCAGTTCGGACAAACAGGTAGTGGCAGCGATAGGAGACTCCACCCATTTGCCCGGACATTATCACGGATGCACTGAGCATGCAGAAGCACCATGTGTGAGCGAAGCGAGTGCGTGCACACGCACATTCAGTTCCGAACCCGTAGAGAAGGTAGGTGGAACCCACTACTGCTCTGTATGCCAGATTCTCACATCTTTGCACTGTGAGTACAATTAATTTTCTTCCAGCCCACCTATAAAAACATGATGTAAACTTGCCCTGCTTGAAACCAGACAGATGAGCCAACGAGACACAAATGTTTTTTAATCGGCCCCCAAAGACAGATGTCAAAATAATATTAATTCTGGCTCCAAATCCAAACGAAATTGCGACTGACGGAATCTGATCCTACGGCTCTAAAAATAATTTCCAGCGTGTCACAGCTGCGCTGGAAGAAAATGTCATTTTGTTGACTTTCTCCTGACTCCAAAAGGGAAAATACAGTGGTAAGACAGAAGTGTCTTTGAGTCGTTGTTGTTATATTCATACAACCAAATAAAGAATGCCTTTCTGTCAGAAAGTTCGAGCTGTCTTGTTTCTTGAAATAGACAGGGAAACTTACCGGAAGAAATTTCAGAAGGAGAGAGAGAGAGAGAGAGGAAGGGAGAGGGAGGGGAGAGAGGGAGGGGAGAGAGAGGAGGGGAGAGAGGGAGAGGAGAAAGGGGGAGAGAGAGAGAGAGAAAGGCTGGGAGAGGGAGAGAGAGAGGGGAGAGGGAGAGAGAGGGGAGAGGGAGAGAGAGGGGAGAGGAGAGGAGGGAGGGGAGAGGAGAGGAGAGGAGAGAGAGGGGAGAGAGGGAGGGAGGGAGGGGAGAGAGAGGGTGGAAGAGGGGAGAGGGAGAGGGGAGGGGAGAGAGAGGAGGGGAGAGGGAGAGGAGGGGAGAGGGTGGAGAGAGAGAGGTGGAGAGGGAGAGAGAGAGGGGAGAGGAGAGAGGGAGAGAGGAGGGGAGAGGGAGAGAGAGGGGAGAGGAGAGGAGAGAGGGAGGGGAGAGGGAGGGGAGAGAGAGGGTGGAAGAGGGAGGAGGGGAGAGGGAGGGGGATAGAGAGGGTGGAAGAGGGAGAGGGGGAGGGAGAGGGACGGGGAGAGAGAGGGAGGGGGAGAGAGAGGAGGGAGATGGAGAGAGAGGAGGGAGAGGGTGGGAGAGACAATTAGGTTTAAAATCCTTTAGACCAAGAGATTCACTTAGGCTTCTTACAGAAAATTCAGAAATGGGATACTGAAGAGGGAGTTGTATTGATTCCAGCCACAGAAATATAGATCATTTCTCTTTTAGAATGTTTCAGGAGACAAGCATATGAGAAGAACGTATTTCTGCACTTGCTTCCAGTTTGTTTCCGGAACACAATTATTTCCTCTAAAATATTTATAGACTGGATTGTTTAAGTGCCTTCAAACCAGTGATGACCCCTAGCAATCCCATAAATAGACTTTCTCCCTGGCAATCAGTCCCTAGCTTGGTATTTCAACTTTTCCAAGAGGATATCCATCAACGTTGTAGATCAGGGATGTCGAACTGGATTTCTTCGAGGGCCGGATTAGCATTGTACTTCTCTTCCGCGGGCCGGGGGAGGGGGTAGAATGGGATGGATGCTTCCCACTGCACTTTGCCGGACAAAATGGGGCACGGGAGGTCGTGTGTGGCCCCTCTGCACTCCGTTCTGGTTTGCAAAGTGTTGCCGGAGGCCACCCAGGCCAAAAACATGCCATGCGGATGCCACATGCGGCCCCCTGTGCCCCATTTTGGCTGCCAGAGGCACTGTGGGCTGGTCATTTGCTATTTCCAGGCTGGCCCCGCAGGCCAGATTTAAGCACCCCGTGGGCCTAATTCAGCCCGCGGGCCTTGAGTTTGACATCCCTGCGGTAGATAGTCCTCAGCTTACAACAGGTAGTAACCATTCCAAGTTACAACGGTCCTGAAAAAATAACGTATGCCCGTTTTTCACACTTATGGCCAATGCAGTAACCTCGATTTACACTCAAATACTTGACAAGTGGTTCGTGTGTATGACGGTTGCAATGTCCCGAGGATACGCGATTCTGTTTTGCGACCTTCCAACAAGCAAAGTCGACGGGGAAGCCAGATTACTTAACAATTACTTACTAATTTAACAACTGCTGTGATTCGCTTAACAAACTTAGCAAGATAAGTCCTAAAATGAGGCAAAACTCAACCATTTTTTCACTTAGCAATGTAATTTTCAGGCTCAATTGTGGTCGTAAGTCGAGGACCACCTGTCTAGACAATTCAATCTGTCTTCTGATCCTCATCTTCTCTTTCCTTTCCAGCTTTCTGGACATTACAGCCTTCTGGTAAAGACTTTTAATAAATACTTGCAAATGTCTTTTTTTTTTTAAAAAAAGAAATACCTGCAGCTGTATTGGTTGATCCAGAAACTGCACTGTTTCTAGCTCTTAAATTCTGTGTAAACATTAGGGGTATTGGAGTTATGTTTGAAGGGATAAAAAGATAATAATGAACGAACTGCTCAAGATCTATTTAAACAGGGTTGATAAACAGTGAATGGCTTAAATGCATGATAGGGGGAAAAATAATTGTTTCTGAAAAATTGCTCAACTTTTCAAGCCCTCACCAGAGGTTAGAGAAGTCGAGATAACAGAAATATTTTGAACCAAGCTTCTCTGAACTCTTACAAATCTCCTTTTTTAATGAACATGTTGCTCTCAAAATGAGGCATTTTTTTTCTAAAATAACTCCGCTTGCAATGGAGCTCGGCAAAGTAAAAATGGAAAGATCTTGTAATCCAGCCATTTAAGAAGCTGGCCAGAGCCATTCCCATTAAGGCCCTGTGATCAGGTGTGGTTCGATTAAGTTATGTAATTACAGTGTTAAGCATATTACATTACATCACAGGTGGTCCTCGACGTGCAGACATTTGTTTAGTGACTGTTCGGAGTTACGGCATTGAAAAAAATGATTAATGGCTTAGTATAAGGGGCGTCAAACTCTATTTCATTGAGAACTGCATCAGGGTTGTGTTTGACCTGGGGGGAGGCAAAGGGGCGTGGCCAGCTAGATGTCACTCATCAGGGCTCCGTTTTCAGCCTCAACAGCCTCAAGTGGCCCTCTGCTAGTGAAAACGGATCTTGGAGATGCAGCACATGGCCCGCCCGGGCTGTTTTCGGCCACATTGGCCTCCTGCAGCCCTCTGCCAGCACAAATGGCGCTTGGGAAGGTCATACACGGTCCTCCATTTTTGACCGTGAAGGCCTCTGGCAGGCCTCTGCCAGCAAAAACGGAGCTAAGGAGGGCCGCATGCAGCCTCCCTGAGCTCCGTTTTCGCTGACAGAGGCACCGTGGGGCGGTCATTTGCTGTTTCCAGGGCAGGCCCATATGGGCCAGATCTAAGCCAACCTGTGGGCCAGATCCGGCCCCCTGGCCTTCAGTTTGACACCTCTGGCTTATATGAACAGAGCAGGGGTAAAATCTAAAAATTTCCCCTATTGGTTCTGTGGGCGTGGCTTAATTGGTGGGTATGGCTTGGTGGTCAGGTGACTCGGTGGGCATGGCCAATAATAATAAATATTAAAAATAATAAAGTAGACAAAACTTGGGAGCGCACCGGTCCACCTTCTTTAAAAATAGAGGCACCGGTCTACCTTCTTTAAAAATAGAGGCACTGGTCTACCAATTGCCTTTTTTTGGGAGGCACCGGTCTACCTTCTTTAAAAATAGAGGCACTGGTCTACTAACCGCCTGCAGAGTTGATCAGCTGCAGTGCGGCCCTTTGAAGCGCCGCAGCAGTCATTTAAGGCCGTTTGCAGCTATATCACCACCGAGAGCTTTAGGGACAAAGAAGAGAAACAGCGAGGCATGGGCAGTGGGGGGGGAGGGGTTTTTGCTACCGGTTCTCTGAACTACCCTCCCCCATTGCTACCGGATCGCACGATCCGGTCCGAACCAGGAGCATTTCACCTCTGGAACAGAGTGACCTTCCTAAGCACCTACAGAGAGTACAAATTGATACAAGTAATATTTTCAACTTACAACCAAATCATTCAATGGATAAAAAAAATGAAATGAAATAATAAAATAAACACTGTTGAACTTTGATTATTCAGACCAAAATCTGTCTATGCCGACCAAGACTTCGGGAGGTTTCGTTTTGAGAGTTTTTTTATCAGTACAGATCCCAACCGACTAGAAAAACGTATGAGAGGTTTGTTATGTGGGCAGCTATTCTTCTGGATTATCCAAAACATAGTTTAAGAGTGAGTTCATCAAGATTTCATTTAAATGATTCCATTCTTGATATTATTCAAGAAAAGGTCCCGCTGAACTCAAGGGAATGTGGAGGTTCAAACCGATGACTTGTAGCAAACTCCTCCGTACCTTACTCCTACATCTCAATTCCACTCTCAGTGGGACAGAATATACACAATCCTTGTCTTATGACCGCAATTGAGACCCAAATTCCTGTTGCTAAGAGACACAGTTGTTAGCTGAGCTTTGTTCGCTTTTACCACCTTTCTAGCCGCAGCTGTTAAGTCAGGGGGTCTGCAAACTTGGCTCTTTTAAGACTTGTGGACATCAACCCCCAGAGTTCCTCAGCCAGCAAAGCTCTGGGAAGTTTTTGTTTTGTTTTGTTTTTTTAATTTGAATTTATATCCCGCCCTTCTCCGAAGACTCAGGGCGGCTTACAATGTGTTAAGCAATAGTCTTCATCCATTTGTATATTATATACAAAGTCAACTTTTATTGCCCCCAACAATCTGGGTCCTCATTTTACCTACCTTATAAAGGATGGAAGGCTGAGTCAACCTTGGGCCTGGTGGGACTTGAACTTGCAGTAATTGCAAGCAGCTGTGTTAATAACAGACAGACTTAGTCTGTGGCGCCACCAGAAGTCCACAAGTCTTAAAAGAGCCACGTTTGCAGACCCCTCTGTTAAGTAAATCACTGCGGATTTTAAGTGTTGAGCACAGCTCTGGCTCAACACATGACACTACAGGGGTCTTGATCACGGGAGCAGCCCCTAATCAAAGATCCAAAAGGATGAATTATCGAGGACTTGTTCGAGGGGTGCAGGGACCTGCGTTTGGGAAGCATATGGAGGGGAACAACACACTGGCGGCCGGGAATAGAGGGAGATGAGGGCTGGGCATCACGAAGAGTTGCTTTACTTCCGGGATTTGGCAGATGACATGGCAGCTGAGGCTGTCAGACGAGGAGGGAGAGAGCGGCCAAGCGTCCAATAAACTGAGCAGTTCAGCCATGGGGCGGGGCACGAGCAGCGCGGGATGTTTAAAAAGGGGCTGAAAGGCAGAAGCTCTCAGCGCTTACTTTGTACAGAGAGACCTCGACTATTACTGAGAACCGGTTTGTAGCCGACCCAATAAACGAAGTCACGGGCGGAAAAGAAAACCAAGTTGGCTTTGTTTCTTCTCACGGCGCCTGGCACAACTGTGGCTGAACTAGCCGAGATTAAGTTAGTAACTCCGTTGTTAAGTGAATCTGACTTCCCACCCCCCTTGGCTTTGCTTGTCTGAAGGTCGCCAAAGGGGATCGCGTCACACACACACTGTTGTGTCCTCCTCGCCTCCGTCCGAACGATGGCTTAATTAGCCGGCTCTTATCAGCTCTGGCAGCAAAAGATTCAGCGTCGGCCAAGAGCCCTCAATAGCTGCCAAGACGCTGGTGAGTCACAACCTTTAGCTCTAGTCAATCCATGGATTTGCCTGATACAAAGAGACACACCACCTCTTGCTGCCTTTTATATCCTGTGGGGTGTGGCTCCACGACTCAGCACTTCCTAGGCCTGCCCCTCCCGTTTCTGTTGTTCCCTTCTCTCCTGCCTACGAAACCTGGGATTGAGCCAAGCCTAATTGCTGTCCGCTGGGTCTGCAGGCGTGGCCTGGGGGGGGGAAGAGTCAGGAGAAGGAGGCCACATTATCTCTTTCACTTGGCCTGCTTCTGGCTCCTGGAGCTGATCCAGGGAGGCCAGTGCTTCCGAGGTAAATCCTGATGGCCCTTCTCCCTCACTGTCCAAGTCACTTTCTGGCAGCAGGCCCGGCTCCAAGGCACTTTCGGGCATGGGGCCAGGTTCGGGGGCGGGAGGCACAACACACACACACACACACACACACACACACATACCCCAGGACACTGCAACCATCATAAATACAATCCATTGCCAAGCGTCTGAATTTTGATCAGGTGACCATGGGGAGGCCGCAACGGTCTCTTTTTCACGGTATGAAAAATAAGTCACATTTTTTTCAGGGGCCACTGTGTCATGTCCCTGTCGGAGTCTGAATCTGTGGCGGAAGATGAGCTGGAACAAGAACTGACAGCGAGTGAGTGAGAGGGCAGCTCCGTTGGCGTTGGAAGACACTGGGGAAGGGCAGGGTCAGTCCAGGCAAGCCTGTTCGGAATTAGCAAGGCCTGAAGGCAGGGAGGACAGAAAAGAGCTCATACGAGGAGCAAGAACCACCCCCTCCTGATGCAAGGGCTAGGAGAGTGCAGAGAAGGCGGGATCAGGCCACGTGCGAGGAGGGTGCCCCGCCCAGCTTCACCAGGAACACTTGGGGAATGAGACCTAAGGACTCACCGTGGGGAGGGGCATTTGTCGGGCACAAACACTGAGTTCCTGAAGTGTTGAGTGCCGACGTTTGAACTTGCCAAGAGTCCTTGCACTCCTTGTTGGTGCTCTGAATAGAGTAGTTGGTGACTAATTATCTGGATCTTCTGCTCCCTGAACTCCTCGCTTGGCTCTTGCTTTGCCAAATACATTTGGGATTTATTGCCATGTAGCCTGGGTGCAGACAGTGCTGGGCTGGACTAATTGCAACCAGAGGCTGCTTGAGGTTTGCGTGGAGGTTTATCTTCACTCTGCTCTGGGACTTGCCAGAAACGTGGGAGCGTTTGGAGAGATTTGGAGCAATAAAGGGGCTGTTTGAACTGCCAGCTGTTTGTGTTATCTCCATGCCGGGCTCTGGGTCATCCCACATTGTGACTCTGACCGGTCATTAAAAGAATGGTTGTAAGTTGAGGACAAGATTTGTGAAGATCAAAATAAATAGAAGTTCTTGGCTGATCAATCAAAATATACATTTACTGCAAAGAAGATGCAAGACTGGTTGACTAAATATGGAAGTTAGTTAATAGTTACCTGAGGGAGCCTCGTCAGGATACTTAACTTGAGCTTCACGTTCTGTTCAGTGTTGTCCAATTCTTAAAAACAAACCAAAAGATATAATAAAAGGACCCAGAGCATATAAGTCTACGGGCTATTGCTATCTTGCAAGTGTCCGACGTTTTGGAGGAAAGCCTCAAAAAAAAAATAAGGATCTAAAAGTGTCAAACATGCAATGTTGCAAATATCAAAAGGCACATAAATACAAACGAAATGTGCTTTTTTTCAATTCTGCATCTGCCTTGCTTATTCGCTGATGATTGCAACACCGAGTAAGCCTTGAGGCCGTGACTCACGGCAAATTCCCAGGGCGTCCATCAATTTCGCCTGGTCCGCCAGTTGCGCCCCTTTCTTGACCGGGATGCCTTATGCACAGTCACTCATGCTCTCGTCACTTCTCGTCTGGATTATTGCAATGCTCTCTACATGGGGCTACCCCTGAAGTGCACTCGGAGACTCCAGCTAGTCCAGAATGCAGCTGCGCGGGTGATTGAGGGAGCACCACGTTGCTCCCGAGTAACACCACTCCTGCGCAGTCTGCACTGGCTACCTGTGGTCTTCCGGGTGCGCTTCAAGGTTTTGGTTACCACCTTCAAAGCGCTCCATGGCTTAGGGCCCGGGTACTTACGGGACCGCCTGCTGTTACCACATGCCTTCCACCAACCCGTGCGCTCTCACAGAGAGGGTCTTCTCAGGGTGCCATCCGCCAAGCAGTGTCGGCTGGCGGCCCCCAGGGGAAGGGCCTTCTCTGTGGGAGCACCTACTCTCTGCAACGAACTTCCCCCCGGTTTACGCCAATTGCCCGACCTTCGGACCTTTCGCCGGGAACTGAAAACTTATTTATTTATCCAAGCGGGACTGGCCTGATTTTTTAAAATTTAAAATTTAAAATTTTTTAAATTTTAAATTTTATTGGGTATTTTATATGGTCAATTGGACGGTTTTAATTTCGGCCTTCATTGAATAAGTTTTTTAATTGTTATTTTAGTGTGTATATTAATTGTTTTAATGTAGGCTGTACACCGCCCTGAGTCCTTCGGGAGAAGGGCGGTATAAAAGTTTAATTAAATAAATAAATAAATAAATAAATAAAATTTAAAAATGACAGGCTGCATTATCAGGGATCCCCTATTCCTGCTGTTTTTCTTTCTCTAAAAAGGACTGCTAAAAACAAGAGGTCTCTAAATGTCCGAAGTGGGCAATTTTTGAGACTTGTGAACTTCAAACTCCTCAGAATGGAGACTTTCTTAAAGAATGATAAGATTCCTAAGAGGTACATTTTACCCTCATGCTTAGCCTGCATGTAATAGTAGCCGCTCTTCATGTAAGCAATAGTCTAACACTTAAGACTTATATACCGCTCTGAGCTATTTACAAATGTCAACCTATTGCCCCCAACAATCTGGGTCCTCATTTTACCGACCTCGGAAAGCCGAGTCAACCTTGAGCTGACTGGTCAGGATCAAACTCCCGGCAGTGGGCAGAGTTTGCTTGCAATATGGCACTGTAACCATGGCGCCCCCATGGCGCAGACTACAATCTGTATGAATAGTCCTTGACGTAATGGCCATTCATTCAGCAACCACTCAAATCACAAAAGCGCTAAATGACGGGACCCTGGACTTAGGTTATGGCCATCGTACCGTATATACATAATTTTGTATTTACTTGTTTATTTGTTTTTGTCATGTTTATGTAGTGTAAATTGGAGTTGGCGACCCTTTGAGAGCTGTATGCAACAAAATTTCACTTTAATGTATGCCGATTAGTGTACATGACAATAAAGTTATTATTACATTCTGTTCTGTTCTGTTCTGTTCTGTTCATTCCATTCCATTCCATTTTCCATTCCCTTTCATTCCATATTTTCTGTTCTGTTTCGTTCCATTCCGTTCCGTTCCGTTCTCCATTCCCTTTCATTCCATATTTTCTGTTCTGTTCTGTTCTGTTCATTCCATTCCATTCCATTCCATTCCATTCCATTCCATTCCATTCCATTCCATTCTCCATTCCATTCTCCATTCCATTTCATTCAATAGTTTCTATTTTATTCTATTCTGTTCTGTTCATTTCATTCCATTCCCCATTCCATTTCATTCCATTCTCCATTCCATTTCATTCCGTATTTCCTGTTCTGTTCTGTTCTATTGTTCTGTTCTGTTCGTTCCATTCCATTCTATTCCATTCTCCATTCCATTTATTCCATATTTTCTGTTCTGTTCTGTTCATTCCATTCCATATTCCATATTTTCTGTTCTGTTCTGTTCTGTTCTGTTCCATTCCTTCTATTCTATACCATTCCATTCTCCATTCCATTCCATTCCATATTTTCTATTCTATTCTATTCTATTCTATTCTATTCTATTCTATTCTATTCTATTCTATTCTATTCTATTCTATTCTATTCTATTCTATTCTATTCTATTTTATCCTATCCTATCCTATCCTATCCTATCCTATCCTATCCTATCCTATCCCATTCCATTCCCTTCCCTTCTCTGGGGTTGAAAAAGGTCAGTGGTGAACTCCTCTCTGGGGCTGACAATCCTGCTTGGATTTCACCACAGCCCTTTTCAAGCAGCACTGGGGAATTCTGGGAATTGAAGTCCACAGGCCTTAAAGCTGCCATGGTTGGGGAAAGCTGCTGTAATCTGCAGAAGGAACATTACCTTTCCAAAGGTTCAGGACGTTCTTTTCTGTTAGGTGCAGAACTCCATGGTCAATGTACTGCAGGACCGTGTGCAAAGGAAAGCACCTCATCCCCACTTCCAGGTGCCGAGCGTGGAACCCTGTATTAAGGAAGACATTAAAGAAGCTCAGAGGAGAAGTGCAACTTCCCCTGGGGAACCACGGAACGAAGCGAACGAGGAACGGCGTTGAGAGAGTCCCGTGTCAATTATATTTATCTGAACACATATCTACCACGCCTTCCTCCTCCTATTTTTCCCACCATGACGACACTGTAAGGTGGGCCGAATAGAGAGGGACTGGCCCAAAGTCACCCTGCTGGATTTCAGGGCTAAAATGGGATTAGTACTCACGGTCCCCTGTTTTCTAGCCTGGTGCCCTGAACCATTAAACCAGGCGTGTCGAACTCGATTTCATTGAGGGCCGCATCAGGGTTGTACTTGACCTGGGGGGTAGAGGGGGCATGGCCAGCTCGACATCACTCATGTCGGGGGGCACCTGTGGTGGCCTGAGCGCTCTGCTGGTGAAAACGGGCTCCCGAGCTCCGTTTTCGACTGCGACAGCCTCCTGCAATCCTCTGCCAGAGAAAATGGAGCTCGGGAGGGCCACCCGCACCCCTTGTGAGCTCTGTTTTCGGCTGTGATGTCTCTTACAACCCTCTGCCAGCTAAAGCAGAGCTCGTGAGAGCCGTGGGCAGCCCTCTTGAGCTCTGTTTTTGCTGGTAGAGGCACTGTGGGCTGGTCCTTTGCTGTTTCCAGGACTGCCCTCTGGGCTAGATCTAAGCACCCAGAGGGCCAGATCCGGCCCCTGGGCCTTGAGTTTGACATGCCTGCACTAGATCAAACTGGGTAGGAGAAAACTAGATAAATGTGTAAGATAAGTACTTCGAAGGTGATGCAACTTCTGCAACTTTACCTGCATTTAAGCTGAATAGAATAGAATAGAATAGAATAGAATAGAATAGAATAGAATAGAATAGAATAGAATAGAATAGAGTAGGGTAGGGTAGGGTAGGGTAGGGTAGGGTAGGGTAAGGTAGGGTAGGGTAGGGTAGGGTAGAGTAGAGTAGAGTACAGTAGAATAGAATAGAATAGAATAGAATAGAATAGAATAGAATAGAATAGAATAGAATAGAATACAATACAATACAATACAATACAATACAAAATATGGAATGGAATGGAATTCTTTATTGGCTAAGTGTGATTGGACACACAAGGAATTTGTCTTGGTGCATACGCTCGCAGTGTATATAAAAAGAAAAGATACCTTCATCAAGAATCATAAGGTACAAACACTTAATGATAGTCATGGGGTAGAATTAAGCAATCAGGAAGCAATCAATATCAATATAAATCGTAATATCATAGAACCATTAGCCATGATCCCAAGCCGTATCTGCCAATTAAAAGCAGGACTGGGGTTTAAGCTTTTAAACTTCTGTATAGTATTCTTTCTCCTATATTACCAAAAAATAAATAAATAAAGCAATTAAAAAAATCCCACTTTAACAATTGTGAACTAACAATCTGTAATTATTCCCATTTCAAAAACTTGCTCCGTCATAAAATTTGTCCTCTAGGGGACATTAACATTTTCATCTGTCCTCGGACTTATCAAAAAACAGCAACAACCTCTTAGGAAATTAAAAAAAACCAAAAAACCATGACTTGGCAGAAACCTGCCTGGAGCGTCTTACCCAACAACTGACAATGGTTTCACAATAGACAAAACCATTAGCCACGTTTTCCGGTGCGAACCCGTCTCAATCAGATTTTTAAAAAAAACAACCAAGGCGAATGTTTTGGGGACAATGATAACCTTTTTGCTGTTTTGGAAAGACATGTAGCAATATCTTGGTACTAAGACATTGATACGTTTCTCCTCAGAAGTCCTTGTTCTCTTATGATTCTTGGAAGAACATTCTCCAAAGCACCTGAGGGCAGGACAAGAAGTAATGGGTGGAAGCGAGACCCAACCTGGAACTAAGGAGAAATTTCCTGACAGTGAGAACAATTAAAAATATGCCAAACTAATATATTCATTTCCAAACTAGGTAACACCAACAGTGCTAGAAGGGAGTAGGGTTTGTGAAATGGAGGAGGAGGAGGAGGAAGAGGACGAGGAAGAAGAGGAGGAAGACGAAGAAGAGGAGGAGGAGGAAGAGAAGGAGGAAGAGGAAGAGCTATCGAAGTGCTGTCCTGGTGTTTGGAAGCCGTACGGGTCTGGATGGGGAGAAACAGGCTCAAGCTCAATCCCTCCAAGACGGAGTGGCTGTGGATGCCGGCATCCCGGTACAGTCAGCTGAGTCCGCGGCTGACTGTCGGGAGCGAGTCATTGGCCCCGATGGAGAGGGTGCGCAATTTGGGTGTTCTCCTGGATGCACAGCTGTCTTTTGAAGATCATTTGACGGCCGCTCCAGGAGAGCTTTCCACCAGGTTCGCCTGGTGCGCCAGTTGCGCCTTTCTAGACCGGGATGCCTTGTGCACAGTCACTCACGCCTTGTGACGTCTCGTCTGGACTACGCAATGCTCTCTACATGGGCTCCCTTGAAGGGCATCCGGAGGCTGCAGTTGGTCCAGAATGCAGCTGCGGGGTGATAGAGGGAGCCCTCGTGGCTCCAGTGACACCTATCCTGCGCAGGCTGCACTGGCTACCTGTGGCCTTCCGGTGCGCTTCAAGGTGTTGGTGAGCGTCTTTAAAGCGCTCCATGGCATAGGGCCGGGTTACTTACGGGACCGCCTGCTGCTACCGAATACCTCTCACCGACCGTGCGCTCTCACAGAGAGGACTCCTCAGGGTGCCGTCGGTGCGACAGTGTCGCCTGGCGACACCCAGGGAAGGGCCTTCTCTGTGGGGCTCCCGCCTCTGGAACGAACTCCCCAGGACTTCGCCAACTTCCGGACCTCAACCTTCGCAGCTCAAAACTTACTTATTTATCTGCGCTGGACTGGGTTAGTTTTTTAAGTTATGGGTTTTAATGGGTTTTATCTCTAAATTTTAATTGTGGCCAATTCAAATAAGTTTTTTACTAGTATTTTAATTGTATCTATAATGTATTTTCATTTTTTACTTGGCTGTGAACCGCCCTGAGTCCTTCGGGAGAAGGGCGGTATACAAATTTAAATAATAAATAAATAAATAATAAATAAGAGGAAAAGAAGAGGAGAAAGAAGATGAAAAAGAAGAGGAGGAAGAAGAGGAGGAGGAGGAGGAAGATGAAGAGGAGGAGGAAGAAGAGGAGTATGAGGAAGAACAGGAAAAACAGGAGAAGGAAGAAGAGGAGGAGGAGGAGGAAGAAGATGAGGAGGAAGAAGAAGAGGAGGAGGAGGAAGAGAAGGAGGAAGAGGAAGAGGAAAGGAAGAGGAGGAAGAAGAGGAAAAAGAAGAGGAGGAAGAAGAGGAGGAGGAGGAGGAAGATGAAGAGGAGGAGGAAGAAGAGGAGTATGAGGAAGAAGAGGAAGAACAGGAGAAGGAAGAAGAGGAGGAGGAAGAAGAAGAGGAGGAGGAAGAAGAAGAAGAGGAGGAAGACGAAGAAGAGGAGGAGGAGGAAGAGAAGGAGGATGAAGAGGAGGAAGAAGAGAAGGAGGAGGAAGAAGAGGAAAAACAGGAGAAGGAAGAAGAGGAGGAGGAGGAGGAAGAAGATGAGGAGGAAGAAGAAGAGGAGGAGGAGGAGGAGAAGGAAGAGGAAGAGGAAAGAAGGAGGAGGAAGAAGAGAAAAAAGAGGAGGAGGAATAGGACGAGGAGAAAGAAGAAGATGAAGAGGAGGAGGAAGAAGAGGAGTATGAGGAAGAAGAGGAAGAACAGGAGAAGGAAGAAGAGGAGGAGGAAGAAGAAGATGAGGAGGAAGAAGAAGAAGAGGAGGAGGAAGAGGAGGAGGAGGAAGAGGAGGAAGAAGAGAAGGAGGAGGAAGAAGATGAAGAGGAGGAGCAGGAAGAGGAGGAAGAAGAGGAGGAGGAGGAAGAAGAGAAAGAGGAGGAGGAGGAGGAGGAGGAAGAAGAAGAGGAGGGAGGAAGAGGAGGAGAAGGAAGAGGAGGAGGAAGAAGAGAAAGAGGAGGAGGAGGAAGAGGAGGAGGAGGAAGAAGAAGAGGAGGGAGGAAGAGGAGGAGAAGGAAGAGGAGGAGGAAGAAGAGGAAGAAGAAGAAGATGAGGAGGAAGAAGAAGAAGAAGATGAGGAGGAGGAAGAAGAGAAAGAGGAGGAAGAGGAAGAGGAGGAGGAAGAGGAAGAGGAGGAGGAAGAAGAGAAGGAGGAGGAGGAGAAGCAAGAGGAAGATGATTGTCCAAAACTAGATAACTATGTCAGTTAGCACTGATGATGTTACCTAGTTTGGGTCATGAAACGTCTGCAAGAAAGCAACCAAGCTCAGAGGACACCAAGAACTTGCCGTAAAAAAAAAACCCCATGCGTATCTTTGGAGCCGCATATGGTTACGTGTGGCTATTCTAGGCCGATTGAAGCTCCACCTCTGCAGCTGGAGGACTCACCTGGTGGTAAAGGCAGACACATCCCGCTGGCTGCCTGCAGAATTCGACACATGATATGGAACGCCACGACCTCATTTGCTTTCTCTGGTTGCCTGCTGTACAAAATAATAACAATAATAATACTTATACAAGGACGGGAATGTGCAAATGTTGCACAGCGGTAGACAGCGAGCCAGTCCTGCCCCTTGCAATGGGTTATCCTGCTTCATAAATCATATTCCCCTTGATGTTCTTCGGCAGGAGGAGGAAGGGAAATGAGGGCAGAGCAGGAGACACAATGGTGCGTCACAGTCAGGCAGATGTTCAAACCTCCAATGATGGAGCCTTTACAACTCCTGGAGGCAAGTTGTTCCACTGATTAATTGTTCTCACTGTCAGGAAATTCCTCCTTAGATCTAAGTTGCTTCTCTCCTGATTAGTTTCTACCCATTGCTTCTTATCCTGCCCTCAGGTGCTTCGGAGAATAGCTTGACTCCCTCTTCTTTGTGGCAGCCCCTGAGATGTTGGAAGACTGCTATCATGTCTCCCCTAGTCCTTCTTTTCATCAGACTAGACATACCAAGTTCCTGCAACCGTTCTTCATATTTTTAGCCTCCAGTCCGCTCATCATCTTTGTCGCTCTTCTCTGCACTCTTTCTAGAGTCTCCACATCTTTTTTAACATCGTGGCGACCAAAACTGAATGCATTAATAAGAATTAGGGGGTGACACGATAGCTGTCTTCCAGTAGTTGAGGGCCTGTCGCAGAGAAAAACGGATCAATATAATAATAATAACAGAGTTGGAAGGGACCTTGGAGGTCTTCTAGTCCAACCCCCTGCCCAGGCAGGAAACCCTACACCACTTCAGACAAATGGTTATCCAACATCTTCTTAAAAATGTCCAGTGTTGGAGCATTCACAACTTCTGGAGGCAAGTTGTTCCACTCATTAATTGTTCTGACTGTCAGGAAATTTCTCCTTAGTTCTAAGTTGCTTCTTTCTTTGATCAGTTTCCAACCATTGCTTCTTGTTCTACCCTCAGGTGCTTTGGAGAATAGGTTGACTCTCTCTTCTTTGTGGCAGCCCCTGAGATATTGGAAGACTCCTATCATGTCACCCCGGTCCTTCTTTTTTTTACTAGACTAGACACACTCGATTCCTACAACCAATTCTTTATATTTTTTAATCTCCAGGCCTTTAGTTACCTGAGCAGCTTTTCTCCGCATTCTTTCTAGGGTCTCAACAGTGGTGACTACATAAAATATGGCTGGCAAGCATCCCAAATGCAAACAGGGGTGACCACAGGGGCGCAGGGTTGACCATGGGAATCTTGAATCTGTAAGCAGCCTTGGAGAGCTCTATTTATCTATTTCTATGTTTATTTAATTGGTTGATCTCGGCTTTATTATTTTATACAAATAACCCATCCCAGCACACCTTCCTCCACCTAATTTCCACACAACAACCACCCTGTGAGGCGAAACTGGGCTGAGAGGAGAGAGGGACTGGCTCAAAGTCACTCAGCCGGCTTTCACAGCGAAGGGGGGGACTTGAACTCAGGGTCTCCTGCTTTCTAATCTGGTGCCTTAACCACTCGGCCAAACAGGCTCCCAAGTCTGTTGTAATTTTGAACGGTCACTGAGCAATCGGACATAATTCAAGGACTATCTGTAGTCACCGGAGTGCCTCGCTTTCAAAACCGATTGTGGTTCCTTTGATTAGTTTCCGTCCGTTGCTTCTGGTCCTGCCCTTGGATGCTTTCAAAAATAGGGTGACCCCTGCTCTTCTCTGTGGCAGCCCCCCAAATATTGGAAGACTGTTATCGTGTCACCCCACCACCCCCAGTCCTTCTTTTCATTAGACTAGCCATGCCCAGTTCCCACAACTGAATTTGATTTTTGGTGAATATGCAGTTTTCTTGACAATCGTTTGGAAGAAGTTGCCAACTGCCTTCTCCTAGTCTAGACCAGCGGTCACCAACTGGTGGTCCACGAGAAAATTTTGGTGGTCTGCAGAAAAATTATTTGCATTTTTTATATCGCACTAAATCAGGGGTCCTCAAACTACGGCTCCTGGGCCGGATACGTGCAATGAATGTTTGTGTTGTTGTAGAGAGTCTCCCCCTTTGGGGTCTTTTTGTGTGGGTCAGAGGGGGGCAGAAATTCCGACTTGGGGTCTGCTTTAGGCTCCTTGTGCAGGGCTTTGGGTGAAGGCTGGAGGGAAGTGCTGCTGATGGTGAAGAGCCAGAGGGTCTTGTTCCACTGGGACTGCATCATGGCTTGGAACTGGTTGACCATCTCAGCCTGCTGAGCCTCCAGGTGCCGGTACCTGGCCTTGCACTCCCACAGGTCTTCCCTCTGCTTGGAAAGCCTATGCTCCTAGTCCTCAGTGAGGTGCTTTTGCTGAGCCTCCTTCTCAGTCTGATCCAATTTGAACTGAGCTGTTTTGCCAATTCTTTCTCATGGTGGCTGTTTAGTTCCAACTGCTTCCTGTTGAGGCCCTAAGGAGCCCGGGTGGGGAGGCGAGAAGTGCCTGGAAGGGGAGGGGCGAGTAGAGGCTGGCGAGGTGCCCCTCGATGTGAGTGACATCAATTGGCCACACCCACCCAGTCACATGACCACCTAGCCACACCCACCCAGCTGGTCATTATGCAGATCATATTAATGGTCCATGGGATTTAAAATTATGAATTTAGTGGTCCCTGAGGTCCGAAAGGTTGGTGACCCCTGGTCTAAACTACAGGTAGTCCTCGAGGTACGACAGTTCGTTTAGTGACCGCTCGAAGTTACAATGGCGCTGAGGGAAAAAAATCACTTACAGCGGTTTTCCACCTGTACGACTTTTGCAGCATTCTCATAATCACGTGATCAAAATTCAGATGCTTGGCAACTGACTCATACTTATGACCGTCGCAGTGTCCCGGGGGGGGGGGTCACCTGAATCCCTTTTGCGACCCATTTCTGACAAGGAAAGTCAATGGGGAAGCCAAATTCACTTAGCAGCCGTGTTGCTAACTTAGTGACTCACTTAACAACTGTGGCAGGAAAGGTTGTAAAATGGGACAAAACTCACTTAACAAATGTCTCACTTAAAGAAGAGAAATTTGGGGAATCAATTGTGGTCCTAAGTTGAGGACTACCTGTACACACTTAGTATTCCTGGGGTTCCCCGTTTAATTTCTAGCCTGTCTCACTTTGCTTTGCTTTGGGGTGCTAACGAGTCGCTAATACTCAACATGTAATAATAAACTTTTAAGTCGTGATTCATCAAGAGGTCTATTAATGTGTGATGTAATGAATCTGCCATTCCTGCTTCCGTCCCTCATTTTTCTCCTTAAATACCTCACGAAAATTAACTGCTTACAATGAGAAGGACGAGGAGCCAAGACTGTATTTCTGCCAAACATTCTCCATCATCCGACAGATTAGGCCCAGCTGCAAATATAGAGGGGGAAAAAAAAGAATGTATCTGAATCATTAATTTATTTATTTATTTATTTAATTTATTTATTATATTTGTATACCGCCCTTCTCCCGAAGGACTCAGGGCGGTTCACAGCCAATAAAAAACACAATACATAGAATACAAATTAAAAACTATATAAAAAACTGATTCAATAACGGCCTAAAAATTTAGATACAATTTAAAACCCCATTTAAAACCCCCAATTAAAACCCATAAATTTAAAAAACAAACCCAGTCCTGCGCAGATGAATAAATGCGTTTTAAGCTCGCGACGAAAGGTTCGGAGGTCCGGAAGTTGACGGAGTCCCGGGGGGAGTTCGTTCCAGAGGGCGGGAGCCCCCACAGAGAAGGCCCTTCCCCTGGGCGTCGCCAGACGACACTGTCGCGCCGACGGCACCCTGAGGAGTCCCTCTCTGTGAGAGCGCACGGGTCGGTGGGAGGTATTCGGTAGCAGTAGGCGGTCCCGTAAATAGCCCGGCCCTATGCCATGGAGCGCTTTGAAGACGTTCACCAGAACCTTGAAGCGCACCCGGAAGGCCACAGGTAGCCAGTGCAGTCTGCGCAGGATAGGTGTCACGCGGGAGCCACGAGGGGCTCCCTCTATCACCCGCGCAGCCGCGTTCTGGACTAACTGAAGCCTCCGGATGCCCCTCAAGGGGAGCCCCATGTAGAGAGCATTGCAGTAATCCAGACGAGACGTCACGAGGGCGTGAGTGACTGTGCATAAGGCATCCCGGTCTAGAAAGGGGCGCAACTGGCGCACCAGGCGAACCTGGTGGAAAGCTCTCCTGGAGACGGCCGTCAGGTGGTCTTCAAAAGACAGCCGTTCATCCAGGAGAACGCCCAAGTTGCGCACCCTCTCCATCGGGGCCAATGACTCGCTCCCAACAGTCAGCCGTGGACTCAGCTGACTGTACCGGGATGCCGGCATCCACAGCCACTCCGTCTTGGAGGGATTGAGCTTGAGCCTAATGGAAGCCCCTTAGCTTCACTAACTCCGATTCTCACAAGAATATTCAATTCACACCAGCAATTCACCTACCAACTTAGCAGTATTATTTAACAAATGTTATCAAAGCTGAAATCCTAGACCCGTGATGGCGCCGCCCAGCTGATTTTCAGGTCTTCTGGGCTGCCCCCAGGAGGTGTGGAAGGCTGCTTTCGCCCTCCCCAGGCTCCAAGAAAGCCTCTGGAGACTAGGGAGGGTGAAAAAACGGTCCTACTGGGGCCACCGTGCCATCACGTGCCAAAAGCGGGGGGAGTACATGTGGGAGGATCAATCAAACATGTGCGGGTGGCGGGACACATTGAATTATAGGTGTGGGCACACGACCCCCCTCTCGCACTCCCCCCACTCTTGGTGTTCAATGACAAAAAGTTTAGCCATCACTGTCCTAGACGTAGTTACTGGAAAATGAATCTTACTTGAATCGGTCCTGTTTTTTAAACTGCGAAGGGAACCAGCAGGATTTTGGGAACCATGCAGGGGTGGCCTCCTAGGGGCTCGGCAGGGTTCAGGCGATTCTCTAGCCAAGGATCGTCAGGGTTTGGTGAACCCGTATATGCCACCCCTGGCTGGCCACACCCACCCTGCATTGCAGCGCCCCTCCCACCCTGCCCCTCCCCTCCCAGGAGTCTCCATACGGGCCCGTTCATCATTCCAAGTAAGTGCAGAGACCGTGTGGAGAGTCTGGGAGGGCAAAAAACGGGCCTACTAGAGGTTCCGGAAGTCTGCAAACAGACCGCAGGGGGAGCTCTTTTCGCCCTCCTGGAAGCTCGAGGAAAGCCTACGGAGCCTGGGGAGGGCGAAAAATCCCCCCACCATGGTGCAGGCGGCTGACTAGGCCACGCCCACCCAGCAACGGGGCAGCGAACCCGTTGCTAAAGGATCTGAAGCCCACCCCGGAACCATGTACCAAAACTGAAGGCGGCACGAGCGGTTTCGAAACTTCAGATTCCTTCAGGGCTGCTAAACTCTTATTTCCTGCTAGTTGAAATGGGAACCACGGCTCACCCTGTCTCACAAACCTAAAATAAGTTTGTATTTATTTATTTATTTTGTCATGTTTATGCAGTGTAGAATTGGAGGTTGGAGACCCTTTGAAGAGCTGAATGCAACGAAATTTCATTTTAATGTATGCTGACATTTAAAGTGTAAATAAAGTTGTTCTAAGTCTACAGTCTTAAGTCTAAACGTCCCATATGTTTTAAAGAGAAAAACAATGGCCTACTTCAAAATCTCAAGAAAAAACACAGGTCAACACACACACACACACGTTTATTGCAGTCTCTTCCCTTTTTTCTCCTCCTACTATTCACTGGGCTCTTGATTCCTCCAGCCACTCAAAATTGTCCCATCATGACTTTAACCAGGGATTCAGCTGGTTCAGACCGGTTCGGCTGAACCGGATGTTAATTTTAAATGTGGTTCGCCGAACCGGTTGTTCCAAGGACTGGCTGACCCTGCCCACTCTGCCCTGCCCCTCCCAGGAGTCTCCATGTGGCCTGTTTTGGATGCCAGGTAACTGCAGGGCATGTGCGGAGGCTCTGGGAGGGTGAAAAATGGGTTTACAGGAAGTCCAGAAACGGGCCTGTTTCTGGCTTCCGGTGCCTGGGGGAAGCCGTTTTCACTCTCCTGGAGGCTCGAGAAAAGCCTCCAGAGCCTGGGGAGGGCGAAAAATGGGCCTACCGGAAGTACCGGAAGTCTAGAAACAGGCCCGTTTCTGGCCTCTGGAGGGCCTCCGGTGCCCAGGGGAGGCCGTTTTTGCCCTCCTGGAGGCTCGAGAAAAGCCTCCAGAGCCTGGGAAAGTTGAAAACGTACACACACACCCCACCGCCATGGTGCAGGAGGCCGAGTAGGCCACACCCCCATCCTGGAAACAGTTGCTGACATTTTTCAATCCCACCCCTGACCTTAACCATGATTAGAAAATGGTTAGGCACTCAATCCATAGTTGGACATGACACACACACACACACACACACACACACACACACACACACACACACACACACACCTTCTGGAAAACTGCTAGATGATTTTCTGGAAAAAAAACAACTACACTAGATAGCTTTCCAGAAAAAAAGCTAGATGGCTTTCCGGGGAAATGCTAGATGACTTTCTAAAAATGGATAAATGATGTTCTAGAAAAATGCTAGATGGCTTTCGGGGGGGAGGGGGGATGGACGACTAGATGGCTTTCCAGAAAAGAGCTAGATGGTTTTTCTGGAAAACTGCTAAATGACGTTCTGGAAAAACACTAGATGGCTTCCCGGGGTAAAAAACAGCTAGACAGCTTTCTGGAAAACTGTTAGATGGATTTGCTGGAAAAAGCTAGATGACTTTCCAGAAAAATGCTAGAGGACTTTCCAGAAATTCGCTAATTGGCTTTCCAGAAAAGAAAAGAAAAACTAGATGATTTTGCAGAAAAACGCCAGATGACTTTTCAGGAAATGAAACATCAAAAGCGTTTGCTCTGGAAATCATGAATAGTTGTTTTTCAACTCTTTTTAGCACCTGTGAAAATCCAAACACACAAACATTTCTTGAGAGCTAAACAGAGGTAAGGTATTTGCATCCACCTTCTTTCTTTCTTTTTTGCAGCAAACACACAGCCTATTTTCCTATCATTTTGCCGCGGTGTGGCTCAGGCTGTAAGAAGCCTGTTATTAAAACACAGCTGCCTGCAATTACTGCAGGTTCTAGTCCCACCAGGTCCAAGGTTGACTCAGCCTTCCATCCTTTATAAGGTAGGTAAAATGAGGACCCAGATTGTGGGGGGGGGCAATAAGTTGACTTTGTAAATATACAAATAGAATGAGACTATTGCCTTACACACTGTAAGCCGCCCTGAGTCTTCGGAGAAGGGCGGGATATAAATGTAAACAAAAAAAAAAAGAAGCGGAAATCAATGAAAACTATAATATAAGCCAAAATTAGGCACATTCCTGTTAAAGACAAAGACGATTTAACAAAGCCCCAGATTCTTATGAGGCGTGGCCATGCCTTCTTTGGTTCCTTAACACCTCCCTTTCCCAAAAGGTTGCCCAAATTTGATGCAAGATTTCCCCCCCAATTTTTTTTTAAAAAAAAGAAACCTACCAGTTTTGAAACATAATCCACAGCTATCTGATCAATCTTTTGTTTGCCAATGTACTGCAGTGGTCTTAGAAGATGGTCTTTCAGTTGTGCCACCATCTGTAAACAAATATATACCAATAAACGAGAATATTTTTTTTGAGATGAGGGGTCCTTGGTGCTCTCTGTGTTTCTTGCTAGTACTGATGTTGGTACCTTGTATGGTAATGAAACTTCTGCAAGAAAACAACCAAGCTCAGAGAACACCAAGGGCCCCTCGTAAAAATATGTGAACAACTAAAATTAAAATATTCTGACTTATAATACATTGCAGAAAATAAGCACAACTCTCATGCATAATCTTAGGACCGCAAGCGAAGTGCCACAGAATCAAGAAGTAATCTTGTGAGTTGGAAACCATAAGCCAACGAAGAATTTTCTGCACAACAAAAAGTGTGCATAAATCACTATATCTGTTCTACAGAACAAAAATCTGGAACGTCTCAAATAGCAAAGGAACGATTCAGTGGCTTTTCTGCTCACCGATCATTAAAAAAAACAACCCTATTTTTCTATTCAGTGGGTTCCTTCTTAGCCAACCGTTATCAAAATATCACAATCCAGTTTGGTGATGGTTAAAACTGCCTTAATGTTAAATGCCAAGAGCTAGCCAATTTTCACTGAACTTGAAAAGACTAAAAGGCAGTTGGTTCCAGTTAATACTTGGAATAGAGACACTGAGAATTCTCGATCGGTTAAACTAGAAAGCCAAATATATATATATATATATCTCGACAACACGCAATGCAAGCTACTTCCACCCTGTGGCCAAGATAACTCACACGAACGTGATCATCAAAAAGTTGAACTTGTTGAGCAAAACTTCATCTTTTAAATTGGCTGAGTAAGCACTTTCCGCTTGAAAAGTTTGCGACAGAGAGAGAAAGGAAAGAAGGAAGGAAAAAGAGAGAGAGAAAGGAAGGAAGGAAGGAGAAAGAGAGAAAGAAAGGAAGAAAAGGAAGGAAGGAAGGAGAAAGAGAGAAAGGAAGGAAGGAAGGAAGGAAAGGAAGGAGAAAGAGAGAAAGAAAGGAAGGAGAAAAAGAGGGAAAGGAAGGAAGGAGAAAGAGAGAGAGAGAGAGAAAGGAAGGAAGGAGAAAGAGAGAGAAAGGAAGGAAGGAAAAAGAGAGAGAAAGAAAGGAAGGAAGGAGAAAGAGAGAGAAAGGAAGGAAAGGAAGGAAGGAAGGAAGGAAGGAAGGAAGGAAGGAAGGAGAAAGAGAAAGGAAGGAGAAGAGAGAGAGAGGAAGGAAGGAAGGAGAGAGAGAGAGAGAGAAAGGAAGGAAGGAGAAAGAGAGAGAAAAGAGAGAAAAGAGAGAGGAAGGAAGGAGAAAGAAGGAAGGAAGGAGAAAGAGGAAGGAAGGAGAGAGAAAAGAGAGAGAAAGGAAGGAGAAAGAGAGGAAGGAAGAGAGAGAAAAGAGAGAGAGAAAGGAAGGAAGGAGAAAGAGAGAGGAAGGAAGGAGAAAGAGAGAAGAAAAGGAAGGAGGAAGGAGAGAGAGAAGGAAGGAAGAAGGAAGGAAGGAAGGAAGAAGAAAGAGAGAGAAAGGAAGGAAGGAAGGAAGGAAGGAAGGAAGGAAGAAAGAAAGAAAGAAAGAAAGAAAGAAAGAAAGAAAGAAAGAAAGAAAGAAAGAAAAGTTTGTGAACATTTCTGCGTACCCTGTTTCTCCGAAAATAAGATCCAACCGGGAAATAAATCCTAACATGATTTTTCAGGATGCTCGTAATATAAGCCCTACTCCCCCCAAAATAAGCCCCAGTTAAGATTGCATTTAGTACCGTATTTCCCCCAATATAAGACCTAACCAGAAAATAAGCCCTCATGCGTCTTTTGGAGCAAACATTAATATAAGACCTGGTCTTATTTTTCGAGAAACAAGGTAGCTGTTTTGCCAATGAAGGGAAACAGTAGTTGATCAAGGAATAACAGAATAATAAAGTTGGAAGGGGCCTTGGAGGTCTTCTAGTCTGACCCCTTGTTCAAGCAGGAGACCCTATCATTTCAGACAAATGAGTGTCCAATCTTTTTTAAAAAACCCTCCAGTGACGGAGCAGCTACAACTTCTGAAAGATAGCCATTCCACTGGTTAATTGTACCAGCTGTTCTCCTTAGTTCCAGGTTGCTTCTCTCCTTGATTAGTTTCCATCCGTTGCTTCTTGTCCTGCCCTCAGGTGCTTTGGAGAATAGGGTGACACACACCCCTCTTCTTTGTGGCAGACCCTGAGATATTGGAAGACTGCTGTCGTGTAACCAAAACTCCCCCAGTCCTTCTTTTCATCAGACTAAATATACCCAATTCCTGCAACTGTTCTTCCTATGTATTTCAGACATCATTGCATTAGAGAGGGTCCAAAGATATTTTACTAGGAGAGTTCTCAAATCTTCTGCTCGAAATAAAATTCCCTATCCTACCAGGCTTATTTATTTATTTTATTTTATTTATTTATTTATTTAAATTTTTATACTGCCCTTCTCCCCAAGGACTCAGGGCGGTGTACAGCCAAGGTTAAAACAATTAAATATACAAAATTAAAATATCAATTAAAATACATATTCAATAATGGCCAAATTAAAACCGTCAAATTGACCCAGACTAAAATACCCCATATAAAATTACTAAAAATTAAAAATTTGAAAATTTAAAAATCAAGCCAGTCCCGCTTGGATAAATAAATAAGTTTTTAATTCACGGTGAAAGGTCTGAAGGTCAGATAGTTGGCGCAAACCGGGGGGAAGTTCGTTCCAGAGGGTAGGTGCTCCAACAGAGAAGGCCCTTCCCCTGGGGGCCGCCAGCCGACACTGTTTGGCGGACGGCACCCTGAGGAGACCCTCTCTGTGAGAGCGTACGGGTCGGTGGGAGGCATAAGGTAACAGCAGGCGGTCCCGTAAGTACCCAGGCCCTAAGCCATGGAGCGCTTTAAAGGTGGTAACCAGAACCTTGAAGCGCACCCGAAAGACCACAGGTAGCCTTGAAATCTTAGGTCTAGAAAGCCTCGAACTACGTCGTCTACGCTTCGACCTATACTTAGTTCGTAAGATTATTTACCAAAACGTTCTACCTGTAAATGAATACTTTCATTACAATAATAATAATAATACAAGGGCCATCAATAGATTTAAACTCAATGTCATTCGCTCTAATCTTAATTGTAGGAAATATGACTTTTGCAAGAATAGTAAATGCCTGGAATAATCTACCTGATCCTGTTGTTAGTCTCTCTAATACCCATACCTTTTACCGTAAACTGTCTACCGGGGACCTTTCATGTTTCTTAAGAGGTCCCTAAGGGGGCGTGAATAAGTGTACCAGCGTGCCTTCCGCCCCTGTTCTATTCTCCCCATTTATACGTAATCATTCTATGTGTTTATGGCTATGTTTTGCCAATTTAAATCCTTTTTTTTTGTGCCAACATTTTTTCCTGTGTCCATGTCTGAGTCTACTCTGTTACTTGTTTTCTTGTATTTGTTGACAAATAAAATAAATAATAAACAAATGTTTTAGCCTCCAGTCCCCTAATCATCTTTCTTGCTCTTCTATTAAAGAATAATATCTATATTTTCTGGTTAGCCTTACAGCACTGAAGGTTTTCTACTGTCAAGTCAAGAATGCACCTACCAATCCTGTTAGCACGCTCTGCTGATAATCTTCGTCTTGAAAAAGAGGAGCTGTTCTTTCTTCTGAAAGTAAAAGAGAGAGAGGGAGGGAGGGAAGGAAGGGGGGGAGAGAAGGAAAGGGAGAGAGGGGGAGGGGAAGAGAGAGGGAGGAAGAGAGAAGGGGAGAGAGAAAGCGAGGGAAGGGGAGGGAGAAGGGGCAGGGAGAAGGAGGAGGGGAGTGAGAAAAGGAAGAAGGAAAGAGGAAGAGGGAGGAGGGGAAAGAGGGACAAGGAGGGAAGGGAGAGAGAGGAAGGGAGAGAGAGAGTGAGGTAAGGGAGGGGAGGAGGGAAGTGAGAGAAGGAGAGAAAGAGAGTGAGGGAGAGGAAGAAAGACGGAAGGAAGGGAGAAGGCAAGAGAGAGAGGGAGGGAGGGGACAGGAAGTGGGGGGAGAAGGAGGGAGAGAGACGGGAGAGGGAGGAGAGAGGGAGGGAGGGAAAGGAAGAGGGAGGAGAGAGGGAGGGGGAGAGGGAGAGGGAGGGAAGGGGGAAGTGGGAGAGAAGGAGGGGGGAGAGAGAGAGAGAGAGGGAAGAAAGGTAGGCGGAGAGGGCGAGAGAGAGAGAGAAGGAGGGAAGGGGAGAGGGAGAGAAAGAGAAAGTCAACATCTACTTTAGAGGACAGATGCTATATTTCAGTATTATTTTGCAAACAAAAGTCCATTCTTAATCTCTTCTCAGTGCCATTCCAAACATTTCGACGTGTTCTGATTACCAGCAATGCAACAACAGAGATTTAGAGATTCCACAACAGGTTTTAATTTGCATCCATCTTAATGGGAGATGCAGAAGAAAATGAACAACGCATAACACGTAGTTCTCCGGTTACGACCGCTCGTTCAGCGACCCTTCAAACTTGCAACAGCACTCACGGGGGGATTGATGACAGGTCCTCAGAGTTCTGACCATTGCAGCATCCCTTCGGTGACACGATGGCGATTCGGGAGGCCGGATCACGGTTATGCCGTTGCAACAAGCTGTGGTCACATGATCACAGTTTCTACTTATCCCTGCCAGCTTTTCGCAGGTAAAGGCAATGTGGAAGCTGGCAGGAATTGGAAAGTCGGGGTCATGTGATCTCCTTGCTTAACAACCCGCACAATCCTTGCTTAACAATGTCAACTGGGATTGCTGTTGCTGAGCGACACAGTCCTGTGATGTCGTATTTTACAACCGTGTCGGTTAGTGATGGCCGTTCCGGTCCGAATTGCCATCATAACCCAAGGACTACCTGTAATTCGTTTTAAATATTTCCACCAAATAACAGATTGAAGCACAATAAACACACATAAGACACTCTGGTGGCGCAGTGGTTTGAGTGCGGTATTGCAGGCTAATTCTGCCGACTGCCAGCAGTTTGATTCTGACCGGTTCAAGGTTAACTCAGCTTTCCATCCTTCCAAGGTCAGTAAAATGAGAACCTAGATCGTTGACGGCAATAGGCTGACTGTGTAAACCGCTTAGAGAGAGCGGTAAAGCACTGTGAAGTGGTAATAAGTCTAAGTACTCTTCCTTCCTTCCTTCCTTCCTTCCTTCCTTCCTTCCTCCCTCCCTCCCTCCCTCCCTCCCTCCCTTTCTCATTCTCCTTCCTGGTGGCACAGAGGTTAGAATGCAGTATTGCAGGCAAACTCTGCCTACAGCCAGGAGTTCGATCCTGACCAGCTCAAGGTTAACTTAGCCTTCCATCCTTCCGAGATCGGTAAAATGAGGACCCAGATTATTGGCGGCAACAGGCTGATTCTGTAAACCGCTTAAAGAGGGCTATAAAGCACTGTGAAGCGGCATATAAGTCTAAGTGCTATTGCTATCCTTTAAAAAAAAAAAAAAACTATTACACATACACACAGATATACCGGTATGTGCACACATAAGACACCTATTTATAAGCGTACCTTTGCCTTTTTTCCATTATGTTAATATAACATAATGTGTCTGATTTTGGTGTTACAGCCAAACATTATGTTATAGCAGGGGTGAAATCTAAAAATTTTCCCTACCGGTTCTGTAGGTGTGGCTTAATTGGTGGGCGTGGCTTGGTGGTCAGGTGACTGAATGGGCATGGCCAATAATAATAAATAATAAAGTATGCAAAACTTGGGAGCGCACCAGTCTACCTTCTTTAAAAATAGAGGCACCGGTCTACTAATTGCCTTTTTTGGGGATACACCGGTCTACCTTCTTTAAAAATAGAGGCACCGGTCTACCAATTGCCTTTTTTTGGGAGCCACCAGTCTACCTTCTTTAAAAATAGAGGCACCGGTCTACTAGCTGCCTACAGCGCTGATCAGCTGTACTGCGGCCCTTTGAAGCGCCGCGGCAGTCATTTAAGGCCATTTGCAGCTATATCACCACCACCGAGAGCTTCAGGGACAGAGAAGAGGGACAACAAGGCGTGGGCGGTGGGGGGGGGCAGGGATTTTGCTACCGGTTCTCTACCCGCCCCCATCGCTACCGGATCGCGCGATCTGGTCCGAACTGGGAGCATTTCGCCCCTGTGTTATAGTTTTGATCTATTTCCACTTCTCAAAGTGGTAGATAGTATATGAATTATAACAGCACTTAGACAAAACTAAGAATTTGTTCATATGCTATGCTTGTATGTATAAACCTAGAACTTCCTGAAAATTAGTATCTTGATGTTCTCAACTTATGCCACAGCCACTTCCAATCTACAAGACCTGTAAATAAACCGCAATTTATCTATATAAGCCACCAGCAACCACAGGAAGCAGCTTCCCTACAAGCGTATACAAAACAATACGGTTAGTCAAGATACGTTCAACTGCTGTCCTACATAGTCCAAAAAAAAAAAAAAAGAGCAACCATATTCAAGGAACTTTTTTTCCCTCACCACAAGTCAGGAACAACAAAGTCAGAATTTGTGGAATGTCCTTTCCCGGTTTTTGAAGTTGACATTTATAAGTTACACATGGTACAAACTCTCTGAAGAAGAAAACAAGGGATGCTGCCCTAGAAGAACATCTACTCTTATCTGAAAAGAGATCCAAGTGAGCAAAAGACTTCATTTCCTTAAACACAGTGACTACCACATTCCGTGTTTCACCTCACCGAATTTACAAGTTGAACTAGACGGGTTAATTTATAAGAATAACAGAGTTGGAAGGGACCTTGTAGGTCTTCTAGAGTCTCATCATCTTTTTTTATAGTGTGGTGACCAAATTGGTTGTCCACTAAGACTCCAAGATCCCTTTTACAGTTACTGCTATTAAGCCTGGTTTCTCCCAATCTATATGTGTGTCAACTCACAACGCATCCCTGGACTGCTCTGGAGTTGCCCTAGGCAAGGGGGACGGGAAAACGGCGAAGCAGCACAGCAGCCAAAAACAAAAGCACATTCCAGACATCTGTCTCTCAAGGCTGTCTCCCAGGGTTACCTACAGCAGCCTGAGGGGAGTGATCTTTACAACCCGCAGAATTGTTCCGTTGGCAAATGTGACTGATTACACACCCTGGAAGGAGGGGGGAAAACAGGGTCAAGCCTGAGCCGTAAATTACGTGGGGTCAGAATTGCTTCACGTGAAACGACATGAAGCTCCTATTAAATAACTGGATTTCTTTTGAAGCTTGGCTCAAGGCTTATGATTAAATTAGGGCATCCGTCGGAACCCTGATAATGTGTACTTTTGGTTGTTCTTGCCTAAGCGTAAGACTTTACTTTTATCTACACTGAAGTCTTACACTTATCTTGAGTTGAGACTTATCTCAACAATACTCATCAGCAACTTTATTAAGTTCACGAATCCTGATTCACCTTATGGTCAATGTAGGAAAACACAACAGAGAGGAAGAATCTAATCAGCCCAAGGATTAGGTGACCCTCGGCGTGTTCTTCTTGGACTAGATGAAGTCAAGGCTGTATCTTCCTTCTGCCCAAAGTAATGTGGCCCAAATTTCACCCATTCAACCCCTAAATCCTGCTTCCTCTACAGTAGTGGCCAAAATTGTGGAAACCTTTTGGGAAAAGTGTATTTTTTAAAACTAGCTAATAACACCACTTTTGTTTGGAGTAGAACCATAAAATTATATATCATTGGAAAGATAATTTAATCAAGGATGTAATGCAATAACTTATATGGAAGATTTGCTATTAGAGTAGCAGTTACAGCATAAAGAACAACAATGAAACACGTAGAAAAAAATGAGGTATACAAAAATTATCACCCTGTCAGTTTTAGTTGGGTAACCTTTAGCATGAATTACGGCCTTACAACGTCTTCCCATGGAGTGAACCAAGTCTTTTAGTTCTGCAGCTGTTATAATGTGAAACCAAGATTGAATGATGGCTTCTATTAAATGGGTTTTATTCCTGGGTTGTTTCTGACTAACAAGTTTCTTTAATCGGCTCCCTAGATTTTCAATTGGGTGAAGGTCTGGGCTATCCTATTTCTGGAGAAAAGGAGAGTAAGAAATCTATGGACCTCCAGATCCTGTGAAGCAACGACTCTCAGCATTGCCATAATGAAGGATGCTTATAGACTTTTGAGATCACACAAAAAAAAAAATACTCATCTTACCTGTTTCCCACATATGTAAACTGGAAAGCACCCTAGAAGAAAAGAAGCAATGTTTCTTAATAGCTTCCGTGGAGGGTGACTTTAAAAAGCCACGCTGGTGTTTTGACCTAGGCTTCCCCAGCAGCACGAAGCCGAGTCCGCGTCCCGATAAACCCCTTTTATTGACAGTGAATTCCTCTCCAGCAAAGTCTTTCCTCTCCCGCAGTCTTTCAAGATAGTTCACAATTACCGATTTTTATCAGGCTTGGAGAGTGGCCAGGCCGATATCGTTCAGACTGCTGCAATACTTAGCAAGAATTCAGAAATGAACTAATTGTCTCCTGCAAACTTCACTCCCCTTTCGCTCCTCTTTTATTCCCTCTGGGAAGGGCCCTTCATCGTCCACCTGTGGCCTTACTCCCAAGTCGACCCTTGTTCTTTAGCTGTTCCCTTCATCTGGCAGCTCTGCGCATGCGCACACTGGGAACAGGCTCCAGCTATTCGTCTGCATCACTGATGTCTGATTCCGAAGGTAGTCTGGCATACGGCCCTGGTCCCCTTTCTGCCTCTGACGCAGAGCCGTTATCAGAGCCTTCCTCAGACTCCAGGACTGGTCCATGTTCCTCCCCAACCTCCTCACTGTCCGAATCTGCTGACAGATCTGCTGGCGGGCCACAACACTATGCACTCAAGAATTACACAGGTAATTATTATTATTCATTCTAACTTTGGAAATATTATTGAGTAAGATACGTGGTTTAGATCGAATAAAAGGAATTAGAATTAAAAATCAAGATTATAAATTAAGAGCGTTTGCAGATGATTTGGTTGTTTCTTTATCTCAACCAATACATTCAGCTGTATATTTGATGGAGACAATTGATCAGTATAGTAAGGTATCTGGGTTTAAAGTGAATCAACAGAAGACAAAAATGATAATTAAAAATATGAATACACATCAGAGGGAAGAATTAGAAAGAATAACTGGATATGAAGTAGTTAAAAAGGTTAAATACTTAGGAGTATACATTACAGCATCGAATGTAAAATTATATAAAAACAATTATGAGGTATTGTGGGGAAAAGTAATTAAAGAAATGGAGAAATGGAAGAAGTTACAATTATCATTGTTGGGAAGAGTGGCAGCTATAAAAATGAATGTTTTGCCTAGATTTTTATTTTTGTTTCAAATGATTCCAATTTTGAAGAAAGATGCAAATTTACAAGAATGGCAAAAAGGGATTAATAAATTTGTATGGAAGGGTAAAAAACCGAGGATAAAGTTAAAAATAATGCAAGACGTTAGGGAAAGAGGGGGTTTAAAAATGCCTAACTTGAAATTGTACTATGATGCAGTTGTTTTAACTTTAATTTCTGATTGGATTAATTTAACAGAGGAAAGGATTTTGAATATAGAAGGTTATGGTTTGTTATATGGATGGCATGCATATGTAATATATGACAAGAAAATTGATAAGACATTTAAGAATAATATGGTCAGAAGTGCGTTGTTGAGGATTTGGAAAAAATATCAATATAAGTTAGATGGAAAGATACCAATATGGACCATCCCCAGACATATGATAGAGAATATAAATATATTACAAAAAATGGAAGTTATCACTTACAAAGAGCTTTTGACTATGGAAAAAGGGGAATTACAGTTAAAATCTAGGGAGAAATTGAGGGATGAAGGAAGAAATTATACATGGTTCCAGTATGGACAATTGCAATCTAGATGGAAAATAGATCAGAAAATTGGTATAAGGCAAAGTGATGATAATCTGGTAAAACAAATAAAAGATCAAGGTCAACAGCATATAAAGAGATTATATAATGTATTGGTTGAAATTGATTCAGAAATGGAGTTGGTTAAAGATTGTATGGTAAAATGGGCACAAAATTTTCAACAACCTATAATGTTAGAAACATGGGGAAAAATTTGGGTGAGGAATGTTAAATTCACGCAAGCACAAAATTTAAGAGAAATTTTTTATAAAATGTTTTATAGATGGCATTTAGATCCTAAAAAACTGTCATGTATGTATCCAAATGTGAAAGCAAAATGTTGGAGATGTGATTGTGAGGATGCTACCTATTATCATATATGGTGGACTTGCAAAAAAGTTAAAGCCTTTTGGATTAAAATATGGTGGATTATGCAGAACATTTTGAAAAAGAAGATCAAGTTTGTTCCACAGTTCTTTTTATTAGGAATAATCTCAGATTGCACTGTTATAGAGACAAAACTGATTCTGAATTTAATAACTGCTGCAAGATTATTGATTGCACAATATTGGAAGAAAGAAGACTTACCTACAATTGGAGAATGGATTAGTAAAGTATCAAATTTAGCAGAAATGGCAAAAATTTCTGCCTACTTGAAAGACTGTACACAAGAAAAATATATTTTGGAATGGAGGAAGTGGATTGATTATATTCAAAATAAGTATCAGATTAAAAAATATCAATTAGTTTTTGAGTGAAGTTAGGAATTATTATGTATTAGTTTAAGAAAGAAGGGAATTGATAGTGTGATGGTGTGAAATGGAATATGTTTTATGTTATATTTTAGATTATGTTTGTTAGTTACAATACCCTGTATTCTGTTCTGGGAAGTCTCGGGGCGGGGGGGGAAGGAGGCGGGGAAGGGGAAGACTATAAATTGATTGGTTGCCATTGTACAGGAATAATGGTAGAATTAAACAAGTTGGATAATTTGAGTATAGGACTGATTGTTGGATAAGTGATTGTATTGTACACTGGTCAAATTGTGGGAATTATTATGGAAAAATAAAAAAAAAATTTTGCAAAAAAAAAAAAAAGAATTACACAGGTACTCCTCGACTTATAACAGTTCCTTTAGTGACCATTCAAAGTTACCACAGTGCTGAAAAAAGTGACATATTTCTAAACTTAGGACTGTTGCAGCATCACCACGGTCATTGATCAGAATTCAGATGCTTGGCAACTGACTCATGTTTATGACGGTTGCAGTGTCCCGGGGTCATGTGATCCCTTTTGCGACCTTCTGACAAGCCAAGACAATGGGGGAAGCCAGATTCACTTAGCAACCGGGTTACTAACTTAGCAACTGTGAAGTGTTGCTTCACAACGGTGGCAAAAAAGGTCGTAAAATGAGCCAAATTCTTAATGTGTCACTTAGCAACATAAATTATGGGCTGAATTGTGATCGTAAATTGAGGATTACCTGTACTTATTGGTTTGGATAATAAAACCCAATGCAAATGAAACTAGGATCAGTGGGGAAGATATTATCAGGCCTAGTGTATCTGGAACAGCTATCTATATTCTTCATGAATGTGGCTGGGGATACAGTTATGTTATGAGTTACTAACAATTGAAGGAGAAGGAGGAGGAGGAAGAGGATGAAGAAGAAGAAGAAGAAGAAGAAGAAGAAGAAGAAGAAGAAGAAGAAGAAGAAGAAGAAGAAGAAGAAGAAGAAGAAGAAGAAGAAGAAGAAGAAGAAGAAGAAGAAGAAGAAGAAGAAGAAGAAGAAGAAGAAGAAGAAGAAGGAGATTTTTTGCTTTTTAACATTTAATATCAAAACTCAAATCAAGCCATGTTTGGAAATCAGCTAAGCTGCTCTCAAAATATTGAATTAACTTTCACAGGATATCCTGCCCAACGCAAACAAACGTTTGGGATAAGTCCTTCGGACCCACGTCCCATATGCATATAAAATAGCATTTTTTTAATCCTGCAAGGCCAAGAACAGCTCCCAGTTCCCCTAAGCAGTTTCTCCTGCCTCCCTTCAGAACAGCTACTTCTCTAATATTCGCTGAATAATACCTCTGACGTTGACGAACGCGAATCAAACAACCAGTTGAAGCGATCGGTAGAGAAAGTAGAAAACCCAGGATGGAAAAAGTCAGGATGGAAAACAGATCAGATGAAAAAAACAGGAGAGGCATGTAAAACTCCTCTTGACAGCCCCTTGATGTAGCTGATGGATGGACTTTTTAAGATGCTGAGGAATGAGGGGAATAAGGAATAATAAGGAATAAGGGGCGCGCATAAGAGCACAAAAGTGCCTACCGTTCCTGTCCTATTGTTCCCTTCATTATATCAAATTAACATAGCTGTTGCATACTTTTACTTATATATATATACATATTTTTCTTTCATGATGTGTTGTTTTTATTTATGACGATGTTTGTGTATACTGTTGTGACAAAAATAAATAAATAAATAAAAAATAAAAATGAATTTTTTTTGAATCCCTTCCAGAGAATATTGTGGTGCATTGGGGGTGTCATTGCATAATGGAGTTTTGTGGCCAACCGATCCATTTAAGGCCATTAGATTTTGTAATGCCAAATATCTTATCTTATAATGAATGCCAGGAAAAGGAAGGACTCACTTTTTCGTGTTTTCAAATATACTTTTGAGGTAAGATGTTCTCGCTGCTGACTTCTGAAAGAAATTATGGACAAGGTCATGAAATTGGTCAATTTATTCACTCGCTATTTAATAAAAACTGTACTCCACAGACAGGTCGCCCTCGACTCGCATTTGTTTAGTGACCCTTCGAAGTTGCAACGGCACGGAAAAGAAGGGACTTATGTGACCGTGTTTCACCCTTACGACCGCTGCAGCATTCCCATGGTCACATGATCAAAATTCAGGCGCTTGGCAACAGGACTTGTACTTACGACGTCCTGGGGTCATGTGATCACCTTTGCCCGGCCTTCTGACAAACGAAGTCAATGGGGAAGCCAGATTCCCTTAACAACTGAGCTACTAACATATACAATTGCAGTGGTTCACTTAACAGCGGTGGCAGGAAAGGTCGTAAAACGGGGTGAAGTTCACTGAGCGAAGGTCTCACTTAACAAATGGAAATTTTGGGCTGTGAGTGGAGATAAGAACCTGTATTGCTCTTTACCTAAGGATCAAGTAACGTTATTTCTGCAATTTACAATTTCATTCCTGACCATCTTCGTACGTTGCAGTGAATTGCAAGATTCGCACTGGCACAACTAGAGTCTTCCAGAGATCCAGCCCAGTGACCTGAGGTAATTTTGTGTTTATTCAAACCCACCACAAGAACATTGTGTGAACCGTTATACCCGTGTTTCCCTGAAAATAAGACCGGGTCTTATATTAATTTTTGTTTCGAAAAGTGCGTTAGGGCAGGGGTCTCCAACCTTGGCAACTTTAAGCATGGCGGACTTCAACTCCCAGAACTCCCAGCAAAGCTGGCTGAGGAATTCTGGGACTTGAAGTCCAAAAGTCTTAAAGTTGCTAAGGTTGGAGACCCCTGCGTTAGGGCTTATTTTCCAGATAGGTCTTATTTTGGGGGAAATACGGTACTAAAACACATCCATCTGACTGACAATCTTAACTGGAGCTTATTTTGGGGGGTAGGGCTTATATTACGAGCATCCTAAAGAATCATGCTAGAGTCTTATTTATTTATGAGCCATGGTGGCGCAGTGGTTAGAGTGCAGTACTATAGGCTACTTCAGCTGCAGTTCAGCAGTTCAAATCTCACCAGGCTCAAGGTTGACTCAGCCTTCCATCCTTCCCGAGGTCGGTAAAATGAGGACCCAGATTGTTTGGGGACAATAGGCTGACTCTGTAAACCGCTTAGAGAGGACTGTAAAGCACTGTGAAGCGGTATATAAGTCTAAGGGCTATTCCTATTCCTTCCTGCCTTTCTTCCTCCCTCCCTCCATTCCCTTTCTTATTCTCGTTCCTCGTGGCGCAGTGGTCAGAATGCAGTACTGCAGGCTAATTCTGCCCACTGCCAGCAGTTCGATTCTAACTGGCTCAAGGTTGAGTCAGCCTTCCATCCTTCCAAGGTGGGTAAAATGAGGACCCAGATCATTGAGGGAAATAGGCTCACTCTATAAACCGCTTAGAGAAGGCTGTAAAGCACTGTGAAGCGGTATATAAGTCTAAGGGCTATTGCTATTATTTTCCTTGTGGGTCTTATTTTCGGGGGAAACGGGGAACCTGGCTTAACGAATCTGGAATAGCATCTACCCGCTCAACAAATTAAAAGCAGGAAGCCACTTACCTCATCGGAAAGCAGTTTATACCATTCCCTCTGCAGCACTTTGTGGCTGAAATGCAAAGGCGTTTCAATATATTTCACACATTCCAGGTTCAGGTTTAACTTTTCCCAGAAACCTTTGCAGTGTCGCACCTCAAATCAGCAAATAAATGGGAAGAAAGAGAGAGAAGGTTTTCGGTAAGAGTTATTTCCTCTTCAACATTATTAAACACGGTCTACAGGTCGTCCTTGACTTACAACCATTCGTTCAGTGAATGTTAGAAGTTAAAGGTAAAGGTAACCCATATGTGCTAGTCGTTCCCGACTCTAGGAGGCGGTGCTCATCTCCGTTTCAAAGCCGAAGAGCCAGCGCTGTCCAAAGACGTCTCCGTGGTCAAGGGGCCGGCATGACTCAACGGCAAAGGCGCACGGAACGCTGTTACCTTCCCACCAAAGGTGGTCCCTATTTTTCTACTTGCATTTTTTATGTGCTTTCGAACTGCTAGGTTGGCAGAAGCTGGGACAAGTAACGGGAGCTCACCCCGTTACGCAGCACTAGGGATTCGAACCGCTGAACTGCCGACCTTTCAATCAACAAGCTCAGCGTCTTAGCCACTGAGCCACCGCGCCCCTTGTTAGAAGTTACAACAGCACTAAAAAAAAGTGACTTATGACCATTTTTCACACAACCGTCGCAACATCCCCCTGGTCACATGATCAAAATTCAGACCCTTGGCAACTGACTCATATTTATGACGGTTGCAGCGTCCCAGGGTCATGTGATCCCCTTTTGCGACCGTCTGACAAGCAAAGTCAAAGGGGAAGCCAGATTCGCTTTACAACCGTGGGGCCGTTACAAAGGGCCGTGATAGCTCAGGCTGTTAGAAGCCTGTTATTAGAACACAGCAGCCTGCAATTACTGCAGGTTCAAGTCCCACCAGGCCCAAGGTTGACTCAGCCTTCCATCCTTTATAAGGTAGATAAAATGAGGACCCAGATTGTTGGGGGGGGCAATAAGTTGACTTTGTAAAATATACAAATAGAATGAGACTATTGCCTTACACACTGTAAGGCGCCCTGAGTCTTCGGAGAAGGGCGGGATATAAATGTAAATAAATAATAAAAAAAAAACAACCATGTTACTAACTTGACAACTGCAATGATTCACTTAACAACGGTGGCAAGAAAGGTCGTAAAATGGGGCCAAACTCACTCAGCGACAGAAAATCTGGGCTCAACTGTGGTCGTAACTCCAGGACTACCTGTATTGCCTTTAACTCATTTTTGACATGGATATCGGCGTGAGTGAAATCTTCTCAGCTAATGGCTAGCGCCTGCTAGGAATTAGATAAGTATCTAAAACTGGGGTAGTCAACCTTTTTATACCTACCGCCCATTTTTGTATCTCTGTTAGTAGTAAAATTTTCTAACCGCCCATCGGTTCCACAGTAATGCACCCAGTATCGTCGTCTGTGCATGCCTCTCGTGCATTGTGGATTGGGTTTGAGTGGGGGGCGCCGGCTACCAGCTCTGCTTGTCTGTTACAGCTGGGTGGTGTGGGGGGAGATGCGCGAACTATTCTGGGACGAGGCTCTTTTGTTTGCGGTCGCACTATAGCGCCATTTAGTTTCACTTACGTAACATGAACTAAACTTACGCGCGGGTGATACAAATAGTATATTTTCAGAAATTTAAATTGTCACAGGGAATTTTATGAAAAACTAATGAAAATGTTTTTAAATAATGCTATGAAAACTTTTTAAAAAGTCAATTAAATTAAAAAAAAAGGAACAAAACCCCTACCGCCCACCATGAAAGCTGGAACGCCCACTAGTGGGTGGTAGGGACCAGGTTGACTACCACTGTTCTATAACATTCAAGGGTGAGTTGGACGACTTGTGGCTATGCAGGGATTCTAGACTGATCTCGCTCTTGACTCCACCTTCCAGGTTCAGCCACTGCTTCTCTCACAACCTACAGGACGCATCACCTCTCCCAGGGGTGTCAAACTGGCGGCCCACAGGCCAGATGCGTCATGTGACAGCGACCTGACATGGCGAGTTTGACACCCATGATCTAACCATTCCATTTTACTGCATAGTGAAATTAACTTTGCCCTTTTTAAATGACAAGTTTTTAACCACACCCTTAGATAGCCGGCAGCTGCAACTACGCGAGCCTTTTATTTTAATATCCAGTTAAAATAACGCAGGAAACTGGATCCAGTTAATAGCGCAGGAAACTGGATCCAGTTAAGATCCAGTTCCCTGCGCAGCACGACCTTCCTAGTTCTACTACAGTGATAGGAAACCTAGGATGCTCAATTCCTTACAAATGTGATCATCCAGCAACAATTGCAAACAAACCAGTTGCAAAAACTACTGGCCGTGGCAGTGCTTTTACATAAGAAAAGGGCGCCAGTATTCATTCTATGACAAATTCCTGCTCAGAAATCATCAGTAAACTGTTCCAAACTAATCTGTCCTCCTACATTAATTGGAACTGCTTTGTTGAATGTAGCTAAGATTGTCCCCATGTGTAAATGTGTGATGTCATGATGCTAGTTATAGAAGAGGGCGCCGTTACTCCTTTGCAACAAATGCTCCTCTTTTGATAGAAAGCTTAGAAAGCTTAGAAAGAATATAGAACAGGAGTGACCTCAGCTGGTAACTTAAAAAACGCCAACTGCAAACTGTTCATATTTGAACTGGTTTAAAGCCATTTTCAATTCTGGGTCTGGAACCAGGTAGTGGATAAGGATTGGAGATTACCCTGTTTCCCCTAAAATAAGACATCCCCTGATAATAAACCCAACTGGGTTTTGAGTGCATGCGGTGGCTCAGACTGCTAAGACAGTCTGTTATTAACACAGCTGCTTGCAATTACTGCAGGTTCAAGTCCCACCAGGCCCAAGGTTGACTCAGCCTTCCATCCTTTATAAGGTAGGTAAAATGAGGACCCAGATTGTTGGGGGCAATAAATTGACTTTGTATATAATATACAAATGGATGAAGACTATTGCTAACATAGTGTAAGCCGCCCTGAGTCTTCGGAGAAGGGCGGGATATAAATGCAAATTAAAAAATAAATAAATAAACCCTCCCCAAAAATATTTAAATGCATGCGCAGCCAGGCCCCGCCATTTCGTCTGGTTAGGGTTAGGGAGACAGAGCTGGAAATCAGCTAAGATGGCAACAGGAGCCCCATCTTGCCCCACGCGCCCCCAAAGTAATAAGACCTCCATGAAAATAAGGCCAAGCACTTATTTCGGGGTTCAAAAAAATATAAGACAGGGCCTTATTTTCGGAGAAACACGGTATTAAAACACATGAGGAACAGTTGCAGGAATTGGGTCTGGCTAGTCTAAAGAAAAGAAGGACTAGGGGTGAGATGATAGCAGGGCTCCAGCATTTGAGGGGCTGCCACAAAAAAGAGGGGGTCAAATTATTCTCCAAAGCACCAGAGGGAAGGACAAGAAACACTGGATGGAAACTGATCAAAGAGAGAAGCAACCTGGAATTAAGGAGAAACTTCCTAATAGCGAGAACAATTAACCAGTGGAATAGCTTGGCCTTCAGAAGTTGTGGATGCTCCATCACTGGAAGTTTCTAAGAAGAGACTGGACGGCCACTTGTCTGAAACTGTATGGCGAACCAATGGCATGTGTGCCAGAGGTGGCATGCAGAGCCCTCTCTGTGCGCACGCACGCCATCGCCAGCTGCTCTTCTGATTTCTGGCGCACTGGTTTTCACGGGTGCCTGAATGCTGGAAAACGGCCCAAAAAAACAGCCTGAAAACAGCCCGAAAAACGCCCTGAAAATGGCCAAAAAAACCAGGCCTACACGCGCAGGCCAGCTGGTTTTCAGGTTTCTGGTGCTCCGACATATGTGAAGATCAGCTGGCCTGCGTGCATGAGTGTGCTGGAAACCCAAAAACCAGCTGGCTGGCATATGCATGCCCATCGGCCAGCCGGTCTTCGGGTTTTCGGTGCTCCGGCACACGCACATGCACACACATTCCGGTTCGGGCACTCGATGCCGAAAAGGTTCGCCATCGTTGGTATAGGGACTCCTGCTTGAACAGGGGGTTGGACTAGAAACCTCCAAGGTCCCTTCCAGCTCTGTTCTGATTGAAATTGCTTGTGGGATGCGGGGAAGATGGAAACCAGATTTCTGAAACATAGTTGGGATGTTATATCTGAACTAGCCAAGTGATTCTAAAGAATACAAGTAATCCTGGACTCCATTCGTTTAGTGACCGTTCAAAATTACGATGCCACTGAAAAAAAATGACTTATGAGTGGTTTTCACACGTATTACCCTGTTTTCCCACAAAATAAGACACCCCCTGATAATAAGCCCAATCAGGCTTTTGAGTGCAGGGCAATAAGGCCAAGCGCTTATTTCAGGGTTCAAAAGGGCTTCTGGTGGCTCAGACTGGTAAGACAGTCTGTTATTAACAGCAGCTGCTTGCAATTACTGCAGGTTCAAGTCCCACCAGGCCCAAGGTTGACTCAGCCTTCCATCCTTTATAAGGTAGGTAAAATGAGGACCCAGATTGTTGGGGGCAATAAGTTGACTTTGTATATAATATACAAATGGATGAAGACTATTGCTTGACACAGTGTAAGCCGCCCTGAGTCTTCTGAGAAGGGCGGGATATAAATGCAAATTAAATATATATATATATATATATATATTATATATATATATATATATATATATATATGTAATGGAAGTGTCTTGGCGACGAAGTCTCATTCGTCATCTTCAGGCTTCAGCAGCTTCTAGCAATGTGTGATCGCAGCTGTTTCTTCCTTTTAACTGCAGCAGTTAGGAAGAAAACTGATGCTAGAATGATAAAAACCCGCAAAGATATATCTCAAACACAGTGAAACCTCAGAAAATATATATATATATATATATATATATATATATATATATATATATATATATATATATATATATATATATATATATATATATATATATATATATATATATATATATATATATATATATATATAAGACAGGGTCTTATTTTCGGGGAAACACGGTAGGACTGTTGTAGCATCCCTATGCTCGCGTGATCAGAATTTGGGAGCTTGGTAACTCGCCTGTATTTGTGACAGTTTTCCTGGGGGTCGCATGTAACCTTGCCAGCTGTCTTCTGAGAGGGAGAAAGAAGCCAGATTCACTTAACAACCGCACAATTCACTTAACAACCGCAGTGATTCGCTTAACAACCACGGCAAAAAAAGGTGCCATAAAATGGAGTGCAAGTCACTGAACAAATGTCTTGCTCAGAAACGGAAATTGTGGGTTCGATTGTAGTTTTAAGTAGAGAATTATAACCGACAGACATATTAAGAATCAGGGCCGAATCAAAAACATCAGCTTTGTCATCATAATGGAAAACGGTCCAAGGAAATCTCTTCTTAACCCTATTCCACGATGGGGAATTTATTGCAGGAGTTGCACTCACTGAAACCCAGTGAAAATTAAAAGCATACCTTATTGTTATAGTATATAATATGTTATATATAAATAAAACATTTAGATGTTTTATATATATATATATATGACATATTATATTATATACTATAACAATAAGGTATGCTTATAACATCAGTTGTTAATATACTGTATAACATACTTGTTATATATACTGGGGTCGTTTTCTTTGCACGCTCACCCAGCCTTGAAAACATGCTTAAATAGGGCAACTAAGAGCCGGATGGGCAGGGATTTGGTAGCAATCTCCACTACCAATTTGCCTGAACTGGTCCAAACTGGTTGAATACCACCTCTGATACACACACACACACACACACACACACACACACACACACACACATATTATAAACTATATCAACTGTATTATTGTTGTTGTTGTTAGTTGCAAAGTCATGTCCGACCCATCGCGACCCCATGGACAACGTTCCTCCAGCCCTTCCTGTCCTCTACCATCCTCTGGAGTCCATTTAAGCTCATGCCGACTGCTTCAGTGACTCCATCCAGCCACCTCGTTCTCTGCCGTCCCCTTCTTCTTTTGCCCTCCATCGTTCCCAGCATTAGGCTCTTCTCCAGGGAGTCCTTCCTTTTCATTAGGTGGCCAAAGGATTTGAGTTTCATCTTCAGGATCTGGCCTTCTAAAGAGCAGTCAGGGTTGATCTCCTCTAGGACTGACTTGTTTGATCGCCTTGCAGTCCGAGGGACTCGCAGGAATCTTCTCCAGCATCAGAGTTCAAAGGCCTCAATTCTTGGGCGTTCAGCCTTCCTTATGGTCCAACTTTCACAGCCATCCATTGCAACTGGGAAAATCAGAGCCTTGACTATACGCACTTTTGTTGGCAGGGTGATGTCTCCTACCCTCAAAACGACGCTACAGAGCACTGCACACCAGAACAACTAGACACAAGAACAGTTTTTTCCCCGAAGGCCATCACTCTGCTAAACAAATAATTCCCTCAACACTGTCAGACTATTTACTGAATCTGCACTACTATTAATCTTCTCATAGTTCCCATCACCAATCTCTTTCCACTTATGACTGTATGACTATAACTTGTTGCTGGCAATCCTTATGATTTATATTGATATATTGACCATCAATTGTGTTGTAAATGTTGTACCTTGAGAACGTATCTTTTCTTTTATGTACACTGAGAGCATATGCACCAAGACAAATTCCTTGTGTGTCCAATCACACTTGGCCAATAAAAAATTCTATTCTTCTTCAAAATAAAACATTTAGATGTTTTATATATATATACATGACATATTATATTATATACTATAACAATAAGGTATGCTTATAACATCAGTTGTTAATATACTGTATAACATACTTGTTATATATACTGGGGTCGTTTTCTTTGCATGCTCACCCAGCCTTGAAAACATGCTTAAATAGGGCAGCTTAGAGCCGGATGGGCAGGGATTTGGTAGCAATCTCCACTATCAATTTGCCTGAACTGGTCCAAACTGGTTGAATACCACCTCTGATACACACACACACAAACACATATTATAAACTATATCAACTGTATTATTATTGTTGTTGTTGTTGTTAGTTGCAAAGTCATGTCCGATCCATCGCGACCCCATGGACAACGTTCCTCCAGGCCTTCCTGTCCTCTACCATCCTCTGGAGTCCACTGAAGCTCACGCCGACTGCTTCAGTGACTCCATCCAGCCACCTCCTTCTCTGCCGTCCCCTTCTTCTTTTGCCCTCCATCGTTCCCAGCATTAGGCTCTTCTCCAGGGAGTCCTTCCTTCTCATTAGGTGGCCAAAGGATTTGAGTTTCATCTTCAGGACCTGGCCTTCTAAAGAGCAGTCAGGGTTGATCTCCTCTAGGACTGACTTGTTTGATCACCTTGCAGTCCAAGGGACTCCCTTGAGTCTTCTCCAGCACCAGAGCTCAAAGGCTTCCATTCTTTAGTGCTCAGCCTTCCTTATGGTCCAACTTTCACAGCCATCCATTGCAACTGAGAAAACCAGAGCCTTGACTATACGCACTTTTGTTGGCAGGGTGATGTCTCCTACCGTCAAAACGACGCTACAGAGCACTGCACACCAGAACAACTAGACACAAGAACAGTTTTTTCCCCGAAGGCCATCATTCTGCTAAACAAATAATTTCCCCAACACTGTCAAACTATTTACTAAATCTGCACTACTATTAATCTTCTCATCGTTCCCATCACCAATCTCTTTCCACTTATGACTGTATGACTGTAACTTTGTTGCTGGCTATCCTTATGATTTATATTGATATATTGACCATCATTTGTGTTGTAAATGTTGTACCTTGATGAACGTATCTTTTCTTTTATGTACACTGAGAGCATATGCACCAAGACGAATTCCTTGTGTGTCCAATCACACTTGGCCAATAAAAATTCTATTCTATTCTATTCTATTCTAGTACGCTGTCTAGATTTGCCTTAGCTTTCCTCCCCAGGAGCAAGCGTCTTTTAATTTCTTGGCTGCAGTCCCCATCTGCGGTGATCTTGGAGCCCATACATAATATATTATGTATATGTATATCCATATTATGGTATTTTATTTATTTATTTTTCAAATTTTTATACTGCCCTTCTCCGAAGACTCAGGGCGGTGTACAGCAGATAAAACACCAATAATCCAAAAATTTAAAATACAATATCCAGTTTAAAAATCTAATTCGATCGCTGTAGGTTAAAATATTAATTAAGAAAATTTACAAAAATAGAATAAAACTCTTATTTAAAAGCCCACTAAAAACCCACAGTATTAAAATCAATCAGGCCAGCCCCGCTTGGTGAAAAAAGAAGGTCTTGAGCTCGCGCTTAAAGGTCCGTAGATCAGGGAGAAGACAGAGTCCCACCGGCAAATTGTTCCACAAGGCCGGAGCCCCCACAGAGAACGCTCTTCCCCTGGGGGCCGCCAGCCGACATTGGTTGGCCGACGGCACCTTAAGGAGGCCCTCCCTGTGAGAGCGGACTGGACGCACCTGACGATGGGAGGTAACTGGCGGCAGCAGGCGGTCCCGTAAGTATCCCGGTCCCATGCCATGGAGCGCTTTAAAGGTGATAACCAGGTGTAGCTATATTGTTACTATATTTTTATTATGCAGACTTACCTTTAAAGAGGGTAACGAGATAATGTACATTTTACACAGGATTCCAGGAATATCCTACAAATGTGGGAATAACAAGCGTTAACTTTTCAGACAAAATACATCAATGGAACAGAATGGTCTAATTAAGCTGAAGAACCTCTGGCTTGCAAAGAGAGAATGACCTCACCTTCTAAACCTCCATTTTAGAGAAGCATGTTTTGTAAAAAAATCAATGAAAATATTTTAATTGTCCCCCCCACATTTTTTTTTTTTACAGATCAGGATATCGTACCATGATTAAGACCATAAAAGTTCATACGGTGACGATTCATGATGAGCAAGGAGAACGTCTTGTTGGCTCGTTCTTATAAGCCATTCTTCCTTGAGTCATTCTTATGTCATTCTTATGTTCTTCTTCTTGTTGGCTCATTCTTAAATTCTGCGATTATTGGAATCACAGAATTCTAAGGGCAGAAAGGGACCACGGAGATCTTCTAGTCCAACCTGCAGGAGACCTTATTCAGGGGTGAGATTCAGAAATTTTGGCAACCGGTTCTCTGCCCAGTTGCTGAGTGGGTGTGGCCATGGTGGGCGTGGCCTACTCGGCCTCCTGCACCATGGGGGGAGGTGTTTTCGTCCTCCACAGGCTCCACAGGTTTTCTCGAGCCTCTGTGGGGGGCAAAAATGGCCTCCCCCGGGCTCCAGAGGCCCTCTGGAGGCTGGAAACAAGCCCATTTTCAGACTTTCGGTACTTCTGGTAGGCCTATTTTTCGCCCTCCCCAGGCCCTGGAGGCTTTCTTTGAGCCTCCGGGAGGGCAAAAATGGCTTCCCCCAGGCTCCGGAACTGGAAATGGGCCTGTTTCTGGACTTTTGGTAGGTCCATTTTTCACCCTCCCAGAGTGGTCAGCCAGACCTTGCAACTACCAGTTCGGTGAACCAGATTAAAATTAACATCCGGTTCGCCCAAATCGGTCTGAACCGGCTGAATCCATCCTGGACAAATGGTTGTCCAATCTCTTCTTAAAATCCTCCGATGATGGATTTCTCCCGCCATTTCTGCAGGCGAGTTCTTCCATTCCATGGATTAATTGTTCGGCCAGGAAGTTTCTCCTTAATTCCAGGAGGAACCCAGATTTGTCTCTGAATTTAATGATAGAAAGACCTCCCTCAATTCAGGATAGATCGTTAAAACATCTCTTACCTTCTTCCAGTTCAGCAGTGACGTGTACGGTAGAAGTTTATCCAGGTGGCTGGATTCCAGACATACTTTCCAGTGCAAAGAAGCTGAGAACATCGAGACAAAAATAGGCTCTTGACTGCATCAAGTAAAATACTGCACGTCTCTGTGAAAATTAGCAATACACTGGACATAGCTCTATTTGCAAGGGAGTTCCACTGAATTCAATGGAGTTTGCCATCACTAAATAGGATTTATCCAGGACGCGGTGGCTCTGTGGTTAAAACGCTGAGCTTGTTGATTGAAAGGTCGGCAGCTCAGCGGTTCAAATCCCTAGCGCTGCGTAACGGGGTGAGCTCCCGTTACTTGTCCCAGCTTCTGCCAACCTAGCAGTTTGAAAGCATGTAAAAAATGCAAGTAGATAAATAGGAACCACCTTTGGTGGGAAGGGAACAGCGTTCCGTGCGCCTTTGGCCTTTGGTCATGCCGGCCACATGACCACAGAGATGTCTTTGGACAGCGCTGGCTCTTCTGCTTTGAAACGGAGATGAGCACCGCCCCCTAGAGTCGGGAACGACTAGCCCGTATGTGCGAGGGGAGCCTTTACCTTTACCTTAAATAGGTTTTAGGATTTCAGTGTTATAATAAGAGAGGTTACTGAGCCTAAATACAGAGGGTCCTCATGACCACAACTGAGCCCAAAATGTGTTGCTAAGTAAGACATTTGCTAAGAGGGTTTTACACCATTTTACGACCTTTCTTGCCATGGTTGTTAAGTGAATCACTGCAGTTGAAAAGTTAGTAACCCACTTGTTAAGTGAATCTGGCTTTCCCATGGACTTTGCTTGTCAGAAGGTTGCAAAAGGGGATCACGTGACCCTGCAACGGTCATAACTATGAACCAGTTGCCAAGCATCTGAATTTGGGGCGGTGGGGGGGGGGGATGCTGCAAAGTGTGAAAAACGGTCCTAAGTCACATTTTTCAGTGCCGTCGTAATTTAGAACAGTCACTAAACGAACAGTTGTACATCCAGGACTGCTTGTGTATGTATATATATGTGTGTGTATGTATGTGTGTGTGTGTGTGTGCACATATCAAACCTCAGAAAACACACACACACACATATATATTTATATTTATATTTATATTGCGGCTCCATCTTAATATACCTCTCTATTAACTTTTTGTGAAACTGCTACATACTCTGAAAATACATTCGGAAGGATGGATACTCCTAACCAGAGGTGGGTTTCAGCCGGTTCTGACCCGTTCTGGAGAACCGGTAGCAGAAACTTTGAGTAGTTCAGAGAACCGGTAAATACCACTTCTGACTGGCCCCACCTCCATCTATTAATATAATATATAATATAATATAACAACAGAGTTGGAAGGGACCTTGGAGGCCTTCTAGTCCAACCCCCTGCCCGGGCAGGAAACCCTACACCATCTCAGTCAGATGGTTATCCAACATTTTCTTAAAAATTTCCAGTGTTGGAGCATTCACAACTTCTGGAGGCAAGTCGTTCCACTGATTAATTGTTCTAACTGTCAGGAAATTTCTCTTTAGTTCCAAGTTGCTTCTTTCCTTGATCAGTTTCCACCCATTGCTTTTTGTTCTACCCTCAGGTGCTTTGGAGAACAGCCCGACTCCCTCTTCTTTGTGGCAACCCCAGAGATATTGGAACACTGCTATCATGTCTCCCCTAGTCCTTCTTTTTATTAAACTAGACATACCCAGTTCCTGCAACCCTTCTTCATGTTTTAGCCTCCAGTCCCCTAATCATCTTTGTTGCTCTTCTCTGCACTCTTTCTAGAGTTTCAACATCTTTTTTACATCGTGGCGACCAAAACTGGATGCAATATTCCTTTTTTTTTTTTATTATTCAAAAAGTTTTTATTAGTCAAAAAAGGTTTATACAAATACATATCAGGTATGGTAAATTTTCATTTTTCTTATCTAAAATAAGAATTTTACTCAAATTTTTTAACACATACAACAGCCATAAGGCAAGCAGGTGACACGAAGTAGCTAAGTTTGCAAATTTTAAATACGTAATAAAGAAGAGTCAAGAATAAACAGAATATCGTACAAAAGAGAATAAGGAAAACCAACACAATCCCAAATATCTTTATCACTTCCTAGTTTTGGATCTCAGAACTCTGGGTTCAGCCTGACCCAACTCCAGGGCCGCAACAGCGGCAGCCGCTTCAGCCCCATGATCTATAACCTCCCCTTCTTCAATTCCTGGGTCATCTGATTCCAGGAAGGCTTTGTGTTCCTCCACATAGGCCGTAGCCTCCACAATTGTACTGATTTTTTTCGTAATGCCCTCCCGGAAAATCATCAATCCCTCTGGCATCAGCCATCTGAAGCCCACTCCCTTCTGGTACAATTTGCTTGACAAAAAATAATATTTCTTTCTTTTTTCACGTACCTGTCTGGGAATCTGCCTCAGAATGGCTATCTCCTGCCCCTGTAAATCAGTGCCCCACTCCTATGTTTTCTAAGAATTTCATCTCTCGTCTCTCTTCTCACAAATTTGACATGAACCTCTCTGGGAACTGCATGCGTGCGTGCATATTGCGAATTAACTCTATAAACTCGATCCACATCCCAATTCATGAAATCAACACCTCTCCCAAGAAATTCTCCCAACAATTTAGTCACAACATCTCTCAAGTCTTCTTGGTCCACTTCTTCCAAATTTTGAAACCTAAGGAAATAAGACATTTTATCCATCTGTAGTCCAAGCACAGCATTGCCTGTCGTCTCCTCTCTTTTCTGCACTGCCCGCATCTCACCCTCCAAACCTTCCACTTTCTGCTTGTTTTCTGCTGAAACTTGTTGAGTATCCTTTAAATCCTTTTGGATAGTCACAATTTCTGCTCTTATTTCATCAATTTCTTGTCCATATTAGATAACTTTTCCAAAATTCTCTCCATCTCTCCAGCAGTTGGTCTCTGACCTTTTGCCATTAAGGAAAAAAATACAAAATCCTCAGGCAGGCACAGTATCCTTGTAATTTCCTCCGGATCCACCAGGGGGCACTCACAGGAGCAACGAGTCCAGAGTACAGTTAGTCAACCAGGAAGCCGAAGGGAAGTGATGTCATCAAAATTCTCATAGTGAAGGCGGAAGCTGGGCGCCACCACTGTTCCCCAGAAGGAGGGGGGGCCTCAAACCTTCCCTCCTAAATTTCTCCATCACCTCTTCTCTCCAGAGCTCCACAAAACCGGTAATCTTCTTATTTTAAGTTCTCCTCTCTCCAGAATAACTCGTGCTCCTTCCAACCGCAGGGGAGAAAACCCCCGCACTCCGGAGCACTCCACTCACGTTTACCGATATTCCTTCCTTCTCCTCCTCAATTCTTCTCCGTGCCCTGTTCACCACCAGGCTGCTGCAGTTATAAATCAATGCCCGGTGTCACGAACTGGCGGCAAGCGGCGACCAAAATAATGGCCGCGGCCTGTGGCCTCCGAACCCCGCCGAGCCTAGGACGCGCCAGCATCGGTCCCCACAGTCCTGTATGTCGGCTGGGAGACCCCTGGCGAGCCGTCCGTGCGGCAGGTGTCCTTTTCGGAACACCTGGCCCCTGAGGGCCTCGGCGGCGGCCGGATTCGGGCGCTGGAGGCAGGAGAAACCTTCCAGACGTCCGTTGCCGCTGGATACCGGAAGTCGTCTCCTGGATGCAATATTCCAAGTGTGGCCTTACCAAGGCATTATAAAGTGGCACTAACACTTCACGTGATCTTGATTCTATTCCTCTGTTTATGCAGCCCAGAACTGTGTTGGCTTTTTTAGCAGCTGCTGCACACTGCTGGCTCATATCTAAATGGTTATCCACTAGGACTCCAATATCCCTCTCACAGGTAATACTATTGAGCCATATATGGTACCTGTGCATTTTGGTTTTTTTTGTCTAAATGTAGAACCTTACTTTTTTCACTGTTGAATTTCATTTTGTTAGTTGCAATCTACCTCCTTCAGCATACAAAAGTTCTTTATATGTAATCATTTCCTGTTTCTGTTCTATATTTATATTCTCTATTGCATGTCTAGGGCTCGCCCATATAGGAATCTTGTAATCTAATTTATAGGAATATTTATTCCAGACCCGCAAAAGAGCACTCCTCAACACATGATTCTTAAAAGCCCTATCCACTTTTTTTCCATAAAATAAGTACGCATGCCATCCATATAATAAGTCATAACCTTCTATATTCAAAATTCTTTCCTCTGTTAAGTTAAACCAGTCACTTATTACTGAAAGGGTTACTGCTTCATAATATAGTTTAAAGTTAGGCATTCTTAAACCACCTCTTTCCCGTGAATCCTGTATTATTTTCATTTTAACCCTCGCCTTTTTACCCTGCCATATAAATTTATTAAACTCTGCCAATCTTCCAAATTTTTATCCTTTTTAATTATAGGTATCATCTGGAACAGAAACAAAAATCTAGGTAACACATTCATTTTAATAGCAATCCTTCCCAATAGGGATAACTGCAATTTCTTCCAGCCACTCATATCATTCTGAACTTTTGCCATAGCAAGTCATAATTATTCTTATAAAGTTTCTTGTTCGATGAGCTAATATAGACCCTAAATATTTAACCTTTTTACTACCTCAAATCCTGTCATTTCCTCTAGTTTTTGTTTCTGTTGTATAGACATATTTTTAATTATCACTTTTGTTTTATTCTGATTTATTTTAAATCCTGATACCTTTCCATATTTATCAATTACTTCCAACAAAATCTACTTGAATTTATAGGATTCGTTAACGTAACCACTACATCATCTGCAAAAGCTCTAACTTTGTACTCATATTGTCTAATCTTAATTCCTCTATTTTCATTAATTCTCGTATTTTATCTAATAATGGTTCCAGAGTCAAAACAAACAATAATGGTGATAAGGGACATCCCTGTCTTGTTCCTTTCGCAATCTTAATAACTTCTGTCAAACTACCATTTACTATAATCTGTGCTGTTTGCTCTCCATAAATCGCTTTAATTATTCTAATAAAACAGTCTCCAAATTGCATTTTCTCTATTAATTTAAATAAAAAATCCCAATGCAATCGATCAAAGGCTTTCTCTGCATCCAAAAAATAAGTGCATTGAAGTATTCTTCTTTTCCAAATATTCCAATATATTAATAATCTGTCTAACATTATTCCTCATCTGCCTCCCTTTTATAAAACCAGATTGATCAGTATGAATTCTTTGTTGTAAAACTAACATTAATCTATTTGCTATTATTTTTACAAAAATCATTACAGGTATTAAATGAAGAAGGGAGGAATTATACTTGGTTTCAATATGGGCAAATAAGTGCTAGATGGAAAGAAGATCAAAAAATTGGTATAATGCAAAGGGAGGAAAATTTAATAAAGCAAATTAGAAATCAGACCCAGGAGCATATAAAGAGATTGTATAATGTGTTGCTTGAAATAGATTCGGAAAAGGATTTGGTAAAGGATTGTATGATAAAATGGGCACAGAATATTCAGGAACCAATAATGTTGGAAACATGGGAGAAAATCTGGGTTAGAAATGTTAAGTTTACACAAGCACAGAATTTAAGGGAAAATTTTTATAAGATGTTTTATAGATGGCATTTAGATCCCAAAAAATTATCATGTATGTATCCTAATATCCAAGCGAAATGTTGGAGGTGTGATTGTGATGATGCTACATATTTTCATATTTGGTGGACCTGCAAGAAAATTAAGGTCTTTTGGATAAGAATTTGGTGGATTATTCAAAATGTACTGAAGAAGAAGATAAAGTTCCTGCCACAATTTTTCCTTTTGGGAATTATAATGGATTGTACAGGGATTGAGACTAAATTGATTTTGAACTTAATAACAGCAGCAAGACTGTTGATTGGACAATACTGGAAGAAAGAAGAGATACCTACAATAGAAGAATGGATATTGAAAGTTATTAATTTGGCTGAGATGGCTAAAATCTCAGCGGTGTTAAAAGACAATACGCAGGAAAGATATTTAATCGAATGGAAAAAATGGATTGATTATCTACAAAACAGATATCAGATTAAGAAATATCAGATTGCCTTTGAATAATTAGAAAGTTATTTTATGTAATGGGGAGGGGGTTGGGAGACGAAAAGCTTTGGATGTGGTTATTTGGATTGGAAGGGAAAATTTTATTCTATGTTTGGTTTATGTATAACTTTACCTTGTGATTGACCGGGAAGCCGGGGGTGGGGAGGGGGGTGTTTTTGTTTTTTTTTGGGAGGGAGGGGGAAAAAAGGGGGAAAAATGTTTTTGTTTTTTTAAAACTCTTTCAATAAAAAAAAAAAAAAGAATTTCATTTTGTTAGATAGTGCCCAATGTTCAAGTCTGTCAAGATCTTTCTGTAACTTGAGCCTATCTTCTGGAGTGTTGGCTATTCCTACCAGCTTGGTGTCATCTGCAAATTTGATGAGTTCCCCATCTATCCCCTCGTCCAAGTCATTGATGAAGATGTTGAAGAGTACTGGGCCTAAAACAGAGCCTTGGGGTACTCCGCTGCATACTTCCCTCCATGTGGATGTAGTTCCGTTGAGGACTACACGTTGAGTGCGGTTGGTCAGCCAGTTACGAATCCATCTGGTGGTGATGCTGTCTAACCCACATTTTTCTACTTTATCTAGTAGTAGGTTATGGTCTACTTTATCAATTATTCTCTGCTTCCCGAGTCCCAGCTGATTGGGAGGAAATGGGGATTTTGCAGTAACCTTCCCCTAGAGTGAGGAGGGAATGGAGATTTTACAGTATCCTTCCCGTGCCACGCCCACCAAGCCACACCCACCAAGCCTTGCCATGCCCACCAAGACACACCCACAGAACCGGTAGTAAAAAAATTTGAAACCCACCACTGCTCCTAACCCCTTGTAGGAAGACCTCAGGCATAAAAACACTTACCAAAGATTAATTCTTGTATAGGATCAAACGCAAAACAACTCGAGACGTTCTCGGAAAGCCACTGGATGATCTGTTAAAAAGAGAAAACGAAATCTACAAGCCGCCATCACACTTCGTAGAAGGGAGTTGAATTCCCCCTGAACTGCTATCCCGGTTTAACAAGGGCTACATCGGCTACTACTACTAATCAAGTGAAAAATAAAAGTTTTCATTTAAGAACTACCACGGACGGCTAGTCCTTAACATAGGACTGTCGCTGAGCCTGGACTTACAGCCATTAAGTCGGGTCGGTTGTTAAATAGATCACCTGTGCCCGATTTTATGACTTTATTTGCAGCGGTCATTAGGTGAATCACCGTGGTCATTAATGGAATTTATTGTCTGCAATAGTGGGTTTTTTTTAAAAAAAAATTTTTTCCAGAAACTGGAAGTAAATGCCTTTTTTTTTTTTTTGCAAAAAATGTTGTACATTGCAGTCAATTGATTATGAAATACTACAAATGGTGATACATCCAGAATACATAATAACAGAGTTAGGGAAGGGACCTTGGAGGGCTTCTAGTCCAACCCCTTAAATTGGGCTGAGAGAGAGAGAGAGAGACTGGCCAAAATTCCTCCTTAGCTTTCACGGTTAAGGCGGGACTTGAACTCATGGTCTTCTGCTTTCTAGCCTGGTGCCTTAATTACTAGGCCAAACAGGCTCTCAAGTCTGTTGTAACTTCGAATGGTCACTAAGCAATTGGACATAATTCAAGGACTATCTGTAGCAATTGGCGTGCCTAGCTTTGAGAACCGCGATTGTGGTTCCTTTAAGAATTTTCAAGGCCCTTTGTGTATCTAATGCAGGAGTGTCCAAACTTGGCCCCTTGAAGAGTGGTGGACTTCAGCTCCCAGAATTCTCCAGCCAGCATGAGCTATAAATATGAGCAAGTTGCTGGCTGAGGAATTCTGGGAGTTGAAGTCCACCGTTCTTCAAGGGGCCAAGTTTGGCCATCCCTGATCTAAAGCGATGGATTCTAGCTATCATTAGCTAGGATTTGCATCGAACAATGTATGGGATGGCTTTAGATTCTTGAATAGGTTTTGTCTTTTTATCATCTGCATTCACATGATAGCAACTACCACAGATGAGCTAGATGGCGCAGTGGCTAGACTGCAGTATTGCAGGCTAACTCTGCCCACTGCCAGGAGTTCGATCCTGACCAGCTCAAGATTGACTCAGCCTTCTATTCTTCTGAGATTAGTAAAATGAGGACCCAGATGGTTGAGGGGGCAAGAGGCTGGCTCTGTAAATGGCTTAGAGAGGGCTATAAAGCACTGTGAAGTAGTATATAAATCTAAGTGCTATTGCTATTCAGCTTAGAGCTGAGCTCACCTTCTGATGTCTCGATTTAACTGAGATATATTGCAATATGTGTCAACTGGCAAGATTTAAAAAAAAACAACAGTGGCTCCAAAGTGTTTTCTATTTTATACACAAAGATAAGCAGACGCCACCCACCTGGTTTTCCAACTCCTCCGTGCTTCCGACATGTAGTAGGAGACAGTGCAAGGCTGCCAACTGGTCATTATCCGACTTGCTCTTCCACAAAAATTGTAGCAAAGCCTTTGGGCTTATTTCCACGGTAAATATTTTTCCGGTGCTGCGATCGAAGACGCTCGATTTGGTTGGGGAAAAGATGGTGTCAGCGTTTAGCAGATTCATTTTTGCATCTTCACCTGAAGAAAGCAAAATTGGACAGGAGGACTTTACAAAGGGTACAGCGGACACACGTTGAAATCTCCAAGGTCCCTTCCCAATCGTACTATTTATTCTATGTTCTAGGTCAGGGGTTGGCAACCTGTGGCTCTGGAGCCACATGCGGCTCTTTCATCCGTCTGCTGCGGCTCCCTGTCACTCAAAATATGCGTCACAACCGGTTCACAAAATCTGAACCGGTTTGCTATCGGTTCGCTGGCTGCACATCCACACTGCATGCCAAACACGTGTTGTGTGCCAAACGTGTACTGCATTGCGCATGCGCAGTGCACAACAAAAGGCTTGGGAAGGTAATTATAACAGCGAGGGGGGTGATCAGTTGTGCCACGTGATTTAACTTCGCTAGAAAGCAGGATTTCCTACAAGCTAAACTGTGCGGCACAGCTGATCTTTGGAAATACCAGTTCGGAGGAACCGGTAGCTTTTTTTAACTACCAGTTCATCTGAATTGGTAGTTATCACTACCGGTTCGCCCGAACCAGAGCGAACCGGTAGCATTTCACCCCTGATCACAACCGCCAATGTGCGACACCTGCCGGCATGTGATTTATTGAGCTTTTCGACCCCCGGTAGGCCAACCATGGATAAATCCAAGAAAAGTTTCTGAAGAAAATAGAACGTTTAATGGTACGTGGGCAGATTCACCTGTTTTCACTGCTGATGAGATTGGTTTACCAATATGCTTAATAGGTGGTGAGAAATTGGCAAACAACGAAAAGTCAAATGTTGCAAGAATAAACACTCAGCCTTTGCTGAAAAATATCTTGATGGAGATGAGAGGAAAAAAAAAAACCATTTCAGAACTGAGGCGGAAGTTCATTGATTTCATAAATGCAACACACTATATTTTTATATATAGCATAAAGGTAAAAAAAACCCCGATATATGCAGTTGTTATCTTCATTTTAGATGTCAAAAGGGTTTTGTGGCTCCCGCTGTTTTCTTTTCTGTGGGAAAGGGGTCCAAATGGCTGTTGTGCCTCGCCCGCCCCCCTCTCTGCAGCCGGGCCCCTCCCATCTCCTGCTATCTCAGCCAGAGGCTGATAGTGTAGAAGAATGGCCTGGCATGCCTCCAGCCCCCAGTCCTGGCACCATGCCCAGACAGACTGAGCAAGACGAATGGCCTGGCATGCCTCCAGCCCCCAGTCCTGGCACCATGCCCGGACAGACTGATCAAATAAACCTCCCCCCCACAGCGTGTGAGCAAGAAGCCAGTCACGAGCTAGAATTGCCAGGAGCTGACAAAACGTGGGCAGATCCCCGCTTCCGGAGAATGGAGAGGCGACGTCAGCAAAAGGAAGGGAGGGGCAGGCCTGGATAAGAGCTGAGTTATGAAGCCACACCCCATGGCCTATATAAAGGATCTGCTTTCTGGCATTCCTTGAGTCAGGCAAAGTCTCATCTGGTTGCTAAAGTCACACCTTGGATTCCTGCCTGCCCTGAGAACTCTGACAGGAATTTGGCAAAGCTGCAGAGGCTTCGTGGACACAGACTTCCCAGACCCGGCCGTCAGAGGAGGAGTGGGACAAGACAATGTCTCTTTGAGAGTTTAAGGTTGCCGACCCCCTGTTCTAGGTTGGAAACGCAGGCATTCCTTTCCCCTGGAAACATTTCTCTTTAAAATAAAAATACCTGATAGAAAGGAACTGTGGCAGATCAGGTCAGGATGCTGGCTGTCCACGAGATGCAGGAATTGTCCAGGTAAATACACAGCCACATAAGAGTCTGTTTTGGGATGAAGGTTGTGGGTTTGGTTTTTTTAACATAATAAATCAAAATAAGGCAGAATTGAACTGTGCATGCACACTAGGTGTATTATCTAACACTGCAGTATTAGACTGGGCAATCTCATTAAATCTAGAATACAGGTAGTCCTCGACTTCACTTAATGACCGTTTGAAGTTAGTACAGGACTGAAAATAGTGAAGTTATGACCAGTAGAGGGTTTCAATTTTGTTTGCTACTGGTTCACTAGGGGGCGCGTGCATGTGCGTGATGCTTCTGCGCACGCATGTGATGCTTCTGCGCACACGCATGATGCTTCTGCACATGCGCAGAGTCATCCGGGTGGGGTGGGCGGAACCTCCCGCGGAGCCTCTCACTACCGGTTCGCCTGATCCGGGGCGAACCGGTAGCAACCCACCACTGGTTATGACTCTGTTTTTATACTTACAACCATTGAAGCATCTCTCAGGGTCACGTGATCAAAACTGGCAACTGACTCATATTTATGACGGTTGCAATGTCCCGAAATCATCTGATCCCCTTTTTGCGACCGTCTGATAAGCAAAGTCAATGGGGAAGTCAGATTCACTCAATAGCCATGTTGCTAATTTTAACAACTGCAGGGATTCACTTCATACCTGTGGCAAGAAAGGTCGTAAAACGGGGCAAAACTCACTTAACCACTGTCTCACTTAGCAACAAAAAACTGGGGCTCAAATTGTAGTCGTAAGTCGAGGACTACCTGTAATTATATTTCGTTGAGCAAGCAATCCACAATTTAGCTCCCCCCCCTTTTTTTAAAAAAACAATTCCAATGTTGTGGGGGTGTTTCGCAGGAAGTATAAAGCAGCTGAGGAATTCAAATGTTTCCCCTCAGAAGAATGCCAAGTCTTATGACTATAGGCTATTAAAATGCTTTGTTCTGCCAAGCAGAAGGAAGCCAAGTTAGAAACAATTCCTTATTTGGCAAACCAGATTTATGGGGATCAGGAAGCAAGCATGGCAGAGCACAAAGACAAAACAAAACACGTATGATTTAGCTTTTCAATGGGAATCTCTCCCAAGTGCACCTTAGATCGTAAGCGTGTCTCATTCAGAGAAGCAGAAAAGGAGGAGGAACCAGGGGCGTGGGATATAAAATTATTAATTTACCAAGATCCAAAAAAACCAGCTCCTTTATTTGCAGAGAATTCGTTTCTTCCAAAGCGGCGGTATAGGTTTTACTATAACCTGAAAAGAGGAAGACGCAAAGGTGCAGGTAAAATATAATTCTTGAAAGTGATAGGAATTAAAACGGGAATGTAAACCAAGTGATCTAGGTTGGGTTTCCATCTCAAAGCGCAGCATCAACTTAAAATGAAGCGCTAATTTTGCTGTTCTTCTGCCCAGAAAGATGTAGGGCGAGTGCATTAAATAACAAAAGGATAGAAATAACATTTCACAGTTAGGCCTGGTGTTCCGGTGGCGCGTTTTTTTTAAATAGAGAGTAGAATAGAAATTCAATTAGGAAATGGAATTCAACTAGAAGATAGTTTTGGGGAATAGTGTTGGCTCAGTGGCTAAGATGCTGAGCTGACTGATCAGAAAGGTTGGCAGTTTGGCGGTTCGAATCCTTACTACAGGCCTCCTGCGTGAGCAGGGGGTTGGACTGGATGACCTCAAAGGTCCCTCCCAACTCTCTTACTGTCACCAATGTACCCGTTTCTTTAAACAGATATTGAAATGTGTGGACTTTAGAAATGCATTCTTAGAAGTCTGGGCAAAATGTCTTAGTGCTGCAGATTTACCAGTAAACAATTTTCACTGAACATTTATTTATATATTGGTATCCTGCCTTCATTATTATTATTATTATTATTATTATTTTACAAATAACTCAGGATGGCAAACATATCCAACACAACTTCCTCTCCCTATTTTCCCCACAAAAACAACCCTGTTAGGTAGGTTGAGGTGAGAAAGAATGACTGGCCCAAGGTCACCCAACTGGCTTTCATGGCTGAGGCAGGACTTGAACTCAGCATCTCCTGCTTTCTAACCTGGTGCCTTAACCAATAGAATAGAATAGAATAGAATAGAATAGAATAGAATAGAATAGAATAGAACAGAACAGAATTCTTTATTGGCCAAATGTGATTGGACACACAAGGAATTTGTCTTTGGTGCATATGCTCTCAGTATACATAAAAGAAAAGATACATTCATCAAGAATTCTAAGGTACAACACTTAATGATAGTCACAGGGTACAAATAAGTTAAATTAAACTGCCTCTTCATTAATCAATGATCAGTATAACATCGGGATAATTTTGTAAAAGGCAGCATAAACTTACCTTTATGTAGAAAAGCTACCGTATAAGACACTTCTTCGGAATTCATATTAGCCAAACTATAACACAAACATAAACTTCCTAGAAAGAAAACATATATACAGGTAATCCTCAGCGTATAACCACAATTGAGCCCAAAATTTCGTTTTTTTTAAAAAAATATATGTTTTATTGATGCATTTTTAAAAAAAAACCTAAAAAGTTCCATCTCTATCAGAACAAGTGTGTTGTCTGGGCACAATTTTAAGTAAAAGTACAAGAATAATCAAAGTAATAATCATAATAAACATGTTAACATTAATAGCAAAGTAATAGTACAATTAGTTTATCCATCTTGCAAAATGTTCAACACAAAAGATTTTTTTAATTTATCTTTTTAATCTTTTTAATTTCGAACCTCTGTTTCTATTAGTTAAAAAGGTAAAGGTAAAGGTTCCCCTTGCACATACGTGCTAGTCGTTCCCGACTCTAGGGGGCGGTGCTCATCTCCGTTTCAAAGCCGTAGAGCCAGCGCTGTCCGAAGACGTCTCTGTGGTCATGTAGCCGGCATGACTCAACGCTGAAGGCGCACAGAACGCTGCGACCTTCCCACCAAAGGTCGTCCCTATTTTTCTACTTGCATTTTTTACGTGCTTTCGAACTGCTAGGTTGGCAGAAGCTGGGACAAGTAACGGGAGCTCACCCCATTACGCGGCACTAGGGATTTGAACCGCTCAACTATCGAAGTGCTGTCCCGGTGTTTGGAAGCCGTACGGGTCTGGATGGGGAGAAACAGGCTCAAGCTCAATCCCTCCAAGACAGAGTGGCTGTGGATGCCGGCATCCCGGTATAGTCAGCTGAGTCCACGGCTGACTGTTGGGGGCGAGTCATTGGCCCCGATGGAGAAGTGCTTGGCGTCCTCCTGGATGAACGGCTGTCTTTTGAAGATCATTTGTGGCCGTCTCAGGAGAGCTTTCTACCAGGTTCGCCTGGTGCGCCAGTTCGCCCCTTTCTGAACCGGGATGCCCTATGCACGGTCACTCATGCCTCATGACGTCTCGTCTGGATTACTGCAATGCTCTCTACATGGGGCTCCCTTGAAGGGCATCCGGAGGCTTCAGTTAGTTCAGAATGCGGCTGCGGGTGATAGAGGAGCCCTCGTGGCTCCGTGTGACACCTATCCTCGCAGACTGCACTGGCTACCTGTGGCCTTCCGGGTGCGCTTCAAGGTTTTGTAACCATCTTTAAAGCGCTCCATGGCATAGGGCCGGGTTACTTACGGGACCGCCTACTGCTACCGAATACCTCTCACCGACCGTGCGCTCTCACAGAGGGACTCCTCAGGGTGCCGTCAGCTAGGCAGTGTCGTCTGGCGACACCCAGGAAGGGCCTTCTCTGTGGGGCTCCCACCCTCTGGAACGAACTCCCCAGGACTTCGTCAACTTCCGGACCCCAGACCTTCCGTCATGAGCTTAAAACACATTTATTCATCTACTTGGGACTGGATTAGATTTTAAATTTATATTGGTTTTAAATGGGTTTTATTATTTATATTGTTTTTTAATAATTCGGCCTTGTAGAATAAGTTTTTTAATTGTTATTTTAGTCTGTATTTATATGTGCTTTTTACTTGCCTGTGAACCGCCCTGAGTCCCTTGGGAGATAGGGCGGTATATAAATGTGATAAATAAATAAATAAATAAATAAATAAATAAATAAATAAATAAATAAACTGCCGATCTTTCGATCGACAAGCTCAGTTTCTTACCCACTAAGCCACCGTGTCCCTTAGCCATTAGTAAAACATATCCCATGTTAAAGAGAATTCTGTTTCTTTCTTTTCTTTTAAATGTTAATCTATCCATCTCAGCACATTCTAATATATTTTTATAACATTTTCCTGTTGTTAAGTGAGACATTTGTTAAGTGAATTTCACCCCATTTTCACGACATTTCTTGCCACAGTTAGTTGTTCAGTGGAAAAAAAAGCAACATGTAAATGAAACATTTCAGTTTTAATAAACTTTGGTCCAGTTGCCATGAAATCATCTTTTTAAATACTTTTGGCTTGGAGGATTCAGTTATATGTTGCTTTTCATTTTTTTTTTTTTGTTTACATTTATACCCCGCCCTTCTCCGAAGACTCAGGGCGGCTTACAGTGTATAAGGCAATAGTCTCATTCTATTTGTATATTTTTACAAAGTCAACTTATTGCCCCCCCAACAATCTGGGTCCTCATTTTACCTACCTTATAAAGGATGGAAGGCTGAGTCAACCTTGGGCCGGGCTCGAACCTGCAGTAATTGCAGGCTACTGTGTTCTTAATAACAGGCTTTACCAGCGTGAGCTAAACCGGCCCTATTTTGGGGAGGAAGACCCCCCCGCCCCGCCTCCAATCTATATGGCAAGAGCTGGCTTATTCCAATGACTTTCTGACTCTTTGCCTTCCCCAAATTTCCATTTTGACTGAAGAAGTTACTTCGATGTGTAACGAAATGTCTCCATTTTAATAAACTTTGGTTCAAAAACTCTGTAGAGATTCTCAGTCCTCCAGGTCACGGTTGTCCCAAAGGTGCGTTTTTCAGGAGGCAACTGGACTTTCTTGCTTTTTCCTTTGAAGACGTTTCCCTTCTCATTCAAGAAGCTTCTTCAGCTCTGACAATATAGTGGGGAATGGAAGGATTTCTATTTCCTCCATTTCTATTCCTTTATTCATATACATTCCTATATTCCTTCCTTTTAGAGGATGCAAACAACCAGCTGTCTGCAAGGAATATAAATCCTTCCGTTCCCCACCATCCTCTCAGAGATGAAGAAGCTTCTTGGATGAGAAGCAAAACATCTTCAAAAGAAAAACAAATAAACAAGTCTGTCCAAATTGCCTCCTGGGACAACCATGACCTGGATGACTGAGAATCTCTACAGACTTTTTAGCTATACAATTTGGGATGGACACCCTTTGAATCAGTGGTGAAATCTAATTTTTTTTACTACGGGTTCAGTGGGCATGGCTTGGTAGGCGTGGTATGGATCGGTGGGCATGGCAGGGGAAGGATACCGCAAAGTCTCCATCCCCACCCCACTCCGGGGGAAGGATACTGCAAAATCTTCACTCCCTCCCCACTTCTGGGGGAAGGATATTGCAAAATCCCCATTCCCTCCCCAATTCTGGGGGAAGGATATTGCAAAATCCCCATTCCCTCCCCAATTCTGGGGGAAGGATATTGCAAAATCCCCATTCCCTCCTCACTTCCGGGGGAAGGATATTGCAAAATCCCCATTCCCTCCCCACTTCTGGGGGAAGGATATTACAAAATCCCCATTCCCTCCCCACTCCTGGGGGAAGGATATTGCAAAATCCCCATTCCCTCCCCACTCCTGGGGGAAGGATATTGCAAAATCCCCATTCCCTCCCCACTTCTGGGGGAAGGATATTGCAAAATCCCCATTCCCTCCCCACTCCTGGGGGAAGGATATTTCAAAATCCCCATTCCCTCCCTACTCCTGGGGGAAGGATACTGCAAAATCTCCATTCCCTCCCCACTTCTGGGGGAAGGATATTGCAAAATCCCCACTCCTGGGGGAAGGATATTGCAAAATCCCCATTCCCTCCCCACTTCTGGGGGAAGGATACCGCAAAATCCCCATTCCCTCCCCACTTCTGGGGGAAGGATATTGCAAAATCCCCATTCCCTCCCCACTCCTAGGGGAAGGATACCGCAAAATCCCCATTCCCTCCCCACTCCTGGGGCCAGCCAGAGGTGGTATTTGCCGATATTCTCCGAACTGCTCAAAATTTCCATTACCGGTTCTCCAGAACCTGCTGGATTTCACCCCTGCTTTGAATGGTGTGGGAGTAGGAATGGATTTCCAGGGTGTGGGGGGAGGAAATTGCAGACTACAGGAACCAGGAGCATTAACTCAGGTGACCCTGAGGACACAGACAAACCTCCAAGGGGCCTCAACGACCCTCTAAAAGGATGCAAATGACAGCCACCTGTAAGGAATATAACTACCTTCCATTCCCCCACTATCCTGTCAGAGCCGAAGAAGCTTCTTGAATGAGAAGCGAAACATCTTCGAAAGAAAGAAATAAGGAAGTCCAGTGGCCTCCTGAAAAAAACCCTTTGGAAAAACTTGGGTCCAGTTGTCATGATTTAACCTTTTGAGATACTTTTGGCTTGGAGGGTTTTGCTTCCAAAGCTGTGAAGTCTGGAGAGGTACAAGTTGTCTAGGACAGTGGCCCCCCAATCTTTTGGGTGCCAGGGACCTGTTCTGTGGAGAGATGGTTTTTTTCCACAGACAGGAGGGGTGTGTGGTTTTGTGTGCTGCCTGCATCCCGCGGATGGGGTTTGGCTTGTTTGTATGGCTCAGTTGCTGGCTTGTCGTGGCCCCGGTACCAGTCCATGGGTTAGGACAGTGGTGTCAAACTTGATTCCATTGAGGGCCGCATCAGGGTTGTGTTTGACCTCAGGTGGCTTGGATGGGCGTGGCCACCATGTCACTCATGGGGAGGAGTTGCCTGTGGTGGCCCGAGGGCTCTGCCAGTGAAAACGGGCTTCCAAGCTCCGTTTTAGGCTGCGACAGCCTCCTGCAACCCTCTGCCAATGAAAATGGAGCTTGGGGAGGGCCACACGCAGCCCTCACGAGCTCCGTTTTTCAGCTGGGGTGGCCTCCTGCTGCCCTCTGCCAGAGGAAACGGAGCTCGGGAAAGCCGTGCACTTCCCTCACAAGCTCCGTTTTCATTGGCAGAAGCACCGCGGGCTGGTCCTTTTCTGTTTCCAGGGCAGCCGCGCGGGCCAGATCTAAGCACCCCGCAGGCCACATCCGGCCCTCGGGCCTTGAGTTCGACACCCTTGATCTAGGACATACTATTAAATAGAGGAATTGCCTCTGGAAGACAAGTTCAGTCTGCAATATAATAAGAACCAAAAGAGAGAATCTGCAAATATATAACTCAAACGCTCCAATGCTTGTATTCTGAAAACTAGCTTGTTTCTCTTATATACAGACCTGTGTCACTGGTAAAAACGTGTACATCAAAAGGCTTGGGTATCGTTTCTTGGTCTTGATAATAGCTATAATTCAAGTTCACAGATCTAGGAAGAGAAAACAGGAGATACTACATCTTTATCCCCAAGAGCTTACATTACGGAAGTCCATCATCGACGTGAAAGGAACCAACAGGATTCTCCAATAAAGGACACGTGTCATTGTAAAGATTATTTATTCGATTCAGTTCAGCTAATTGATTTTGGAAGGATAAGCGTGTCATTCCCAACGACGCAGTGCGTTTGCAGAGATGAGAGTAATTAGCAACATGCAAAGTATTTACTGACGTGGATTAGCTAGGCAGGATTAGAATGATACAGTTATTAGCGATTGAAATGCTTACGCAGAATTTTTTAAAAATGTCTATATGCTTTTTCAATTTTTAAAAAATCATATTTACTTTACTCCATTCATAGAAGCATACACACACACACAAACACTGTATACATGTCTGTCTCTCTCTGTGTGTATATATATATATATACACACACACACACACATAAATACACAAAAACACACACACACACACATATATTTCTGAAACTCACCTTAATCTTATCTCAGCCATGGAAATCTCTAAAGGTGCTTCAAGCTGTTTAAAAACCAAAAGGCAGATTTAGGTAATCCAAGCAGGGAGGATTAGAAAGCAACAGTATTTCAAACATAACTGGGAAAAATAATTCTTTCTTTCTTTCTTTCCTTTCTTTCTTTCTTTCCTTTCTTTCTTTCTTTTTCTTTCTTCCTTCCTTCCTTCTTTCCTTTCTCTCTGTCTGTCTGTCTATCTACCTACCAACCTACCAGTATCTATCTGTCTGTTTTTCTGTCTGTCTGTCTGTCTATCTATCTGTCTGTCTATCTATCATCTATCGGTATCTATCGGTATCTATCTATCTACTGGTATCTATCTATCTATCTATCTATCTATCTATCTATCTATCTATCTATCTATCTATCTATCTATCTATCTATCTATCTTCTTATCTATCTATCTATCTACCTTATCTATCTCTTATCTATCTATTTATCTATCTTATCTATCTCTTATCTATCTATCTATCTATCTATCTATCTATCTATCTATCTATCTATCTATCTATCTATACATCTATCTATCTAATCTCTCTCTATCTCTCTATCTCTCTCTCTCTATCTCTCTCTCTCTTATCTATCTATCTATCTATCTATCTATCTATCTATCTATCTATCTATCTATCATCGATAGATAGATAGATAATCTATCGATATCTATCTATCTATCTATCTATCTATCTATCTATCTATCTATCTATCTATCTATCTATCTACCTACCTACCTACCTACCTACCTACCTACCTACCTACCTACCTATCTATCTATCATCTTGCTTTAAAATAATGTCTGAATGCAATCAAATGTGGCTTATTTAAAATCTGTTTAACTCTGCGTATATGGGACTCATGTTTCAGTTTCAAAAATGGATATTGTCCTTTGCATTCATCAGGCCCACATTTTAGATCAAACCCTCCCCCTTCCCCAAGAAAACCCGCTCCACATACAATTTAGCAGCATTTTCACTATCTGCAAAACTTACTATTAGTTTAAAGTCTTTATTGGGATAAAATTGGATGCAATTCAATATGTCCCTTTCTTCTTCCTACAATGAGAAGAAACGTTAACAAGAGACTGAAATTCGACCATCTGTAGAGGTAAACATTATCCTGGTGCTAGAAAATCTATTTATTTTTTAATTACAGACTAAAGTTTCTCAACAGATTTTTATTTTTTTAAAAAAATAATATTTATTGAATTTCCAAAAGTTAAAATACACAATAAAAAAAAACACAATACACAAAAACTATACATATATATATAAAACACACAAAGACAAACGCATCAAAATTACATTACTTATAACAGCTTTTCCTACATCGGTATCTCTTATCCTGTTTAACTTCTATATACAGATTCTAATTCTAAGTATCTCTATAGACCAACATTCTTATCTACATTATCTTAACCTCTATTCAGAATTCAGTCTCATAGCAAAAATCTCCCTTAAGTTTTATGCTTACCCTCCAGCCAGGAATATCATCTATTCCATTTTCGATAGTACTCAGTATCTTCCCTCTCCTTCATGTCCGTCAATAATCTGTCCATTTCTGCACATATATATTTTTTATTATAATTTGATCCGGTGGGATATCCGGATGTTTCCAATTCTGTGCTATCACAATTCTATATGCTGTCAATATGTGTAATATGATATATTGTATAGTCCCTCAACAGATTTTTAATGAGAAATGCAGAATTGAGCATTCCCTGAACAGACAATGCGAGTAGTCCAAGCGAGTAGTCCTCTCGCTTTGACTACTGCAATGCTCTCTACATGGGACTCCCCTTGAAGAGCACCCGAAGACTCCAGTTAGTCCAGAATGCAGCTGCGCGGGTGATAGAGGGGGGCCGTTCGTGGCTCCCATGTAACATCACTCCTGCGCAAGCTGCACTGGCTGCCTGCGGTCTATTGGGTGCACTTCAAGGTATTGGTTACCACCTTTAAAGCGCTCCATGGCTTAGGACCGGGCTATTTACAGGACCACCTTCTGCCTCCGTTTGCCTCCCACCGACCCGTGCGCTCTCACAGAGAAGGACTCCTCAGGGTGCCGTCGGCCAAGCAATGCCGGCTGGCGACCCCCAGGGGAAGGGCCTTCTCTGTGGGGGCTCCCACCCTCTGGAACAAACTTCCCCCGGGACTTCGTCAACTTCCTGACCTTCGGACCTTTCGCCGCGAGCTGAAGATGTACTTATTTCTTCGAGCAGGACTGGCATAGAATTTTAGAATATTAATATTTTATTATTGGGGTTGTAAATTTTAACTGGGTTTTATTGTTTTATATGTATTTTAAATTGGGCCATATTTGATAGGTTTTTTAATTACTGTTTTATTATATTTATTGTGGTTTTATTTGGCTGTGAATTGCCCTGAGTCCTTCGGGAGAAGGGCGGTATAAAAATTTAATTAATTAATTAATTAAATAATTAAATAATTAAATAATTAAATAAATAAATAAATAAATAAATAAATATTATGATTTTCATTAAGAGGAAAGTCAACAAATATAGACTGAAGTGTAGCTGCGAGTTTTTATTATGGCATGTCCAAGTGAATACAGGTAATCTTCCATTTACAACAGTTAGTTTAGTGATTGTTTGAAGTTACAAAGACACTGAAAAACAACTGGGTTACTAACTGATCGACTGCAGTGATTCACTTAACAAGTGTGGCAAGAAAGGTTGTAAAATGACGCAAAATCTCACTTAACAAGTGTGTCCCTTAACAACAGAAATTTTGGGCTCAATTATGGTCGTAGGCCAAGAACTACATGTCTGAACTACTGACCAAATTTCATTCTCAAAAAAAGTTTCTTGGTTTTCAGTTACAACTGCTTTAACTACGAACTTTAATGGTATCTGGGGGAAAAATGTCATTATTTTAATGCATGGATCCACTTTCTATCAAGAACCAGATTCTGACATGAAACGTAATTTTTATTAATAGGAAAATCTTTGTTGTATGTATTACATCGCTTCCCATTCTCTTTTGGCTCACTAAATAGACCAGACCAGAAATGAATTTCACAGGAAGACCGGTGAATCAAGATGATTTTTAACCAAACCGCTTCCAAATGTTATCTTGTCTCCTAGGACTTAAAAAAATGTTTCCGCTTCATGTGCATGTTTCTATCAAGGCCACCTCCCTTTCTCTCTAATATCATCATAAGTAAAATTATTTATCCCACCTTCATTATTGTTATAAATAACTTAAGATGACAAATATACCTAATACTCCTTCCTCCTGTTCTTTTCCCACAACAACAACCCTGGGAGGTGAACTGGGCTGAGAGGAAGGAACTGGCCCAGAGGTGGGTTTCATAAATGCTTACCACTGGTTCGCTGTGTACGCACATGCTCACGCATGCGCCCGGCCTCAAAAACGTGGCTAAATAGGACAGCATAGTGCTGGGACGGGTGGACCCACGATCGCTGCTACTGGTTTGACGAACCGGCTGAATATCATCACTGGACTGGCCCCCAAATCACCCAATCAGCTTTCATGCCTAAAGTAGACTAGAACTCACAGTCTCCTGGTTTCTAGCCAGGTGCTTTCACCACAGGACCAAACTGGCTAACATTTTCTTATGTTTTAGTTCTGGAACCAATTGTATAATTTACCTCAGAATTTCAATAGGTTTAGAAAACCTTTCCTTGTAACAAGAGAGAAAAGATGGAGCAAGATTATCTCTCAATCTCCTTTAGATAAATAGCTCCGTATCATTTTAAGAGGTGTGTCAAATGGCTACAATTAAATAACCCGCTGTATGAGGAATAAGCAAACTATGTGATCAAGAGAACAAATTTTTTCTTGTTTTTCACCTTTGTGACAATGTAGAATAGTCTTTGTTCCAGCATATCCCACTGGGACCACATGAGATCATCGGCAATTCTCTCTTTTGAAAGCCGGCTCGAATTTTCAATCGTCTAAAAGGGAAGGAAATAAGCACAATTACAGGAGAGAAATAGTACAGTGTCAAGTGGAAAACTGAATAAGTAGGGTTGGGGGGGACCTTGGAGGTCTTCTAGTCCAACCCGCTGCTCAAGAAGGAAACTATTCCCAAGGTCATGTGATCCCACTTTTGCGACCTTTTCATAAGCAATGGGGAAGCCATATTGGCTCAACAACCAGTTACTAACTTATCGACTGCAGTGATTCACTTAACAACGGAGGCAAGAAAGGTCGTAAAATGGGGCAAAACTTAGCCAATGTCTCACTTAACAACATAAAGTTTGGGCTCGATTGTGGTCGTAAGGATTACTTGTAGATTAATTGGGTAAGCGCAGCTCTTTAGCCTACCATGACAGGGATCACAGTATGATATGCATAAAAGCCCCAGTGTGCCTACCGTCCCTGTCTCTTTAATTGTATTCATTTTATGTATTCAATTTATACTTATATATATTATCTAATATGTACTCGACAAATAAATAAAATAAAAATAAATAAATCTGTGGCAATCACTCAACCGGCAACTTGTATTCTGATGGGAATAACTTTTATCTTAAAAAGGTAAAGGTAAAGGTTCCCCTCGCACATACGTGCTAGTTGTTCCCGACTCTAGGGGGCGGTGCTCATCTCCATTTCAAAACCAAAGAGCCAGCGCTGTCCGAAGACGTCTCTGTGATCATGTGGCCGGCATGACTCAACGCCAAAGGCACACAGAACGCTATTACCTTCCCACCAAAGGTGGTCCCTATTTTTTTACTTGCATTTTTTACGTGTTTTCAAACTGCTAGGTTGGCAGAAGCTGGGACAAGTAACGGGAGCTCACACCATTACGCAGCGCTAGGGATTCGAACCGCTGAACTGCCGACCTTTCTGATCGACAAACTCAGCGTCTTAGCCACTCAGCCACCGCATCCCAACCAAGTTTTATCTTACCTTGTCATAATTCATCAAAAACCAGATCAGATTTCTGCCCAGATAATTATTTTTTAGATGATGGGAAAAAAACTACATTTAGAACAAAACCGCTACTGTATTTTTTCACTCTGTCCAATCTCATTTCAACCACAACAAAAAAAGGAAGATAATTAAAACATACCACACTGTCTCCTTCTCTGACAGTTCTGATGTCCAATTTTTCAGCATCTTAAGAAACAAATACAAATTAGGTGACAGATATCAAGGTACAGGGTAACAGGTATATCAAACTTTATTTTAAAAATATGAACATTTGGTCCATATTGTATATTTGTTTCGTTTCTACTATCGGGGTTTGAAGAGTGTTGCAGGAGAAGTCGAAAGAGCAAGCAACATTTTTTTTGGGTCTTTTAATGACCCCATAATCCCTTGCATTGGGGTGGAGTCGGGTCCACTGAATGGAGCTCAGTGTTTACTGGCCGGATGCCCCTCCTGTTGCCAATGCAGAGTTTGCAGCAAACAGGTTCACATTGTGCAAAGGGCAAAGAACACGTAGAGACAAAAATTTTGGATTAGATCAACTCAAATTTCAGATGCCGTCCTTGCACTAATCATTATTTGCATGACAGCATATGACCAAGTGGGGTGCTGATGTTAGAATAGAATTTGGGGGGAGTCTGTAGGGAAGCCAGATTAATTTAAAAATGAATTTAACAATTCATTTATGTTTGTTGTGTGTGTGTTAAAAAATAAAAAACTTCTTTACCGGGAAATGAAATTGAGTTTGACATCCCTGCTCTATATTGTATGCATATTTATTTTTGTGGGCCGTCAGCAGCCTACGGACCTGGCAACTGAGTCGGGCAACGATAAGGCTGAGGTGAGGCCAGGGCCATTGTGAAGTGAAGTGCGGACTCCAGAGTCTCCAGAGGCTGATAGTAGTGAGACAGAGGAACAGGAGGAGCCTGTTCCTAATGCACGCATGAGAAGAGGTGCCAGAAGGCAAGAGCAGCTAAAGCAAAGAGGACAACTCGGGAGTAGGGCCAAGAGATGATTGGCCCCTCCCATAAGGCTTAAAACAGACCAGCACCGGCATTTCAGCTTTGCCGGAAAACAACGTTGTAGCTGCGTCTTCTGCTCCATCTTCTGCTTCGTATATGTCTTTGTTTTTGTGGCTTCTGGACATTTGCCAGGAAGGGCTTTTAGCAGTTTGCCCAATTGGACTAAGATTTGTGAGATAACTGAGGAATTTGCGTTGGGAGGCATTTGTTTTACTTTGAGTTGCACGACACTGGGAATGAAGTAATTCCCAGCTGTTTGAATAAAGTTTGTTTTTTCCACGGACTAAGTTTATTACTACCTACTTGGGTCTGGGTCACAACATTTATTTGGGTTGATTCACCAGAATACAATTGTTTGAAGAATTCATCCTATGTTACTCCTGCCCATAAACCCTGTTATTTTGAATAAACGTGGAGAAAACAAGGGGAAACAACATACACGCAGCTTTTCCAATATGTAACTCTGATATGTATGTTATGTGCGTTTGTATTCCTATTGCCTTTTAACACGTTAAACCTAAAACCTTTCAAGGAACTTGTCAGTCAAAATGCAGAACTAAAAGCACTTACATTTATCTTCTGAAATGAGTAAGAGGCAGCTATCTGACAATGACTTTTTATCGGTAATCGGATATAGGAACTGAAAAAGAGAATTGTTCACAGATTTTTGAAAAAAGTAGTATGGTTTTCCACTGACATCACATATTTGTCTAATGGAGTCTCATAATTGGATCCTATCAACATTACTTGTTATTGGAGGGACTGTCTCCACCCAATTATAACTGCCCATCCCATCAGGTCTGGAAGTAGAAGTATGTCTTGAGTCCTATCCAGGGGTGGGCTTCCATAATACTTGTTTGCTCCTCCTCTTACTCCCCTCCCTCCTCCTACACCTTATTATAAACTTATTAGGCTTAGTAATAAACAAATTTTTATAATGCATTTAGTGCTTTCTAGCATTGTGCTACCATACAAATAATTTTAAGTCTGGCGGAAAAACGTTAGTAAAATCACTTACTTGTACTCTGATACAGCTATCCACAGCCTTTAAAACTTTCACATTATTAATCGGGTGAATTTCAATTAGTAAGGTCAGACATTTAGGAACTGGGATTTAAAAAAACAAAAACAAAGAAGAGAATATTAATCCATAATTCAGTAGTTTATGAAGTCCATTTAAGAGCATTTAGATAATTCCGGTACCTGTTTGAAAAAGGAACTTTTTCTCTTCCTGTGATGTCTGAAGAAAACTGATGGCTAGTTAAAAGAAAAAAAAAGATATTGAAAATGTAAAGCATTGAATCATCATCAAAGCTGACACCAGCCAGAATGTAGAACAACTCAAAGAACAATGAGAAGAAAGGACTCATTGGAGAAGAGCCTAATGCTGGGAAAGATGGAGGGCAAAAGAAGAAAGGGACGACAGAGAACGAGGTGGCTGGATGGAGTCACTGAAGCAGTCAGCGTGAACTTAAATGGACTCCAGGGGATGGTAGAAGACAGGAAGGCCCGGAGGATCATCGTCCATGTGGTCATGATTGGTCGGACATGACTTCGCAACTAACAACGACGAAGATCAGAAGATGTGGAGGGACCTGATCCACAGAATTGCCAAGAATTGGAACACGGCTGAATGGATAATAATCATTGTAATCAAGTATTGAAAATTCGACCAGAAGTTTTATTGACGAAAGTGCAACAAAAGTAACCGTTCTGCAGAAAATGGAACCATGGAGGTCATGTAGTCCAACTCTGCTAAGAGCCAGGATCCAAAACAGCGTATCTGAGAGAAGACCGTCCAACCTCTGAGGGATGAGTTAAGGAGAACACAACGCTACCTATGGAGGCCTGTCCCAAGTTCTTCCTGAAGTTCAACCTGAACAAACAATTAAGGAAACTAGATGTGTGTGGCCTAATAAAGAGAAGGATTAAGAGTGACATGACAGCTGTCATCCCAGAGAAGACAAGATTGACTTGTTCTCCAAAGCAGCAGAGGGCAGGACAAGAAGTAACAGATGGAAAATTATCAAAGAGAGATCCAAGAGAGGAGAAATTTCCTGACAGCGACAACAGTTAATCAACGTAACAGCTTGCTTCTCACAGTTGTGGGTGCTCCATCACTGCAGGCTTTCAAAAATAGACCAGTCAACCATTTGTCCAGGATGTCCCAAAGGTGTTTTTTTTCAAGAGACAACTGGACTTTCTGCTTTTTTCTTTGATGACGTTTCGCTTCTCATCCAAGAAGCCTCCTCAGCTCTGACTGGATGGTGGGGAATGGAAGGATTTATATTCCTTGCAAACAACTGGTCATTTGCATCCTTTTTAGAGAGTCGTTGAGGACACTTGAAGGTTTGCCTGTATCCTCAGGTTCACCTGAATGGTACCAATGGGTGCGGAGCCTTCTTGGAACAGTTGCAAGGACTGTATTGTAGACTGGAGATAGATGATATCGTTTATCTCCAGTCTACAATATAATCCTTTCAACCGGTCCAAGAAGGCTCCACAGCCATTTGTACCACTCAAGGGACTCTGAGGACACAGATAAACCTCCAGGTGGCCTCAACGGCTCTCTAATAGGATGCAAACGACCAGCTGTCTACAAGGAGCTATCTGCATTCTCCACCATTCTCCAAGCTTCTTGAATGAGAAGCGAAACGTCTTCAAAGAAAAACCAGAAAGTCCAGTTGCTTCTTGAAAAAGCACCTTTGGGACAACCATGACCTGGATGACTAAGAATTTCCATAGACAATTTGACCAGGATGGTATAAGACCCCATGCCTTGAGCAGGAGGATGGCTTAGAAGACCTTTGTGGTCCCTTCCAGCCCTATGATTCTATGTTCTATGTATGTGAAAGAACGCATCTTCTCCTTTTCATGTACACTCCTCCTACAAATGTGTGATCCATGCCTAGATAAAATTTGTTTAGAGGATTTCTATTCTGATCAGTGTGTCAAGGTCAGGCAGTAGCTAAGATGCTCAAAGTCAAGTTGAAGCCCACCCTGAGCCATGAAAACCTACTAGATAAACTGCACTTGAATCAAGGATGAGATTCAAAAATTTTAGCAACTGGTTCTCTGCCCTGTTGCTGGGTGGGCGTGGCCATGGTGGGTGTGGCCTACTTGGCCTCCTGAACCACGGTGATGTGTGGGTGTGTTTTCGCCCACCCCAAGCTCTGGAGGCTTTTGCCGAGCCTCCGGGAAGGCGAAAACAGCCTCCCCCGGGCTCCAGAGGCCCTCCAGAGGCCAGAAATGGGCCATTTCCAGACTTCCAGAACTTCCAAGAGACCCGTTTTTTGCCCACCCAGAATCTCTATGAGGATACTGCACTTACCTGGCATCCAAAACAGGCCACCTGGAGACTCCTGGAAGGGGCAGGGTGGATGGGGCCAGCCAGTCCTTGGAACAACCGGTTCGGTGAACCAGATGTAAAATCAGCATCCGATTTACCCGAACCGGTCTGAACCGACTGAACCATCTATTACAATGTCCTTCCTGTCGAAGACTACTTCAGCTTCAATTGCAACAATACACGAGCACACAATAGATTTAAGCTTAATGTTAACCACTCCAATCTTGATTGCAGGAAATATGACTTCAGTAACAGAATCGTTAATGCTTGGAATACACTACCTGACTCTGTGGTCTCTTCCCAAAATCCCCAAAGCTTCAACCAAAAACTGTCTACTATTGACGTCACCTCATTCCTAAGAGGTCTCTGTAAGGGGCGTGCATGAGAGCACAAGCGTGCCTACCGTTCCTGTCCTATTGTTTCCTTTCATTATATCCAATTAATATAGTTATTACATACTTATGCTTATATATATATGCTTATATATTGTATAGTTATTTCATGCTTATGCCTATATATACTGTTGGGACATAAATAAATAAATAAAAAATCCCATTCCTGTCTTTAGGCTAACTGTCCCACAGCATGGATAAAATTGAGGTTTTTTTTAATGAGATTTGGAAGGATAGAATACAAATCTAACTAATGAAAATGCACATAAGTGAAATTTAACGGTGGAGTAGAAAGCTATCATTCCACAGCAGTTTCCAAACGCCTGAAAAGTTTAGTTATCTGAATTAGAAACGAGAGCAAAAAGCGAGGAATTTTCATGAAATTCGTCAAGACTGAAGGCATGCATATCAACAAACAACATCCCTCGAACAGGACGACTTACCTAACAAGGTCTTGTCATGATTGATGGAGCAGCTGATCACACGCAGGTCTTTTTCGAAAGTATACAGGTGCTATTGAAAAAGAAATGGTGGTAAGCTGTACTACAAACCGGAGTTCCAAAATCAAGCTAAGCCACAAAATGCATCCCACTTGAGTTTATGCACAATTCAGGCACTGAGTTTTGCGAACCCTAACTGACAGCTTAGCATTTTAGGCGAACCAATCAAACAAGGACGGTTCAGCAAACCATCTGAATTATCAATCATTTTCCTGGCTACAACCTCACCTGGTCGTAAGTTCCATTTGCTTTGCACTGAACTGAACCTGACTGCTGTGCCTCGTCCTCCTCAGCCGGGCCCCTCCCGTCTCCTCCCAGGCCTGCTATCAGACTCCGAGTCTGATAATGAAGATGAACGGCCTGTCATGCCTCCAGCCCCCGGCCCTGGCCCCATGCCCGGACAGGATGTCAGGAATGAACAAACAAACCTCACTCATACGGCCTCAGCCATCAGAGGAAGTCAGCCACGGATTGGAATTACTCGGGCCTACTCCTTCTGACCCCTCCCTTTTTCAAACAGCAGAAGACAATTCAAAGTGGGAGGATCCTCGCTTCCGGAGATCTGAGAGGCGACGCCAGCAGAAGGAAGGGAGGGGCAGGCCTGGATAAATGCTGAGTCATGGAGCCACACCCCACAGCCTATATAAAGGACCTGCTTGTGGCATTCCAACTTTGAGTCAAGCAAAGTCTCATCTAGTTTGCTGAAGTCACAACTTGGACTCCTGCCTGCCCTGAGAAACCTGGAAGGAATTTGGCAAAGCTGCAGAGGCTTCGTTGCCACGCTTGATACGGACTTCCTAGACCCGGTCGTTGGAGGGGGAGGGGGACACGACACTGACACAGATTTGGACTGAGAGAAAATAGCCGGCACAAGAACACCTAGCTGGCTTACATGTCCAAAGCAGGATTAAAACCTGAGTGCTGGAGATGCGGCTACGAACAAGGAACTTTCTACCACATGTGGTGGACCTGCCCCAAGGCTAGAAAATATTGGCAAAAAATAAGAAAATGGTTGGAAGAGATCACTGAACAGACGATAGAATTGAAGCCGGAACTCTTTCTTTTGGACATTTTTGATGGGAAGATGGATAAAAAATTGCAATATATAAAGTTACATATATTGACGGCAAGTAGAATCGTCCTGGCGCAGAATTGGAAACCGGTCGATATCCCTCCAGATCAGGGGTCTCCAACCTTGTCAACTTTAAGACTTGTGGACTTCAACTCCCAGAATCCCTCAGCCAGCAAATCTTAAAGCTGACAAGGTTAGAGACCCCTGCTCCAGATCAAATGACAACAGGGAGAATTTATGAATGTGCAGAAATGGATAAGCAGTCCATGGAAACAAGGAGAAAGAAGAAATGAGTACTACCAAATTTGGAACAAATGGTATACCTGGCTTGAGAGTAAGCGTAAAACTTTAAGGTATAAATTGTAAAAAGTAGAATATATAATGTAAAATGTATATGAAATATATAATATCGATGAGAATATGATTGTAGGTGAGTAGATATTATTATAAATTGAACAATGATCTAACATAGGATAGTGGTTTATGGAAATAGAATTTATGCAAATATGATCGATGCGAAGGATATTGTCACCGATATGGAAAAGCTGTAATGAGTGTAAATTTGTGTTTTGTGTTTTAAATGTTGAAAAATTTAATAAAATTATATAAAAAAAAAAACCTGGGTCCCCCACTCCCCTTTCCTAAACCAGCACCCTGATCATTACACATAGTTCTCGACTTACAACCATCTATTTAGCAATCGTTCAAAGTTACAACAGCATTAAAAAAAAAAGTGACTTATGCCCATTTTTCACTCTTACAACCGCTACAGCATCCCCATGATCATGTGATCAGATGCTTGGCCACTGGTTCATACTTATGACCGTTGCTGCGTCTCAAGGTCACGTGATTCCCCTTTTGCGACCTTCCCAACTTACTTGACCCAGCTTACTAACTTACCAACTGCAGTGACTCACTTAACAACGGAGGCATGAAAGGTCGTAAGTTGGGTCAAATGTCTCACTTAGCAACATAACTATTGTGCGTTGCGGCCAGATTCACTTAACAACCGTGTCACTAACTGCAGTGATAATCCCTTAACAACGGTGGCAAGAAAAGCTGCAAAATGAGGCAAACCTCATTTACAACGGTCTCACTTAGCAACAGAAATTTAGGGCTCAACTGTGGTCATAAGTCGAGGACTACCTGTAATGGGGTTCTCTCCTAAATTTTATACTATTGGCTGAATGTTATTATATTGAAATTTTGCTTCTAAGAAGAGATATATATTTTTTATAGTTTTGGTATATACACTTATATAACTGCTTGTTGATTTCACTGCAAAAGGCCAAATTTTCTTGGAAACAATCCTGCCTGTAACATTAAAGCCACCATGTATGAAAATATTTACAGACCCCTCGCATCCTGGACATAAACTGCTTCAATTCCTACCCTCAAAACGACATTATAGAGCACTGCACACCAGAACAACTAGACACAAGAACAGTTTTTTCCCCGAAGGCCATCACTCTGCTAAACAAATAATTCCCTCAACACTGTCAGACTATTTACTGAATCTGCACTACTCCTTCCACTTATGACTGTATGACTGTAATTTTGTTGCTTGTATCCTTATGATTTATATTGTTTCCTAATATGATTTGATTGCTTATTTGTACCCTGTGACTATCATTAAGTGTTGTCCCTTATGATTCTTGATGAGTGTATCTTGTCTTTTTATGTACACTGGGAGCATATGCACCAAAGACAAATTCCTTGTGTGTCCAATCACCCTTGGCCAATAAAGAATTCTATTCTATTCTATTCTATTCTATTCTATTCTATTCTATTCTATTCTATTCTATTCTATTCTATTCTATTCTATTCTCCAACTTCATTTAATCTTTACAGAAGACAAATACAGCAAATAAGGCATACCTGATTTTTTTTATTATCATCGTCATACAAACCAACATTGGTGTACTCCTGAGGTCCCTGTAAAGAGAGTAACTGAGCGTTAAGTATTCATATTTTAATACATTTTAAATATTTACTCTCCATTGGGAAAACACTTTTTCTGTCAAACCTTTACAAGTTTTATTCTGGTTTTATCTACAGTTCTGGGATATGCCTAAATTTAAAAGTTGGTCTCTATCATTACGAAGGACCTGAAAATGTGAGACTACTTAATTCCTATATGTCAAGCTACTCTTGGTACATAAAAAAAAGACAGAGGAAAAATAATGAAAAGGGTTTTTTTTCTTAATGAAAAAGTAAGATTACAAAAAAAGAAAAGAAAGAAAGTTTAGAATTCTATTTATGCCATGGCATCTTTCAATCCTATGCTTGAGAAAACCTGACTTGGTTTTAATGCAATACCTTGTTTTGGTTATTTGGACAGGGAGGGATAGTCAGGTATGCGATAAGATGATATAAAATAAAATAAACATACAAAGTAAACTTCCCATCTCCTAAAGAAAAGTAGTGTGAAGGTATGGAGATCCATTCCTGATTAGTCTTTTCATTTTGGTATCATTTATTTCATCCCATCTCGTCATCTAGCAAAAAGTATGTTGAGAAATGAAAAGCTCGCTAAGGTTGAAGGGACGCAGTGGCTCAGTGGCTAAGACGCTGAGCTTGTTGATCGAAAGGTAGGCAGTTCAGCAGTTCAAATCCCTAGCGCCGTGTAATGGGGTGAGCACCCGTTACCTGTCCCAGCTTCTGCCAACCTAGCAGTTCGAAAGCATGCAAAAAATGCAAGTAGAAAAATAGGGACCACCATTCGTGGGAAGGTCACAGCGTTCCGTGCGCCTTTGGTGTTGAGTCATGCCGGCCACGTGACCACGGAGGCGTCTTTAGACAGTGCTGGCTCTTCGGCTTTGAAATGGAGATGAGCACCACCCCCTAGAGTCGGGAACGACTAGCACGTATGTGCGAGGGGAACCTTTACCTTTATTTCTCAAGTAAGAAACAAATTGGTCTTACCTTCCAAGTATAAAGAACATTTCCATTTCTTTCCACATTTATTATATGCGGCGTTTCCGAATGATTTCCCCAAGCATCTAAAAAAGGCAAGCGTGAATGCATTTCTAAACTCAGTCAGTCCAACTGTAAAGGAAAGCCAATTTCTGAAAAGAATATGTAAACGTGATATTAAGAGATCAGCAGGCTGAGTTTGGAAGGTGGGTTTAAATGTGTCATCAGTTGGGAATCGTTGCATAGCCACAAGAATCCCAAGTTCAGCTCCTCCATGAATTCTTATCCAGTGCCAATTTAGCTTTGACTGTCAGTTGACCAGATTCTTCTCCATAGGTAGTCCTCGACTTACGACCACAATTGAACCCAAAACTTATGTTGTACAGTGAAACACTTTGTTAAATGAATTTTTTCCCCATTTCACAATCTTTCTTGCCACGGTTGTTAAGTAAATCACTGGTTAAGTTACTAGCACGGTTGCTAAGTGAATCTGGCTTCCCTGTTGATTTTGCTCGTCGAGACGGTCACAAAAGTGGATCACATGACCCCGGGAACACTGCAACCATCATAAATATGAACCAGGTGCCAAGCATCATGTGACCAAGGGAATGCTGCGACGGTCGTAAGCAGTGATGAAATCCAATTTTTTTTTACTACTGGTTCTGTGGGTGTGGCTTGGTGGGCGTGGCTGGGGAAGGATACTGCAAAATCTCCATTCCCACCCCACTGCAAGCGAAGGATACTGCAAAATCCCCATTCCCTCCCCATTCTGGGGCCGACCAGAGGTGGTATTTGTCGGTTCTCCGAACTGCTCAAAATTTCTGCTACCAATTCTCCAGAACCTGTCAGAACCTGCTGGATTTCACCCCTGGTCGTAAGTGTGAAAAACGGTCACTTTTTTCAGTTGTCACTTCGAACGGTCACTAAATGAACTGTTGTAAGTCGAGAACGACCTCTAAGACACTCTTGCTATCGTTTGAACGCTCCAGGTTCTTTGCGCCTGACACAGATCATGTCTGCAGACCATTTGAATAAAGTAAAAACAACTTTTTCCAGCTCTTTTTCAGTGACTTGATTAGGGAGGGAAGTCTCTGCATTGTGAATAGGGTAACTGTTTAGAGGTCGCGTCTCCAAGTTGGCTGCATCCTAACATCACATGGATATTATTAAGTTTTGGAACAGTGAAAGGTAAACTTTAGAACTGATCCCTCGGAAGGAATTGATCTATCACATGAATTTATTTGAAGAATCTTATGCGTCAACAATTCTTATCTATTTTTTTTATGCTTTGAATAAAACAGCATATCCTTTTTAATTCCGGTAAACCAGCGCCCCCACCACCAACCTTTGGGGCACCAGGGACCGCTTCCGTGGAGAGAGCTTTTTCCGTGGATCGAAGGGGGTGTGGTTTCCAGAGGTGGGTTTCAGACGGTTCTGACCAGTTCTGGAGAACCGGTAGCGGAAATTTTGAGTAGTTCGGAGAACCGGTAAATACCACCGTCCTCGCCCCCATCTATTCTCTGCCTCCCGACTCCCAGCTGATCGGGAGGAAATGGGGATTTTGCAGTAACCTTCCGTTGCCACGCCCATCAAGCCATGCCCACCAAGCCACGCCCACAGATCCGGTAGTAAAAAGTTTTGAAACCCATCACTGATGGTTTTGCGTGCTGCGTGCATCCCAGGATGGGGCTTTGCTTGTTTACGTGGCCTCTTATTTCTGGCATGCCACGCCCAGTGCCCGTCCACAGACCGGGGGTCGGGGACCCTTGCTCTAAGTATATAAGACTCTGAAGAATGATTGCAGCTACAATTTAATCTGTGCAAGGAAGTATGCATACAAATGCAAAAACAAACACATACCTACCAGAGGTGGTATTCAGCAGATTCTGGAGAACCGGTAGCAGAAATTTTGAGTAGTTTGGAGAACCGGTAAATACCACCTCTGACTGGCCCCGCCCCCATCTATTCTCTGCCTCCTGAGTCCCAGCTGATTGGGAGGAAATGGGGATTTTGCAGTAACCTTCCCCTGGAGTGGGGTGGGAATGGAGATTTTACAGTATCCTTCCCCTGGAGTGGGGTGGGAATGGAGATTTTGCAGTATCCTTCCCCTGGAGTGGGGTGGGAATGGAGATTTTACAGTATCCTTCTCCTGGAGTTGGGTGGGAATGGAGATTTTGCAGTATCCTTCCCCCAGGAGTGGCGAGGGATTTTGCAGTATCCTTCCCCTGAAGTGGGGTGGGAATGGAGATTTTACAGTCTCCTTCCCCTGGAGTGGGGAGGGAATGGGGATTTTGCAGTATCCTTCCCCTGAAGTGGGGTGGGAATGGAGATTTTACAGTCTCCTTCCCCTGAAGTGGGGTGGGAATGGAGATTTTACAGTATCTTTCTCCTGGAGTGGCGTGGGAATGGAGATTTTGTGGTATCCTTCCCCTGCCACGCCCACCAAGCCACACCCACAGAACCGGTAGTAAAAAAATTTGAATCCCATCATTGGTACCTAGGTACATTCCCTCATATTTTGATCGTTTTCCAGATAATTGATCTGATCTCTTCACCTGATCAGGGAGTGTTAGTCAAAACCTTCTTAAAATGATACCCTTCAGATAGACAATAAAATCTATTATAAACAACACAACAATGGTTTCATTATTTACAAAAATGCGCCGAGCTGTAAATCCAAGGAAAATTGCCTGCTTGGTGGATGTCATTTATTTGGGTTTCAATCATTCAACGTATTTCATGGCAAATTGGGATGAATTGCAAAAAAATGGAAGGGTACCCATATTTTGGGGTACATCGGTACCAGGGGTGAAATCCAGCGGGTTCTGACAGGTTCTGGAGAACCGGTAGCGGAAATTTTGAGTAGTTCAGAGAACCAGCAAACACCACCTCTGGCTGGTGCCCCAGAGTGGGGTGGAAATGGAGATTTTGCAATATCCTTCCCCTGGAGTGGGATGGGAATGGAGATTTTGTAGTATCCTTCCCCTGCCACGCCCACCAAGCCACACTCACAGAACCGGTAGTAAAAATATTTGGATTTCATCACTGATCGGTAGGTACATCCTTCAACTACAGCTGAACTTCAAAAAGATGAGTGTAAATATTAGTATCTTGACGAAAGGCCCCAAAGACAGAAAGAGGGTTTGACTGACCTTCCCAAACTATATCCAACTATTTCAGATCGATTCAAGAAATGCGACACTCGAGCCACAAAAATGAACAGACAGGAAAGAAATGACAATCGAAAACAGGTGTGAATGCACTAAAATCAAAGGTTGATAAACGTGTTTCAGAATTGGGATTCAGAATTGATAAACCTGTTTCAGAAACTTCATAATCCCAAGTTTCTTGGCTTGGATGGACCTTTTACGGGCAACCCTCAATTTACGACCTCTATTGAGTCCACAATTGCAGTTGCTAAGTGAGACCGTTGTTAAGTGAATTTTGCCCCATTTTACAACCTTCCCTGCCACAACTGTGAAGTGAATCACTGCCGTTGTTAAGGCGAAAAACGTATACGATCTGAAGAGAAAGTGTTTGAATTTTGATCACATGATCGATGGGATGCTGCACAAGGTCGTAACTATGAAAAATGTTCATAAGTCACATTTTTCAGTGCCGTTGTAACTCCAAATGGCCACTAAAGTGAACTGTTGTAATTCGAGCCTAGTAATGCAAGACCCATCAACTTTCTCCTACGTGGATCAAAACATCACACGCTCCAAAAGGGATGGAGCAGTTAAGACCCTAGAGATACTCCTGCTTACCTGGGAGTAAATTAATTCAGTAGGGCTGAGAAATAAAATTGGAGTATATGAGCACTAATTACAATCATCACCTCATTTTAATAACCCCCCAAACTCTTGCGGGGTGGAGTCTGAGCAACTGAACACAGCTAGCAGAGTTTTTACTGGCCAGATGCCCTTCCTGTTGCCAGTGCGGAGTTTTGTTCAGCAGACAAATTCTCATTGTGCCCAGAGAGAGAAATATCTGCCTCTACCTAGGATCGAACTCATAGCTTCCCGAATGTGAGGCGAGAGCTCCACCTCTAGGCCACACACCACTCTCTAGCACTAATTACAATGAATATGCTTTTTTTAAATAAGTTTTTTATTTATAACACAACACAACACAACAAACACAAAACACATAACATACATTCCCTTTTTACAACTGTTTCGTAGCTGTGATCTCCTAATATTTACATTTTCTCCAAATTCCCTTTATAATTATTTATATCCTTCTTGTCCCATTATCCCTTATTACTCTATAATTCCTATCACTTATAATATTAAATTTATATATTTTATACACTATCTTACTTACATCTTGCATTTATTGTTTCTCCCCTTTCATCACTATTCATTTTTTTCTATACAACAAATATGCTTAAAATACATATATTCTGAATTTTTTTTTTTAGCCTTAATTCTTAATTCTTAATTCTGAATTTTGAATTCTGAATTTTTTTCTATTCTATTCTAACCTATTCTATTCTATTCTATTTTATTCTATTGAGTTCTAAATTCTTAGTTTTATTATACAATGTCCTTTGTAGGGAAGCTCTCCAAATAAATTCAAGGAAACTTAAATTTATAACAGTGACAGAGTTGGAAGGGACCTCGGAGGTCATCTAGTCCAACCCACTGCTCACGCATAGGAGACCTACTGTATATTTGCAAAGTGCCCAAACGTCTAACGTTGATGTTTGCATTGTAGAAATTCGAAGTTTAATCACAAGTAAATGCAGAGTAACATATAAGTGCTCTTCCCCTGGGTCTGAGAAAAAAACAAACAACCCTGCGAATATATAAATATCAAGTTGTGACAGTCATACAGAGAATGAAGGCTGGCGTACGTGATAGATGGTTAGTAGGAAGTAGGAATGAATAATGATTTCCTGCTGTCTCATATTTCAGTGCTAGCAGTTTTAAGCTCTCTTTTTCAATTATTACACTACAGAGATAACCTTATGTCACCTTTTAAGGAAGTTTATGGCATTGGGCCGGGTTACTTACGGGACCGTCTGCTGCCACCGATTGCCTCTCACCGACCCGTGTGGTCTCACAGGGAGGGACTCCTCAGGGTGCCGTCGGCCAGGCAGTGCCGGCTGGCGGCGCCCAGGGGAAGGGCCTTTTCTGTGGGGGCTCCCACCCTCTGGAACGAACTTCCCCCAGGACTTCGCCAACTTCCTGACCTTCGAACCTTTCGCCGCGAGCTTAAGACACATCTGTTCATTTGCGCAGGACTGGATTAGAATTTTTAAATTTTAAATTTGGTTTTAATCAGGTTTTATTATTTTATTGGGGTTTTAATATTCGGCCATATTTAATAAGTTTTTTAAATTGTGGTTTTAACTTGTATTTATCTATGTGTATATTTTACTTGGCTGTAAACCGCCCTGAGTCCCTTGGGAGATAGGGCACTGTAAAAATACGATAAATAAAATAAATAAATAAAATAAATAAATAAGTTTCAATAACAAATCAATTAATGCTTTGCTATTGTATATATACTGTATATTTTGCAGGTAGTTCCAATCAGATAAGTGAATAGATTGAAAGTCTCCATATTTCTTGGCATGGATCTTTATTAATGTTTAGTAGCTGAGATAAGGCCCAGCCAAGAGTCAAGCACTGTTTAAATTTCCTTTAATTTCAAGGAGAAAGAGCAATGATTAACTTTGTTAAAGCCAGGCACCCCCCCGAAAAAATTCAATTTCTCCAACTTCTCATCCTAGGAACTTTAACATCAAGGTTTCCTCCAGAATCTAGAGTCTATGCTTTACAGTTCTCCAATTAAATTAAATGACAATATAAAAAGCCAACGACCTTTGGCCAAATACATTGTTTAGAGGCCTCATATTGAAAAAGCGTAAAACTTGTTCTTAAGGAGTGGTGCAATCCTCACGAAAACCTACTCCTTATTGGCTTGTTGAGATTTTAGTAATGGATTTCCTAATCGTGCAAGGAGGACACGATTCTGATAAAGGAGAATATCTGTAGCTCAGGGTTGACATGAGGGGTCCTCGATGCTCTTTGATCTTGCTTGTTTTCTTGGAGACGTTTCATGACCCAACTAGGTAACATCATCAGTGCTAGAAGGGAGTAGGGTTTGTAGAGAGGAGGAGGAGGAGGAAGAGGACGGGGAAGAAGGAGGAGGACTGTGGGGTCCTTGGCGCTCTCTGAGCTTGCTTGTTTTCTTGCAGATGTTTCATGACCCAACTAGGTAACATCATCACTGCTACAAAGGAGGGAGGTTTGCAGAGTGGAGGAGGAGGACAAGGGGAGGAGGTGGAGGAGGAGGAGGAGGAGGAGGAAGAAGAAGGAGGATTGTGGGGTCTTTGAAGCTCTCTGAGGCTTGTTTTCTTGCAGACGTTTCATGACCCAACTAAGTAACATCATCAGTGCTACCGGAATGAAGGACATGATTCCCTAGCCCACATTTTAAAAATATTGGGGAGAGGGTCAAAATGAGAATTTTTGGTCCGTTTCTTAGCCACCCCATTCAAAGGCGCTGGTTGCAATTCTATGCACGCAAGAAGGGCATTTTAGACACAACTTTGGGCTATTTATTTATTTAGCATATGACATAGACGGATAACAGTATAGGCAGTTCTCAACTTACAACAGTTCATTTAGTGACCGTTCAAAGTTATTACAGCAATGAACAAAGCAACTTATGTCTGTTTGTCACCCGAGTGCTGCAGCATTCTCAGGGTCATGTGATCAAAATTCAGCCTCTTTGCAACTGACTCATAGTTATGACGGTCCCGGTGGGTCACATGATCCCTTTTTTCAACCTTCTCACAAGCAAAGTCAACGGAGAAGCCAGATTCACTTAACAACCGATCCGCTTAACAACCGTGGCAAGAAAGTTCTCAAAATGGGGGAAAGCTCACTTAACAACCGTCTCACTTAGCAACAGAAATTTGGCGCTCAATTGTAGCGGGCAGCTACCTACAATTACTATGATACACCTGGGATGGAAATACGTAGCCAATTTTCTGAGGAATTCAAAAAGTTATAAGTTTGTGGGTTACATTTTGACGGGGATGGAATTAGTGTTCCATACAGGCAGTCCCCGACTTACAACAGTTCATTTAGTGACCGCATTGAAAAAAAAAGTGATGTTTTTCACACTTTACGACCGTCGCAGCATCCCCCGTGGTCGCGCGATTTACATTTGGATGGGCGATTCCGACGCTTGGCAAGGGGTTCGTATTTGTGACGGCGGTCCGCTTTTGCGACCTCCTGACGAACAAAGTCAAGGGAGTGGGGGGGGAAAGCCGGGTTCGCTTAACAACCCCGGCTACTCACCGAACAAAACAGGGGGCTGGACTAGAAGACCTCCAAAGGTCCCCTTTCCAACTCTGTTATTCTATTCAAAAACGCAGCGGGTTCGCTTAACCACCCCCGGGGCCAGCAAAGTCGTAAAAGGGGAACAAACTCCCTTAACCCGTCTTTTGTTGGCAGCGACATAAACGCAGGGCTCCACTGTGGTCCTAACCCGAGGACCCACCTGGTATAGTTCTATCTCTATGCATCCAATGAAGCTGCAAGGTTTGTTAGGTTTTTTTTTTTGTTTTTCTTCCTGTGCACGTGAGTCAAAATATGATTCTGGTTTTCCCAACCCGAGCAAGGGGGGGATTTCTCTGGGATGCCTCGTTTTGCAGAGCCCCGCGGGATCCCCGGGGATTCCCCCCCACGCAAAACCACCCACCCCCGAAAAAAAACCTTTGGAGGGACTCAGCTTGAGCCGACGGGGCTGGTCCAGCTGGTTTGCACCCAACCTTAGGGAAGGTTTGCAAAGCTCACCTGCGTTGCCCTCTCGCTCAGCCGCCGCCGCCGCCGCCCGCTCCGCCAGCCAAGGTCCCACGTCCCGGGAAGGGTCGAAGCGAGCGCTCAGCTTGCAGAGCATCGCCCGGAAAGCGGCACCCGGCCCGGCGGCTCCCAGGGAAGGAGGTTCGGGCGCCTCGCGTCGCTCTTTAGGACCCGGGGGGAGACTGGGGCGGTGGGACGGCAGCGGCGGACGGGCTTCCAGCCGCGCGCTACTTTCGCTTCTGCCGCAGCTGGCAGCCGCCTAATGAGGCGGGGAAGCCGTTCCCGATTGGACGCCCCGCGCGTCCTTCAGGGGGAGCCTGGAGGGGCGGGACCGAGTCTGGGTGCGCTTGCAGAGGGAGAAGGAGCTGCGCGGGGGAGGGAGGGAGCGAATTCCGGAATGGTTCTTATTCTGTAGTAGTAGCAAGTAGCATCGTGGTAGCAGCACAGTAGTAGTAGTACAGTTGTGGTAGTGTTGTTGATCATTGCAGTCAGCCAGATGTTCAGACTGAGCTTGGTATTATTACCATCATTATCATCATTATTATCATTAGTAGTAGTATCATGGTGTAGTAGTAGTACAGTAGTGGTACAGTAGTGGTAGTGTTATTGATCATTGCAGTCAGCCAGATGTTCAGACTGAGCTTGGCATTATTATTATTATCAGTAGTAATAGTAGTATCATAGCAATAGTACCCTAGTAGTAGTGCAGTAGTAGTAGCGTTGATCATTGCAGTCAGCCAGATGTTCAGACTGAGCTTGGTATTACCATCATCATCATTATCATCATTAGTAGTAGCATCATGATGTAGTAGTAGTACAGTGGTGGTATAGTAGTGGTACAGTAGTGGTAGTGTTATTGATCATTGCTGTCAGCCGGATGTTCAGATTGAGTTTGGCATTATTACTAATATTAGTATCATAGCAATAATACCCTAGTAGTAGTGCAGTAGTAATAGTACAGTTGTGGTAGTGATGTTGATTATTGCACAGTCAGCCAGATATTCAAACTGGGCTTGGCATTATTAATATTATTAGTAGTAGAAGAAGAATAACAGTAATAGTAGTTTTATTTTTATTTATTTATTAATCAAATTTTTATACTGCCCTTCTCCCGAAGGACTCAGGGCGGTTTACAGCCAGCTAAAACACCAAACAAAATAAATACAGAATAAAATACAATTAAAAAAACTAATTCAATTTGGCCCATATTAAAAATTAAGAGTAAAACCCAATCAATTAAAACCAATAAAAACTATAACCCTATGCCAGACCTGCGCGGATGAACAAGTATGTCTTCAGCTCGCGGCAGAAGGTTCGAAGGTCCGGGAGTTGGCGAAGTCCTGGGGGAAGTTCATTCCAAAGGGTGGGGGCCCCCACAGAGAAGGCCCTACTTCTGGGGGACGACATTGTCTGGCGGACGTTACCCTAAGGCAGTGCTTCTCAAATAGTGGGGCGGGGCGAGGTCAGAAGTTTGACCTCGGCAAACATACTAACATAACAAACATGATACTATTTACAGTCGCGCGGGGGGTGCGAAAAATGTTTTCTTCTTCCTAGGGGTGCATGACAGAAAATAATTGAGAAGCACTGCCCTAAGGAGTCCCTCTTTGTGGGAGCGCACGGGTCGGTGAGAGGCAATTGGTGGCAGTAGGCGGTCCCGTAAGTAACCCGGCCCTAAGCCATGGAGCGCTTTAAAGATAGTAATCAGCACCTATCACTATCAGTAGTGATAGTGTTGTTGATCATTGCTCAGTCAGCCAGATGTTCAAACTGGCTTTGGCATCATCATCATCATCATCATCATCATCATCATTATTATTATTACTACTACTACTACTACTACCTACTATTATTATTATTTATTTATCATTACTTATTATTAGTGGTGGTAGTAGTAGTAGCAGTAGTACTGTAGTAGTAGTACAGTAGTGGTAGTGGTATTGATTATTGCACAGTGAGCCAGATGTTCAGGCTGGGTTTGGCATTATTAGTAGTAGTAGTAGTATCGTAGTAGTACAGAAGTAGTAGTACAGTAGTGGTAGTGTTGTTGATCATTGCACAGTTCAGACTGGGTTTGGCATCATCATTTTGCAAAGGAAAAAACACCCTCCCATTGCTTTCTCCACTGGGATGAAGGGCTCTGTCCCACTGGGAGTTGCTTTATGCAAGGCACGGTGTCAAGACTTCTTTCGCAGGTCTTGTTTGGTCATTTAAGAAAGAATGAATAATTACCAATAAAGGAGGATATTTGTAGCTCCGGGTTGAAATGAGGGGTCCTTGGTGCTCCCTGCTAGCACTAATGATGTTACCTAGTTTCAATCAGTCACTCCAATCAATCAAAGCAAGCAAGCATTCAGACTAGAGCTGGATGGGACCTTGGAGGTCTTCTAGTCCAACCCCCTGCGTCTGCAAGAAAACAAGCAAGCTCAGAGAGCGCCAAGGATGCTCCAAAGAAAGTCATGTCATCGGCTGAAGGGTCAACTAAATCGTGGTTGCTCCATCACTGAAGGTTTTCAAGTAGAGATTGAACAGCCATTTGTCCCGAATGGTATATGGTCTTCTGCTTAAGCAGGGGGTTGACTAGAAGACTTCCAAGGTCCCTTCCAACTTGGTTATTTTATGTTCCTAATAGGCAGGGCTAGTGTTGTGTCTGCACCTCCCGAGCTGGCCCTGCTGCCAGAAAGTGACTTGGAGCCAGCCCTGCTGCCAGAAAATGACTTGGAGCCGGCCCTCCTACCAGAAAGTGACTTGGAGCCGGGCCTGCTGCCAGAAAGTGACTTGGAAAGTGAGGGGGAAGGGCTGTCAGGACTTACCTCGGGAGCACCGGCTTCCCTGGCTCAACTCCAGGAGCCAGAGGCAGGCCAGGTGGAAGAGATAACGAGGCCTCCATCCCCTGACTCTTTCCCCCCCCAGGCCACGCCTCCAGACCCAACTGACGGCAATCAGGCTTGGTTGGACCCTAGGTTTCGTAGGCAGGAGAGGAGGGAACAACAGAAGAAAGGGGGGGCAGGCCTAGGAAGTGCTGAGTCATGGAGCTACACCCCACAGGATATAAAAGACAGAGAGAGCTGCTGTGTCTCTTTGTAACAGGCAAATCCACGGATTGACTAAGAGCTGAAGTTTGTTCCTGGGTGACTCACCAGCATCGTGGAAGATAAAGGAGGCTCTTGGCAGACGCTGGCTCTTCTGCTGCCAGCGTTGATAGTGCCGGCTAATTAAGCCATCACTCAGACGGAGGCGAAGGAGGACAGAACAGCTAGTGTGGGTTTCCCGACATAAGGCACCCCGTCCAATAAAGGGGCGAAGTGGTGGTTTGGATTCCCAGAAGTGGAATTCAATGGATCATTAAGAGGAAATAAGGAACAACTCTGATGGGCTGAAACCAGGGGTGAAATGCTCTCGGTTCGGACCGGATCGCTCGATCCGGTAGCAATGGCAGTGGGTGGTTCAGAGAACCGGTAGCAAAAATCCCTGCCCGCCCCCCCAATGCCCAGCATTTTTACTTTTAAAAGCATGTTTTCTTCAGCCGAAAAAATGCTTTTAAAAGTAAAAAAAAAAAGCCTCTGATGCTCGCACGGATCAGCTGGGATCATCAGAGGCTTTTAAAAGCATTTTTTCTACAACCTTTAGCCGAAGAGGTCAAACACAACCTTCATGCGGCCCTCAATGAAATTGAGTTTTGACATCCCTGGTCTAGCCACGCCATGCATCCGGCAAAATGAATCGGGCTTTTTAAATAAAACATCTCAGCTGGAAAAAGTTGCTCTCCGACGGCTGATTTTCGTTGCTAGGGTTTTGGGGTGCTTTTACGCAGAGTCTTTTTAAAGGATGGGTGTATCAGAGTCTGCAAAAATTAACTTAGATGGCAGTAAAATTCAAGTTATCTCTGAATCGTTTCTGCCCTCTAGTGGTCACCTGACGTTTTGCAATTCAGATCTGATTATTGCAGGACTTGGAACTACTCTTCGGCTCACATAAAAAATCCCTGCCATTTTATATCTATATAAACTGTGTCACTCACGTTAACTGGTCAGATAAAGGACAAGCATTTGCAGAATGTCCCAAACCTGGTTAGACCTACCCTTGGTTAGGATTGTGTAGCTTAGAGGGGTGGACGAATGGAGCCTATGGATTGTGAAAAAGGATAGGTAGAGTATTGATCAGCCTTTGAACTTTGGTGTTGGAGAAGGGACTAAGGAGAGAACTAAGAAAACAAATAGACCGTCAAACGAATAAATCCTGATTTCTCACTTGAGGCACAAATGAGCGAGGGCGGCTGCCTCTTATCTGATTGTGGCTCTTCCTCCTATCTCTCAAGGTCATTTCCACATGCCATAAAAGTTATACTCTTTAGATAATAGTTGTTTGCACAAAAAAATGTAATCCACACACCAACACATTGTATTGAAATTGGAATGGAAGATGTTCTTATGTTTGTATGTTGTTGTTGTTTTTTAAAGTTATAATCTTTGAGGCAAGGGTGTCAAACTCAAGGCCCGCAAGGCCAGCCTGGAAATATCGAAGACCTGGCCCGAGGTTCCTCTGCTGGCCAAAACAGGGTGCGGGGAGAGGGCTCGTGCACTCCCTCATGCCCCGTTTTCAGCCTCCATGTGGGTGTGGCTTAATTGGTGGGCGTGGCTTGGTGGTCAGGTGACCCATTGGGCGTGGCCAATAATAATAAATAATAAAAATAATAAAGTGTACAAAACTTGGGAGCGCATTGGTCTACCTTCTTTAAAAATAGAGGCACCGGTCTACTAGCTGCCTACAACGTTGATCAGCTGTAGTGCGGCCCTTTGAAGTGCTGAGGCAGTCATTTAAGGCCATTTGCAGCTATATCACCACTGAGCTTTTTTGCTACCGATTCTCCGAACTACCCTCCCCTATCGCTACCTGATCATGCGATCCAGTCCAATCTGGGAGCATTTCACCCCTGCTCTGCCGGCTGAAAATGGGGCGCGGGGGGGAGGCTCTCATGCACTCCCCCGTGCCCCGTTTTCAGCTTGCATGACCTCCTGCAGCACTCTGCCGGCTGAAAATGGGGCACGGGGGGGCTCATGCACTCCCCTGTGCCCCGTTTTCAGCCTGCATGGCCTTCTGCAGCACTCTGCTGGCTGAAAATGGGGCACGGGGGGGGCTCATGCACTCTCCCATGCCCCGTTTTCAGTCTCCATGGCCTCCTGCAGCATTCTGCCGGCTGAAAATGGGGTGCGGTGGGGGGCGTGCTGCAGGAAGCATCTGTCCCATCTCCCTCCCACTCCCCGCCCCCTCTGGTCGGCCTGCGGAGGAGAATTACAATGCCGATCCAGCCCTCGAAGAAATCCAAGATTGACACCCCTGCTTTGGCGAGAGACTACAGCTTCAGGATGTAGATGTTATAATTATACCTGTTTGACCCCGATACTCCCAATAATATACACCGACACTTTATTATTTTATTTTTTATTACTTGTGAACAATTTCATGTAGTCTGAAACATAGTTGCACATCGAGGCAATCACGGAGTAGAAGGAATGTGAAACTGAGGCTTTGTCTTCCAGGAATTTTCCTAAATTGTGATGACTGGAACCACTAACTGTGGTCTACTCACAAGTATAACCCTGATTTGAATATAGCCTGGTGGGAATTGGAGTGAATGCAAGGTTTCTGTAGGAAATGAACGGGCTGAGCCCGAGGGAGGGGTCAAATGTGTCATCAGTCTTGAGTCTCTTCATGCCCACAAGAGATCTGAGTCCAGCTCACCTTGAAATCCCTTGACTCTTATCTACCGCCAATTTGCTTTGACTGTTAGTAGTTCAGATTCTTGTAGGGCGCTTCAGCTTGCAATAAATCCTTATACAGGTAGTCCTCAACTTACGACCACAATTGAGCCCAAAATCTATGTAGCTAAGTGAGACGTTTGTTAAGTGAGTTTGGCTCCATTTTACGACTTTTCCTGCCACACTTGTTAAGTGAATCACTGCAATGGTTAAGTTAGTAGCCTGGTTGTTAAGTGAATCTGATTTGTCCCTTGACTTGGCTTGTCAGGAGGCTGCAAAAGGGGATCACATGACCCCCCCCTCTCCCTCACTAAGCGAACTGTTGTAAGTCAAGGACTACCTGTATTCATTTGGAATTCCTGGTTTCTGGGTTTGACAGCTTCCTCGCTTAAGCAATGGATAGCCTTCCAAAAGGCCTGGAGTGTTGTGGTCCCTCAGCAGCCTACGGAGTTGGCAACGGAGTCGGACAACGATGAGGTGGAGGTGAGGCCAGGGCCATCGGGGAGTGAGGTGCGGACTCCAGAGCCTGCAGAGACTGATAGTAGTGAGGCAGAGGAACAGGAGGAGCCTGTTCCTAATGCACGCATAAGAAGCGCTGCCAGAAGGCAAGAGCAGCTCAAGCAGAGAGGACTACTCAGGAGTAGGGCCAAGAGATGATTGGCCCCTCCCATAAGGCTTAAAACAGACCAGCAACGGCATTTGAGCTTTGCTGGAAAACAACGTTGGTAGCTTCGTCTTCTACTTCGTCTTCTGCTTCATCTATGTCTTGCATTTATTTTTGTGACTTCTGCACGTTTGCCAAGAAAGGCCTTTGGCAGTTTGCCTAATTGAACCAAGGTTTATGATAGGACTGAGGCATTTGTGTTGGAAGATATTTGCGTTTCAGCTTTGCTGGAAAACAACGTTGTAGCTGCGTCTTCTGCTTCATATACATCTTTGTTTTTGTGGTTTCTGGACGTTTGTCAGGAAGGGCCTTTGGCAGTTTGCCTAATTGACTAAGGTTTGTGAGATAACTGAGGAATTTGTGTTGGGGGGCATTTGTTTTACTTTGAGTTGAACGACGCTGGGAATGAAGTCATTCCCAGCTGTTCGAATAAAGTTTGTTTTCCACGGACTAAGTTTATTACTACCTACTTGGGTCTGGGTCACAACATGGAGTTCCAAAGAAGGGTTTGAACTGAGCCCAACCTGTCCAAATGAAAGAAGAAAACTGTCCCAAATTACCTCTTCGCTTACATCTGGCGCACAGTAGAGTGCAACAGGATGAAGAAAAACCCATCGGTGAATCAGTTTTAGGCGGGAAGCAGTGAAATTCATAGCTTTCAAAAGCATTCCAGTAGCATCTTGGCTGGTATTCCGAAATAAAACATTGAAACGCTGGTCCGCTATTCCAGTAGAAAGTTTAACGATTATTTGGAGCATTCGCGGAAATGGCTTGAAAGAATCTGCGTTGTTTAGTTGACAGAAGAGAAAATGAAGATAATAAATTTGTGAACATCACATGTTTTGGCGGGTTTGAAGTCTTTCCACTTCCGAAGGAAAATCCGTGGCAAGTAAGCTCGTAAAACGGGGCAAAACTCACTTAACAACCGTCTTGCTTAGCAGCAGAAACTTGGGGCTCAGGTGTGGTCACAGGTGGTCACACACCGGAATCAAAAATCAGGTAACAATCTTCCAATGTATTCCCCGACTGAAAGAAAGTCAGGTGATGCTCATTTAGTCTCTGCTACCCTGCAGCTTCCTTTCTGAATTGAACAAAAACTTGCCCACTGCCTTATGGCTGCTTCCCCCATTGCTTGACGGTATGTTGAAAAAACCATTTTTGACCTGTGCAATTTTGCATAACTGGAGTATAATAGACGGATCCCTGATCCTTTGCGATTTCAAGACACCGTTTTGTTTTCCTGTTGATTACAGATGATCCCTAGAATTAAAAAAAAAAAGAAGAAGAAGCTAGTATTAATTTTTTAAAAATAGGCAAATGATTCAATTCGGTGCCTTTCAATATTTATTATTGAATGTATCCTCTGTTTGCGTTAATTATTCCAGATAGCTTATAACTGTGTAAAACTATGCAAGCAAGATAAGCCATGATGGCGAATCTAAGGCACGCTTGCCCAATGTGGCAGGTGAAGCCATGTTGCCCGGCATGCATGGCTTGCCTGTTTGTCTTCCGGGTTTCTGGCGCACATGCGTGTGTGGCGATCAGCTGTACTTCGCGCGTGGGGCAGTGCCAAAAACCGGTGGGCGCATGTGCACCATCCAGCTGATTGTCGGGCGCGCATATTTGCTAGAACCCAGAAGTTTGGCTTTTCTGGAGCATGATCCCTTTACGTGCACAGCAGTGCCGAAAAACGTCCTGCACATGCATGCCAGCCAGCTGATTGTTGGGCGCGCATACGTGCTAGAACCTGGAAGTTTGGCTTTTCCGGAGTGCAGCCGTGACGAGCGCGCACAGCTGCAGTTTCCATGCAACCTTGTCAGCACTCGTTGCCGAAAAGGTTTGCTATAAAGAATAACACTAATGCAATAACAATTACCAGTGAAATATTGGGAATGCAGGTAACAATCAACAGCATAGTTAGAGAGAAGCGATATTGTTATTGCTCTCAAATACTGGGTGAGAGAGGAGTGTCCACCTTTAGAGAATGGATAAGTTGGAAGGGACCTTCTGGGCCACCTAATCCTGTCCCTTGTGGTCAACACTCCGCCATCTCTAACAGGTGAGCCTTGTTTGGAGACCTTCAGAGGGGCGAATCCACCTGTCTCCAGGTAAACTACTTTGCACTCATACTGACAAGAAGATGAGTTGTCAGGCCTGTCCCAGCTTGGACGCTTAGAAAAGAAAGACCCTTAACTCCACTGTGTCTATGACCTGTCGGCCGCTGGCCGCTCCAGCAGCTGAATCAGAGGAGAAGGAGGAGGTGTGGGAGTCAGGTCAGCATCAAGGCAACCTGAGAGCTCCGAGGAGGAAGAGGAAATGGAGCTGTCAGAGAGAGTGAGGCAGAGCCTGGGCTGTCCATCAGCCCTCAGATGGAGAGTCAACAGCCCCCCAAGTCTGGAGATGGCTGATGAGGAAGAGGAGGAACAGCTGGGTCCAGTCCCTGACATGTGGATGCACAGAAGGCAGAGGAGAGGAGAGCAGTGGAAATCTATGGGCTGATTCTTGGGACAGAAGAGCTGCTGCTGCTGGCGAAGCCCCACCTTAGCTCTGGGGATAAAAGGCTTCAGAGGATTTGTCGTGTTTAGGGAGCTGGGTCAGAACACCCCTGTAGAGAAAAGGTATGCTTTTACTAAGGTCAAGTGAAAGGCTGAGTCGACCTTGAGCCGGTTAGGATCGAACTGCTGGCAGTCGGCAGAATTAGCCTGCAATATCACATTCTAACCACTGCGCCACCCACCCCCTCAGAGATTGATAAATTAAAACCTTACTTGCATGAAATCCCAGTGCATGTTCAGGCTTTTTCTCTGTGCTTCGTCACATTGCTCGATGACTGGCAGCTTTCCTTCTCCGGGATCTGTCAAGCATCTGTCAACCGTGTTGCGCCGAGATCGTAAACCTCCCACAAAGAATTCTCCAGTGCTGTGATAGAACATGTGCTGGAAATACAGACAGTCCTTGGCTTACAATCGTTCGTTTCGTAACCGTTCCACGTCTCCTGCTCGAGCAGGGGGCTGGACTAGAAGACCACCAAGGTCCCTTGAAACCCTATCTATGAAATGGGTATTTTGTTCACTGTTTTGGCATTGCCAGAAAGAGTGCGTTGCCAACTTACCTAGTGGTGAAATTCAAAAATTTCCCCTATCGGTTCTTTGGGCGTGGCTTAATGGGTGTTACTTGGTGGTCATGTGACTGGGTGGGCGTGGCTTGGTGGTCATGTGACCAGGGAAACCAACTATCACACTTTACACAAAAATAACACAAAAGCTACCCAACTGACTCACACACAATGCAAAAGCAGCTGGACTTCGCACAAAATGGCCCCTGCAACAAGCAGGAACCTCACGGAGTCACAGAGAGCTCAAAAACTATCACACTTTACACAATAGTTCGGGCAATAGATAGTAAAATAAGTTTGGGCAATGCTTTAAATTTTTTTTAAAAAAGTTCCAAGGATCAGCTGTGCCGGTCCGCGATAACTGGAACCTTTTTTTTTACTTTTTAAATCATTTTTTACTACCGGTTCTAGCGAACCGGTAGCATTTTGATTACCGGTTCGAACGAACTGCCCTGAACTGGTAGCATTTCACCCCTGAACTTACCTGTGGGCTATATCCATGGCAGATGTATAATATGGGAGTGTTCCCGGGAACCGGTCCTTGATCTATGCAGTTTTCCTTACTTAGTGTGTTCTTCATCTACAGGGTAAGAAAAAGCAAAGACCTTGATTTACAATTCCGACTCAGGAGCATGCAAATGAGGATCAATAAAACGGAGCAGAACATATACAGGTGTCGTGTCCCACTCCTCCGCTGACGGCCAGGTCAGGGAAATCCGAATCAGGCTTGCCTCTGCAGCTCTGCCCAAAGTCCTAGCAAAGTCCTCAGAGCAGGCAGGAGACCAGAAAGTGACTTCAGCAAGATAAGTTCGACTTTGCCTGACTCAGAGACTGCCAGAAAGCAGATCCTTTATATAGGCCATGGGGTGTGGCTCCATGACTCAGCACTCATTAAGGCCTGCCCCTCCCTTCCTTCTGTTGCCTCCGCCTATCCAGTCTTCTGATGCAAGGGTCACTCCAATCAGCAGCTGTTGGAAATAAACTTTCCTCAGGCTCACATGCTGTGGAGGAGGGGGAGGGGTCTAGCTGCTCCGTTTGCCTGGGCATGGAGCCAGGGCTGGGGCCGGGGGGTGCTCCCTCCTCTGCAGCCTGCTTGGGCATGGAGCCAGGGCTGGGGCGGGAGATGCCCCCTCCTCAGCCTGTCTGGGCATGGAGCCAGGGCTGGGGCTGGGAGGACATTCTTCAGCGTTCGGAAGCAGATAAGCAGACCCCGGCTGCGGTGAGAGCGGGCAAGACACAACAACAGGTATTCCTCGATTTATAAACAGTTCATTTAGTGACCATTCAAAGCAGTGGTGAAATCCTCCGTGGATTGCCACCGGTTCGCTGCCCGTGCATGTGTGTTGCACACCAAAAGTACGCTGCATGTGCATGCATACATGATGCATGCCAAAAGCATGCTATGCACACATGTGCAGTATGCACCAAATGCTCGCTTCGCATGGAAAAAGGAGGCTTGGGATTGTGAGTAGAACAGCGAGGGGGGGTAACAGCTGTGCCACGCGATTTAGCTTTGCTAGAAAGCAGGATTTCCTGCTTTCTAGCGAATATAAACCACGCGGCACAGCTGATCGTTGGAAATACCGGTTCAGATGAACCGGTAGCTTTTTTTTAAACTACCAGTTCGCCTGAACCGGTCCGAACCGGTAGCATTTTACCCCTGGTTCAAAGTTACAACAGAGTTACAACAAAAGTTACACTGAAAAATCCCGTTAATTTGGCAGACCCATTAGAAAAACAATGTGTGTGTGTTTGTGTGTGGGCACTTAAAATAAAGTGATGCGCTGTTTAACTAAAAAGCAAACAATATGGTCTTACCAGCTTTTACTTACTGTTCCATAGGCTACAATGTTAACCTGAGGTACCAAGTTAGGGTAGACATTTTTGATATACCAATCAAAGCTTTTGCAGTTCAGTCGCTTCCTTAATTCTTTTCTAGAAGAAACGTCTCCGTAATTGATTCCGGAATTCTGGAAAATGAGGACATCAGTTTCAAAGAGGTGCCAAATATGTAATTGAAATGAGTCAGTTTAGAGACATTCCAGTTTAGACTTAGAGAAGTTGGAAAGAAAACCTGAGGGACTTCCAGCTGTTTTATTCAGACACTGAATTCATCCACAACAATTTAATTATCACAGTAATAGAGGGCTGTTCAGAGGAAGAGAAGGGTGGACTAGATGAGCTGTACATAAATCAAATAAATAAATTAAAAAATAAAATTAAAAAATAATAAAAAATCAAATCGAATAATTTATTTATTTTTAATGAAATGAAATAAAATAATAAAATAAATAAAATAAAATAAAAATGAAATGAAATAAATAAATTAAAACAATTTAAAACCCTAAAATGCATAAAAAACCCCAATTAAAATTTAATAAAACTTTTAAGCCAGTCCCGCTTGAATAAATAAATGCGTTTTATTTTTAATGAAAAATGAAATATGAAATAAAATAAAAATTAAATAAAATAATAAAATAAATAAAATAATGAAATGAAATGAAATAGAATAAAATCAAATAAAATAATAAAAAATCAAATAAAATAATAAAAAATGAAAAATAAAATATGAAATAAAATAAAAATTAAATAAAATAATAAAATAAATAAAATAATGAAATGAAATGAAATAGAATAAAATCAAATAAAATAATAAAAAATCAAATATGAAATATGAAATAAAATAAAAACAAAATCAAATAATAAAATCAAATAAATCAAATAATAAAATGAAATAAAATAATAAAAAATCAAATAAAATAATAAAAAATGAAAAATAAAATAAAATATGAAATAAAATAAAAATAAAATAAATAAAATAATAAAATAAATAAAATAATAATGAAATGAAATAAAATAAATAAAATAAATAAAATAAAAATGAAATGAAATGAAATGAAATGAAATAAAATCAAATAGTCCTCCAGCTATTGTGGCCTTCAGCTCATATAGAGAAAATGAATGAGGATCAAATAATGAAACAAACAAAGGAAGAATGTAATAAGGGGTCAAGCCAATTTAAATAAGAAAATTGGGTCTTCCATTTATCATTCAAGTGATTAATAGAAAATATTGATGTTGCAGAGTTTGTGGGATGACCCTCGTGAAACACCCCCCCTCCCAATTCGGTTTGATAAGGACACTCTTGAGTACTGTACAATTTTTGAGTGAACGATTGGTTCAATTTATTGGCCCTTTTTGAACCAGAATATCATGGGCAATCAATGATATTTTCACACTGCCAAAATCTTTGCTAAGGCTTCTTCTGCTGTTCTCCATATTTGAATGAATACAATAATTACTTAGATATGCTACAGACCAATGAGGAATTCTCTGGGCCTGCCAGCTATAATGTCGGGCTCTGGGTGAGAAGGAAGGAGAGCTGGTTTGGTCTGGTCTAATGATTAAAGTACCAGGCTAGAAAGTGGGAGACTGTGAGTTCAAGTCCTGCCTTTGCCACAAAAGCCAGTTGGGTGATCTTGGGCCGGTCCCTCTCCCTCAGCCCAATCCACCTTACAGGGTTGTTGTGAGGAAAATAAAAAGAAGGAGTATTAGAGAGATTCACCTCCTTGAGTTGTTTATACAAATAATAAAAATGCAAATTAAATTTTAAATTAAATTCTATTCTATTCTATTCTATTCTATTCTATTCTATTCTATTCTATTCTATTCTATTCTATTCTATTCTATTCTATTCTTCTGGGTTCTGGGTTTCCAGAAGATGTGACTAAGGAACAAAGACAGAGGTTTCTTCAAAGTTCTGACTGGAGGATAAACAATTATTGTCCATCTCTCATCTCCTGATCTTTGAATAGAATAGAATAGAATAGAATTTTTATTGGCCAAGTGTGATTGGACACACAAGGAATTTGTCTTGGTGCATATGCTCTCAGTGTATATAAAAGAAAAGATACCTTCATCAAGGTACAACATTTACAACACAATTGATGGTCAATATATCAATATAAATCATAAGGATTGCCAGCAACAAAGTTACAGTCATACTACAGGCATATCTACCGGGCTGACAATTTAGAAGGAAAGAAGAATTTTCTGTTCGAATTTTTTTCTTGGGCTTCGAGTCAACAAAGCTGTGTTCCTATTTTAACCCATTTTCTGTCTCTGCCTCTTCATTTTAGGCTCGACTACAATACTTGATTAGTCTCCCCCTGATTAGTTTCCATCCATTGCCTTCTGGTGCTTTGGAAAATAGGTTGACCCCTTTCTTCTTTGAGGGGCTGCCCCATAGAAGAGAGGGTCAATCTATTTACCATAGCATCAGAAGGCAAAATCATTAAAAAAAAGGATGGAAATTAATCAAGGAGAGAAGCAACCTAGAACTAAGGAGAAATCTCCTAACAGTGAGGACAAATTAACCCGTGGAACAGCTTGCCACCAGAAGTTGTGGGTGCTTCATCAATGGAGGTTTTTAAGAACAGGCTGGACATCCAGTCGTTCAGACTTGACTGAAATGATATAGGGACTCCTGCTTGAGCAGCGGGATGGATTAGAAGACCTCCAAGGTCCCTTCCAACTTTATTTTGACTGATCAATTGACCTCTTACGTCAGCGGTTCTCAACTTGTGGGTCGGGACCCCGTTGGGGGTCGAATGACAATTTGTCAGGGGTCGCCTAAGTCCATCAGAAATATGGGAAGTATATTTGTGAGTTGAAGAATCGCGCTCCAATGGTTGACTCCACAAGCCAGCTGCAGGCTCTTCAAATCGCTAGCTGAATTCGGCTTCAGGCGCGATGAATTAAAAAAGAGAGAAATCTTTGCTCTGATGTCTCCCTCTCAAGCCAGCTGCAATCACTCCCAATCGCTAGCCTAATCTGGCTTCAGGCACCATAAACTTAATAGGGGAGGAGTCTCCGCTTTAATGCCTCCGTCCTCAAGGCAATCGCAAGCAGTTCAGATCGCTAGCCAATACGGCTTCAGGGCGCGATAAATTCAAAATGAAAATAATTTGACGGTTGGGGTCGCCACATCGTGGGGAATTGTATTAAAGGGGTCGCAGCACTATAAAGGTTGAGAACCACTGTCTTACGCAGATAAAAATTGCCAATAACCTCAAGAGGTATGTTCCAGGCGTAGTAGACCATGTGTTTATATTCATCCATCCACACTTCTGCTACACGTAAGGCATTTCTCCGCACGGCATGGGACAAATCCAATAAATAGGGTTTGTGGGCTCGCTCCAGGTGTGCAATCCTTGCACACGGCAAGACCTCAATGCTCCCGCCACACTGCCAAGCCTGTGGTTGTAAAATAAGAATACAATCTTCAGGGTTTGTTTGTTTTTCGTAAGGATAACCGCGAGGCATATGATTAATCAACGGAATAGCTTTTTCCCCTGAGTTGTGGGTGTTCCGTCACTGGAAGTTTTCAAAAATCAATTGAACAACGACCAGCAGGACATTTTCTGTCTTCAGCAGCAGGATTAGAACAGGGGTCACCAACCTTTTGGACCTCAGAGACGACTAAATTCATAATTTTAAATCCTGCGGACCATTAATATGATCTGGTGGGACGAGTAGAGTCCTGCGAGGCACCCCTTAACATGAGTGACATGCCCACCCAGTCACATGACCACCTGGCCATGCCCACCCAGCTGGTCATTAGGCAGATCATATTAATGGTCTGTGGGATTTTAAAATATGAATTTAGTGGTCCCTGAGGTCCGAAAGGTTGTGTTGTGTCTCGCTCGCTCCCCCTGCCGCAGCCGGGCCCTTCTTATCTCCTGCCAGACGCTGATAGTGCTGAAGAATGTCCTGGCATGCCTCCAGCCCCCAGCCCTGGCACCATGCCCGGACAGGCCGAACAAACAAACCTCCCTCCGATAGCATGTGCGCCTGAAGCCAGCCACGAGCTGAGATTACCAACAGCTGGAGACGAAACGATGCAATGGATAGACCCACGCTTCCGGAGAATGGAGAGGCAACGTCAGCAAAAGGAAGGGAGGGGCAGGCCTGGAGTCATGGAGCCACACCCCATGGCCTATATAAAGGATCTGCTTTCTGGCATTCTCTGAGTCAGGCAAAGTCTAACTTGGATTGCTGAAGTCACTTCCTGGTCTCCTGCCTGCCTTGAGAACTTTGCTAGGACTTTGGCAGAGCTGCAGAGGCACGCTTGATACGGACTTCTCCGACCCGGCCGTCAGCGGAGGAGTGGGACACGACAGGTTGGGGACCCCTGGTCTAAGAGACATCCCACACTAACTTTGAGAAAAAAACACCCAGGCTTACATCCTCTTCTCCCCCAACTGATCTATAATATATTATAGGTAGTCCTCGACTTACAACCACAATTGAGCCCAAAATTTCTGTCACAAAGCGAGACAGTGGTTGTGAGCTTTGCCCCATTTGAGGACCTTTCTTGCCCCGGTTGTTAAGCGAATCACTGCAGGTGTTGAGTCAGTGAGACGGTTGTTAAGTGAATCCGGCTTCCCCATTGACTTTGCTTGTCAGAAAGCTGCCAAAAGGGGATCACGTGAACTGGTATTAAAAAAAAAAAAAGACAAAGAAATAATAAAAAAAAATCTTACCCTGAGACTCAATTCCACATTTTCTCCTCCATAAATGTGCATTCCGCCATCCAGAACACCAATCTTCCCCAAAAATTCTCGGTTTGCGGCAAGTATTCCCATTATAGAAGGACTCCTAAGACAAAGAAGACAAAAAGAATCATGGACTTTTATTCATGAATATTTATTCAATTTTCAAATTTATTCAATTTATTTATTCAATAAATAAATTTATTTATTTATTCAAATAGAACCAGGGAATGGATATAGATACTAGTAGTTGTTGTGGCCCCTCAGCAGCCTACGGAGCTGGCAATGGAGTCGGACAGCGATGAGGCTGAGGCGAGGCCAGGGCCATCGGGAAGTGAGGTGCGGACTCCAGAGCCTCCAGAGACTTACAGTAGAGAGGCAGAGGAACAGGAGGAGTCTGTTCCTAATGCAGGCATGAGAAGAGCTGCCAGAAGGCAAGAGCAGCTCAAGCAGAGAGGACAACTCAGGAGTAAGGCCAAGAGATGATTGGCCCCTCCCATAAGGCTTAAAACAGACCAGCAACTGTGTTTCATCTTTGCCGGAAAACAATGTTGTAGCTTCGTCTTCTGCTCTGTCTTCTGCTTTGTGTACGTCTTTGTTTTTGTGGCTTCTGGACGTTTGCCAGGAAGGGCCTTTGGCAGTTTAGCTAATTGAACTAAGGTTTGTTAGATAACTGAGGAATTTGTGTTGGGAGGCATTTGTTTTACTTTGAGTTGAACGACGCTGGGAATGAAGTAATTCCCAGCTGTTCGGATAAAGTTTGTTTTTCCACGGACTAAGTTTATTACTTCCTACTTGGGTCTGAGTCACAACAGTAGTCCTCAACATAGGACCAAAACTGAGCTTGAATGAATAGGTGCGTTTTCAGCTCACGGCGAAAAGTCCGAAGATCAGGCACTTGACGTAAACCAGGGGGAAGTTCATTCCAAAGCCTAGGAGCTCCAACAGAGAAGGCCCTTCCCCTGGGGGCCGCCAACCGACATTGCTTGGCGGACGGCACCCTGAGAAGACCCTCTCTGTGTGAGCGTACGGGTCGGTGGGAGGCAAAAGGTAACAGCAGGCGGTCCCGTAAGTTATTAACAGCAGCTGCTTGCAATTACTGCAGGTTCAAGCCCCACCAGGCCCAAGGTTGACTCAGCCTTCCATCCTTTATAAGTGTTGTGCCTCGCTCGCCCCTCTCTCCGCAGCCGGGCCCCTCTCATCTCCTGTTATCTCAGCCAGGGACTGATAGTGCAGACAAACGGCCTGGCATGCCTCCAGCCCCCAGTCCTGGCACCATGCCCGGACAGACCGAGCAAATAAACCCCTCCCCCACAGCATGTGGACATGAGGAGTCTGAAGCCAGTCATGAGTTGGAATTGCCGGCAGCTGGAGGGTGGACGGATCCACGCTTCCGGAGAATGGAGAGGCGACGTCAGCAAAAGGAAGGGAGGGGCAGGCCTGGATAAGTGCTGAGTCATGGAGCCACACCCCATGGCCTGCTTTCTGGCATTCTTTGAGTCAGGCAATGTCTAATTTGGATTGCTGAAGTCACATCTTGGACTCCTGCCTGCCCTGAGAACTCTGACAGAACTTTGGCAAAGCTGCAGAGGCTTTGTGGCCACGCTTGATACAGACTTCCCCGACCCGGCTGTCAGAGGAGGAGTGGGACACGACAATAAGGTAGGTAAAATGAAGACCCAGATTGTTGGGGGCAATAAAGTTGACTTTGTATATAATATACAAATGGATGAAGACTATTGCTTGACATAGTGTAAGCCGCCCTGAGTCTTCGGAGAAGGGCGGGATATAAATGCAAATAAATAAAAAAACCAATATGAATTTTTAAAAATTCCGCTTATTTTCATTCCAGGAAAGTTGAGGCGATACCAGCTTCAGCCTGTGTCGGTATAACCTACCGGATTGGTGCCGTTTGGTCATTCAGCGCATACCACTCTTCTGGTATGGTTTCGTAGAGACACCAAAGAGCCCAGTCAAATCCATCGGCGGCCTCGGCGTACTGAGTGAGTTGGAAGTCATCAAAACCGATGTTATCAAAGACCGGTGATATGATAACGGTGTGATCCTCCTTGATGCGAGAGAGAATTGGTTCAGCCCTTCGTTAAAGCAGAAGAGAGTTCATGGAGCTACGCAGGACTTTTAAAATCAACGGGCGCTTTTCCTCTTTTTCTTAAAGCTTCCTGCCTGTAACATGGCTTCCTATCAGAAGCTGCCTGTTGAAAGAAGCAGCTCATTCTAAATTCTGCCCAGATCCCTTTGATTCCTGCTTTTGGGACTGTAATTCAATTACCCTAGAAAGAGTGCAGAGAAGAGCAACAAAGATGATGTGGAGACTGGAGGCTAAAATATATGAAGAACGGTTGCAGGAACTGGGTATGTCTGGTTTAATAAAAAGAAGGACTAGGGGAGACATGATAGCAGTCTTCCAATATCTCAGGGGCTGCCACAAAGAAGAGGGAGTCGGGCTGTTCTCCAAAGCACCTGAGGGTAGAACAAGAAGCAACGGGTGGAAACTGATCAAGGAAAGAAGCAACTTAGAACTAAGGAGAAATTTCCTGACAGAACAATTAATCAGTGGAACAACTTGCCTCCAGAAGTTGTGAATGCTCCAACACTGGAATTTTTTTAAAAAATGTTGGATAACCATCTCTCTGAGATGATGTAGGGTTTCCTGCCTGGGCAGGGGGTTGGACTAGAAGGCCTCCAAGGTCCCTTCCAACTCTGTTGCTATTATTATTATTATTATTACGTTTTATTGGTGCAAGAAATGGATTCCAATCACCATTGGACACTGCAATTTTAAATAACAAAGGGAAGAAAGAAACGCTAGTCTATAATTCCTCATGAGTTTCGTTTTTTTAAGGGCCATGTAGGAGATGATCAAGCTGAAGAAGGGGTCAAATGCATCATCAGTCTCGAGTTCCTTCGTGCCCATAAGAGATCTGAGTCCAGCCCACCTTGAATTCCATTGGCTGTTATCTACCGCCAATTTGTTTTCACCATTAGTAGTTCAGATTCTTGTAGAGAGCTTAAGCTTTCTCCTTAATTCTGGGTTGTTTCTCTCCTTGATTAGTTTCCATCCATTGCTTTTTGTCTTGCCTTCAGGTGCTTTGGTTAATAGGTTGACACCCCCTCCCTTCTTTGTGGCAGCCCTCAAATATTGGAAGGCTGCTATCCTGTCACCCCTAGCCCTTGTTTTCATTAAACTAGACCAGGGATCTTCAACTTTAAACACTCAAAGAGCCATTTGGACCCGTTTCCCACGGAAAAGAAAACACCGGAAGCCACAAAACCCTTCCCGTGCCTGACTATTTTTTGAGCGGCCACAAAACTAGCATATGTAGTTGAATTAAACGTGCTGTTTTCTTCTGAAACTTTTCTTTTCTTGGATTTATCCATGGTTGGCCTACCGGGGGTTGAAAAGCTCAATAAATGGTGTGCCGGTGGGTGTCGCACATTGGTGGTTGTGACGCATATTGTGAGTGTCAGGGAGCCGCAGCAGAGGGGTGAAAGAGCCACATGCGGCTCCAGAGCCGCAGGTTGCTGACCTCTGAATTAGACATGCCCAATTCCTGCAACCGTTCTTTATATGTTTTAGCCTCTAATCCTCCCCTAACAATCTTTGTTGCTCTTCTCTGAACTCTTTCCAGAGTCTCAACATCTTTTTTTTTTTACATCATTCTGACCAAAACTGGATGTAGGATTCCAAGTGTGGCCTTATCAAGGCATGATAAAGTGGTATTAACACGTCACGTGAGCTTGATTCTCTCCCTCTGTTAATGCAGCCTAGAACTGTGTTGGCTTCTTTGGTTGCTGCAGCACATCGCTGGCTCATACTTTTAAGTGATCGTCCACTAGGACTCCTGAGATTCTTCTTGGAGATACAGTTGTTGAGCGAGGTTCTAACCATTCTACACCTGTTTCTACTATCTCTCAGAAGAATTAATCTCTTAGTACAATTGATGGGAATGGACCTGTTTTGTTACTCTCTGGAGATGGATGATGTTCAAGACCAGGGGTGTCAAACGCAATTTCATTGAGGGCCGCATCAGAGTTGTGTTTGACCTCAGCGGGCTGGGTGGGCGTGGCCAGCATGTCACTCATGTCAGGGGGGTGCCTGTGGTGGCCTGAGCGCTCTGCCAGTGAAAATAGGCTCCTGAGTTTCATTTTCGGCTGCGACAGCCTTCTGCAACCCTCTGCTAGTGAAAATGGAGCTCAAGGAGGGCCGTGCGCAGCCCTCACAAGCTCTGTTATCGGTTAAGATGGCTTCCTGCAACCCTTGCCCAGAGAAAATAGAGTGCAGGAGGGCCACGCACAGCCCGCGGGCTGGTACTTCACTGTTTCCAGGGTTGCCCCACAGGCCCAGTGGTGGGTTGCTCCCAGTTCGTACCAGTTCTATAGAACCGATAGTAAAACTGGCGGGAGGCTCTGCCCACCGACCCCTGACATCATCAGGAAGCTTCTGCGCGTGTGGCCCCGTTGCGAACTGGTAGTAAGTAGAACCCACCCCTGCGTGGGCCAGATCTAAGCAACCCATGGGCAGGATCCGGTTCCCGGGCCTTGAGTTTTGACACCCCTGTTCTAGACTTACCAGTTTGTGTTGACTTCAACATGTGCATCCAAAATAGCCACCACATCTGCCCGAGATGCTCTCCAGCCAGAAATCCGAGCTTCTGTGAGACCCTTCCTTTCTTCGTGTCTCACAATTTTCAACAATCCAGGATGTTTGTCGTTGAACTTTTTGATATGTTCTTCTAAAGGACCTTTAAGTTCCTCTGGCAAAATAAAAAAAAAATGCAACAAATTTTAACAGTATTAATTGGAGAGGTTCACACCAGAATGCAGGAGAAAATTCCACTTTTGTTACACAGCTAAAATGTCTGTTCTCTCTTCGTTATAGGCAGTCCTCCACTTACAACAGTTAAACCAGCAAAGTCAATGGGGAAAGCGGATTCACTTAATAACCGTGTTACTAATTTACGAACTGCAGATTTTTCACTTAACAATTGTGACAAGAACGGTCGCAAAACGGGGCAAAACTCACTTAAAACAAAAGTCTCACTTAACCACAGAAATGCTGGGCTCAATTTGTGGTCATACGTCAAGGGACTACCTGTATTTAATAATGCTGAGCGGTATTTGGTTATTAAAATAAGAAGAACAACACACAAGGCCATGACAAAGTAGCAACAATGGTACATTAGAATGTCTGCAAAAAATACCTTTTGTCTGCAAGCAAGAACTGGTGGGATACACAAAAATAGACCAAGTAATAGAAAATGAAGAAGCTAAATTGCTTTGGGACTTTAGAATTCAAACAGAATCAGAACAGAGCTGGAAGAGACCTTGGAGGTCGTCTAGTCCAGTCCCCAGAAACCAGAAGAGTAGCTTTCTGGTGTGCATGCGCGGGAGTGCTGAAAACCGGAAGAGCAGCTCCCTGGTGTGTATGTGCGTGCTGGGAAGCTGAGCTTCCGGTTTCCGATGTGTGCATGCACGCCAGTCACCTGGTCTTCCGGTTTCTAGCACGCACGCATGTGCGAAGGCCAGCTGGCTGGCGCACATGTGCATGACAAAAACCAGAACCTCAGCAGGGAGCTATTGTTCCAGTTTCCGGCAATCCCGCGCGCGCAAAGACCAGGAACCCTGAAGACCAATGGGCGATGGCTGGTGTGCCCAGAGAGATGGTTCTGTGTGCCACTTCCGGCATGTTTGCCATAGGTTCGCGATCAAGGCCCTATACCTACCGCCCACTTTTGTATCTCTGTTAGTAGTAAAATTTTGTAACCGCCCACCGGTTCCACAGTAATGCGCCATGTATCGTCGTCTGCGCATGCCTCTCGCGCATCGTGGATTGGGTTTGGGGTGGGGGGCACAGGCTACCAGCTCTGCTTGTCTGTTACAGCTGGGTGGTGTGGGAGGAGGTGCGCGAGCTATTCTGGGACAAGGCTCTTTTGTTTGCGGTCGCACTATAGCGCCATTTAGTTTCCCTTACGTAACGTGAACTAAACTTATGCGCGGGCGATACAAATAGTATATTTTCAGAAATTTAAATTGTCACGGGGAATTTTATGAAAACTAACGAAAATGGTTTTAAATAATGCTATGAAAATTTTTTTAAAAGTCAATTAAATTTTTTAAAAAAGGAAAGTGCTTCAGTATCGGACAAAACCCCTACCGCCCACCATGAAAGCTGGAACGCCCACTAGTGGGCGGTAGGGACCAGGTTGACTACCACTGGCCTATACCATTTCAGACATGACTGTCCAGTCTCTTCTTAAAAACCTCCAGTGATGAAGCACCCACAACTTCTGAAGGCAAGTTTATTCCACTGGTTAATTGTTCACTGTCCTGCCAAGCACCTGCTGTCAACTCTGAAGCGAACCTGGCTGAAGGCATCTTACGCTGCCTCATAGTTTCCAAGAAGCCGGGGGTGGGTGGGGGGAAGTAGATAGCCCAGCTAACAGTCAAAATAAGACGTTTTCCTGTGGGAACCAAGGTCATCGTAACAAGTGAAGGAGGAGAGGAGCCTGCCAGCTGTATTCATTCGACAATATGACTGGTGACCCCTGGGAGGAGGGGAGGTTTACTCTTTTAATTAGATGAAAACCGCTGGAACCTTTAGAGTTGGTTTTCACTGGCTGTGCTGATATGATGTATCCAATAAACATGTTCTTTGAGGAATCTGCCTGCCTTGGAGTTCTGCTTTCAAGGAGTGCGTTACAGGGAATGCTGACACCTGTCACGTAACACCCCAATTTAACAATTATTGATATGAAAGACCAAAAAAAAACCAGGATAGTAATGGATGTTATGGTACCCGGAGACAGCATAATAGAAGAGACAGAACTGGAGAAAAATTACAAAATACAAAGGCCTGCAAATTGTAGTAGAAAAGAAAGCAAAGATAATGCCAATAGTAATAGAGGCGTCAGGTGCAATCCCAAAACACCTTGAATACCATTGGCATTGACAAATTCACCATCAGTCAATTGCAAAAAAAGCATTTTTACTGGGAACAGCTTACATCGTGTGACGATATCTCTAACACCAAAAAAAACATCTGCCTAACTCAGGTTCCCAAGAAGGACTCGATATGTGCTGAATCTAGTCTAACATCTGACTGACACTAGGGGCAAACCATAATATATTACACTTTTATGTCACCCAATTCTCAGCACATCTGGACAGTTTACAAATTGTCAAAATCATAAAATTAGAAGAATCTATAGTGACAGTTTGCAGTAATGTCCACATAACCAATACATATTCTACAGCAATTGAATCTTAATAGTCTCTGCTTATATTTTCGTTTTAAAAAATAATTTTATTAAACATTATAATTGCAATAGTGAAAATTAATACAAACTAAAAGAAAGAGTAGAAAGAATAAAAAGGCAAAGAAAAGGAAAAAAAAAACCCAGAGAAGATAAGAAATATATAAAGAAATGGCTTTCAATCGTCATCACAACATTTTGGAAACACATAATTTTGGAAACTTCACCTTCTCTTAATTTGCAACCTATGATCTCTTTATCCTTTGTTCCATTTCTTAGCTATAAGCAAAGCCGTAAAACACTATCATTTCAGGCCTTGTGTCAGCAAAAGTCCATTACGGGTTGCCAGAAATAAAAACTGGCATTTTTGGATAAACGATCTATTTTAAATCATGCTCAAATAAGCCAGCTTTATATTCTCTCCTTTTACTTCTAAAAATCTTAATCTTGATCCAGTCAAATAAATCCTTCTTACAATATTCTTCTTACAATATTTATCCTTCTTACAATATTTATCGAAGCTTATATAATAAAATTATCCAAGTTATCCTTTTGGCATATTATTTGCAGTTCCCTTTTGATTTTTAAAGCATCAACCGATTTCTTTCGTGCATCCAATAAAATCTTTCTTCACATCAGTCTTGTAGCCTGTCTTTTATAGATCCACTTCTCTTTCTTGTCAGATAAAACTTGTTCCTCTTCCGCCATTTCTTCCATAACACTTTTTTTTTTAAGGACAGTCTATCCATAAAAGCAAAAATCACTATTGACATTGTTGATATTAACTTCTGAGTCCGTGTTTCAAAAGCAGTCTTTAGTATTTTTTTTTTAAATTTGAATTTATATCCCGTCCTTCTCCGAAGACTCAGGGTGGCTTACACAATGTTAAGCAATAGTCTTCATCCATTTGTATATTATATACAAAGTCAACTTTTATTGCCCCCAACAATCTGGGTCCTCATTTTACCTATCTTATAAAGGATGGAAGGCTGAGTCAACCTTGGGCCTGGTGGGGCTTGAACTTGCAGTAATTGCAAGTAGCTGTGTTAATAACAGACAGACTTAGTCTGCTGAGCCACCAGAGGCCCTATTTCAGGTGTGATTGGCTCAGATTTGGAATTTGAAGCTGAAGAAGCGGTTCCAGCAGAATCTGTGGTGGTATTCTCAGGACGGATCAAGCCAGATATCACCTGAGGCTTATCAATCAGAAGCATCATTTGAGTCAGGGGTCTCCAACCTTGGTCCCTTTAAGACTTGTGGACTTCAACTCCCAGAGTTCCTCAGCCAGCTTTGTTGGCTGAGGGACTCTGGGAGTTGAAGTCCACAAGTCTTAAAGGGACCAAGGTTGGAGACCCCTGATCTGAGTAGCTAGATCTGTCAGAGGAGGACGAAGTAAGGCTTCCCAGTCCCTGCACTGCAGGAGTGGAGAGCAGAACTGAACGGAGGAATTCTATTAGATTGCTTGCCAAGGAACAGAATAAATATTCTGTTTAGCAAGAACTGGCTGTAGCTTATATGAGAAATTTGTTTTACCTCTGTTCTCTCTGGCTCCTGTGTTATCCCTGTAGGTGAATTCCACTCTTGAACCTTTGGACCTTGCTCTGCCTTTTGAACCTTAGTCCGACTTTGGAAACTCTTGATCGCATTCTTCTTTGAAAATATCTTTTTTGCAAGCAAGTCTTTGCATTCTTTGACATTTCTGGCTTCATTGCTAACTCTTGTTTCATCACCTTCTTTTAACCACCCCATAAATCACTTCATGGGTGGAGTCTGGGCAATTAAATGGAGCTGAGTGTTTACTGGCCGGATGCCCTTCCTGTCGCCAATGCAGAGCTTTGTCCAGCAGATATATTCTCAGTGTGCCCAGGGAGAGAAATATCTGCCTTTACCTAGGATCGAACTCACAGCCTATTGATTGTGAGGCGAGGGCTCCACCTCTAAGCCACTGCACGGCTCTTTGCTAACTCTTGTTTGCCGGAAAATAAAACAGATAATAAACTCCCAAGAAACCATGTGGGTAAAACTGAAAGCAGGACAGTTATAGTACAGTAGTGGCCAATATTGTGGAAACCTTTTGGGGAAAGTGTATTTTTCAGCTTTGATGGCTAATAAAACCACTTTTTTGGGGGGGAGTTTCAAGGGAGTCATATTCCACTGCTGGAAAGGCCTGGGAACAGCCCAGACCTTAACCCAACTGAAAATCTAGGGAGCCGACTAAAGAAACTTGTTAGTCAGAAGCAACCCAGCAATAAAACCCAGTTAATAGAAGCCATCATTCAATCTTGGTTTCACATTAGAACAGCTGCAAAACTAAAAGACTTGGTTTACTCCATGGGAAGACGTTGTAAGGCCGTAATTCATTATAAAGGTTACTCAACTAAGGATTAGCTGACATGGTGATGATTTTTGTATATCTCGTTTTTTCTAGGGTGATAATTTTTGAAAATGTCTTTTTTTTTTTTAACAAGTTTCACTTTTCTTCTTTATACTGTACCTGCTGTTCTAATAGCAAATCCCTTATAAAAGTTATTGTATTACATTCATGATTAAATTATCTTTCCATTGATATATACTTTTATGGTACTGCTCCCCCAAAAAGTGGTCTAATTAGCTAGTTTTAGAAAATACACTTTTCCCAAAAGGTTTCCACAATTTTGGCCAGTACTATATTTTACATCCTACTGTTGCTGTTAATCAGGTTAATGCATTTTTCTCCTTTAATTAAAGTTTTTAGTGCCCTCTAATGTACGCTTTTTAAAATGATTTCTCTTTTATCTCTTTTTTCTATTTTCCTTAACATCTTCCTCTGTGTGAACTTGACGTATCTGTCCATAGAGTTGATGTGTTTGGTGAAGGAAGAAAAGAGGCCATCTACATGAAAATTAATAGCCCTCTCTCAAAGGGGTGTGTGTTGTGCCTCGTCCTCCCTCCTCTCCTCAGCCGGGCCCCTCCCGTCTCCTCCCGGGCCTGCTATCAGACTCTGAGTCTGATAATGAAGATGAACGGCCTGTCATGCCTTCAGCCCCCGGCCCTGGCCCCATGCCCGGACAGGATGTCAGGAATGAACAAACAAACCTCACTCATTCTGCGTGTGTTCCTTTGGCTCAGCCATCAGAGGAAGCCAGCCACGGATTGGAATTACTCGGGCCTACTCCTTCTGACCCCTCCCTTTCTCAAACAGCAGAAGACAATTCAGAGTGGGAGGATCCTCGCTTCCGGAGATCTGAGAGGCGACGCCAGCAGAAGGAAGGGAGGGGCAGGCCTGGATAAGTGCTGAGTCATGGAGCCACACCCCACAGCCTATATAAAGGACCTGCTTGAGTCAAGCAACTTTGAGTCAAGCAAAGTCTCATTTAGTTTGCTGAAGTCACAACTTGAATCCCTGCCTGCCCTGAGAAATCTGAAAGGAATTTGGCAAAGCTGCAGAGGCTTCGTGGCCACACTTGATACAGACTTCCTAGACCCGGTCGTTGGAGGGGGAGGGGGACACGACAGTGTGTGTGTGTGTGTGAATATGACACACTTGTGTCTCCTGCTTACAACACAATCCTTTCAGCAGTTCCACACACACCCATCTGCACTTTTTAGGTGACCCTGAGGGCACAGATAAACTTTCGAGTGGCCTCAATGACTCTCAGAAAGATTACTAACAACCAGATGATTGCAAGGGATATAAATCCTTCCACTCCACATCATTCAGTCAGAACTGAAGAAGCTTCTTGGACGAGAAGCGAAACGTCTTCAAGGAAAAAAACAAGAAAGTCCAGTTGCCTCTTGAAAAAACACCTTTGGGACTCCTATCCTCACTTTGCCCAGAGAGATTCAGAGAGCTGGTCTACTCGCTGGCTTGTTGTTGTTCTTTGCCACAGTTGCTGGCTCTGCGTTTTGCAGAGCTGTCTTCAGTCCACCACTTCTTCTTCTTCCTTCTTATGATAGCTACCAGAGCAAGCTATTGTATAAAAACGGGGGACCAAATGCCACATTCACTCAGACTGATATTATTACCTAGTTGGGTAATGAAACATCTCCAAGAAAATAAGCTACCTGTTGTGCCTCGTCCTCCTCAGCCGGGCCCCTCCCGTCTCCTCCCGGGCCTGTTATCAGACTCCGAGTCTGATAATGAAGATGAACGGCCTGTCATGCCTCCAGGCCCTGGCCCCATGCCCGGAGAGGAGTCAAGGCGTGAAAACAGAAACCCCATACAGCTCACTCATACAGTGTGTGTTCCTTCGACACAGCTGTCAGAGCAGGAAGTCAGCCAAGTGGTGCAATTACCCGGACCTGCTCCCTCTGACCCCTCCCTTTCCCAAATGCCGACAGTAGAGACAGCTGAAGACAATTGAGAGTGGGAGGATCCTCGCTTCCGGAGATCTGAAAGGCGATGCCAGCAGAAGGAAGGGTGGGGCAGGCCTGGATAAATGCTGAGTCATGGAGCCACACCCCACAGCCTATATAAAGGACCTGTTTTTGGCATTCCAACCTTGAGTCAAGCAAAGTCTCATCTAGTTTGCTGAAGTCACAACTTGGACTCCTGCCTGTCCTGAGAAACCTGGAAGGAATTTGGCAAAACTGCAGAGGCTTCGTTGCCATGCTTGATACAGACTTCCTAGACCCAGTCGTCGGAGGGGGAGGGGGACACGACACTACCGCAGAGACCACCAAGATTCCACATTCAAAACAATAAAGAATGCAAGCTCAAGAGGAAACACTTAGATTCAGAGTGCTTTGCTCTGAGTTTAACACATGTGAAATGATTTTTGTTCAGACTCAAAACATTTTGAATTGGGATGATTTTACAGAACCTTGTCCTCCGAGTCTGCGTATGCAGCAATTGAGGATAGCTGCCCAGCAGTTGGAAAGAAAACATAATTTAAGCCATGTGCAGAGATATCTTGTGGGAATACGGTGTTCATGTATTCTCCACAGCAGTATTCAACCAGTAGATGGCAGTGTTTATAAGTTTGTAATTGCATCTATGGTGCAACTCTATGCCTTTTCTCTGAATAAAGTTTCCTGCTCCCTTGTTGCAGTAAAGCACATGGGGACTGTGCGCTGTCTGTTCTGTAAGGCTATATTACAGAATTTCTAACAGATTACTGTGGAAAGAGAATGTGTTGGTTTGTGGCAATTCCTTAACAGTACGGTAGTGCACTTTATTCACAAAACGATCCAGTATTCCTATGAGGAATGTTTTTATATACAAATAATCCTCAATTTATGACCACAATGGAGCCCAAAATTTATGTCGCTAAGTGAGACATTTGTTAAACAAGTTTGCCCAGTTTTATGACCCTTTTTGCCACAGTTAAGTGAATCACTGCGGTTGCTAAATTAGTACCACCTTTAAAGCGCTCCATGGCTTAGGACCGGGCTATCTACGGGACCGTCTACTGCCGGCCTCTATCTCCCATCGTCCGGTGCGTTCCCACAGAGAGGGACTCCTCAGGGTGCCGTCAGCCAAACAGTGTCGACTGGCGGCCCCCAGGGGGAGGGCCTTCTCTGTGGGGGCACCTACCCTGTGGAACAAGCTTCCCCTCGGGCTTCGACAACTACCTGACCTTAGGACCTTTCGCCGCGAACTTAAAACCTATTTATTTCGTATGGCTGGACTAGCTTGATTTTTATCTTTAGATTTTAATTGAATTCGATGGGTTTTTAAATTTTTGTAATTTTATAGGGGTGTAAGTTATTTTAATACTTGGGCTAATTTAAATCAGTTTTTTAAGGGTTGTTTTAACTATTGTGTATATTTGTATTTTACCTGCCTGTTCACCGCCCTGAGTCCTTCGGGAGAAGGGCGGTATACAAATTAAAATATTCATTCATTCATATTCATTCATTCAGTAACACAGTGGTCAAGTGAATCTGGCTTTCCCGCTGACTTTTCTTGTCAGAAGGTCGCAAAAAGGGATCACATGATACCAGGACGCTGCAACGGTCATAAATATGGGTCAGTTGCTCTGCATCTGAATTTTGATCACGTGACTGTGGGGATGCTGCAACGGTCGTAAGTGTGAAAAATGGTCATCGGTCACTTCTTTCAATACCGCTGTAATTCAAACGGTCACTGAATGAACTGTTGTAAGTCGGGGACTATCTGAAGTTCCGTAGAAGTCCCTAATCTTGTGAAAAAAATGAAGTTTGCCCCTGGAAAGATTTCAGATTACGCTACTTACCGTTTGAGCTGAAATCATCAATTAGGATAATTTCTTTCAGGAGGTGAGATGGTGTTCGGTTAATTATGCTGGTGATTGCACGTAAGAGGATGGAGGTAGCTTCGTTAAAGAATATGAGGACCACACTAAGGGTTGGGAGATCGTGCGCATATTTTTTCTCTCGACATCTGGAGGAAACCAGGAAAAACGAATATTCATTACGTTATTGTGGCGCAATGCAAGTGAAGGATTGCAAGAATTGCAGAATAACAGAAAAGTAGGAAAGGACCTTGGAGGTCTTCTAATCCAACCCCCTGCTCAAGCAGGAGATCCTATAGCCTATACCAGTGGTGGCTAATCTTTTTGCCGTCACGTGACAACTTCTGGGAGTTGAAGTCCACAAGTCTTAAAGTTGCCAAGGTTGGAGACCCCTATTTTAAAAAGTGGCAGCATTGATGTATCTCTTCATGGTGTTACTTTTCTGCCAGAAAAGTCAATCTCCTTAACGACATTTTAGGAGTTTCTGTTGCTGTTTTAAGTCTTCAACATTGCTCTATTTCTGTGCACCGAGTCAGTGGTGGGTTTCCCCCTGCACATGCATGTGTGACCCTCCACCCCATGCTCCCCCGCGCATGTGCGCACAACCCCCCACCATAAAAAAATTCAATTTTACAGTCTCCTTCCTCTGGAGTGGAGTGGGAATGGGGATTTTACAGTATCCTTCCCCTGGAGTGGGGAGGGAAAGGAGATTTTGCAGTATCCTTCCCCTGGAGTGGGGAGGGAATGGAGATTTAACAGTATCCTTCCCCTGGAGTGGGGAGGGAAAGGAGATTTTGCAGTCTCCTTCCCCTGGAGTGGGGAGGGAAAGGAGATTTAACAGTATCCTTCCCCTGGAGTGGGGAGGGAAAGGAGATTTTGCAGTATCCTTCCCCTGGAGTGGGGAGGGAAAGGAGATTTTGCAGTATCCTTCCCTGGAGTGGGAGGAATGGAGATTTAACAGTATCCTTCCCCTGGAGTGGGGAGGGAAAGGAGATTTTGCAGTATCCTTCCCCTGGAGTGGGGAGGGAAAGGAGATTTTGCAGTATCCTTCCCCTGGAGTGGGGAGGGAAAAGAGATTTAACAGTATCCTTCCCCTGGAGTGGGGAGGGAAAGGAGATTTTGCAGTATCCTTCCCCTGGAGTGGGGAGGGAAAGGAGATTTTGCAGTATCCTTCCCCTGGAGTGGGGAGGGAATGGAGATTTAACAGTATCCTTCCCCTGGAGTGGGGAGGGAATGGAGATTTAACAGTATCCTTCCCCTGGAGTGGGGAGGGAATGGAGATTTAGCAGTATCCTTCCCCTGGAGTGGGGAGGGAATGGAGATTTAACAGTATCCTTCCCCTGCCACGCCCACCAAGCCACGCCCACCAAGCCACACCCACAGAACCGGTAGTAAACAAAATTGAAACCCACCACGACTCAGTGCACAGAAATAGAGCAATGTTGAAGACTTAAAACAGCAACAGAAACTCCTAAAATGTCGTTAAGGAGATTGACTTTTCTGGCAGAAAAGTAACACCATGAAGAGATACACCAATGCTGCCACTTTTTAAAATAGGGGTCTCCAACCTTGGCAACTTTAAGACTTGTGGACTTCAACTCCCAGAATTCCTCAGCCAGCTTTGCTGGCTGAGGGATTCTGGGAGTTGAAGTCCACAAGTCTTAAAGTTGCCAAGGTTGGAGACCCCCGTTTTAGAAAATGTCCCAGTGTGTTACACAGGTAGTCCTCGACTTCCAACAACTCGTTCAGTGACGACAGTTGCAAGAGAACCGAAAGAAGTCCTTTATGACCACTTTCCACATTTACGACCGTTGCCGCATTCCCGTGGTCATGTGACCAAAATGCAGATACCTGACAACTGACTCGTATTTATGACGGTCGCAGTTTCCCGGGGTCACGCGATCCCCTTTTGTGACCTTCTGACAAGCCCAGACGATGGGGAAGCCAGATTCACTTAAGAACCGGATGTCTAACTTATCAACTGCAATGATCCACTTAACAACCATGGCGAGAAAGGTCTTAAACAGGGCAAAACTCTAGTATTGTGTTTGCTAAGAATTGGAAAAGTGAGAAATCACCGTCGCAAGATGAAATTATTAAGAAAATAATGGAATGTGCAGAAATGAGTAAATTGACATTTGAAATTAGAGAACAGGAAGATAAACAGTATTATAAAATATGGGATTCATTTTATCAGTGGTTAGAGGGAAAAATATATTGAAAAAAGATTTGAGAGAGGTTTTTATAATGAAAGAATTGTTGAAATACATATTGATTTAAGATGATGGAATGAATGACGTAACAAGATTAAATATTAAATTTAGAATAATTTATATGAAAGGAGAGAACGAATTATTATAATTAATTAAATGATTAACAGATTAAAATATTTGGCCACATCTCAGATTGATAAAATGTAAAATTAGATAAATCAATGATACGTATATGTTGGAACTGAACAAAAGATTTGTAATCCACCAACCAACCGGCATACTGCATTTGTATTGAAGATGTTTTTATGTTTGTTTTGTCTAAAAAAAAAACAATACAAAAAAAACCAGGGCAAAACTCACTTAGTGACTGTCTCGATCAGCGACAGAAACATTGGGCTCAATTGTGGTCGAAATTTGAGGATTATATTTGTATTCAGCTCTGCCTTCAACCTTGCCTACGACAAGACCTAAGTCTAACTCACAGAATCATCTATTGTAATGTCCTTCCTGTCAAAGACTACTTCAGCTTCAATTGCAATAATACTAGAGCAACCAACAGATTTAAACTTAATGTCAACCGCTTTAATCTAGATTGCAGAAAATATGACTTCTGTAACAGAATCATCAGTGCTTGGAATACTTTACCTGACTCTGTGGTCTCTTCCCATAATCCTAAAAGCTTTAACCAAAAACTGTCTACTATTGACCTCACCCCATTCCTAAGGGGACCATAAGGGGCGTGCATAAGCGCACAAAACGTGCCTACCGTTCCTGTCCTATTGTTTTCTTTCCAGTCTGCCCTCTGTGCCAGCCTGTTGGCTTTTCCTTCACCGCAGCCACCGTCACCACAAGCGTGGCCAGCCCTGCCCTCCCCCTTGGTAAGCCAAAGATGGAGAAGATGCTACTTCACCTGGGAGGCCTCGTATCCATGAGAGGCCTTTCCAGAGGCAAGCGATCACTCAGGTAAACGTTGTACCCGTACTTCTCGAAAAGTTTCTGGGCTACAATTTGCTGGTCCTCCATTAAATCTTTGCCCCATTTCTGGAACAGAGGCGAATCTGGGAACCGAATCCTGGGAGGCGCTTCAGGTTCCTTCCGGTTTTTCTCGCCCTGTTGGTCTTCTTGTATTTCCTGGTGTGGCTTCTCGGGCAATTTCAGTTCATTTGCTGCCTTCTTTTTTCCCTCTGATAATTTTACGTAATTTGCTGTAAAAACACAAACGGAGGCAATAGGCAGAGGGATAAAATGCCCAAACTTCATAAAGAAATAACTTAGAATAGAACGTAGAGTCATAGGGTTGGAAGGGAACTTGCATGGAATAGAATAACAAGAATTGGAAGGGACCCTGGAGGTCTTCTAGTCCAACCCCCTGCTTAGGCAGGAAACCCTATAGCATTTCAGACAAATGGTTGTCCAATCTCTGCTTAAAAACTTCCAGCGTTGGAGCATTCACAACTTCTGGAGGTAAATTGTTCCATTGCAAAATTCATCAGGAAATTTCTCCTTAATTCTAGGTTGCTTCTCTCCTTGATTAGTTTCCACCCATGGCTTCTTGTTCTGCACTCAGGTGCTTTGGGGAATAGCTTGACTCCCTCTTCTTTGTGGCAGCCCCTGAGATATTGGAAGACTGCTATCATGTCTCCCCTAGTCCTTCTTTTCATTAAACTAGACATACCGAGTTCCTGCAACCGTTCTTCATATGTTTTAGCCTCCAATCCCCTAAGCATCTTTGGTGCTCTTCTCTGCACTCTTTCTAGAGTCTTTTTAGACTAGAGTCTTAACATCCTTTTTTAGAAGACCTCCAAGAAGACTTGGAAGTTTTCTAGTCCAACCCCCTGCTAGAGTAGAGTTAAGACTCCTAAAAAGATGAGCGAGGGAGGGGAGTCAAGCTAACCTGACTCCGTGGTCTCTTCCCCAAATCCCCAAAGCTTTAACCAAAAACTGTCTACTATTGACCTCACCCCATTCCTAAGAGGTCTGTAAGGGGCGTGCATAAGAGCACCAGCGTGCCTATTGTTCCTATCCTATTGTTTCCCTCCATTATATCCAATTAATATAGTTATTACATACTTATGTTTATATATATGCTTATATATTGTATAAGGGACACGGTGGCTCAGGGGCTAGGATGTTGAGCTTGTCGATCGAAAGGTCGGCAGCTCGGCGGTTCGAATCCCTAGTGCTGCTGTGTAACGGGGTGAGCTCCCGTTACTTGTCCCAGCTTCTGCCAACCTAGCGGTTTCGAAAGCACGTAAAAATGCAAGTAGAAAAAATAGGGACCACCGTGTGCCTTTGGCGTTGAGTCATGCCGGCCACATGACCACGGAGACGTCTTCGGACAGCGTTGGCTCTTCGGCTTTGAAACGGAGATGAGCACCGCCCCCCTAGAGTCGGCAACGACTAGCACGTATGTGCGAGAGGAACCTTTACCTTTACCTTATATATTGTATAGTTATTTCATGCTTATGCTTATATATGCTGTTGTGACAAAATAAATAAAATAAAATAAATAAATATTTTGCACAGCACCAAAAGGCAGGACAAGAAGCAATGGTTGGAGAAATTTCCTGACAGAACAATTAACCAGTGGAACAACTCGCCTCCAGAAGCTGGGCTTGCTCCATCACTGGAGGCTTTTAAAAAGAGATTGGACAGGCAGTTGTCTGAAATGATATAGGGTCTCCTACTTGAGCAGGGGCAGGGGTGGGGCTGCTGGGGGTTCGGGAGAACCTCTAGCTAAGATTCTGCGCAGTTCGGAGTACCCCCCAAATCCCGCTCCTGGCTGGCCCCGCCCACTCTACCCCACCCCTCCCCGGAGTCCCCACGGGGCCCATTTTGGATGCAGGTAAGTACAGGGCACGTGTGGAGGTTCAGGGAGGGTGAAAAACGAGCCTACCAGAAGGAAGGAAGGCCGGAAATGGGCCTGTTTCTGGCCTCTGAAGGGCCTCCGGAGCCTGGGGAGCCCGTTTTTGCCCTCCCGGAGACTCGAGGAAAGCCTCCAGACCCCAGGGAAGACAACCCCCCCTCCCGCCATGGTGCAGGAGGCTGACATGGCCACACCCACCATGACCACGCCCACCCAGGAACCGGGCAGAGAACCCCTTGCTAAATTTTTTTTTTTTAATAAAAAGTTTTATTTTAACATTCATATCCAATAACATATTTAATGTACCATCATATACAATTAATCGGATCTGCCCGGTCACCACCCCCTTCCTACTCTCTTCCCTTCTCTACCTTCTTCTACTTTCCACGACCATCCTCCCCTTCTCTTATCTACCTCCTCTCCTCCTTCCTCCCTACTCCTTTCTTCTCCCTCTTCTATCCCTCTTCCTTCCTTTCCTCTTCCTCCTCTTCTCTTTCCTACTTCCTTCTCTCTTCTACTTCCTTCCTTCCCATCATTCTGAAATGATAGCCAGGCAGCTCCGATCTTACATTGATTATACATCTTCAATCATCTCTGTACATTAACCATCGATCCATTTTCTACCTCATCCCCCCTCCCCCTCCCTCCCCCCACCCCCTAAGACTTCCCAGAACTGAATACAGGGTATAAAACTAACGATCAAAAATTAAAATATAACACAAATCATAATCCATAGTCACTCCTTAAAACCTCGACTCCCCGATCTCAGAAATTTCCAATTGAGTTCGTATTTGTTCTTCATTAAAATACATAGTTTTTAATATCCAACCTTCATCAATCAGTACCAAAACAACGTTCCATCTTCCAATATTCACCAAGGATTCTTCTGAAATGTCTTTCTTTCCCTTGCTAAAATTTTTGAAGCCCACCCCTGAGTAGGGGATTGGACTAGAACAGGGGTCTCCAACCTTGGTCCCTTTAAGACTTGTGGACTTCAACTCCCAAAGCTGGCTGAGGAACTCTGGGAGTTGAAGTCCACAAGTCTTAAAGGGACTAAGGTTGGAGACCCCTGGACTAGAAGACCTCCAAGGTCCGTGCCAACTCTGTCATTCTGTATTCTGGATGTATGGCCATTTGCACTATCTCTTAATCAGTCTCTTGTCCAGTTGTCAGTCTGTTTTTGAAAGCCTCCAGTGATGGGCCACCCGCAATTTTCTGAAAGCAAGCTGTTCCATTGGTTGATGGCTTTTGTGATTAGGAACTTTCTCTCCGGTTGCTTCTGTTCTTGGTTGGTTTCCAACCGTTGCTTCTTGTCCTGCCTTTCGGTGCTTTGGAAAATAGTTTGACCCCATCATCTTTATAGGACCCCTAACTCTAATTCTAACTTTAGCATGGGGTTGGACTAGAAGACCTCCAAGGTCCCTTTCAACCCTATTATTCGATGGTCATGACAACCCTGGAGGCAAAACCATGGTCCAAAGGACAGAGGACGTCTGGTGTGCCATCGCAATCACGATGGAATCACACGTCACAATTAGAAGGAGACAGAAATACCAGATGTGGATCAGGTTGATGAATTGCAAGTTAATTTTGGTCACGGTAGGATTTTTTGTTTTGTTTTTTAACTCCGAACGCCGAACAATGGACTTTTCACTTATTCATAATTGTGGGGCCAAATTCCATAAATATTTCTTGCTTTGTGTCTTTGTGGTTGAATCAGATTTTGCTGCAATCACAAAGTGAGGGGGGGAGGAAATTAGCTTGGACAAAGACCTTCGTGATCTGGCCCTTTTCAGATTGAAATGTTGACACCCAAACGCTGGCTAAAAGGTCATCAAGGAAAAATGTCACCCAAGTAGTGGGAATGACAACGCCTGGCACTGGTTCACCCAAATGTAATCAATATGGAAAATTTTCAGGGGTAGTAGTCACTTATCTTCGCAAATGTGAGCACGCGCACATGCGCAGGGCAGGGGTGAAATGCACCCGGTTCGGACCGGATCGCGTGATCTGGTAGCGATGGGGACAGGTAGTTCGGAGAACCGGTAGCAAAAATCCCTGCCCCCCCCCACCGCCCATGCCTCGCTGTTCCTCTTCTCTGTCCCTGAAGCTCTCGGTGGTGATATAGCTGCAAACAGCCTTAAATGACTGCCGCGGCTCTTCAAAAGACCGCACTACAGCTGATCAGTGCTGTAGGCGGTTAGTAGACCGGTGCCTCTATTTTTAAAGAAGGTAGACTGGTGCCTCCCAAAAAAAGGCAATTAGTAGACCGGTGCCTCTATTTTTAAAGAAGGTAGACTGGTGCGCTCCCAAAAAAAGGCAATTAGTAGACCGGTGCCTCTATTTTTAAAGAAGGTAGACCGGTGCATTCCCAAAAAAAGGCAATTAGTAGACTAGTGCCTCTATTTTTAAAGAAGGTAGACCAGTACGCTCCCAAGTTTTGTATAGTTCATTATTTTTATTATTTATTATTATTGGCCATGCCCATTCAGTCACCTGACCACCTAGCGATGCCTACCGGGTCACCTGACCACCAAGCCATGCCCACCAATTAAGCCACGGCCATAGAACCGGTAGGGAAAATTTTTAGATTTCACCCCTGGTGCAGGGCCTTCCGTACATGCACAGAAGGTAAAAATGGGATGTGATGATGTCCAGGTGGCTGGGCGGAGCCTCCCACAGCCGCCGCTACCGGTTCACCCAAACCCGATAGAACTGGCTAAGTACCACCACTGAAAACATTACCAGATGCAAAGATATCTTGAATGAATAGGGGGAACTTAAAACCAAGCAAGAACTGAGTAGTCAAGGGATTGACATAGCACGAGGGTCACAAGTGCAGATTCGATATGAGAAGGATGCTAAAATGTATGGTTTTCATAAAGAATTAGCAGAATGAGATCAGATATTAACAGGAAGGGACGAAAAATTAACCAAGAAAAAATACAGCTACTTATTAAGTATCAAGATGGAAGACGAGCGAGTAAAGGAGACAATGATAGTATGGGCTAAAAAATTTTGGTTATACAATAGAAGTAAATAAATGGCAGAAACTGTGGAATAGACGTTATAAATTAACGATGTCATATAAACAAAACCTTTACCAAATGTTTTATAGATAGCATTTTCCACCCTCAAGGTTGGCAAGGATGTTTAAGGATATGTCTGCTAAATGTTGGAAATGCCATCAGATACCTGGTTTGTATTATCATATGTGGTGGACATGCCCAAAAGCAAAAAAAAAAAAAAATATCGGACAAAAATAGATGGTTGGAAAAAAATGATAAAGCAACATATTGATTTAAAGCCAGAAATATTTTTGTTGAGCATTTTACCAGATAAAGTATAACAAATATACATATTTGATTTTACATGTACTGACTGCAGCCAGAATTGTATTTGCACAGCACTGGAAAAGTGAAGACACCCTTACAGATGAAAATGTGATTTAAAAAAAAAATTAGAATGTGCAGAAATGGATAGATTAACACTTACAATTAAGAAAAAGGAAGAAACTGAATACTTTTTGACTTGGGACTTATTTCGTCAACAATTAGCTGACAAAAACAGAAGTTAGAAACATGGAAATATTTAAAAAAGGGAGGTTTGTTAAAACGGATAAGCAAATATCAGTAATAATATTATGATAGAATGAATATCAATGTGATGAACGTTGTTGTAAACGCGTTGATGATTATTTCCTAAAACTGTTTGCACCCAGACAACACACTGTTTAACCAAAAATGGATTTTTTATATGTTATAAAATAAAAAACTTTATGCAAAAAGAGGAGGAGGAGGAAGAGAAGGAGAAGGAGAAGGAGAAGGAGAAGGAGAAGGAGAAGAAATGACAAGAAATGTTGTACCTCAGTGTTTCTCTTGGTAAGAACCAAGTTCAAATTTCTGAGAAATAACCTTGCCGCAATAAAGATGCAATAAAGTCTTAAGAAATCCCATTTACCCTTCCTATTTCCTCTCCCCTCTACTGCTCTCTCCTCTCCTCCTCCTCCTCTCTCCTCCCCTGCTATCCCTTCACCTCTCCTACTCTCTCCACTTCTGCCTTGCTTCCCCTCCCTCCCTCCCTTCTCTCCCCTCTCCTTTCCTGCTCTCCCTCCCTCCTGGCTTTCCCTCCTCCCTTCTCCCTCCCTGGTCTCTCCCCTCTCCTCCCATCCCTCCCTCTCCTCCCCTGCTCTCCCCTCTCCTTTCCTGCTCTCTCCTCCTCCTGGCTTTCCCTCCCTCCTTCCCGTTCTCCCTCCCAGCTCTCTCTTCCCCTCTCCTGCTCTCTCCTTCTCTCTTCCCTCCCCAGCTCTCTCCTCTCTCCGGCTCTCTCCTCCCCTCCTCTCCCCTTCCCTCTCCTTTACCATCCTCTCCTCTCCTCCCCTGTCCCCTGCTTCCTCCCACTTCCCTCCCTTCCCTTCCTCTCTTCTCTTTCCTCCCTCTCCTCTTTTCTTCCCTCTCCCCTCCCCAAATTTCCCCTCCCTCCTTTCCTTCCTTTCTTGCACAAGAGATCTGATAACAGCTTCCCATGTTTATAAAAACATCTTAAAATAGTCAGTAAAATCAGGAGAGGAAAATGATCCCAGTAGTTACTGGGTGGGTGAGGTAGCTATGGGGCTTTGTTCTCAGCTGCTATTCTGAGAATCCTTTTCCTTCTCTTGCCTTCCCCTTCTTGTCGTAACCTCCTTGAAGAAACAGTCTTACTTTGCATTATAGGAGTGTTTCGTAAATGACATGGCTTTTTGCACCCAGCGTTCCTGAGAATTTAATAGCTGAGGATATTTCTGTTTGGTAAGTGGCGTTAAGAAGCGTTTTGGTACACGGCCATGCAGCGATGTTTAGTTACAGTTCTAAATTGTTGGACTTCAAAGCTGGAGTTCACGTTCATGATTGAAACGGCAAAAATTGCAGTGTTGAAACATCACAGTTGTTAAATAATTGTTTAAACCCCACAAAATATGACCAAGAGTAATAGCGGTTGCGATGGAGAGCCAGAGGCTAGCTATGTCATCTCATTCGTAATTACTTATTTATCAGATTTATTGGCTGCCCATCGTACTGCGGGGCAACTTATGTATTAGTTATATAACTCATATTAGACAAAATTGTTTCTCTTTCACCTGATTTATTTTGAATTCTGCCTGAAAAGGTCAGAAAACAATACCCAAGGAAAATGACAAGAGTTTTTCAGTCTCGAAACTCTCGGTGTGCAGAACAATGAAATCCTGTACAATACAGGCAGTGGTGGGATTCAAGTAATTCAACAACCGGTTCTCTGCCCTAATAATTTCTTCCAACAACCAGTTTGCCAAACTGCTCAGAAAGTTAACAACCGGTTCTCCCGAAGTGGTGCGAACTGGCTGAATCCCACCACTGAATACAAGTAGTCCTTGATTTATGACCGCAATTGAGCCTCCTCTTAGCACAATTGCTGCTAAGTGAGACATTTATTAAGTGAGTACTGCCTCCATTTTACAACCTTTCTTGCCGCAGTTGTTTAAGTGGGAGGTGGCACCTTAGGAACCTGGCCGTTAAGTGAATCTGGCCTGCCCCGATGATTTCGCTCGGCAGAAGGTTGCAAAAGTGGATCACATGATCCCCTCAGGATGCTACGACCGTCATAAATATGAAGCGTCTGAACTTTATTCATGCGAATAAAATTAAATATTAAAAATAAAAAAAGTCTCGGTCACAAGCGTTCCAAAACGGTCATATATCACTTTATCCCCGTGCCTGTTATAACTTTGGACAGTCACTAAATGAACTGTTGTAAGTTAGAGGACTACCTGCAATACGCTCCGAGAGGTTTCTGCGCGTTTTTATAATAAAGAAGGTAGAATAACGGAATTGGAAGGGACCTTGGAGGTCTTCTAGTCCAACCCTCTGCTTAGGCGGGAAAGACTCACTTAGAAATGGCGCCTTTCCTTACTTACATAGATTGAGGAACATGGCCTCGATTTTTTCAAGATGTCCGACGAAGTCATTCCCTTTCGCCGAATCCAAAGCTCGTTGCTCTTGATGACCACCGGATTCCCTCCTTAGGCTCTGCATTTCGTGCTTCACGTGGATCACAAACAAAATATTCACAGCAAAGAACAGGATAAGCAACGTAGGAAGGAAACCTGGCAGCTTCCGTCCCAGCACCATTGCCCGAGTTCTATAATTCCCACCGAGGTATCTTCTCCAGATGATCAGGAAGGGAAGAGATCCCACCACCAGCACCAGGCTGGGCCGGAAGAAGAAGACTTTCCTGGCTATCTAAGAAGACAGTTTATAGTCCCTAGAAGCAAAGGGCGGGGCTGAGCTCCTGTCCCTTACATTTGTGTGCCTTCGCACACAAAAGTACAGGCAACAAAACTTCCCAGTCCATTATTTGCTCGATCTATCCAATTTCTATAATCACCTGCCTGACTCCGGGAGGCTCAGATGCAATTAAATTGCAAAAACAAAAGAACAATTACAACCAGGTCGTGAAAAGCTATAAACATAAAACAAGGGATCGGTGAAAATCTGACACTCCGTGAAGGATTGCCTCTATGAACTGGGTTTTATTGCTGGGTCGCTTCTGACTAACAATTTTCTTTCATCAGCTCCGTAGATTTTCATTTGGGTGAAGGTCTGGGCTCTTCCCAGGCCATTGCTATCAACCTGTAATTGCTACCAACCTGCCTTCCACTGAGGACCTGTATACTGCACGAATCAAGAAGAGGGCCGTGAAAATATTTACAGATCCCTCACATCCTGGATATAAACTGCTTCAACTCCTACCCTCAAAACGACGCTATAGAGTACTGCACAACAGAACAACTAGACCCAAGAACAGTTTTTTCCCGAAGGCCATCACTCTGCTAAACAAATAATTCCCTCAACACTGTCAAACTATTTACTAAATCTGCACTACTATTAATCTTCTCATCGTTCCCATCACCCATCTCTTTCCACTTATGACTGTGTGACTGTAACTTTGTTGCTGGCAATCCTTATGATTTATATTGATATATTGACCATCATTTGTGATTTAAATGTTGTACCTTGATGAACGTATCTTTTCTTTTATGTACACTGAGAGCATATGCACCAAGACAAATTCCTTGTCTGTCCAATCACACTTGGCCAATAAAAAATTCTATTCTATTCTATTCTATTCTATTTTATTCTAGTGGAATATTTAGTGGAATATAATTACCTTGAAACTCCCCCCAAAAAGTGGTGTTATTAGCCATCAAATCTGAAAAATACACTTTTCCCAAAAGGTTTCCACAAATTTTGGCCACTACTGTAAGCTTCCATCTAATTCTTGTCCTGCCTTCTTTGGAGAATGGGTTGACCCCAAAGAATATTCCTCTATCTCTTTTACTTCCCTACTGTCCTCTTCTTCCTATCCTAAACTGAGACGGCTGATTCCTAAACCGTGTTTTCAGGATGGCTTTGTGATCTGAGAAGATAGTTTTAGCCAACAAAAGTCTTCTCTGCCCCCTCTCATAAGGAGACATGTCCAGCTGCACCTACATAACTACCTTTCTGGAAGATAAGAATTCTTGTTAATGAGTATTAGGATAAGTAGGCGTGTAGTTATTTGTTGCGCTGTTGATCGAAAGCCGGGATGTCCCATCCTTGGCAACTTTTAAGACCTATGGACTTCAATTCCCAGCATGGCTGGCTGAGGAATTCTGGGAGTTGAAGTCCACAAAGCTTAAAGTTGCCAAGGTTGGAAACCCTTGACCTAAAGCAGCGGTTCTCAACCTGTGGGTCGCGACCCCGTTGGGGGTCGAATGACAATTTGCCAGGGGTCGCCTAAGACCATCGGAAATATGGGAAGTATACTTGCGAGTCGAAGAATCGCGCTCCAATGGTTGACTTCACAAGCCAGCTGCAGGCTCTTCAAATCGCTAGCCGAATTCGGCTGCAGGCGCGATGAATTAAAAAAAGAGAGAAATCTTTGCTCTGATGTCTCCCTCTCAAGCCAGCTGCAATCACTCCCAATCGCTAGCCTAATCTGGCTTCAGGCGCGATAAACTTAATAGGGGAGGAGTCTCCACTTTAATGCCTCCGTCCTCAAGGCAATCACAAGCAGTTCAGATCGCTAGCCAATAACGGCTTCAAAACGAAAATAATTTTACGGTTGGAGGTCGCCACATCGTGGGGAATTGTATTAAAGGGGTTGCAGCACTATAAAGGTTGAGAACCACTGACCTAAAGGAAGAAGGAGAAGAAGAAAAGATAGAAGAACCACTGAGTTGAGAACCACTGACCTAAAGGAAGAAGGAGAAGAAGAAAAGATAGAAGAAAAAAGAAAGGCAAGTATCCATGGAGCCCAAATAAGTTTAACCCCCTGAATGTTCAGGTGACCAAAGGATAAAGGAGAGGTGACACAAGAAGGTATCTCAGGCCAAGAAACTTGGCTGAAATCAGGGGGCAGGGAGGAGAGCGGTGGCCAGGTACAGCAGGGAGACTCAGAGGGATCAAGACATTGCAAAGAAAAGGTGTGTTTGTGTTGGAAAATTGAAAAACAACAAATGACAAGAGTAACAGGGTTGGTAGGGGCCTTGGAGCAGTAGTGGGATTTAAAAAAAAAAATACCATTGGTTATGTGGTTGGTGGGTGTGGTGTGGCTTGGTGGGCGTGGTGTGGCTTGGTGGGCGTGGCAGGGGAAGGATACTGTAAACCCTCCATTCCCACCCCACTCCAGGGGAAGGTTACTGCAAAATCCCCCTTTCCTCCCGATCAGCTGGGACTCGGGAGGCAGCGAATAGATGGGGGCAGGGCCAGTCAGAGGTGGTATTTGCCGGTTCTCCGAACGACTCAAAATTTCCGCTACCGGTTCTCCAGAACTGGTCAGAACCTGCTGAAACCCACCTCTGCCTTGGAGGTCTTCTAATCCAACCCCCTGCTCAAGCAGGAGACCCTATGCCGTGTCAGACAAGCGGTTGTCCAATCTCTTTTTAAAAACTTCCAGTGTTGGAGCATTCACAACTTCAGAAGGCAAGCCATTCCGCTGATTAATTGTCCTCACTGTCAGGAAATTTCTCCTTAGTTCTAAGTTGCTTCTCTCCTTGATGAGTTTCCATCCATTAGCTTCTTATCGCGCCTTCAGGTGCTTTAAAGAATAGGTTGACGCCCTCTTTTTTGTGGCAGTCACTCAAACATGGGAAGACTGCTTTCATGCCACTCCTAGACAATTGATACTTCAGCAACACCCATTCCAAGGGGATCAGGAGCATAGTCTGGGAGAGAAGAAAAGATAGAAACCCAAGAAGGCGGTATTTCCCCCTTCCTTTTGTAGAGGCAGCGGAGAATGGGAGAGCTGGGAAAGAAGGAAGAAATGTCAAGAGGAAACTAAGAAGTATCTCCAAAGCAGAAAGGACTTCCAGTGACTTTGGAAGTCGGATGCAGGTTAAGAATGAGATTGCATGGGGAAAGAATCAACCACAGCTGTCTAAACTAGGGATCTCTAACCTTGGCAACTTTAAGACGTGTAGACTTCAACTCCCAGAATTCCTCAGCCAGCAAAGCTGGGAGTTTATTTATTTTATTTATTTTATTTTATCAGATTTTTATACCGCCCTTCTCCCGAAGAACTCAAGGCGGTGTACAGCCAGATAATAAAAAACCACAATATACACATTAAAACAGAAACTTAAAACCAAACATATTACAAAGATGGCCGAAATTTAAAAATTTAAAACCCTAAAATTCCTAAATAACCCCAATTAAAATTTAATAAAACTTTTAAGCCAGTCCCGCTTGAATAAATAAATGCATTTTCAGCTCACAGCGAAAAGTCCGAAGATCAGGCACTTGGCGTAAACCAGGGGGAAGTTCGTTCCAAAGCGTAGGAGCTCCAACAGAGGCCCTACCCCTGGAGGCCGCCAGCCGACATTGTTTGGTGGACGGCACCCTGAGAAGGCCCTCTCTGTGTGAGCGTACGGGTCGGTGGGAGGCATAACGTTGTACCTTGATGAACGTATCTTTTCTTTTATGTACACTGAGAGCATATGCACCAAGACAAATTCCTTGTGTGTCCAATCACACTTGGCCAATAAAATTCTATTCTATTCTAAGGTAACAGCAGGCGGTCCCGTAAGTACCCGGGCCCTAAGCCATGGAGCGCTTTAAAGGTGGTAACCAAAATCTTAAAGCGCACCCGAAAGACCACAGGAAGCCAGTGCAAACTGCGCAGGATTGGTGTTACATGGGAGCAACGAGTTGCTCCCTCTATTACCCGCGCAGCTGCATTCTGGACTAGCTGCAGCCTCCGGGTGCACTTCAAGGGCAGCCCCATGTAGAGAGCATTGCAATAATCCAAACGAGAAATGACAAGAGCGTGAGTGACCGTGAATAAGGCATCCCGGTCAAGGAAGGGGCGCAACTGGCGAACCAAGCGTACTTGGTGAAAGGCCCTCCTGGAGACGGCCGCCAAATGATCAGCAAACGACAACCGCCCATCCAGGAGGACACCCAAGTTGCGTACCCCCTCCATTGGGGCCAATAACTCACCCCCAACAGTCAGCCCCAACAGTCAGCCCAGTTGAAGTCCACACGTCTTAAAGTTGCCAAGGTTGGAGACCCCTGGTCTAGAAGAAAACCACGAGAAGCTCTAAAGAACCTCTAAGAGGAATTAAAAATAACTGACTTTGGGACTTAAGAGGGGCCTGGCAGGAGGTGCCAGAGGTTGCAAACAGTTTGGAAGAAGTGGGAAGCGGGTTCAAAGTTTAAAGTAAAGCGGTCAAGGAAGTTGGAATAGAGTCATGGCCATATTCAGAACAGATAAATCATACAGGTGGAGTAAGAACAAAGACATTCAGTAACACACCCAGTTCTGGAGGTAATTAAGATGGTAGATTCGAGGTTAACCATAATTATAGGTATTAAGTATAACAAGGAACAAGGAAGGAACAGGAAGGGGAATTAAGATGTAAGAGGAAGTGGAAAACAATACTACTACTACTAATAATAACAGAGTTGGAAGGGACCTTGGAGGTCTTCTAGTCCAACCCCCTGCCCAAGCAGGAAACCCTACACCACTTCAGACAAATGGTCATCCAACATTTTCTTAAAAATTTCCAGTGTTAGAGCATTCACAACTTCTGCAGGCAAGTTGTTCCACTTATTAATTGTTCTGTCAGGAAATTTCTCCTTAGTTCTAAGTTGCTTCTCTCCTTGATTAGTTTCCACCCATTGCTTCTTGTCTTTCAGGTGCTTTGGAGAATAGTTTGACTCCCTCTTCTTTGTGGCAGCCCCTGAGATATTGGAAGACTGCTATCATGTCTCCCCTAGTCCTTCTTTTCATTAAACTAGACATACAACCCAGTTCCTGCAACCGTTCTTCATATGTTTTAGCCTCTAATCATCTTTGTTGCTCTTCTCTGCACTCTTTCTAGAGTCTCAACATCTTTTTACATTGTGCTGACCAAAACTGAATGCAATATTCCAAGTGTGGCCTTACCAAGGCATAATAAAGTGGTATTAACACTTCATGTGATCTTGATTCTATCCCTCTGTTTATGCAGCCTAGAATTGTCTTGGCTTTTTTAGCAGCTGCTGCACACTGCTGGCTCATATTTAAATGGTTGTCCACTAGGAACCCAAGATCCCTCTCACAGTTACTACTATTGAGCAAGGTACCACATATACGGTACCTGTGCATTTTGGTTTTTTTGCCTAAATGTAGAACCTTACCTTCCCACCAAAGGTGGTCCCTATTTTTTCTACTTGCATTTTTACATGCTTTTGAAACTGCTAGGTTGGCAGAAGCTGGAACAAGTAACGGGAACTCACCCCGTTACACGGCAGTACTAGGGATTCGAACTGCTGAGCTGCCGACCTTTTGATCGACAAGCTCAACGTCCTAGCCCCTGAGCCACCACGTCCCTGGTGTTCCATGCGCCTTTGGTGTTGAGTCATGCCACATGACCACAGAGACGTCTTCGGACAGCGCTGGGTCTTCGGCTTTGAAACGGAGATGAGCACCGCCCCCTAGAGTCGGCAACGACTAGCACGTATGTGCGAGGGGAACCTTTACCTTTACCTTAGAGCCTTACTTTTTTCACTAGAAATAGTAGATAAAAATGTAAGAAATTCATACTTACATTAGCACCAAGTTTTGTGTGTATGTGTAGATAGATAGATAGACAGACAGACAGACAGACAGACAGGCAGGCAGGCAGGCAGGCAGGCAGGCAGGCAGGCAGATAGATAGATAGATAGATAGATAGATACCATGTTTCCCCAAAAATAAGACCCTGTCTTATATTTTTTGAACCCCAAAATAAGCGTTTGGCCTTTTTTGGGGGGAGGTCTTATTATTTTGGGGCACGTTGAGCAAGGCGGGGCTCCTCTTGCCATCTTACCTGATTTCCAGCTCTGTCTCCCGCACAGAGGAATTAAATATTTTTTGGGAGGTTTTATTTTCAGGGTGGCTTATTTTGGCACATGTGCTCGAAAGCCTGATTGGGCTTATTATCAGCTTATTATTATCTCTGTTATTTTCAGGGAAACAGGATAGATAGATAGATAGATAGATAGATAGATAGATAGATAGATAGATAGATAGATAGATAGATAGATAGATGATACAGATAGAGTTGGAAGGGACCTTATATATAGATATACACACACACACACCTTGCTGCTAATGTAAGTATGAATTTCTTACATTTTAATCATTATTTCTATTTCTAGTTGCACCTATTTGTCATCACCTCTAAAAAGAACTTACTGCATCTACACGTTGCTCTTTGAGGTTCTCCTTAAGGTGACCTGTCCCCTACCCGGGGAAGGATGGTGCCCGATAGGTAGGACAAATTGTGATGGATTAACCAGGCATTTTGCAGATCAAAGCAATCGCATTTGCTCAGAACTGGAAGCCAACTGGGACGAGTCCAAGGGAACGGCTGGGGTGTCTTCTGACTGATGCTATTACCTGGGACATGTTTGATCACCGGGAAGTACTTGGAAACGTGTCCTTTGTGAGTCATCTTTGCCGCAGGTGAGCTTCATACGGCCCCACTGGGCCAGCATCACTTTACCAGGATAGGATGCCTGGCGAGATCTAGGTGATAATAATGCCTCCATGAGAGGTGAATGCTAATGGACATTGACCATGGTTGTCTGTTCCTTGAATGAGGACTTTGGGTTGCTTCGTTAGATGAGCCATTTGTTTTGTCTTTGGAGATTCTGTCTCTTTTTTAATTAACATAACATAACATCAGAGTTGGAAGGGACCTTGGAGGCCTTCTAGTCCAACCCCCTGCCCAGGCAGGAAACCCTACACCATCTCAGTCAGATCCAACATTTTCTTAAAAACTTCCAGTGTTGGAGCATTCACAACTTCTGCAGGCAAGTCGTTCCACTGATTAATTGTTCTAACTGTCAGGAAATTTCTCCTTAGTTCTAAGTTGCTTCTTTCTTTGATCAGTTTCCACCCATTCAAAGAAAGAAGCAACTTAATTAATTTCCCCCCCGACATTTTTAACCTTTAAAATTATTACCGCTTTCCGTTATTGGAATTTTTTCCTTAATTTCAACGTATCCATAGGCTGATTGTTTTATACATATGCATTCTTATTTCATAGTCACTTATTCGTATAATATATCCAATATATACATATATGACGTATCGGTATATCGTATTACACAAAATAACAGCAGCTAGAATCATCTACGCACAATACTGGAAAAATGATAGTACTTCCTCTGTTGAAATGGTGATAAAAAAAAAGGGTTAGAATGTGTGGAGATGGACAGGCTAACAATGGAAATAAATGGGAGTTGAAATATTTTCTTAATCAGGAACCATGAGATAACCATCAGAAACGGCTCAAGCAAACCATCTCTTAAATCGACTGGAATTATAAGACAAAGCAGAATGAGGTACAATACAATCAGATTTGCCAGATTCAGTCAACAACAGTGTAATTCGACAAGGGCAGTGATTCGCTTCACAATAGTAGCAAGAAAAGTCATAAAACAGGGCAAAACTCACTTAACCCATGTCTCCCTTAACAATATCCATGATTTGGGGCTCAATCGTAGCCATGCGTTGAGGGGCCCCTGTACGTAATCTCAGAGGGCAGAGGAGTGGTGGGTTGCTCCCCGTTTGGCCTGGTTCTTGCGAGCTGGTAGTAATGGTGTGGGAGACTCTGCCCACCCACCCCGACCTCATCACTGACAATCTGCGTGTGCGCGTGCTCCCATTGTGAACCGGTAGTAAAGGTAAGTGGAACTTACCCCTGGGGCAGAGCCCTTTCTAATCATTGTTGCTGCTATTTTCACTTCTGTCTTTGGAGAGATTTGAGCCCCCAGAATAGGATAAATTCGGATTTTAATAAGGTAACCTGAAGATGAATGAGGTTAGTAATCTTGGAAGGTCTACCGTGATGGTCACTAAGATAACGGTGGAGAGTACAAAGGTTCTTTCTTTCTGCACAACTACATGGAGTAAAATAAATATACTTGCCAGCTGCGGGCAAACAAACTTTTGGATTAATCCATACACGGAACCACAGAGCAATTAGCTCTCCTTATCTGGATCCCTCTCTGGGCACCCCTAAGGCTGCCCCACCCAAACAGGACATCCTGGCTGATGGGTCCATTCAGCAGATGTTATTCACCACAATCACAACATCCCCTCGCCGGCTTTACTCGGTGTCGAAGGGGGAAAAAACACGCAGGCTACTTTTGTAGTCCGTCAGCAGCCTACGGAGCTGGCAACGGAGTTGGACAGGGATGAGGCTGAGGTGAGGCCAGGGCCATCGGGAAGTGAGGTGCGGACTCCAGAGCCTGATAGTAGTGAGGCAGAGGAACAGGAGGAGCCTGTTCCTAATGTACGCACGAGAAGAGCTGCCAGAAGGCAAGAGCAGCTCAAGCAGAGAGGACAACTCAGGAGTACGGCCAAGAGATTATTGGCCCCTCCCATAAGGCTTAAAACAGACCAGCACTGATGTTTCAGCTTTGCCGGAAAACAACGTTGTAGCTGCGTCTTCTGCTTCGTGTGCGTCTTTGTTTTTGTGGCTTCTGGACGTTTGGACTAAGGTTTGTGAGATAACTGAAGAATTTGTGTTTGGGAGGCATTTGTTTTACTTTGAGTTGAACAACGCTGGGAATGAAGTAATTCCCAGCTGTTCGAATAAAGTTTGTTTTTTCCACGGACTACATTTATTGCTACCTACTTGGGTCTGGGTCACAACCGCTGCCTCCTACAAATCAGGCTTGAGAGGAGCAGGTTAAAACAGTACAGGTGGTCCTCGACTTACGACCGAACATTTCTGTGGTTAAGCGAGACATTTGTTTAGTGAATTTGTTAAATGCTAAAAGTTACCCAACTAAGTATTAACTGACATGGTGATTTTTGTATATACGTGTTTCACTTTTCCTCTTTATACTGTAACTGCTATTCTAATAGCAAATCCTTCATAAAAGTTATTGTATTACATTCTTGATTAAGTTATCTTTCCATTGATATATAATTTTATGGTACTACTCCAAAAAAAAAGTGGTGTTATTAGCTAGTTTTAGAAAATACACTTTTCCTAAAAGGTTTCCACAATTTTGGCCATATTGTACGTGTAGGCCTTGACTTACAACCTCAATGTTTCAATTGCTAAACGAGACAGTTGATAAATGGATTTTGTCCCATTTTAGTGACGTGAATCCCCTCAGTTGTTAAGTGAGCAACATGGTTGTTAAGTGAATCTGGTTTCATTGACTTAGCTTGTCAGAAGGTCACAAAAGGGGATCACGTGACCTCGGGACACTGCAGCTTATTTCATCAGGATGGGATTCTTTTAAAAAGTCATCTCGGAGCTGGCAAGTCAACTTCCTCGTGCGATAGAGTTTCCTGCAGCTTTTATGGCGTTCGGTTTGGAAATCCTGAAGCTTTAACGACGGTTTGCAATGGTGGACTTTCACAAGCAATGTCTATTTTTATGCTCTGCATCTGTCTAACAGGCTTTGGCAGTTACAGTTCCCCACCCCGAGTCTACCCACCCTGCTGCCTTAAAACTTAATTTTTAAGACCAAGCCTTGAAAGATTAAGAGATGACCGAATGTTTCTGTAAAATATATATTGATGTAATCAGCTTTGACTTTGGCTTTCCCCTCTTGGAGGGCAAGACAGGTCAAATGGCACATAAGTGTTGTGTCTTGTCCGCTCTCACCGCACGTGTCTGCTTATCTGCTCCCGAACAGGGAGGAATGTATGCCTCCCGGCCCCAGTCCTGGCTCCATGCCCAGACAAGCTGCAGAGGAGGGAGCATCCCCCGGCCCCAGCCCTGGCTCCATGCCCAGACAAGCTGCAGAGGAGGGGGCACCTCCCGGTCCCAGCCCTGGCTCCATGCCCAAGCAGGCTGCAGAGGAGGGAGCATCCCCCGGCCCCAGCCCTGGCTCCATGCCCAGGCAAACGGAGCAGCTAGACCCCTCCCCCTCCTCCACAGCATGTGAGCCTGAGGAAAGTTTACTTCCAACAGCTGATTGGAGTGACCCTCGCATCAGAAGATTGGATAGGGGGAGGCAACAGAAGGAAGGGAGGGGCAGGCCTTAATGAGTGCTGAGTCATGGAGCCACACCCCATGGCCTATATAAAGGATCTGCTTTCTGGCAGTCTCTGAGTCAGGCAAAGTCGAACTTATCTTGCTGAAGTCACTTACTGGTCTTCTGCCTGCTCTGAGGACTTTGCTAGGACTTTGGGCAGAGCTGCAGAGGCAAGCCTGATTCGGATTTCCCTGACCCGGCCGTCAGCGGAGGAGTGGGACACGACATCAAGGAGCAGAGCCCAGAGGAATAATGCAGATTCTAGTACAGTGTTGGCGAACCTTTTGCGTTCTCGCGGGCCAGCCCGCGTGCCGGAAGTGGCACACGAAACCGTCCCATGCCAAATGCGCGGCCTCACCGGCTCCTGTCACGTTCCTGCGCTCAAACGCGTGCCGGCCAGCTAGCCATCGCGTGTGCAATGCCAGCGACCATGGAAATGCAGCGATCCATCGCGCATGTGCGTGACGCCAACCCGGAAGGCAGGGTGACGGCTCACGCATGCACGATGGATCGCCACACTTTCGGGGTCCGCCGGCACCGTGCATGTGACGGCCAGCTGGCCAGTGCATATTTGAGCGCAGGAACGCGATGAGGAAGCAGCGAGGCTGCGTATTCGGCATGGGATGGTTTCGCGTGCCACTTCTGGCACGCGTCCCATAGGTTCGCCAACACTGTTCTAGTGAATCATACATCCTCTTTCTAAAATGTTTGAGACCAGCAAACAAACAGGCCAAGCCTAGCAGGAATTAACTAGTCAAAAGAGAAGAAATAAGCAGGAAATTAGTCCCAGGAACAAACAGAGGCAAACCCCACAATTGTTCTGAAGTCGGGTGAATCTAGGACAAACCTAGGCCATCGACTAGACCACGTTTAAGCGGGATAATCCAAAGATTCAGCTATACAGTAGTGGCCAAAATTGTGGAAACCTTTTTGAGAAAAGTGTATTTTCTAAAACTAGCTAATAACGTCACTTTTTTAGGAGCAGTAGTACCCTAAAATAATGTATCAATGGAAAGATAATCTACTCAAGAATGTAATGCAAATAACTTTGATGAAGGATTTGCTATTAGAATAGCAGTTACAGTATAAAGAAGAAAAGTGAAACATGTAGAAAAACAAGATATACAAAAATTATCACCCTGCCAGTTAATACTTCGTTGGGTAACCTTTAGCATGAATTATGGCCTTACAACATCTTCCCATGGAGTGAAGCAAGTCTTTTAGTTCTGTAGCTCTTCTAATGGGAAACCAAGATTGAATGAGGTCTTCTATTAACTGGGTTTTATTGCTGGGTTGCTTCTGACTTAACAAGTTTCTTTAGTCGGCTCCATAGATTTTCAATTGGGTGAAGGTCTGGGCTCTTCCCAGGCCATTCCAGCAGTGGAATAGGATTCTCTTGAAACTCCCCCCAAAAAAGTGGTGTTATTAGCCATCAAACCTCAAAAATACACTTTTCCCAAAAGGTTTCCACAATTTTGGCCATTACTGTAGGTAGTCCTCGACTTGCAACAGTTTGTTTAGTGACCGTTCAAAGTTACGATCACACTGAAAAAAGTAAACCTATGACCATTTTTCACACTTAGGTCCATTGCAGCCATCCCCATGGTCGCGGGGTCAAAATTTGGGTGCTTGGCAACCGACTCATCTTTATGACAGCTGCTGGGGTCCGACCAGCGAAGCCAACAGTGAAGCCAGTTTTGCTTAACAACCATGTTACTAACTTAGTTAGTAACAAAGAGCCAAGGCGGCGCAGATGTTAGAGTGCAGCACTGCAGGCTACTTCAGCTGACTGCTAGCTGCAGTTCAGCAGTTCAAATCTCACCAGGCTCAAGGTTGACTCAGCCTTCCATCCTTCCGAGGTGGGTAAAATGAGGACCCAGATTGTCGGGGGCAAGAGGCTGACTCTGTAAACCGCTTAGAGAGGGCTGTAAAAGCTCTGTGAAGCAGTATATAAGTCTAAGTGCTATTACTATTCCTTCCTTCCTTCCTTCCTTCCTTCCTTCCTTCCTTCCTCCTTCCCTCCCTCCCTCCCTCCATTCCCTTTCTCGTTCCTTGGGGCACAGTGGTCAGAATGCAGTACTGCAGGCTAATTCTGCCCACTGCCAGCAGTTCGATTCTAACTGGCTCAAGGTTGACTCAGCCTTCCATCCTTCCGAGGTGGGTAAAATGAGGACCCAGATTGTTGGGGGCAAGAGGCTGACTCTGTAAACCGCTTAGAGAGGGCTGTAAAAGCTCTGTGAAGCAGTATATAAGTCTAAGTGCTATTTGCTGTTGCTATTAGTGCCTGCAGTGATTCCCTTAACAACTCTGGCAAGAAAGGTCGTAAGTTGGGGCAAAACTCGCTTAACCAATGTCTCGCTTAGCAACAGAAAAGCTGGGCTCAATTGTGGTTGTAAGTCAAAGACTACGTGTGTAGTTGTAGTAGTAGTAGTAGTAGTAGTAGTAGTAGTAGTAGTAGTAATAATAATAATAATAATAATAATAATAATAATAATAATAATAATAATAATAATAATAACACCATCTGCCTGTAGCAAAGAACTGGTGGGATCATAAGCCTGAAAAAGTGATTGAAAATGAGCATGCAAAACTACTGTGGGATTTCCGAATGCAGACTGATTAAGTTTTGGAACACAATACCCCGGATATCACGATTGTGGAAAAGAAAAAAGTGTGGATTGTCAACATTGCTATATACCTGGTGACAGCAGAATCGATGAGAAACAACTTGAAAAAGTCACCAGATATCAAGATTTGAGAATCGAATTGCAGAGACTCTGGCATAAACCAGTGCAGGTGGTGTTGTGTCTCGCCCAATCTCACCACAGCCGGGGTCTGCTTATCTGCTTCCGAACGCTGAAGAATGTCCTAGCATGCCTCCCGGCCCCAGCCCTGGCTCCATGCCCAGACAGGCTGAGGAAGGGGCATCTCCCAGCCCCAGCCCTGGCTCCATGCTCAGACAGGCTGAAGAAGAGCAAGTATCTCCAGCCCCCAGCTCTGGCTCCATGCCCAGGCAAATGGAGCAACTAGACCCCTCCCCCTCCTCCACAGCATGTGAGCCTGAGGAAGGTCAATTACCAACAGCTGCCGATTGGAGTGACCCTCGCTTCAGAAGAATTGATAGGCGGCGGCGTCAGAAGGAAGGGAGGGGCAGGCCTGAATAAGTGCTGAGTCATGGAGCCACACCCCATGGCCTATATAAAGGATCTGCTTTCTGGCAGTCTCTGAGTCAGGCAAAGTCTAAACATATCTTGCTGAAGTCACTTTCTGGTCTCCTGCCTGCCTTGAGGACTTTGCTAGGACTTTGGCAGAGCTGCAGAGGCACACCTGATTCGGATTTCCCTGACCCGGCCGTCAGCGGAGGAGTGGGACACGACAGGTGGTTCCAGTGGTACTCGGCACACTGGGAGTTGTGCCTAAAGACCTAGGCAAGCACTTAAAAGCAATTAGCGCTGACAAGATCACCATTGGTCAGCTGCAGAAGGCCATCTTACTGGGATCTGCTCGCATAATTCGCCGATACATCACGCAGTCCTAAACGCTTGGGAAGTGTTTGACTAGTGATCTGTGATATGAAATCCAGCATAGTTATCTTATTTGCTGTGTATACTGTTATTTTGTATAAATAAAATAATAATAATAATTGTCATTGGAGCACTTGGTACCATGTCCAAGAATTTTATAAGATACATCAACAAATTGCAGCTTCCTGCAATAACACCAGCAGAACTGCAAAAAACTGCACTACTTGGAATATCGTATATCTTAAGAAGGTACTTTGTTGATACCTAGGACGCTGGCAGCAACCCGTATCAACCATCAGCACCAGTCAATGGTATTTGCGATGCCTTTTTGAATGTTCAGTTGACTGAGTTTCATATTTAATGAATAAAGTAAATAATAAAAAGTCAGAAGTTGGGTTTTCGATTTCATAATAGGAGTTGAACTTTTCCAGTTGTGTCACTGGTGCTGTTTTCCACACCAGCTTACAAGCAGCCCTTTTAACAGCATCACAATTTAACGTTTTAACCATCTTGCTGGTGTTTAGTACACCTTGTTTAGTAATGTTTTCCAAGGTCCTTTAGAGTTACTTTTTCCCCCCAGATCTTTGCATTATCCCTGTACTCTACTTGAGAGGGGACTCAGCTGTTGAGCTACTTCAGTTGTAACGTAATTTCTTCCCTGGATTATATTTTGTTAGGCCAAGAACCCCTTGGCAAAGATTAAATAACTACCATATGTCAAAGTAACAATCGAGATGGCTGCTTATGATCGTAAAACAAAGCAAAGTTGATAGCAAAATAACGTGGATGTGATTTATCTAAGATTTTAACGTGCTTTGTACAGAATTCTTCAAACCAATGAAGACAAACGTAATTTTCAGCCCGGAAGTCTTGAGGGATTCCTATGTTACATGTGAGTGACTGGGGTGGCCGGTTTTGCATCTTCAAGTTCAGCGTCCACCCAGAATGATTGACGATGACGCCGCAGAACTTCGATGGCCTTCATTTCCAGCGGAGTTGGGTTGATACCCAAGTCTTCCAAGCCAGGGAGATCAGGAGACCTCTTATCACAGATGTGCAACTTTAAACAGATAAGAAAAGACAAATGTTGTTCCACCCACAGTTATGTATTTAAATTTTGCAATGATTAAATAAGACAGTCATAGCAACCAAGGTAGATTAAGGGAAGGGGGGAAAGATCATTTGCTTAAGATGTCTCATGCTGACGGTATTAAAAAAAAGGTTTTTTACCCACACCCACACCCACAAATCTGCTATTGAAAAGATTCCATATTCATTAGAAAATTGGTCATTTTTAGTGGATGAAGCAAATGTGGGGGTTTGTTTTTTTTAACATTTAAAAGAGTATGATGGGAAGAAAAATGTACCGGTTCTGACTTAAGATATTATTCAGTTGCTTTTTGTATAAGGGGGCAAGAGGTACAGTAAGTACCTTAGAATAGAATAACAGAGCTGGAAGGGACCTTGGAGGTCTTCTAGTCCAACCCTCTGCCCAGGCAGGAAACCCTACACCACTTCAGACACAAATGGATATCCAACATCTTTTTAAAAACGTCCAGTGTTGGAGCATTCACAACTTCTGGAGGCAAGTCGTTCCACTGATTAATTGTTCTAACTGTCAGGAAATTTCTCCTCAGTTCTAAGTTGCTTCTCTCCTTGATTAGTTTCCACCCATTGCTTCTTGTCCTGCCTTTAGGTGCTTTGGAGAATAGCTTGACTCCCTCTTCTTTGAGGCATCCCCTGAGATATTGGAACACAGCTGTCGTGTTTCCCCTAGTCCTTCTTTTCATTAAATTTAGACATGCACAATTCCTGCAACAGTTCTTTGTGTTTTTAGCCTCCAGACCCATAATCCTCTTTGTTGCTCTTCTCTACACTCTTTCCAGAGTCTCTGTAAATATTTTCACAGCCCTCTTTTTGACTCGTGCAGGATACAGGTCCTCAATGGAAGGCAGGTTGGTAGCCATTGTTTTTTTCCGCGGTTCTAATGATCCCTTGAAGTCTGTGTCTGTCTTGTTGGGTTGCAGAACCAAACCAGACAGTTATAGAGGTGCAGATAAGATCCATGGCCTTTTTAAAACTTAGGATTTCCATGAATTTTCCAGGACAAGAATGATAGGGCAAGTTCCCTTATCTTGAGATTTTCAATTGCTTTTGTTCCTTGTTCCTTTTCTTAGAAATATCTCCTACAGTATTTCAAAATGAAGGTGACTTATTGCAACGCAAACCTAGGGAACTGCCACATCCTGAAGAGGGACATGCCATAATAACCTTGTGTAAAGGTTGTTAAAATCAACATTTCTTTTCTGGCCCTTAAAAACACAACCTCCCCCCCCCCCAGGTTATCTTGTTCTGTGTTTTGATACGACATATTTTGCTATGCTCATAATGGTGTTATCTGCTTGTAGCTAAAGGGAAAACATCCGATCAACAAGAAGAAAAATGAAACTGAAAAAAGTATGAACGATAGCAGGTTCTGCACTCACCCGATCAACTTTGTCTCTTGTTATCAACGGCTCAAATGGATTAAGCTCAAAATATCTCGCAATCAAACTGCAATTAAGAGGAAGAGCGACATCAGAATAAATTCAAGCGGTTTATTTGAATCCCTGGACCAAGGGTGAAATGCTCCCGGTTCGGACCGGATCGCTCAATCCATTAGCGATGGCGGCGGGTGGTTTGGAGAACCGGTAGCAAAAATCCCTCCCCCCCCGCCCATGCCCAGCTGAGCCGCGTGATCATCAGAGGTTTTTTTTTTTACTTTTAAAAGCAATTTTTCTTCGGTAGAAAAAATGCTTTTAAAAGTTAAAAAAAAAGCCTCTGATGATCACGCAGCTCAGCTGGGATCATCAGAACCTTTTAAAAGCATTTTTACTATAACCCTCTTCGACTGAAGAGGTTGTAAAAAAGAACGCTTTTAAAAGGCTCCTCTGGCGATCCCAGCTGAGTTGCCTGATCTCAGAGGTTTTTCTTTTCTTTTAAAGGCATTTTTTTTGCCTTTAAAAGAAAAAAAAAGCCTCTGATGATCAGGCAACTCAGCTGGGATCGTCAGAGGAGCCTTTTAAAAGCATTTTTTCTAGAACCTCTTCGGCCAAAGAGGTTGTAGAAAAATGCTTTTAAAAGTAAAAAAAAAAAGTTGACCATGCCCACTCAGTCACATTACCCCACCCCCACCCCACCAAACCATGCCCACAGAACCGGTAGTAACAAATTTTACATTTTACCACTGGCCTGGACTATTTAAATCGGAATATCTTTGGTTTCGATATATCAAAATTTCTCTACTGACCGAACAGAACACAGCTCTTTGTAGCTAAACACTGCAACCCAAATACAGGTAGTCCTCAATTTATGACCACAATTGAGCCCAGAATTTATGTTGCTAAGTGAAAAATCTGTCATGTGAGTTTTGCCCCATTTTACGGCATTTTCTTGCCAGAGTTGTTAAGTGAATCACTGCAGTTGTTAAATGAGGAACACAGCTGTTAAGTGAATCCGGCTTTCCCCATTGACTTTGCTTGTCCGAAGGTCACAAAAGGGGATCACGTGACCCTGGGATACTGTGACCGTCGCAAATGTGAGTCGGCTGTCAAGCATCTGAACGTAAATCACATGACCCTGGGGATGCTGCAACGGTCATGTGTGAAAAATGGTCCTTTTTGCAGTGCAGTTGTAACTTTGGTCACTAAATGAACTGTTGTAAGTTGAGGACTACCTGTATTCTACTGAGTAGGATCTATTCCCCAGAATGGACCAACCGGAATGCTCTTTCTTCATCTCCCACTGCAGCCTGGTTACAGGGGTGAAATGCTCCCGGTTCGGACCGGATCGCTCGATCTGGTAGCAATGACGGCGGATGGTTCGGAGAACCGGTACCAAAAATCCCTGCCCCACCTCCCCCATGCCCAGCTGAGCCGCGCGATCATCAGAGGATTTTTTTTTTTAACTTTTAAAAGCATTTTTTCTTTGGCCAAAAAAATGCTTCTAAAAGTTAAAAAAAAAAAAAGGCTCTGATGATCGCGCGGCTCAGCTGGGATCGTCAGAACCCTTTGAAAGCATTTTTTTCTACAACCTCTTCAGCCAAAGAAGTTGTAGAAAAAATGCTTTTCAAGGGTTCTGGTGATCAGGCAACTCGGCTGGGATCGTCTGGGACCACCCTGAAACAGCGAAGGACTGGCCCATGGTGTCTCTGCCAGAAAAAAAAACAGAGCTTCGGAGGGTGGTGTGTGGCGACCTGTTTTTGCTGGCAGAGGGCTGCAGGAGCCCATCGCAGGCGAAAACGGAGCTCGGGAGCCCGTTTTCACTGGCAGAGCTCTCAGGCCACCACCTGCGCCCCGACATGAGTGTCGTCGAGCTGGCCACACCCACCTTGGCCATCCCGCCCTCCCCGCACCCCTGCCAAGGTCAAACACAACCCTGATTTGGCCCTCAATGAAATCCAGTTTGACACCCTTCATCTAAGTAATAAAATACTGTCAAAGATAATTACGGGAAATGAAGGTTATGCATCTGAAACTAGGGGTGTGAAGTTCGTTGAACTTCAGCTCAGAAGGAAGGGGGGGGGGAAGAGATCCCAGAACAAAGACCAGCCTTTTAAAAGGCTTATTGCTGAAGCCATGATCTAAAGACAGTGCTTGATTTATTGAAGGGAAAAACCTTTGCAATATATAATCATATAAAACACACCCTCTTTTGAGTTCTATGGCTTTATGTATCAGGACACAGTCAAAGTCACCCGACCCTTAGCCGTTCCTCAAAGAGAGCAAATACAACCTCAGATGAACAACGGCATCACGCGACATATTACATCACGTGTCATAAATATGAGGCCTGTCATCTACACACATGCACACCTAGGCAAGGCAACTCACACAGGTTTTGAGACCCGGGAACTCATTTCAACGATACGATCTTCCCACGTCAAGGGGACATCTTCGGAGGTGGGATTCAGCCGGTTCGCGCGAACAGGGAGTGGTGACCGGGAGTGGCAACCTGTATCCTATATCGCTGTGTTTTTGACGCTGCACGTATGTGTGGATGGTGCGTGTGAGCAAATTGCCGTGTTGTTTGATGGCGCATGCATGTGTAGATGGCGCACGCAAGCGAATTGCCGTGTTTCGTGATGCCGCACATACGCACTCACATATCCGGTGCTAGGCGAACCGGTAGCTACAGTATGCGAAGCCCATCTCTGGACATCTTGAGAGAAACCAAACTGGGCTACACTCAAGATTTTTGACTGGGGTGCTGCCTACAAATGTTCAACAGCTGTGCTACTAACAGAACAACAGCGTTGGAAGGGACCTTGGAGGTCTTCTAATCCAACCCCCTGCTCAAGCAGGAGTCCCTATATAATTTTAGACAAATAGTTGTCCTGTCTCTTTTTAAAAGCCTCCAGTGATGGAGCACCAACAACTTCTGGAGACAAGGGGCCGGAATAGCTCAGGCTATAAGGAGCCTGTTATTAGAACACAATAGCCTGCAATTACTGCAGGTTCAAGCCCGGCCCAAGGTTGACTCAGCCTTCCATCCTTTATAAGGTAGGTAAAATGAGGACCCAGATTGTTGGGGGGGCAATAAGTTGACTTTGTAAATATACAAATAGAATGAGACTATTGCCTTATACACTGTAAGCCGCCCTGAGTCTTCGGAGAAGGGCGGGATATAAATGTTAAAAAAAAAAAAAAAAAAGCTGTTCCACTAGTTTATTGTTCTCGCTGTTAGGAAATTTCTTCGTTCTAGGTTGCTTCTCTCCTCGGTTACCTAGAACTTTGGAAAAATTTCCTAAGTGGGAGAACTGGGGAAGAGCTACCACATGACTAACACATGACCCTTTGTTTCGGCTGGAAAGGATGGCGACTCACGAGGCATCGACAAATTGTAGCTTATGCGTCGAGTACCAAACAAACGAGTACCGGGACAAAATTTTCTCATCAAAATTCATCGAGTACCCAAATTCGACGAGTTTCAAAGCAGCCGAGTACAAAGGTACCACTGCATTGTAATATCTTAAAAAGTCGCCACAGAGCAACTGCAACCTGTAGCAAGATATGGGGTAAGAGGAGAAGGCGTCTTAACGCTGTACCCCCACCCGGCCAATTCTTTTTTCCCCTGTTCTCATGACACTTCGGGTGTGCTGCAAGCCGAACTAGAATTCCCAGGGTTAATCCATAGTTGGACTGTAAATCTGTTTTTCTTTTTCTTTCTTTCTTTCTTTCTTTCTTTCTTTCTTTCTTTCTTTCTTTCCTTCCTTTCTTTCTCTCTTTCTCTTTCTCTCTTTTTCTTTCTTTCTTTCTTTCATTCTCTTTCTTTTCTTTTTCTTTCCTTCCCTCCTTTTCTTCTTTTTTCCTTTCTTCCTTTCTCTCGCTTTTTCTTTTTCTCTCTCTCTCTTTCTTACTTTTTTTTCTTTCCCTTCCTTCCTTCCTTCCTTCCTTCCTTCCTTCCTTCCTTCCTTCCTTCCTTCCTTTCTCTTTCTTTCCTTCCTTCCTTCCTTTCCTTCCTTCTTTCTTTTCTCTCTCTCTCTCTCTCTCTCTCTCACACACACACACACACACACACACACACACATACACAGACACACACACAGACACACACACACGATTCAACATCCTTAAGGTTCAGCCTATGAAGGAACCCCCCACCAACCAAGTAACCATCTGACTTACTGGTAGATGGGACTAGGCACGGGGTACATGAAGAAGGGTCTGTGCATGACCGAGTACAGGTACTTGACCATGTCATACAAGAAGTATCTGTGAGGGCTGCAAAAGAAAAAAGAAAGAATGAATTTATTATAAATTCTTAAATTATAAATTCTTGAGATGAGAAATATGCAGTATAAAAATGAGTTACGAACTTGTGAGTGGTACAAGTAGTCCTTGAGTTACAAGGGTTCCCTTAGTGGACCGTTCAAAGTTACAAGGGCCCTGAAAAGGTGACAGGACCGTTTTTCATTTACAGCTGTTCCAGGATCAGTCACATGATCCAAATTCAGAACCTTGGCAACGGACTTCTATTTATGGCGGTTGCCATGTCCCGGGGTCACGTGATCACCATTGGCGACTTCCTGACAAGCAAAGTCAATGGGGGGGAGAGCCAGATTCACTTAACACCGTGGGACTAGTTTAACAGCTGCAGGGATTCATTTCGCAACGGTGGCACGAAAGGTCGTAAAATGGAGCAAAGTTCATTTAACATGTATTTTCACTGAGCAACATCGATTTTGGGGCTCAACTCTGGTCATAAGTCAAGGACTGCCTGTGTTTTGCATCTAAACTGGGATGTTATGATTAGTGAATACAAAGACAGCTACTTTTCTTTGCCTCCCAGCTACAAAAGTACCAATCTTGTGTCTGTGGAGGTTCTCACCTCATCCAGGTTATAGTTGTCTCAAAGGTGCTTTTTTCAAAAGTCAACTGGACTGTTTGATGATGATGAAGACCTTTGAGTTCTCATCCAAGAAGTTTCATTCCATCCTCCCACCATCCAGTCACAATAGATGAAGCTTCTTCTTCCTCTTCTTCTTCCACTTCTCCTCCTCCTCCTCTTCTCCTCCTCCTCCTCCTCCTCTTCTTCTTCTCCTCCTCCCTCCTTCTTTCTCCTCCTCTTCTTCTCCTCCTCCTCTTCTTCTCCTCCTCTTCCTCTTTTTTTCTCCTCCTTCTTCTCTTCCTCCTCCTTCATCTTCTTCCTCCTCCTCTGGAAAACTGTCCAGTTGACTTTTGAAAAAGCACCTTTGAGATTATTAACAGATAGAAGTTAGGTAGGATAGAATTGAATTCTTTATTGGCCAAGTGTGATTGGATGCACAAGGAATTTGTCGTTGGTGCGTATGCTCTCAGTGTGCATAAAAAGACAAGATACACTCGTCAAGAATCAAAAGGCACAACACCCACTGACAGCCATACAGTACAATAAGCAATCAAATCATACTAGGACATCTTCTGCTAATCTTCTGCTATTTATCACTTTCACCATTAACCTACGAAAAATTATACAAATCTTTCCACAGCTGTTAGACTGGGACTTGATACACCAATATGCTAATGAGATGAACGTATATAACGACCAAATAACGAAGGCTAAAACTGCTGCCAATCCAATCCTACCTGTGCTCAGCACACCCACCTACAAGGATTGTGTATGTGAAGGGGCCTCTGGTGGCTCAGACTGCTAAGACAGTCTGTTATTAACACAGCTGCTTGCAATTACTGCAGGTTCATGTCCCACCAGGCCCAAGGTTGACTCAGCCTTCCATCCTTTATAAGGTAGGTAAAATGAGGACCCAGATTGTTGGGGGCAATAAAAGTTCACTTTGTATATAATATACAAATGGATGAAGACTATTGCTTAACATAGTGTAAGCCGCCCTGAGTCTTCGGAGAAGGGCGGGATATAAATGCAAATTAAAAAAAAAAAGGTTGAGCTGTTCTATTTACAGCAGTGGTTCTCAACCTTTATAGTGCTGCGACCCCTTTAATACAATTCCCCACGATGTGATGACCCCCAACCGTAAAATTATTTTCATTTTGAATTTATCGCGCCTGAAGCCGTATTGGCTAGCGATCTGAACTGTTTGCGATTGCCTTGAGAACGGAGGCATTAAACGGAGACTCCTCCCCTATTAAGTTTATGGCGCCTGAAGCCAGATTAGGCTAGCGATTGGGAGTGATTGCAGCTGGCTTGAGAGGGAGGCATCAGAGCAAAGATTTCTCTCTTTTTTTAATTCATCGCGCCTGAAGCCGAATTCGGCTAGCGATTTGAAGAGCCTGCAGCTGGCTTGTGGAGTCAACCATTGGAGCACGATTCTAAGACTCGCAAGTATACTTCCCATATTTCCGATGGTCTTAGGCGACCCCTGGCAAATCGTCATTCGACCCCCAACGGGGTCGCGACCCACAGGTTGAGAACCACTGATTTACAGTATCTATTTCTCTTGGGGGGTGTGGGGTGCCTTAAAGCCAATCTTGACTCCTGGCGATTGCAAGACTGCAATCTTTTTGGCAAGGTTCCAGAAGTGGCTTGCTATTGCCTGCTTCCTAGGGCCGAGTGTGAGCGGCTGACACATAGACACCCAAGCAGGCTGTTTGCTCAAGGCGAGGGGCTGAATTGTCTGTCTCCCAGTTTCTAACCTGCTACCTTAATATTTGGCTGGCAATAAAGAGTAAGGGAAGGTCATTTTTATTTTTTTTCCAAAAGTTTTTAATAGGCAAACAAACATACAATACATAATCCAACATTCAGTGTATCATCCGAGTACATCTTTTGTGTCTTCTTACTCCTCTGATATTTATCGTTTCTAAATATCATCATTTCTTTTATTATAACATTTCCTGATTTTCTATTAATACATTAATACGTTTATCGTCTTTCTGTTCTATTAATATATTTATCTTCTTTCTCTTCTTTCTTCACTATAGCACTATCCTATCTGTATCTCTTCTCTAACCAATAATAGAATTGCCCCCATATTTTAAAGCAGGGGTCCCCAACCTGTCGGACCTCAGGGACCACTAAATTCATAATTTTAAATCCTGTGGACCACTAATATGATCTGCTTAATGACTGGGTGGGTGGGTGTGGCTAGGTAGTCATGTGACTTGGTGGGCGTGGCCAACTTGATGTCACTCACGTTGAGGGGCGCCTCGCCGGCCTCTACTCGCCCCTCCCCTCCTACCCACTCCTCCCCTGCCTGCCTGGGCTCCTTAGGGCCCCAACAAGAAGCAGAAAAAATAATTGCTACCAACCTGCCTTCCATCGAGGACCTGTATACTGCACGAATCAAGAAGAGGGCCGTGAAAATATTTACAGATCCCTCACATCCAGGACATAAACTGTTTCAACTCCTACCCTCAAAACGACGCTATAGAGCACTGCACACCAGAACAACTAGACACAAGGACAGTTTTTCCCCGAAGGCCATCACTCTGCTAAACAAATAATTCCCTCAACACTGTCAGACTATTTACTGAATCTGCACTACTATTAATCTTCTCATCCTTCCCATCACCAATCTCCTCCCACTTATGACTGTATGACTGTAACTTTGTTGCTGGCAATCCTTATGATTTATATTGATATATTGACCATCAATTGTGTTGTAAATGTTGTACCTTGATGAACGTATCTTTTCTTTTATGTACACTGAGAGCATATGCACCAAGACAAATTCCTTGTGTGTCCAATCACCCTTAGCCAATAAAAATTCTATTCTATTCTATTCTATTCTATTCTATTCTATTCTATTCTATTCTATTCTATTCTATTCTAAGCAGCCACCATGAGAAAGAGTTGGCAAAACAGCTGGCTCAGTTCAAATTGGATCTGACCGAGAAGACTCAACAGAAGCACCTCACTGAGGACTAGGAGCATAGGCTTTCCAAGCAGAGGGAAGAGCTGCGGGAGTGCAAGGCCAGGAGGCCAGTGGGCTGAGATGGTCAGCCAGTTCCAGGCCATAATGCAGTCCCACTGGAATAAGGTCCTCCGGCTCTTCGCCACCAGCAGCACTTCCCTCGGGCCTTCGTCCAAAGCCCCACACCAGGAGGCTGAAGCAGACCCCAACCCACACAAAAAGACCCTGAAGGGGGAGACTGTCTTCAACAACACAAGTATTCACTGCACGTATCCGGTCCAGGGGCCATAACTTGAGGACCCCTGATTTAGTGCAATATTAAAAAAATGCAAATAATTTTTCTGCAGACCACCAGTGGTCCACAGACCACCAATTGGTGACCACTGTTTTAAAATATTCCGATTCCTCTCTTTCTTTTAACTATCAAGGTCAGTCGATTTCATTTCTGCACAATCCAATAATTTCTTAATTATTTCTCCTTCCATGGGGATAGGGAAGGTCATTTTTAATGGAGTTACCCGTCATCCCAGAATGATGGGATGGGAAAATCCCACGTTTTATGGAAAGGGAGACGCCAAAGCAAAACAAAGCGTTGAAATTTAACCTTTATTATGTAGGCAGGACAACAAAGAACCTTTGGTTTAGGATGCGAAAGCATGTGAAATATCATGGAAAATTGTGAAATGAAGTTTCTGGACCAGAGGGCAAACCTGGACTCTCTCAGTTCATACAAGCAAGGTGAGGTCTGTGCTGAAGGTGGAAGAGTAAAGGCCATAAAAACACAACTATTTTTATTGGCAACTGCGTGGAAGTGATTTGCCATTTAGCTTCTTCTGGAAGGCTTTTTTTCCCAAGTCTCGGTGTGGCTGGCAGATCTTTGTGTCTTTGCTGGGTTTCTACCAGGGGTGAAATGCTCCCGGATTGGACCGGATCGCCCGATCCGGTAGCGATGGCGGCGGGTGGTTCGGAGAACCGGTAGCAAAAAACCCTGCCCCATCCACCCCCCGCCGCCCATGCCCAGCTGAGCTGCGCGATCATCAGAGGCTTTTTTTAAAAATTATTTTTAAAAGCATTTTTTCTTCGGCCAAAAAAATGCTTTTAAAAGTAACCAAAAAAAAAGCCTCTGATGATCGCACAGCTCAGCTGGGATCATCAGAACCCATTAAAAGCTTTTTTAAATGCTTTTAAAAGGTTCAGATGATCAGGCAACTCAGCTGGGATCTTCAGAACCTTTTAAAAACACTTTTTTACAATTTCTTCAGCCGAAGAGGTTGTAGAAAAAATGCTTTTAAAAGTAAAAAAAAAAAAAAAGTGGCCACACCCAGTCACATTAGCCCCACCCCTACCAAGCCACGCCCACAGAACCGGTAGTAACAAATTTTACATTTCACCCCTGGTTTCTAGAGCAAGGAACTGGCTGCTTTCAAGGTCAGCCAGGACTTGTCTTCTGCTGAGGGAGGAGGAGGAGACAGATGGACTGAGATCATCCATCCGGGTATCGAGAAAGGTTAAGGAAGGGATCTTCAGCTCCCATCCCCTCCTGCTCTGTGCTTGGTGGTAGTCATAGCTACCTCCGCCCGCCCCTTTTTGATGGACAGGTAAGAAGGCCAGTCTGGTCTCTGAATGGGAGACCCAGGGACAGTCAGAGCAGGCATCGTATGACCGAAATGCAGAATTCATTTTTTCCCCCCTTTATTTTATTTTGCTGTAGCTAATTACTAACCTGGATGAAGGTAGTCCTCGGCTTACGAGCACAATTAAGCCCAAAATTTCTGATGCTGAGGGAGACAATTAAGCGAGTTTTGCCCCATTTTACGACCTTGCCTTCCCACAGTTGCTAAGTGAATCACTGCTATTAAGTGCCACAGTTGCTAAGCGAATCACTGCTATCATCGTCATCTTCTTTTAACGACCCTATAATCTCTTGCGGGGTGGAATCTGGGCAACTGAATGGAGCTAGCAGAGCGTTTTAATGGCCTGATGCCCTTCCCGGTCGCCAATGCGGAGTTTTGTTCGGCAGATATATTCTTAGTGTGCCCAGAGAGAGAGAAATATTTGCCTCTACCTAGGATTGAACTTACAGCCTCCTGATTGTGAGGCGAGAGATCACTGCTATCATGGCTGTTAAGTGAATCTGGCTTCCCCATTGACTTGGCTTGTCAGATGGTCCCAAAAAGGGACACACGCTCATAAATACGTGACAGTTGCAAAGCGTCTGAATTTTGATCACGTAGCCATGTGGATGCTGCAATGGTCGTAAGTGTGAAACATGGTCACAAGCCCCTATTTTTAGAACCTTATTCTGGACTCAGAAGTCTGAACTTTACAAAGGGAAGCACGAAAAAAAAAAATCATCTGGGTAATAAGAAGCTCACCCTTTCCACAGCCTTATTAAAATCAGAAGAGAATGGTGAAGTGTTTTAAATTTGAATATGCCAATGAACCCACCGCATACTGGCGACAATGTCTTGCAAAACTCTGTCCATTCTTCTTAGTTATTTATAATCTGATGTAATCTGATGTTTGTTCCTGCTAAAATGAATGGAGCAATCAAACCACAAACCAGTGGATTGTTTTACTCAGCCGCGGTTATGTGCTACTCCCCTGAGTAGCGTTGGAGTAGAATAGAATAGAATAGAATAGAATTTTATTGGCCAAGTGTGATTGGACACACAAGGAATTTGTCTTGGTGCATATGCTCTCAGTGTACATAAAAGAAAAGATACGTTCATCAAGGTACGACATTTACAACACAATTGATGGTCAATATATCAATATAAATCGTAAGGATTGCCAGCAACAAGTTATAGTCATACAGTCATAAGTGGAAAGAGATTGGTGATGGGAACTATGAAACGATTAATAGTAGTGCAGATTCAGTAAATAGTCTGACGGTGTTGAGTAGCACCACGATAAGCAGTTCCCGATCCTCCTGAATGTAAAGTTTGAAGCGTTTAAGAATTAACAGCAAACACAGTAGGAACAAAAAAATTAACAAAAGAATTGGTGATATAGTCCCTGGACCGATTAAACCTTGTTAATAATTGGCCTTAGTGGTGTTTCTAAATAATTGGGATATTGGAATTATGGTGGAATATTGAGTAATTTTTTAAATATTAAAATATTAGTGACTCGGCCTGGGACAACAAATACATTGTATAAAGAAATGTTAGTGATGTTGAAATGCGCTTATGAAGAAAGTGACATAGAATCATAAAGAAAGAATGGTATTCTTTAAAGACGAAGATGTGAATGTAGAAGGACCACAACAAATGGAAGGGGGGAAAAAGGTAAGTACAAATTGGGAAAATAGTATTGTATATACTAATATATAAAAGAATTTATTATAATTACAATGTGCATGTTAAGGAACACTAGGATTATGTATATTTAATTGTATTATTATTATTATTGTTAGCATTGTGTGAAAAGTATACTGACCCAGTCAATACACTGTCCACAAAATATGTATGGCTGTTGTTTTTTTTTAATTTGCATTTATATCCCGCCCTTCTCCGAAGACTCAGGACGGCTTACACTATATCAAGCAATAGTCTTCATCCATTTGTATATTATATACAAAGTCAACTTATTGCCCCCAACAATCTGTTAAAGGAAAAATACAAATAAACCATGTATGTATGTATGTATGTATGTATGTAAGTATAGGTATATGTATCAGATCTGGGTTTCAGCAGGTTCTGACCAGTTCTGGAGAACCGGCAGAGGAAGTTTTGAGTAGTTCGGAGAACCGGTAGTAAAAATTCTGACTGGCCCCGCCCCCATCTATTCCCTGCCTCCCGAGTCCCAGCTAATCGGGAGGAAATGGGGATTTTGCAGTAACCTTCCCCTGGATTGGGGAGGGAATGGAGATTTTATAGTATCCTTCCCCTGCCATGCCCACCAAGCCACGCCCACCAAGCTACACCCACAGAACTGGTAGTAAAAACTTTGAAACCCACCATACAGTAAAGGGAACACAAAAATACTGTAAGACATCCTAGATCTGAAGGAATGAAATATTCTTATTAAATACAGTACATTGTGTTGTGTAGGTGTTCCCTTTATTTTTTTGAGCAGTGTACACATTGCTCCCAGAAGCACGAAGCTGAAGCCTGAAGATGACGAATGAGACTTTGTCGAAACGTCGCCAAGACACTTCTAATTTTACACGGGAGAAAACCCGAACAACCAAAGACCTACATATATATATATATATATATATATATATATATATATATATATATGTATGTATGTATGTATGTATGTATGTATGTATGTATATGTATGTTTGTGTGCTTCTTCATGAACTTCTTCAGTTCATGAAGAAGCAAACCAACTTTTTTGGACGGCTTGGGGTCCCTCCAGTCGAGATAAAGAAAGGAGGAGAGAGCCAAGGCAACAGCCGAAGCTGACCTTGTAAGACTTGAATCCAACAAGTCGAAATTAACCCTTTTGTTTTTATTTTATTTACAATAACTTTTAAGGTCACGGCAAAGATTAAGTGCACGAGAGTTTAAGCAAATCATTCCCATGACCTTAAAAATTATTTTCTGGAAACATTCGGGAACCGCAGAGTTTACCCAACCCTCATTTTAAACACAATCGGGGCTGGAATGTAGAAGAACTGGGCCTGCATTTTAAAGCTTCTTTCCCCAGTATGAAAGCTATGTAATCTTTCAAGCCAACAGCCAATTTATCGGACCTCTGAATCTTTGTAAATCAAAATGTCAAACTGTGTACAAGTTAAGCCAATAAAAAAAGGATGAGCCCGTTTCGTCTTGCCCGACTACCGCTACCCTGCCAGCAGATCGGATTGAGATGCTAACTGTGCCTATTCCCAACCAGGGGTGGATTTGATTTAAATGCGGTGGAATTTTTTCAAATTTTTTTTTTCCGATGGGAGAAAAGTGGACCGAGGTAACTCATGACCACTTTACACTGGTGGAAATACAATAGACTGGAATGTATTTACCTCAGATGAACCACGACTGCTTGGGACAACACCCACACTGAAGGCCCTTCCCCAAATGAAAAGGGGAAATTTGCTAACATATCCATAAATCCAGACAAACACCACAGGACAGATCTGTCCAGAATAGGAAATCCAATTTCTTGTACCATGTTCTTGAGAAAACTCCATAGCAAACGGCTGTACTTTCCAAGTCCAGCCCCCAAGTGGTAGTAATGGTCAGGGGTGGGCTTGAAAAAATTTAGCAAGAGGTTCTCTGCCCAGTTGCTGGGTGGGCGTGGCCATGTTGGCCTCCTGCACCATGGTGGCGGGGGGGGGCGTTTTTGCCCTCCCCGGGCTCCAGAGGCTTTCCTCGAGTCTCCAGGAGAGCAAAAATGGCCTCCCCAGGCTCCAGAGAGCCTTCCCGAACTTCCGGTAGGCCCGTTTTTCGCCCTCCTCGAGCCTCTGCGTGTGCCCTGCACTTATCTGCATCCAAAACGGGCCACGTGGGGACTCCTGGGAGGGACGGATTGGGGTTGGCGGGGCCAGCCAGGAGTGGGATTTGGGGGTTCTCCGAACTGCACAGAATCTTAGCTAGGGGTTCTCCCGAACCCCTGCGCACCCCCAGCAGCCCACCCCTGGTAATGGTGGACATAGGACACAAATTCTCTGATGTTTTGATGGGTATTTTTTTTTAAAAAAAGAAGCACAAAAATATTAAATATTTTTACTATAGAAAACCTATTATAGTTATTTAGATGAGAGAAGTAAAAATAGGATACATACCCAACCAATGCATATGTTTTTCCTTTAGAATCAGGATCCTTGATAGCATTCATTATTGCCCGGGCTATATCAACCACCTATCAAATAATATTCAACAGAAAAAAAAATATTGATATGGTTAGTTACAATTTTTTGAAGTTGAGCAAAATATACAGGTAATCCTCAACTTACAACCATAATTGAGCCTAACATTTCTGCTGCTAAGTGAGTTGCACTCCATTTGTGACTTTTTTCAGCCACAGTTGTTAAGTATATGACTGCAGCTGTTAAGTGAATCACGCAAACATTAAGCAATTGTGGCTTCCCCTCCTGACTTTGCTGATTGAAAGCCCAGCTGGGAAGGTCGCAAAAGGGGATAACATGACCTCGGGACAGTGCGATGGTCATAAATACACGTCAGTAGCCAAGTGTCCAAATTTTGATCACATAACCATGGGGATGCGGCAACAGTTGTACCAGTGGTGAAATTCAGCTGATTCTATCCGGCTCGAGCAAACCGGTAGTGCCAGCGGCAGGAGGCTCCTGTTGGGACCCAGGCCCAAGTAGGTAGGAGGAAACTCAGTCCGTGAAAAAACAAACAAACTTTATTCGAACAGCTGAGAATTTCTTCATTCCCAGCATTGTTCAACTCAAATTAAAACAAATTCCTCCCAACACAAATTCCTCAGTCCTCTTGCAAACCGTGGTCCAATTAGGCAAACTGCCAAAGGCCTTTCTTGGCAAACGTTCAGAAGTGACAAAAATAAAGGCAAGACGTAGATGAAGCAGAAGACGAAGCTACCAATGTTGTTTTCCGGGAAAGCTCAAACACTGTTGCTGGTCTGTTTTAAGCCTTATGGGAGGGGCCAATCATCTCTTGGCCCTACTCCCGAGTTGTCCTCTCTGTTTGAGCTGCTCTTGCCTTCTGGCAACTCTTCTCATGCGTGCATTAGGAACAGGCTCCTCCTGTTCCTCTGCCGCAGTACTATCAGTCACTGGAGGCTCCGCACCTCACTCCCCGATGGCCCTGGCCTCACCTCAGCCTCATCGCCGTCCGACTCCGTTGCCAGCTCTGCAGACTGCTGGCGGACTGCAACAGCTCCACCCACCCACCTGGATGTCATCATGTCCCGGTTTTGACCCTCTGCGCGTGCACAGAAGGCTTTGCACATGCGCGGAGGAGGCGCGCGCGCTCACATTTGCGAACTGGTAGGGACGGTAAGTAAATTTCACCCCTGGGTTGTACGTGTGAAAAATTGTCATCAGACCCTTTTTTTTTAGTGCCGTTGAAACTCTGGTCACTAAACAAATGGCTGTAATTCAAGGACTACCCAGACATGAAATATATTTAATCGGTACTTACATAAACAGGCTGCTTCACGGTTTTCTTGCCAAAGCCAATCATAGGCACTCCACCATAACGTCGCATCTCTATATGAAGACAGGTAAGTCTGTGACTTAAGATTTGGCAACAAAGCAAATCCTTCACAATCTATCTAAAGATACCGCAAGAGGCTCAACTGTGCTAAATGGTTCCCTGAACTAACCAAAACCACCAACAACAACAAAGCACATTATACAGTCTATATAGAGCCTGGTTTGGCTAGAATTCATATGGAAGTGTGTCTTTTTAAATCACAAGGTAAAACATGATCAAGCAATATAGTAGTGTAATGTTTCCTTTCTAATACTGGGATTTTAAGTGCTCCTAAATTTAGGCCCAGGAGGAAGAGCAAGACTATGCAGCTCCACTTAAGTTGATTCTATCAATCTCAGCAAGCATTAGCTCTACAGGAAGTCCTTGACTTATGACCAAAATTGAGCCCTGAATTTCAGTTGCTAAGCGAGACATTTTTAAAGTGAGTTTTGCCCCTTGTTATGTCTTTTCTTCCAACAGTTGTTAAGCGAATCACTGCAGTTGTTACGTTAGTAACATGGTCATTAAGTGAATCTGGCTTCCCCCATTGACTTTGCTTGCCAGAAGGTCACAAACGGGGATCACGTGACGCCGAGACACTGCAACCATCATAAATACGAATCAGTTGCCAAGTGTCGTGTCCCACTCTTCCGCTGACGGCCGGGTCAGGGAAATCCGAATTAGGCTTGCCTCTGCAGCTCTGCCCAAAGTCCTAGCAAAGTCCTCAGAGCAGGCAGGAGACCAGAAAGTGACTTCAGCAAGATAAGTTCGACTTTGCCTGACTCAGAGAATGCCAGAAAGCAGATCCTTTATATAGGCCATGGGGTGTGGCTCCATGACTCAGCACTCATTAAGGCCTGCCCCTCCCTTCCTTCTGTTGCCTCCGCCTATCCAGTCTTCTGATGCGAGGGTCACTCCAATCAGCAGCTGTTGGAAATAAACCTTCCTCAGGCTCACATGCTGTGGAGGAGGGGGAGGGGTCTAGCTGCTCCGTTTGCCTGGGCATGGAGCCAGGGCTGGGGCCGGGGGGTGCTCCCTCCTCTGCAGCCTGCTTGGGCATGGAGCCAGGGCTGGGGCCGGGAGATGCCCCCTCCTCAGCCTGTCTGGGCATGGAGCCAGGGCTGGGGCCGGGAGGACATTCTTCAGCGTTCGGAAGCAGATAAGCAGACTCCGGCTGCGGTGAGAGCGGGCAAGACACAACACCAAGTGCAATGGTCACTAATGTGAAAGATGGTCATAAGTCACTTTTTCCAGTGCGGTTGTAACTTCAAACGGGCACTAAACGAACTGTTGTAAGTCGAGGGTTACCTGTATTGGTTATATACCAATAAAGGCTGAGATAACTTTGATTTGGACAGCAAAGTGGAATTTAATACCTTATTGTATTTTTTGGTCTATAAGATGTACTCCTCCTCACTCAAAAATGGGTGGAAATGTCTGTGCGTCTTAGATAAATATAGTTACCTGCGTAAGTGTTTATAAACCTATCTTCTCTCCCGTATATATCAGAAGGCTTCATGATGATGGCATCTGGAAATTCCTCCCTGACAACTTTTTCTCCTTCAGCCTATGATCAAAGCCATTGAAAGTTTGTCAAACTTCTCATACAGATGCAAGAGAGAGATAATTTCAACAGCCAAATATTACAAAGAGCTTGTCCCAATCGTACATTTGGTCATTTCAAAATCCTGGCCAAGATACGAAACTGAACGTATGTCAGCAATGAAGACAATCTTTAAGGGAAAATTGGCACCTGGTTTGGTTTAGCCAAAGTCTGGCAACCATCAAAATTTAAAATGATTAAAATGAAAATGACAGGAGATGGATTTTGTTTCCCAGACAAGGAATTAACTGTAAGGATGTGCAAACATAGCTTAGCAAACCAAGTTTGGTAAGTTGTAATATGATAACTCTATTAATTACAGTAGTGCCAAAATTGTGAAAACCTTTTGGGAAAAGTGTATTTTCTAAAACTAGATAATAACACCACTTTTTTGTGGGGAGTAGTACAATAAAATTATATATCAAAGAAAAAATAATTCAATCAAGAACGTAATGCAATAACTTTGATGAAGGATTTGCTATTACAATAGCAATTACAATATAAAGAAAAAAAGTGAAACGTAGAAAAAATGAGATATAGAAAAATGATCACCATAGAAAAAATGAGATATACAAAAATTATCACCATGTCAGTTAATAATTACTTGGGTAACCTTTAGCATGAATTAGGGCCTTACAACATCTTCCCATGGAGTGAATCAAGTCTTTTAGTTCTACAGCTGTTATAATGTGAAACCAAGATTGAAGGATGGCTTCTATGAACTGGGTTTTATTGCTGGGTCGCTTCTGACTAACAAGTTTCTTTAGTTGGCTCCATAGATTTTCAATTGAGTTAAGATCCGGGCTATTCCCAGGCCTTCCAGTAGTGGAATAGGATTATTTTGAAGCTCCCCCCAAAAAAGTGGTGTTATTAGCCATCAAACCTCAAAAATAAACTTTTCCCAAAAGGTGTCCACAATTTTGGCCACTACTATAATCCATAAAGACTTAATGATGAGCAGTCAGTTTCAAAGAGGATTGGATAAATTAATGGAGGACAGGGTTAGGTTCTCCCCACGACCCTTAAAATATAATTACAAAGCAGCAGGATGTAAAAATAAAAAAACCCAGCAACATCGCTGAACAACTTACTTTAGTCCTAAGGTATTTTGAAGGACTTTTACTGTCTGAGTTTAAGTGAGAAAAGTGAATCAATTTTTCTACTCCAGCCTCTTTTGAGAGGCGAGCAATATCTCTAGGAATGGAAATGAACACGTCTTCATACTTGAAGTTCCTAAAACAGGACCGAAACCAAGAATTAGTATCACTCATGTTCATGGAAAAAGTTATTTTTATTCACATCATAATCAGGATACTTTTGCATACAGAACTTAGAGAGCATTCATTTATGCGTATTATGGGTAGTCCTCGACTTACAACAGTTCATTTAGTGACCGAAGTTACAGCAATGCTGAAAAAAGTGACTTATGGCCAGAGGTGGGATTCAGCCAGTTCATGTGAACCGGTAGTGGTGACTGTAGGAGGCTCTGCCCACCCGCCCGGACATAATGTGCGAGCAAAGAGCATGCGCAGGAGACCTTGTGTATACGCAGAGGAGGTGTATGTGCAGAGGAGGCGCATGCTCAGAGGCAGCGCATGCTCTTACATTTGCAAACCGATAGGGAAGGTAAGTGAATCCCACCTTTGCTTATGGCCGTTTTTCACTCTTACGACCGTTGCAGCATTCCCATGGTCACGTGATCAAAAGTTAGATGCTTGGCAACTGGAGCATATTTATGTTGGTTGCGGTGCCCCAGGGTTGTGCGATCACTCTTTTGTGACCTTCTGACAAGCGAAGTCAATGGGGAAGCCAGGTTCACTTTAACAACTGTGCTGCTAACTTAGGTTGCAAAATGGAGCAAAATTAATTTAACAGCTGTCTCACTTTGCAACAGAAATTTGAGGCTCAATAGTGATCGTAGGTCGTAGGACTACCTGCATTAGATTTATTTCTCTCCTTTATTTTGCCCAGCTCGTGGCAGTGGGCGTAAGCTCCTGCCTATTTTCCCCACAACAACCCTGTGGGGTTGAACTGAGGGAGGACGCCACTAAAGCCTCTCTGGTACCGTGACGGTCAATTCTCAATTTATTTCAGCAGGGGGGGAAAATCTACCTTGTTTCCCAGTCTCTTCCAACGAGGTTGATTACCACATGGCTGTTTTCGAGAGCCCTTCGGGTAGAATCTTTGTCGTGTGAATTCCATTCCTGGTAACCACAAAAACCGCAAACTAAGTTAAATGATGTCAACACACCTTTCACAAAGTATGCCCAGTGGTTCGTGGCCCATGTAACAACAATAGCAATAGCACCTAGACTTATATACCGCTTCATAGTGCTTTCTAGCCCTAAGCCGTTTACAGAGTCAGCCTCATGCCCCCCAACAAACTGGGCCCTCATTTTACCTCAGAACGATGGAAGGCTGAGTCAACCTTGAGCCAGTGAGAATCAAACTGTTGACAGTCGGCAGAATTAACTTGCAATACTGCACTCTAACCACTGCGCCACCACAGCTCTGAATACTTTTGTCTAACGAGATCATACAGGTAGTCCTCAACTTGAAATAGTTTATTTACTGACCATTCAAAGTTACATTATTGAAGTGACTTAGGACCATTTTTCACACCTATGACCGTTGCAGCATCCACGTGGTCACGGGATCAAAATTTGGATGCTTAGTGACTGCCAGGCTTACTTAACAACCTTGTTGCTAACTTAACAACCGCAGTGATTCACTTAACAACTGTGGTAAGAAAGGTCGTAAAATGGGGGCAAAGTTCACTTAGCAAATGTCTCACTTAGCAATGGAAATTTTGAGCTCAATTGCAGTCGCAAGTTGAGGACTACCTGTCTTACGCTCTTCCTAGCACAAACCAAGTTGTGAGATAAAGAATCACAGGAAAGGCGAAGTCTGAGTTAAAATATTTCCACTTGGTTGTTTTTTTTGTTGTTGTTTTTTGGCCTTTGTAAAGATTTGAGGCGAACTCGCACCATACCATAAAAATAAGCTGTCCCAGGTCACCCATGGGCCGAAGGTATAGGAGATCGTACTCATCACAGCGATACGGGATGACGACTTGAGAACCGATACGGCCTAGAATAAGAAATAAGTTTATTTGGAATGCTGTAATTAAAGGATATTAAACACTAATATTGGTTTGGTTCTGCAACCCAACAAGGCAGACACAGACTTCAGAAAATAAATTAGAACTGCAGAAAAAAACAATGGCTACCAACCTGCCTTCCATTGAGGACCTGCATACTGTCAAAAAGAGGGCTGTGAAAATATCTAGACCCCTCACATCCTGGACATAAACTGTTTCAACTCCTACCCTCAAAACGACGCTATAGAGCACTGTACACCCAGAACTAGACACAAGAACAGTTTTTTCCCGAAGGCCATCACTCTGCTAAACAAATAATTCCCTCAACACTGTCAAACTATTTACCAAATCTGCACTACTATTAATCTTCTCATCGTTCCCATCACCCATCTCCTTCCACTTATGACTGTAACTTTCTTGCTTGTATCCTTATGATTTACTTACTTATTTGTTCCTTATTACTATCATTAAGTGTTGTACCTTATGATCCTTGACAAAACGTATCTTTTATGTACTCCGAGAGCATCTGCACCAAGACAAATTCCTTGTGTGTCCAATCACACTTGGCCAATAAAGAATTCTATTCTATTCTATTAGCATTAAGTCATAAACACTTTTTACACCTGAGAGTGCAAAAGTGGCGTTCATCCAGGCATTAAGACCCTCTGGGTTTCCAGAAGCCCTGTGCCTCATGGTCTAGAGCAGCGGCCCCTACTTTTTGGGTACCAGGGACCGGTTCCATGGACAGAGGTTTTTCTGTGGACTGGAGGAAGGGGGCGTGGTTTCATGTGCTGCCTGCATCCCGCAGATGCGGCTTCGCTTATTTGTACGACCCAGTTTCTGGCATGCTGCGGCCTGATGTTGGTCCATGGACTTGGGCTTGGAGACCCCTGACCTAGAGACAGTTTGGTCTATAACAGGGGTCTCCAACCTTGGCAACGTTAAGCCTGGTGGACTTCAACTCCCAGAATTCTGGCAATTGAAGTCCACCAGGCTTAACGTTGCCAAGGTTGGAGACCCCTGGTCTATAATGAAGGCAGTGGGCTAGAAAGTGGGAGACGGTGAGTTCTAGTCTCATCTTAGCCATGAAAGCCAGCTGGGTGACTTTGAGCCAGTCATACCCTCTGGGAGAGGAGGAGGAAGGATTATAACAATAGCAATAGCACTTAGATTTATATACCGCTTCACAGTGCTTTTACAGCCCTCTCTAAGCGGTTTAGAGAGTCAGGCTCTTGGCCCCAACACTTTTGAGTCCTCATTTTACCAACCTCAGAGGGATGGAAGGCTGAGTCAACCTTGAGCCTGGTGAGATTTGATCTGCCAAACTGCCGGCAGCCGGTGATCAGCAGAAGTAGCCTGCAGTACTGCACTCTAACCACTGCGCCACCGCGGCTCTTAACTATTATCAGGTATGTTTGCCACCTTGAGTTATTTGTAACTGAGATACAAATAAAAAAGTAAACCAAAACATTTATATTTCCCCTACGCTGGGAAAAAACAACGCTCCAGTTTTCTAACCTTATTCAAACCTTATTTCATAGGTTCAAACCGAGATCCTGCTCTTGAGGCAGAAGTCACTTAGCTTACAGAGAGAGCCTAACCATCTGATCTCATAGCCTTTGACTGTCCTTAATTTTAAAGCGCCAATATAAGCCATATGAAATGTTTAAATCAGGGGTCTCCAACCTTGGCAACTTTAAGCCTTCTGGACTTCAACTCCCAGAGTTCCTCAGCCAGCAAAGGTTGGAGACCCCTGGTTTAAATTGACATAAACCTTCCATGCTATGAATGGAAAAGATTAAAACCACCTTATGGTGGGTTTGTGTTGGGAAAACATGTTGCTTTTAAGAATTAGGAAGACAGTATCTCACCTTACATGCAGCCACAAATTATTATTATTTTTTACCTAAATGTTTGTTAATCAAACGTTACAAAGTAACTAAGTTAACAAAATCCATGATGCATAGAAAAAAGGATTTGGAAAATCCAGAGGCATATATTAAAAAGTTACAATATGTAAAATATTACCATATTGTAGCCTATTGAGATAAACTAAAAAATCAATCCAAATTGAGTGGAGTAATTGAGGGCCGTAATAGCTCAGGCTGGTAAGAAGCCTGTTATTAGAACACAGCAGCCTGCAATTACTGCAGGTTCAAGCCTGGCCCAAGGTTGACTCAGCCTTCCATCCTTTATAAGGTAGGTAAAATGAGGACCCAGATTGTTGGGGGGGGCAATAAGTTGACTTTGTAAATATACAAATAGAATGAGACTATTGCCTTATACACTGTAAGCCGCCCTGAGTCTTCGGAGAAGGGCGGGATATAAATGTAAATTAAAAAAATTAAAATTTTTTTTTTAAAAAGTTGCCATTCCTGACTCTGATGTTCCATTATTAATTCTTTTGTACAACTTTTTTTCCCCTAATGTAGCAACGGAAGTGAATCCACATTTCAATGGTTATGTTACCTGGAGTTTTCCAAAGTCTGAGCAATTATTATTTTAGCTGCTAAATCCAAGACGTAATAAACTTATTCTAAGCTTAAATTCATTCTTGTATGAAACAAACAAAATGGTAAAAAATATATTTATCCAGTTATTTACCAAGGGATGCAACTAAATTATGTTAAAGTAAACAAAATATCTTTGCAATCCCCAAGGCATGTCAGAACTTTTGAACACCCCTAAAGTTTGGAAATTGAAAGTTGAAAAATTTTGACACACCCTAAATTGCAGTTAAGCTTAATTCTGGGAAGAATGTAGTTTTTTGTTTAGTGGTGGCACTTACCTCTGTCAAAAAATTTTGCCATTTTTAGGACAGTCATATGACAGAGGGTTCTTTAAAAAAAAGTTTACACCTTAAAACTATAAACTGAACTTGTGCACTCCTGGTCCACCTTTCTGACAAGTAAAATTAATTATTTCTTGGGATTGGGAAAATATATATATATATACATTTTAATGTTACATTTTACTCTCTCTAGAAAACAATGCGAAAGCCGTGCAATTTCTGTTTTATTGGAAATAAGAAAAAAAAAGAGAGGAGTATTTCTGAAAAAAAAAACACCCACATTTTAATGGGCAGAATGAGCGTGGTTCCTTTTACATAACTTGTGCAATATGGATTTTATTTTTGAAGAGGGCAACTCTCGTTCGTTGTCAATGGAAATTCAGTAGAAAAAGCCCCTTTGGGACAACCATGATTATAGTGACCAGACGTCCCGCTTTTTAATAATTTGTCCCGCATCCCGCAGCAATTCCAAAAAGTCCCAATTTTTTTTTTGTTTCACTCCCATTCTGAAAATGGGAGGCGGCAACGCAAGAGGAGGAGGCGGAGAAGGGGGAGTGGTGGAGAAGGGGGTGCGAGAGGGAGGAGAGCCGCTTGACTTCACCTGAGAGGAAGAGAAGAGCCGAGAGGAGAGGAGAGCCGAAGAGAGCCAAGCCTGCCTGAAAGAGCCAAGAGGAGAGCCGAGCCTGCCTGGAAGAGCGGAGAAGCAGCAGCCGCTCCTCCTCCTTCAGGCAGGTGGCAAGACTCAGCGCGCATGCGCAACCCCACCCCCACCCCGTCAATGGTGTCCCGCTTTGCAATCGCTGAAATCTGGTCACTTTAACCATGATGGTTGATGGATGACTGAGAATCTCCATAGACTTTTAGCTCTTCGCTTTGGGATAAAGACCCTTCGAATGGTGCAGGAGTGTGAACGGATTTCCAGAAAAATTGCAAACTACAGGAACCATTTGCACTTCAGTTTGAGATGCAGGCAACGCAGACTCATCCCCAATAGCCTGCACCTGGATTCAACAGTGAAGGGATTCAACAGGGAAGGGATACAGGGAAGAAAACATTCCGTAGAAAACCCAGCTCCACCATACAATCCGTTCAGCAGTTCCCAGAAGGCTACCCAGCCCATTTGCCCCACTCAGGTGACGCTGAGGACACAGACAAACCTGCAGGTGGCCTCAACGACCCTCTAAAAGGATGCAAATGACCGTCTGTCTGCAAGGAATGTAAATCCTCCAGTCAGAGCTGAAGAAGCTTCTTGGATGAGAAGCAAAATGTCTTCAAAGAAAAACAAGAAAGTCCAGTTGCCTCTTGAAAAAGCACCTTGGGGACAACTCTTATTCACCAAAGTTGGGGATTCAAGTTGCTGCCTTTAATCAAATGTTCTTAACATGCATTATCTTGAAAAACACTGGCCGGTTGCAATTTGCTTTGGGCATTCCTGCCCAGCATAACCAGCCTGAGAAAATAAATAAGAGGATTTTTTTTTGCACTTATATATTTTTTATTTTATTCAGAACAAAGTTAAAATACAAAATATAAACTCAAAAAAATAATAATAATAGCCCAAGAGGACATAAAGGAAAAAGAACACAAAACACAAAGCAGTCAGAACATTAAAAATGGTATAGCAAAAAACCACAACACATATACATAATCATTGAGCTATAAACTTGGGAAAATTATTTTTCCATTTAAAATTTATTCAGAATCTGCAGTATTATTGATAATCTATTTTATTGTAACAATGATATGCAGGTATCAAAAGATATCTTTTTTTGTAAGAGCCATGAAGAAAAAAACCAAGAGAATTTAAAGAAATTCAAAGGTGGCTGTCATGAATTAGCAAAGAATTTTAGAAATAGGGTTAATAGAAACACTTTTTCTAAAAAAATTTGCTAATTCATGACATACACATTTGAAAATAGTTTTGTTCTCTTTTAAACATCCTGAATACTAAATTATAATTTGATATTTTGTTACTTATGCATATATATGATCATTTTATGAAAAATCCTTCTGATTGCTCATTTTAAAGAAATTTTAAGATAGCGCTAGAGCAGTGGTTCCCAACCAGTGTGCCGCGGCACTAAGGGGTGCCGTGAGATCTTTTGAGGGTGCCGGGAACTTTTGAGCTACGGAGATTTTAAATATCTATTTCCTTATAAGGGTGCCGGGAACTTTTGAAAGGCTTTCCAAGGGTGCCTCAAACAAGAAAAGGTTGTGCCTCAAACAAGAAAAGGTTGGGAACCACTGCGCTAGAGGGTAAATTTGTAGCATTTACCTTCCCAATTGAATGGCGTATCGATTATCGGATATATTAAGTTGGATGAGCAATACATTAATAAACAACATTCATTTAATAATTGAAGTCTATCCTTCTCATATATTACCTAGGTGATTAACAATATATCGGCCCAGGAATCCTGTGGCCCCAAAGACTGTGGCAACAATACCACTGACCGAGGAACGTCCACTACGTCCATGTGGCATCACCGTATAATGAACTGAGCGATCTTGTTGAAGCAGCGACAGCACCCCTGGAGAAATGCCATAGCCTAAAACACAAGGACATTGAACATAATACATATAAATGGACACTCATCTCCCAAGATTTCACCTAACTCATTGATGGTTAACCTTTTCGGTGCCAAGTGCCCAAAGCGCAGGTGCGGGTGCACATATGCACTTGCGCATGCCCGAACCCCCAAAATGCAATGAGCACCCCCCGCGCATGCATGCAAGTCCCCCACGCATGTGTGTATGTCCCCAAGCCTGCGTGCATGTCCCCGGGCATGCATCCCACGCATGCATCTGGCGCCCCCACTGCCCCATTTTGGCTTCCAGGTTGGTGCAGGTGGCTTTCCAGGCCCGAAACGGGGTGTGGAGGCCAAAACGGGGCGCAGGACACTACGCGAAGCCCCCCGTGCCCCATTTTGGGCCTGGAAAACCTCCTGCACCAACCTGCACCTTCGGTACATGCACTCCACCCCCTGCGCATGTACACGTGTGTCCCCTGCATGCACCCCACCCCCTGCGCATGCATGGCAGAGACCCAAAGACCAGCTGGTCGGCGGGAGGCATGCGTGGTGAAGCTGGGCTGGGGCGACAGCTGCCGTGCCCGCAGAGAGCTCTGTGTGCCACCTGTGGCACACGCATCATAGGTTCGCCATCATGGACCTAACTCATTGCTGAGGTACAGGTAAAGTCCCTGACTTACAACCACAATTGGACCCCAAATTTCCACTGCTAAGCGAGACAGTTACTAAGTGAGCTTTGTCCCATTTTACAACTTTTCTTGCCACCTGTGGTTAAACAATGCCACATGCTCTGCTAGACAAATAATTCCCTCAACACTGTCAAACTGTTCACTAAGTCTGAACTACTATTAATCTTCTCATCATTCCCACCACCCATCTCCTTCCACTTATGACTGCATGACTGTAACTTTGTTGCTTGCATCCTTACAATTTATATTGATAGTTTTCTGATTGCTTATTTGTACCCTATGACTATCATTAATTGTAAGTGTTGTATCTTGATGAAGGTATCTTTTATGTACACTGAGAACATATGCCCCAAAGACAAAATTCCTTGTACGTCCAATCACACTTGGCCAATAAACTTTTCTATTATTTCTATTTCTATTTCAATAAATTTCTCTCTCTCTCTCTCTCTCTCTCTCCCTACCTACTTACCTCCCTCCCTCCCTCTCTCTCTCTCCCCCTACCTACATCTATAGAATCATCTATTGTAATGTCCTTCCTGTTAAAGACTACTTCAGCTTTAATTGCAATAATACTAGAGTAACTAATAGATTTAAACTTAATGTCAACCGCTTTAATCTAGATTGCAGAAAATATAACTTCTGTAACAGAATCATCAGTGCTTGGAATACTTTACCTGACTCTGTGGTCTCTTCCCATAATCCTAAATGCTTTAACCAAAAACTTTCTACTATTGACCTCACCCCATTCCTAAGAGGACCATAAGGAGCGTGCATAAGAGCACAAACGTGCCTACCGTTCCTGTCCTATTGTTTTTCTTTTCTTCTTCCTATATATATGCTTATTACCTCCTTATATTTACCCATATATGTGTTTATTTACTATATAATCTTTTTGTATGATACCTACATATATTGTTGTGACAAAATAAATAAATAAATAAAATAAATCTTTCTTTCTTTCTTTCTTTCTGCTATGCTGGGGAGAAAAATGCTCCCGTTTCCTAACCTACTTTTGTTACATGGGTCAGAACAGAACTGGAGATGGTCCACAGACCGTAGGGTTGGGGTTGCAATAGACCCCTGATGCAGTCCAACCCTCTGCTCAGTCAGGAAATTGCATTGCCCCCTTGCACCTACTCTGGGTTACAAGGCAGTCCTCGACTTACAGCAGCTCGTTTAGTGACCGTTCAAAGTTACAACGGGCACTGAAAAAAAACCCCGCGACTTTGGGCCGTTGTTCACACTTACGACCGTCGCAGCATTCCCCGCGGTCCCGTGATCAAAATTTCAGCTCTCCGGCCACTGTTTCCTATTTATGGCCGTCCCGGGGTTACGTGATTTCCCCTTTGGTGACAAGTCAAAAAGAGGGAAAGCCAGATTCGCTTAACCACCGGGTGACTTAACTTATCGACTGCGGTGATTCCCTTAGCAACCGTGTGGGGGGGAGGGGGGGAAAGGTGGCAAAACGGGGGCACAACTCACTTAGCCAATGCTTCGCTTAACAACCGAAATTTGGGGGCTCTGTTGCGGTCGTAAGTCGAGGACTACCTATGAGAACTACCTCAGAGGCTTTTTTTTTTTTTTGGCATGACAAGGAAGGAGATGGGGCGGCTTCTCTCGAAGAAGCCCCGGAGGGCCGCTTTCTCGCCTGACCGGCTGAAGCGAGGCCACTCCGGGGAAGGGCAGCGTCGGAAAAACAAAGCCACCCTTCGGGCGTCCTCCTGGTGACCTTCCCAGACAGCGTCGCCGGGCCTGCGGCGAAGCCCCGCCGCTCTCTTGCCCGGGCTGAGCCCCAGGAGGGGCGACGGGACCCCCCCCTCAGCCGCCCTCCGGCCCCGACTTACGCTTCCCGGGGGCGGAAAGCAACGCTCGAGGAAGGACGCGCACGAAAGCCGCCATTTTCCCCGGCCTCGGTGCAGAGCCCCGCCCCCTGCGCTACGGCGGCCTCCGAAGACCAAACCGCGGCCGGCGGCGTCCATCTGCGGAGCGCGCTCTCGCGGCGAAAGGCGGTGGGCGGGGCCTAAGGCGCGGGAATGGAGGCGAAGCTAGACAGGCGACCCAGCAGTGACTTATAGCTGTTCGGCGGTTAAGCGCATGGCCGCAGTTGTTAAGGGAGCCATGCGGTCGTAAAGCGAATCTGGTTTATCCCGTTGATTTTATTTGACAGAAATCGATTTTCTGACAAATGCAAGTAGTACAAAAATAAATGCAAATACAAATAATACAAAAATAAATGCAAATAATACAAAAATAAATACAAATACAAATAATACAAATACAAATAATATAAAAATAAATACAAATGCAAATAATACAAAAATAAATGCAAATAATACAAAAATAAATACAAATAATACAAATACAAATAATATAAAAATAAATACAAATGCAAATAATACAAAAATAAATGCAAATAATACAAAAATAAATACAAATACAAATAATACAAATACAAATAATATAAAAATAAATACAAATGCAAATAATACAAAAATAAATACAAATAATATAAAAATAAATACAAATACAAATAATACAAAAATAAATAAATAAATAATATAAATATAAATAATATAAATAATACAAATAATAAAAATAAATAAATAAATAAATAAATAATATAAAATAAATGCAAATAATATAAATATAAATAATATAAAATAAATAATACAAAAATAAATAATACAAATAATAAAAATAAATAAATAAATAATATAAAATAAATAAATAAATAATACAAAATAAATAATATAAAATAAATAATAAATAAATAATATAAAATAAATAATATAAAATAAATAATATAAAATAAATAATATAAAATAAATACAAATAATATAAAATAAATACAAATAATAAATACAAAATAAATAATATAAAATAAATAATATAAAATAAATAAATGCAAATAATATAAATATAAATACAAATAATATAAAATAAATAATATAAAATAAATGCAAATAATATAAAATAAATACAAATAATATAAAAATAAATACAAATACAAATAATACAAATACAAATAATATAAAAATAAATACAAATGCAAATAATACAAAAATAAATACAAATAATATAAAAATAAATACAAATACAAATAATACAAATACAAATAATATAAAAATAAATACAAATGCAAATAATACAAAAATAAATACAAATATAAACAATACAAATAATACAAAAATAAATACAAACACAAATAATACAAATACAAACAATGCAAAAATAAATACAAATGCAAATAATACAAAAATAAATACAAATACAAATAACCCATAGAGAGGGACTTCTCAGGGTGCCGTCCGCCAAACAATGTCGGCTGGCGGCCCCCAGGGGAAGGGCCTTCTCTGTGGGGGCTCCCACACTCTGGAACGAGCTTCCCCCAGGTCTACGTCAAATACCTGACCTTCGGACATTCCGTCGCGAACTAAAGACACATCTCTTTATTCGCGCGGGGCTGGCCTAAATTGGATTTTTAATGGGAAATTTTATTAATTTTTAAACGGGGTTTTTAGTTTATGGTAATTTAATTTCAGGCTAATTTTAAATAAGTTTTTTAAATGATATTTTAACTTGTATATTTGTATTGCTGGTTTTATCTTGCCTGTACACCGCTCTGAGTCCTTCGGGAGAAGGGCGGTATAAAAATCAAATAAAATAAATAAATAATGCAAAAATAAATACAAATGTAAATAATGCAAAAATAAACACAAATAATACAATTAGAAATACAAATACAAATGGTGATCACACGAGCCCAGAATAGTTCAACTGTCATTAATACATGTCAGTTGCCAAGCATCAGAATTTTGATCATGTGACCATGGAAATGCTGCAACGGTCATAAGAGTGAAAAATGATCACGTTACTTTTTTTTTCAGTGCTATTGTAACTTTGAATAGTCACTAAACAAACAGTTATTAAGTTGAGGTCTACCTGTATTAAGAAAGATGCAAATTCTACAGGGAAGGGGATGATATAATTCGTGAATTTGTAACTTGTGCAATGTTATTTAGGATCAGTATTATTTCATTTTCACATCTTAATTGATGTCTTAGTGTTTGATTTGTTGTTTTTTGACACATCACAAACACTGAATGTATGTATCATTTGTTTCTGCACCATGTAAAAAAATTTGACCTCCCCCTTAATTAATCTTTTTTTGCTTTGCCTGAATTATTTTGTGATTCACATTTTTGCGTGGGCAAAAAAGCCCCTTTGGGAAGGTAAAATTGTTTTCTCTCCCAGATTTACCAATTAGGCCTTTAGCTCCATGCAAACTTGGGGTGCCTGTGTTGGAAGATTGATAATACACATTTAATTGTTCTTAAATAAATTCCTATTAGAATCTTGTATATGAGAAAAGAGCAGTTATTCTTTTTTGACAGATTAAAACCAAAAGACTCCGTTTTGACGAGATAAATGGGAAGGCATTATTTTTACGTTTCAACAGCAGTTTTGACTGAATTCTGCCCAGGTGGTGAGAAAAATTCTAAAAAAATTTAAAAGAGGAATTGGAATTTCAAATGGAGGTGTCAGATGAGATTACACAAAAATTCCCAACCAGTGAGTACAAGTCTCTAGAGATTCTCAGTCATCTAAATCATGGTTGTCCCAAAAGTGCTTTTTCAGGAGGCAACTGGATTTCCTTATTTTTTCTTTTGAAGACGTTTCACTTCTCATCCAAGAAGCTTCTTCAGCTCTGACAGGATAGTGGGGAATGGAAGGATTTATATTCCTTGCAGACAGATGGTCATTTACATCCTTTTAGAGGGTCTGAAGCAGTGGTGGAATTCAATTTTTTTCACTACCGGTTGTTGTGACTCCAGCCCTCGAACCTGGCCCCATGCCCGAAAGTGACTCCGAGAGTGAGGGGGAAGGGCTGGTGAGGCTTACCTCAGGAGCTCCGATGCCTTTGGCCCAGCTCCAGGAGCCAGAACCAGGCCAGTCGGAGGACATAATGAGGCCAACATCCCCTGATTCCTCCCTTCCCCAGGCTACGCCTTCAGACGCAGCTGATAATCATACTAATCAAGCCTGGATTAACCCGTGCTTCAGAAGATTAAAGAGGCGGCGTCATCAGAGGGAAGGGTGGGACAGGAGTCCTACCCCACAGGATATATAAGGAGCTTTGGGACTGCTCGCACTCCACGGGGAGCAAAAATTAGCTGAACCGTTTCAAAGAGAGCTGAAAGTCTTGCTCCGTGAGTCATTTGTTTGAACTTTGGCAGGCAGCTGTGATTTCTCTGCCAGGACTGATAAGAGCCGTGAATCCACTGGCTGAAGGCCAGCTCGTTACTCTGAAGTGGATAAGGAGCCAGAACACCGGTTCTGTGGGCATGGCTTGGTGGGCATGGCAGGGGAAGGATACTGCAAAATCCCCATTCCCTCCCCACTCCTGGGGGAAGGATATTGCAAAATCTCCATTCCCATCCCACTCCGGGGCCAGCCAGAAGTGGTATTTGCCGGTTATCCAAACTACTCAACATTTCCTCTACCGGTTCTCCAGAACCTGTCAGAACCTGCTGAATTTCACCCCTGGTCTGAAGTACCGGTACTTAGAGGTTTATCTGTGCCCTCAGGGTTACCTGAGTTAGTGCTGCTGGTTCCTGTAGTCTGCAATTTTTACCTCTGGAAATCCATTCCTACTCCCACGCCATTCAAAGGGTATTCATCCCAAATTGTATCGCTAAAAGTCTGAAGAAATTCTCTGTTGCACTTGTTCGGACTCCCAACAAGTGAAACGGGAAACTTAAAAGGGATTATATTGAAAGATTTTGTAATACTTAAGATGGAAGAATGGTTGATGAAGATGATAGAACTTGTCGGGAAGGCCAAACTGACTTCACTGCTTAGAGAAATGACAATATCTATCTTTAATGCTATCTGGAAACTCCTTAAGGACTTTTTTGTGGAAGACAGAAAAGGTAAATTTATGAATTATAGTTTTGATGATTAGGAGGGATATATTATAGAAAGAAAAGTGACATGTTATAAGTTTAGAGAAAGAGATAAATTTATAATTGTAGTATATGCAATTATAAAATATATAACTGCTGTGAAGGAGTTGCTCCTAAGAGCAGACAATTGAAACTAATACTATCTGGTCTACTTTTAGTATTGAAATCATACAATAGCTTGCACAATGAGCAAAACCTTTGATCTGTGAAAAAACACTGCTGCAAAAGCATTATTCAAGGAGGCTGGAAAATATTTTTAATCATTGAAATCTTCCAACGATATAGGAACAAAACGTCATCTATGAATCAATAAAATAAATTCAATAATATGGTACCAAGTAATATCTGGAGGCAGAATAGATGAAAAAGAATTGGAGAAAGTCACAAAAAACAACAACCCGAAAATAGAAGTAGAATAACGGTGGCAAAGGAAAACAAATAGGTATCTTGGATACAATCCCAAAATATCTGGAATACAACTTGAACTCCATCGGCATTGACAAAATCCCCATTGGTCAATTGCTTACATCCTGCAACGAGACCTTTGACAACATGAAACATCCACCTCTTCCTATCTCAGGTCCTTGGGAAGGACTTGATAGGTGGGTAAAAATGCCAAATCCATCTTAAACACTTAGAAAATCTGAACACAGACAAAATTTCCATCTGTTAAATTAGAAAAGGCCACGCTACTTGGATCTTCATATACACTGTGTCGATACATAACAACATCCCAGGTTCTAGGGAAGAATGTGATGTGAAGGAGAGCCAACTAAAGGAAAAAAAAGAAAAGAAAAGAAAAGCTGTGATTTCAGGTTGTATATATAATAATAAATATAATTAAATTTCAATTTTGCAGGTATCTCTATCTCTATCTCTATCTGTATCTATATCTATCTATCTGTCTGTCTATAATCTCTCTATTACCTATCTCTATATCATACCATCTATCTCTCTATCACCTATCTCTTGTCTATTATCTGTCTATCTACTTTCTCTTTCTATCTCTCCATCTATTTCTTTCTCATTTATGTATTGTCTATTATCTATCTATCTATCTATCTATCTATCTATCTATCTATCTATCTATCTATCTATCTATCTATCTATCTATCTATCCTGTTTTCCCCAAAATAAGACATCCCCTGATAATAAGCCCAATCGCATGTGGCAATAAGGCCAAGCGCTTATTTCAGGGTTCAAAAAAAATATAAGACATGGTCTTATTTTTGGGGCATCACGGTATCTATCTTATCTATCTATTTATCTTCTATTATCTATCTATCTATCTATCTATCTATCTATCTATCTATCTATCTATCTATCTATCTATCTATCTATCTCTTCATCCATCCACTACCCACCCATCTATCATCTATCTATCCATTCATGTATCATCCATCCATCCATCCAGCTACCCATCCATCTACCCTGTTTTCCCCAAAATAAGACATCCCCTGATAATAAGCCCAATCAGGCTTTTGAGCGCATGGCAATAAGCGCTTATTTCAGGGTTCAAAAAAATATAAGACAGAGTCTTATTTTCAGGAAAACATGGTATCATCCACCTCTATCTATCTATCTATCTATCTATCTATCTATCTATCTATCTATCTATCTATCTATCTATCTATCTATCTATCTATCTATCCATCCATCCATCCATCCATCTAACCTACCCATCCATCTCTCTTTCCTTTTCTCTCTCTCTCTCTCCCTCCCCCTCCCATCAAAAAGTTCTCCAAAAGACTACTGCCCGTCATCTAGAAAATAATCGATGAAGGAGCCATATCCATCCTGGATCTATTGCACAGTTCAGCTACACTTCGGTTTACAGGAAAAAATATCCAGTATTGCTGTGGATTTCATCTTTGAACAAAGTAGAAGCATCGCTGATCCTAATTTAATCCCCGTAAAAAAACGACCATAAATGCACCAGGGACTGACCCCCAACGTTTCTGCCATTTTACCAGTTTCCTCCCAAGCTTTGACTAACTGCTGAGCCTCCTTCTGATGGTGTTGATGATTGCCATGGAAACAGCAGAGTGACCTGGGCATTGTGACTCCAAGGTCCATTCTGACAAGGAGAGGATGAGAGAGGAGGCCACAGTGTGGGGAGCCTTTGAGGAACATCCTGGAAGTTTGGCCTAAAAGCCTACTTTTGGGGAACTCTTCGTGAGTCCTCACATTGATGTTCTAGAGGTAGGCCACATTTCTCCATTCTGTGGTCAACGCAGGCCAAGACGTGTAAGCTCCAGCGATCAAACTGTCTCTACCTTAAGGGATGGGCCAGCAAAGGAAGTCTAAATCTTGTAAACCTTTAGGATCTGATTCGGGTTGGGTTTGTTTTATTGTCCTGTTATTTTTGGGGGAGTCTTGGTTTTAATATGTCCTTGTTTTTGTACGCAGGGAGAGAAGGACAGTAGGCCTTCCTTACCGGCCTCCTCAGCAGGAAGTGATGGAAATTGTAGCAGGTGAGAACATCCCTCAGACCATTAGCGAAGAGACAGTTGGTTCCCTAGCTCCAGATTCAGAGGATTGTCTCCCCAAGTACACACTTCTCTCAAGCCGCCTTGTTTAATTAATCAATTATTAATTCTTAGAGGGTCTATTGTTGCAGACACAGCAAAACTGAGCAGCTAGGATTCTCTTGTTTTGCTAAGCCTTGGTGCCCTTCCCCTTTTAAATTCTGCTTGGTGATGATGCTATCCATTCATGCAGAATAATGGAGTAGGAAGGGACCTTAGAGGTCTGCTAGTCCAACTCCTGCTCAAGCAGGAGGCTCTATACTAGGGGCATCAAACTCAAGGTCTGGGAGCTGTATCTGGCTGCAGGGTGCTTAGATCTGGCCGGTGTGGCTGCCCTGGAAACAGCAAAGGACTGGCCCACTTTGCCTCTGCCAGTGAAAACGAAGTTCGTGAGGACCGTGCGCGGCCCTCACGACCTCCGTTTTTACTGGCAGAGGGTTTCAGGAGGTTGTTGCAGCCAAAAACAGAGCTTGGGAGCCCATTTTTGCTGGCAGAGCGTTCGGGCCGCCACAGGCACCCCCAAAATGAGGGATGTCGATCTGGCCACACCCACCCTCGCCAAGCCCATCCTGCTCCCCCGAGGTCAAACACAACCCATTCCTGATAGCTGTCCACTGTCTTCTTAAGGCTCAGCGGTTAAGACCCTGGACTTGTCGGCTGGAAAGCCAGCAGCCCAGGTTCGAGACCCGAGCACCACGTGACAGGGTGAGCTCCCATCTTTACCTCAGCTCCTGCCAACCTAGCAGTACGAGAGCATGCAAATGTGAGTAGATAAATAGGTACCACTTCAGTGGGAAGATAACAGTGTTTCATGATATCATGCTGGCTACATGACCACAGAAATGTCTTCCGACAGCGCTGGCTCAATGGCCTTGAAATAGAGATGAGTCGGCAACAAGTAGGGGAGTAAAATCCACAGCGATTCCTTTATCTTTACCTCCGTGTCATATACCGGTTGTAGGCCTTGTTTTAATTGTGATGCTTCTGACACAAATAAACAAACAGCAGAACCTGCGGGGCCTCCTCGGATAATTTCTGGAGAACATGCAAGAGAATGTGTCCCTAAGGTGCTTTTTCAAGAGGCAACTGGACTTCCTTGTTTTTCTTTGAAGAGGTTTCCCTTCTCATCCAAGGAGGTTCTTCAGTTCAGAAGTTAAAACTGAAGAAGCTTCTTGGATGAGAAGTGAAACCTCTTCAAAGAAAAACAAATGAAGTCCAGTTGCCTCTTGAAAAAGCACTTTTGGGACAACCAAGAGCTGGATGACTGAAAATTCCACGAGGCTTTACAGAGTTGTGAGACTGAACATTTCAAGGCTTCGCAGTTGAGAAAACCCCAAAGCAGTGGTGAAATCCAAATTTTTTACTATTGGTTCTGTGGGTGTGGCTTGGTGGGCGTGGCAGGGGAAGGATACTGCAAAATCCCCATTCCCACCCCACTCTGGGGCCAGCCAGAGGTGGTATTTGCCGGTTCTCCGAACTGCTCAAAATTTCCGCTACCGGTTCCCCCGGAACCTGTCAGAACTTGCTGGATGTCACCCCTGCCCCAAAGGCAGCTTAGCTACCTCGTATTTCATGGCAGCAGAGAAGGAAACAGATAGGAAACATCTTCTATGTGATGCGACCTTGCCCAAAAGTTGAATTTCTCTGCTAATACCGTATCACCTTCTGTGCTCCTGCAGAAGCAGAAGACACCGGCAGCCCCACTCGTGGCCGTAAAAAACTGGTAAGTGCCAAAGCTTTTTTTCTTTTCTTTTCCCCCTTCAATACTTTTTTTTTTAGTTTCCCCTTCAATTGGGTTTTTTTTTTTTTGAGTTTGGAAAAAACTATGCAGCATGGGAAAAGAAAGTGCCTGGCTCAACACAGTCAAGGCAGTGGTGGGATTCAATTTTTTTTACTACCGGTTGCGTGGGCGTGGTTTGGTGGGCATGGTGTGGCTTGGTGGGCATGACAGGGGAAGGATACTGTGTCGTGTCCCACTCCCACTCCTACAAACGTGTCAAGGAAGTCCGTCACAAACTTGGCAACGAAGCCTTTGCAGCTTGCAAAGTTCTTTCGAGGTTTATCAGGTCAGGCAGGAGTCCAAGTTGTGACTTCAGCGATAGAGTCCAATATCAGCAAACTAGATAAGACTTTGCTTGACTCAAAGTTGGAATGCCAAAAGCAGGTCCTTTATATAGGCTGTGGGGTGTGGCTCCATGACTCAGCATTTATCCAGGCCTGCCCCACCCCTCCTTCTTCTGGCGTCGCCTCTCAGATCTCCGGAAGCGAGGGTTCTCCCACTTTGAATTGTCTTCAGCTGGATCTGTCAGCTTCTGGGAAAGGGAGGGGTCAGAGGGAGTAGGGCCGAGTGATTCCAGCACTTGGCTGGCTTCCTGCTCTGAAGGCTGAGCCAAAGGAACACACGCTGTATGAGTGAGGTTTATCGGGCTTGTCCTTTCACTCCTGGAATCCTCTCTGGGCATGGGGCCAGGGCCGGAGGCTGGAGGCATGACAGGCCGTTCATCTTCATTATCAGACTCGGAGTCTGATAAAAGGCCCGGTTGGAGATGGGAGGGGCCCGGCTGAGGAGAGGAGGGAGGACGAGTCACAACATACTGTAAAATCTCCACTCCCTCCCCATTCCAGGGGAAAGATACTGCAAAATCCCCATTCCCTCCCCACCCCACTAACCTGCTTTCCAGTTCTCCTGTGCAGGGCAACAAAAGAAGACCCAGCCAATCAGCTGGGACTCGGGAGGCAGCGAATAGATGGGGGCAGGGCCAGTCAGAGGTGGTATTTGCTGGTTCTCTGAACTACTCAAAATTTCCGCTACCAGTTCTGCAGAACTGGTCAGAACCTGCTGAATGCCACCTCTGGATCACGTTAGCTGTCATTTCTTCTCCCCTCAGATGTCAGAGAACATTGACTGGTTACAGAGTCAGAGTGGATTGTGTAAAGTCGAGCGTTACACAGCTAGTGAGGAGAAGGAGGAGGAGAAAGAGCAACAGAACTGGACGGTAAGAAGCGGCCTGTTTTGCCAGCAGACATAAGAGCTTGCTCCACTGGCTACAAATAAATCCATCAGTCAGTAGGGTCTAGAGCAGGGGTGTCAAACTCGATTTCATTGAGGGCTGCACCAGGGTTGTGTTTGACCTTGGGGCCCCAGGGTGGGCATGGCCAGGGTGGGCGTGGCCAGCTCAACGTCACTTGTGTTGGGGATGCCTGTGGTGGCCCAAGCACTCTGCCAGCGAAAACGGGCTCCCAAGCTTTGTTTTCGGCTGCGACAGCCTCCTGCAACTCTCTGCGAGTGGAAACAGAGTTGGGAGTGCTACCCACGGCTCTTGCACAGCTCCATTTTCGGCTGCAACGGCCTCCTGCCACTGTCTGCCCCTCCCGAGCTCCATTTTTGCTGGCAGAGGCACTGCGGGCTGGTCCTTTGTTGTTTCCAAGGGGCCAGATTTAAGCACCCCATGGGCTGGTTCTGGCCCCCGGGCCTTGAGTTTGGTCAAGGGTGAAAGATGATGTGTCTGGGATTGGATTTTTAAATATCTACTAGGTTGGCCACAGTTTTCATATTTGGGATTTGACAAGATATCTTGGCATGCTGCACAGTCTAGCATTTTTTTCTGTTCGGAAATATTTTCCTGCCTTGCCAGCGGCTCTTGTTTTCAGATGAAGGCCAGAAACCTCTTTTGTGGTCCTTGGGGTAGAATGAGGAGTCTGACTTTTGGGAAATATCAGCCTTGGGGATGATCAGAAGTCAGTCTTGGGGAGTTGCGGGGAGGAGACATGTTTGCATCTATCTACCTATCTATCAGAACATCTAACATTTTGAAAGAAGAAATGGACAGAGACATGACAAGAAAAGAGAGAGTTTTCTAGGACGTTTTTGATTGTGCTGAGATGTAGCTAGAAAGGTTTCTCAAATGTGTTTTGGGTTATTGCTCTACAGTAGGACATTGCATAGCCAGCCACTTTCTTCTTCTTCTTCTTCTTCTTCTTCTTCTTCTTCTTCTTCTTCTTCTTCTTCTTCTTCTTCTTCTTCTTCTTCTTCTTCTTCTTCTTCTTCTTCTTCTTCTTCTTCTTCTTCTTCTTCTTCTTCTTCTCCTCCTCCTCCTCCTCCTCCTCCTCCTTCACCTCCACCTTCACCACCACCATCTCCTCCTCCTCCTCCTCCTCCTCCTCCTCCTCCTCCTCCTTCTCTCCACTACCACCACCACCTCCTCATCTCCCTACTTCTACTTATTCTTTTCCTTCTTCCTTCTTCCCCTTCTTCCCATCCTCCTCCATATCGGCTTGAGCAATGCAGTAGCAGCTCTTGTCACAAAATCACAAAATCAAATCAACTTGGGAGCAGAATAATTTATCTTATCCTTAATATTCTTAGGACATTAGAGAGTCCGCTAAGGGATGATTAGCAGTGCTTGCATGTCCTAATTTTCACCTTCTTGTTCCACTTCATTATTCCATTCTGTTGGGTAAGAGAAACTTTTTAGGCATACTGTGTAAATAATTGATTTGATTCCCTGTTGTTCACCTCAGAGTTCCCTGAGTTTTTGATCTTGGGTTAGCAGGATCTGAAGTTTCAAATATTGGTATCTAATTCATTCTGGGTTTAATGTCACTTCTCCTTTAAGTCTAAGTGCTATTAATTTGCCCCTTCCTTCCTTCCTTCCTTCCTTCCTTCCTTCCTTCCTTCCATCCATCCATCCTTCCTTCCTTCCTTCCTTCCTCTTTCTAAGCTTCTAGCTTTCTTGGCCCAAACCATCATTGATAGGAGCTATTCAAGAAGCCATTCTTTGTCCACTGTCCAAAGTCAAGCAACAATTGTGCTCCCTAGTACCGCTGGTTGTGCAGTATATTCAAGTCTGTGTGTACTTAGGACAGCAGTTTAAGATAGCTCCTAATTTTCCCAGACAAAGTGACATCCCTTGAAACTTTATCCAAGGTAGGAAGCGAATGTCTTCCCACCTACCAAACACTGGGTGCCAATCCCATACAAGGAGGTGACGGGGGAGGGATTTGTTATGAAAAAAGTCCTTTATTCCATTTCTTAGACTGACTCTGCTAAGCTTTTCCAGCAACCTTCCTCTGATCCCCTCAAGGTCCTGAGCAGACTCCGGCAAGACCTGGAGAAGTCTGACGTCGGCGTCCAGGATGTGTTGAACGCCAGTAACAATGCCAGAAGGGCGAGGCCAAGAGACCCATCCGACGGACGTCAAACCCTGCCCAAGCGCAACGTCCGTTCTCCGGCGCCCTACAACACCTGCGACGAAGAATTCAGCTTGAATGTCAGCGCCAACAGGGTGTCTCCCAACTTCCACTTAAGCATGAAGGCCGGTTGTCAGAAGGAATCCAAGGATGAAGAAAGCGAGGGGTCCTCTTCCCCGAACCCCAATCCCGACCCGGATGAAGTCTCTTTTTATTGCAACAGGCTTTCCAACCTTGCCATCGCGATGGCACGCAAAGAGATGAATGACCGCTCGGAAAGCACCCCCACCTGCATACACAACACGCTGTATGCCGCTGCTGGAGACCACGGCCACCGATCCATTGGGGTGGGGACCGAGGATAGCAAGCACATCGCTACCAGGACGTGCGAGTGCAGATACGAAGAAAGCCCCGCCACCAAGAAGAAAACCACCATTTATTACAAAGAGGAGAACACAGAAGTGCCCAATAAAAGCGAGCCTCAAAGGGACGAGGGCAGAGGCTTCCATCATCGGAAGCGCTTTGGGCCTGACGAATACAACAACTCGCTGAGCAAAGGGATCCTGGTTTACGCCAATAACGTGGTATCGGACATGATGGTCTCCGTGATGAAGACGATGAAAGTCAAAGTCAACGATTCCAACATCGCGTGCGCCGTGTTGAAGAAGGTCCTGCTGAAGCACTCCAAGGAGGTGGTCTCCGACCTGATTGACTCCTGCATGAAGAACTTGCACGATGTCACCGGGACTCTCATGACCGATTCGGACTTTGTTTCCGCCGTGAAGCGAAGCCTCTTCACGCAAGGCAGCCAAAAGGCCTCTGAGATCGTGCAAGCCATGCTGAACCGCCTGCACAATGCTCTGATTGTGCAAAAGCAGTTCAGCGAGAAAGCCAAATCTCAGAGCATGGCCTTTGCTACCATCAAAACCGGCCAGGGCACCGACACCAAGACTCAGAACATGAGGTTCTCGGCGGCGAAAACGGAAACCACGAAAGATAAAGAAATGACCTGCGCGGAAACGGTTGGCAATCACATCATCAAAGAAGGTCTCAACATGTGGCATCAGAAGCAACATCAGGACACTACAGGGACAGCAATCCCAATGCCCGCCAAACCTATGCCAACCCAAGAAGTTCCAGACCTTTCTAATCTTACCACCGATTCTTGGGCGAGAGACCTGATCGTGACGGCGTTGTTGCTGATACAATATCATCTGGTGCAGCAGGAGAACGCCATGAAGGATGGAGTGGAAGGGGGCCGATCCAGCAAGGCAACTGGTGGCCTGGGCTTTTTGGCCCAAGATAAAGGCCTTGGCTCTTTAAAACTATCCGACACTTTGAAGCAATGTGAAGATGAGCAGTCTGGGATGAACGCGGAAAATGACATGTCAAGCTTGGTGGTCATGATGATCCAGAAGCTCATCAATGAGACCGTCAACAAATTAGGAGGAAATGCAGGGACATTGATGCCCGATGAAGCAATCCAGAATGCTTTCAAGGCTCCTGAAGGCCTAGGCCTAGGTCCTCCAGGACAATGTGATATGGACCATTCTTATGAAGATGCTATAGCCGGACTGACCAAAATGATTCTGGACCAGTGCGATGCCAAGAAAGAAGGAGGGAGCGGACCTTTCGTTGACAAACTGGTCGATACGGTGACCAAGCTGTGTCTGATGATTGCCAAATACAGCAATCCTGAGTCGGGACTTGGAGAACTCGGAGATGGAGAGGAGATGGGTGGAGGTTTCTATTCAAAGTGCTCGGGAAATGTGGAAAGCAGAGCAGAATCCGGAGAAGACACACCTACAGGACGTAAGGTGGTTGTGGCTAACCAGAGCGCTCCGGAAAACGTTCACAACAAGCAACTCCAAGCCATTCTCCAATGGGTGGCAGCCTCTCAGTTGAACGTCCCAATGTTGTACTTCATGGATGATGATGAAGAAACCCTGAACAAGGTACAATTGGAAGCGCCGGGAGGTTGTGGGGAATAGTGTGTGAGGAGAAGATAAAAATTAGGATGGTTCTGCTCATGTCTGAAGCAACAGAAACACTTTTTCTGTTCCTGTTTATAATCGTACACAGGTAGTCCATGAAAGCATGTAAAAACGTCAACTGTCCAGTTGGCGAATCCAGAAAAAGGAACTCTCGGGACATTATTTTACCAAGAGTCATCTTATCATCTAGATTTAATGACCCCATAATCCCTTGTGGGATGGAGTCTGGGCAACTGAATGGAGCTAGCAGAGTGTTTTAATGGCCAGATGCCCTTCCTGTCACCAATGCGGAATTTTGTTCTGCAGATACATTCTCAGTGTGCCCAGAGAGAGAAATATCTGCCTCTACCTAGGATTGAACTCACAGCCTCCTGATTGTGAGGCGAGAGCTCCACCTCTAGGCCGCCGCAGGGTATTATTTTAGCAAGAGTATAAAACTTTATTGAATAACCCACATTGGCATTGAAAAAACGGAGCCAGTTCTGGATTTCCCACACAAAACCAAGCATAGTTAATCCCCCCTCCTTTTCCTACCGGCCACCCACAGTCCAAAATGTCCACTAATCTCTTCTGTTCGTTTTGTCATGGAAACATGACAAAATCTGTTCTTTTTTCTGGGAAACAACCAGCTACGCCTGGACATTTGCTCGGTGTGTCGTTAAGATGCCAGCAATGTCTTATGGAAGCTGACGGATGCTTGAATGCCATTCTCCCACCCCTGCATTCTATCCAACCCCCTCCCTATTATTGTCAAGCTGCGAGCAAAGGACAAATGTAGGTGAAAGTGCAAATCAGTCTTTTTTTTATTTTTTTATTTTTATTTTATTTGCATTTATATCCCGTCCTTCTCCGAAGACTCAGGGCGGCTTGCATTGTGTTAAGCAATAGTCTTCATCCATTTGTATATTATATACAAAGTCAACTTTTTATTGCCCCCAACAATCTGGGTCCTCATTTTACCTACCTTATAAAGGATGGAAGGCTGAGTCAACCTTGGGCCTGGTGGGACTGGAACCTGCAGTATTTGCAAGCAACTGTGTTAATAACAGACTGCTTAGTCTGTTGAGCCACCAGAGTCTTGACATCAAGTACCGTGTTTCCCCCAAAATAAGACCCAGTCTTATTTTCTTTTGGGCTCCAAAATAAGCACTAGGGGTTATTTTTGCTGGCTGTCTTTTTTTTTTTAGCTATCCCAGGCACCCCGCACCAGCTTACCTCAGCGCTCTCATAGCCAGGCCATCCACATCCTGCCTCACCTCATGGTGACAGCTCCAGCAGCCCCATCCAGCAAGACCCCACATGGCTGCAGGCCCACTTCTTCTACTGGCACCGGCGCATCGCTGGAGCACTTAACAAATGTCTCACTTAAACAACAGAAATGTTGGGTTCAGTTGTGGTCAGATGTCAAGGACTACCTGTACCCGTTTGACAATTTCCCTTTTTCCTCTAACCCTCTCGTCTTCTCTTGCAGCTCCAGCAACTCTCCACAGTGGCTGTGGAGAGAAACTACAGTGTGGGAGACGTCATGCAATCTGTGCTGAAGTATGAGAAGGAAAGGCAGCTAGGAGAAGCTCTGGGCAATTTTGTGCGGTTGCCAGTCCTGGATTGGCTGCTTCAGAACCTGTAAGCCCAGCATCTCTCGGGTTCTTCAGGACCGCAGGCCTCTCCTTACCCCGTTAGTTTTCCTCGATACAGCACTCATTGGTCAAAGATGATATGAGTTTTACTGATTCCCCCAACCCCTGCTGAGCAGTGAAATGAATAAAGGAAGGAAATACTTAGTGTTGGTGTAAAGTATTATTTCCAGACCTATTGTTATTATCATTATTATTATTACTGTGGTTCATCGCACAATCACTCAGATGTTTAGAATGGATTTTGGCATTTTTGTCCACCGATTTGAGTCCTTTCTTACCAAGGACCTGAGATAAGCAGATGTGGATCAGTGGTGGGTTGCGATTTTTTTATGACCGGTTCTGTGGGTGTGGCTTGGTGGGCGTGGCAGGGGAAGGTTACTGCAAAATCCCCATTTCCTCCCGGTCAGCTGGGACTTGGAAGGCAGAGAATAGATGGGGGCGGGGCCAGTCAGAATTTTTACTACCGGTTCTCCGAACTACTCAAAATTTCTGCTACCGGTTCTCTAGAACTGGTCAGAACCTGCTCAAACCCACCTCTGAGCTGGATGTTTGATGGTCTTAAAGGAATCGTCGCAAGATGTAAGCTGTTCCGAGTAGAGCTGCCTTTTGCAACTGACCGATGGAGATTTTGTCAATGCCAACAGCGTTCAAGTGGTACTCCAGCTGTTTTGAGATTGCAGCCAGGGCGCCTATGACAGATAATCCTCAACTTATGATCACGACTGAGCCTGAGATGTATGTTGCTAAGCGAGACAGCTGTTTAGTGAATTTTGCCCCATTTTATGACCTTCCTTTTTATTAAGCGAATCACTGCAGTTTTTCAGTTAGTAACACAGTGGTTAAGGGAATGTAGCTTCCTCGTTGACTTGTCAGAAGATCACAAAAGGGGATCACATGACCCTGGGACACTGCAACCATCATATATATGAGTTAATTGCCAAGCGTGTGAATTTTGATCACATGACCATGGGGATGCCGCAATGGTTGTCAGTGTGTAATATAGTCATAGGTCACGTTTTACAATGCTGTTGTAAATTCCAACCATCACTAAATGAACCGCTGTAAATGGACTACCTGTACTATATTATTAAACCACAATATCCAGGTCACCGATCTGCTGTCTGTCAGATGTTGAGCGGCATTTGCAGGTCTAACTATTTGTGCATTATTCCTTAGATCGGCGTCATTGTAGAATACAAAACTCTCAGTAAAAAAATAATAATAATGAATCCCAGCAAAATAAAGCAGGGTATATATCCGTGATGGCAAATCTATGGCACGCATGCCACAGGTGGCATGCATAACCATATCAGTGGGCATGCGAGCTCAGCTCCAGCGCGCATGCGCATGCTGGCCAGCTGATTTTCGGGCCTTCTGAGCCCACCAGAAGTAGGGAAACAGGCTGTTTCCTGCCCCCGGAGGGCCTCAGGGGGTGGGGTGGGATCGGAAGTTGGCAAATGAGCTACTTCTGGCATCCAGAGGACCTCCGGGGGATGGGGAAGGCCGTTTTTGCCCTCCCCAGACTCCTAGAGAGGCCCTGGAGGCTGGGGACAGCAAAAAACGGGCCTTCCGGTCCTACTGGAGATTGGCAAACAGGCCATTTTTTGGCTTCTGGAGGACCTCCGAGGGGTGGGGAAGGCCGTTTTCACCCCCCGCCCAGACTCCTAGAAAGGCTCTGGAGCCGGGTGAAAGAGAAAAACAGGCCTACTGGGCTATCGCGTGCTAGGAGTGAGGGGAGCAGGGAGGGGGGGCGTGCGCACACATGCACAGGGTGGGGCATATAGAATTATGGGTGTGGCAGGCTTCCGGGTGGCTCCACCTCTTCGCTGAGCCCTAATTAAAGGGGCTCCGCACTGAACATCGTAAAAGCCAGGAAAAGCCGGCTTTAATCTTTTTCTCTGGATGAAAGAGGAAAGATAAGAGCGCAGGAATGTTGGTAGACCTCCCCAGAGGCTTTGTTTTAATTAAGCAGAGCTTCAAAGGGTCGATGGGTCCCATAAATATTTCTGCCATCTCCGACTTCAGTGCGTGTCTGCAAAAGCAGGAAAAGAAGAAGGTGTCCATCTCTGCTAATTGTCTTATCTTTATGGATCTCTTTAAGCAGACGGAATGAGTGCAAGCGGACGATTATTGGATTGCAAGTATTTTTGATTTCCTGACTTCTACTTTCTAAAAAAGAGATTTTTTTTTTTCCTTTGTTCTAATTGACTCTAAGATGGCGCCTGAACGGGAGTGAAAATGACGAATGGAATTCTAAACAGTCTGTGCAACTAAGAAGATAAGAAATGTTATGTGTGGATTTTAATGAAGTGAACTGAGCTCTCCTATACTTAAAGGGGAGAAGAGAAGTTTCTAGACTTATATTTTGTGAATTTTAAGACTGAAATGGCTACTAAACCACCTAAGACTGGGGGCAGAAGGGGTTCTGAACCAGCTTTAGAAGATCTGATTAAAGAGCAAGGGAGAGTGTCTGAAGAAAGGTTTAAGGAGATTATGGATAATAATGAGAAAATAAGAGAAGAAATAAAAGAGAATAATAAAAAAATAAGAGAAGATATCTTAATGGCTTTTCAAGGTTTGGCAAAAAGACTGGAGGTGGTGGAGGAGGAGGTGCAAGAAATTGTTCAGTCAAATCAACAAATAGAAAATAGAATGGGGGGAATGCAAATCAAATTGGATAAAATGAAGATCAAGTGGTGGTGATGCAGTATAGAATGATGGAAGGAGCTCTGAGAATTAGAGGTTTGAATGAAGACAAAGGGGAAGATTTAAAAAAAATTTTATCAGAAGCTCTGGCTGAATTTATTGAACTTGATCCACAAGAGGTTGCTTATCAAATTGACAAAATTTATAGAGTTAATTCTTGGATTGCTAGGCAAAAGAAACTTCCTAGAGACATCGTGGTTTATTTTTTGAAAAGAACAGTGAGGAATCAAATTTTGCAAGTTGCTTTTCAGAAAAACTTGAAAATAGGGAACAGGAGTTGAAGGTTTTGAAAGAGATCCTCCCAAGATGTTAAGGGATAGAAAAGACTTTACATTTTTTACACAAGAACTTAAGAAATACCAGATTCAATTTAGATGGGAGGTTCCAGTTGGCTTGACAGTGTATTATCAGGGAAGAAGATATCGTATTGACACAGTGCTTAAGGCCAAAGATTTTCTTTCTACAGTGCTGAAATTTGAAATAGAAATAATAGAAAAAGAATTCAAGAGACTCAAATGGGTGTGGAAGCTGAGGTGATTCCAGTGATGTTACCATCAGAGGAACAACCACAAGAACAAAGACTGACGAGGGGAGCCCTTAAGCGTAAAGAAAAGGAGCAACAAACTCAAAGTAAAGTTCAGGACTCTGCTACAGAAGCGGTGGAGGAGCACGGCCGAAGATACGGGAGGACGATCTTCAGTTGATTGCCCAAAGGCTTCAGCAGCCCAGTAATGGCAAATAAAATCTTGACTTGGAATGTCAATGGTTTGAACTCAGCTCAGAAGAGAAGAAAAATATTTCATTATTTGAAACAATTAAAATGATGTTATTTGCTTACAAGAAACGCATATTAAATTATCAGATCAAAAGTACCTAATAAACTCAAAGTTAGGTAAACATTTTGTTGCTTCAGCTTTGGAGAAAAACATGGCATAGTGGTTTATTTGAGAAAAGATATACCAGCCAAGTTAATAGAGGCAGATATTTATGGAAGATATATTGCTATTGAACTTACAATAGAAACAAAAGGACTCTCTTGCTTGGTATATATGCAAAATTTTATAGAATGTTATATGATAAGTTGATCCTATGGGATTATAAATCGTGTATTATATTGGGCGATTGGAATGGAGTAATAGATACACGAAAGGACAAGAGAACTTCTTCCAAGAAGATACCTGCACATGCAAAGCTGCCTAAATCTTTTTTTGATATGATAGAAGATTTTGAGTTAAGAGATGTATGGAGACTGGAATCTGGAGGAAAGAGACTATACTTTTTTCTCTGATAGGCATCAATCCTTCTCACGTATTGATTTTATTTTAATTTCTAATGATTTGCTTTTTAGGGTGAAGAAAACTAAGATATTTCCAAGATGTTTGTCTGATCATAGTCCTGTTTGGATGGAATTGCAATATGGAAAAGAGGGTAGAAGAACTTGGAGATTAAATGAAAATTTGTTTAGATATCAGGATAATGTAAATCAATGTAAAAAGCAGATGAAAGAATTTTTTGATTATAATTTGAATAATGAAACATCGATAGAAATGGTTTGGGACTGCAGTAAAGCTTTTATGAGAGGTGTATTAATATATCTTAATAATAGACAGAGAAATAAGCAACAAAGACAGCGTAGGTATTTAGAAGAGGAAATCTATAAGAAACAACAATTATTAATACATAACCCACATGATCAAAAACTTAAAGATGCAATAAAGTTACTACAGAATCAATTTAATATGATAATGGCTGATCAGGTGGCAACAAATATACAATATGCCAAACATAATACTTTTGTAACGCAAATAGACCTGGTAGGTGGTTAGCATACACTTTAAGGAAAAGACAAAACAACGTACTATAGAAAAATAGAATACAAAGGTAAAGAGAGATATCAACAGGATAAAATTAAAAAAGCTTTTTTAGAATATTATACAAATTTATATCTTAAAGATAATATATCGAATAGGGATATTGATAAGTATTTGAAGGAATATAAGGTTAAAAATTTAACTTTAGAACAAACGGATGAATTGAATCGGCCTATAACCTCGGAAGAAATTATTTTGGTAATTAAACAATTAAAGATGGGGAAAACTCCTGGTACGGATGGGCTTACAGTTAGTTATTATAGGAATTTACAGGATGAGATGTTAGGTCCACTTAAGGAATTATTTAATCAGATACAACTAGGAGGGGGAATTCCCCCCTCATGGAGAACCTCTTTTATTTCATTGATACCAAAAGAGGAACAGGATTGTTCTAAACCTGGGAATTATAGGCCAATCTCACTTTTAAATAATGATTATTTGTTAAAATAATAGCTAATAGATTAATGTTGATTCTGCAGCGAAGAATTCATAATGATCAATCTGGATTTATAAAAGGGAGACAGATGAGGAATAATGTTAGGCAGATTGTTAATTTACTGGAGTACTTAGAAAAGAAAAATTTTATTCCAGCAGCATTTATTTTTCTCGATGCAGAGAAAGCTTTTGATCGATTGCATTGGGATTTTTTATTTAAATTAATAGAAAAGATGCAATTTGGAGATGGTTTTTTAAGAATAATTAGGGCAATTTATGGAGAGCAAACAGCACAGATTATAATCAATGGTAGCTTAACAGAACCTTTTAAGATTGCGAAAGGAACAAGACAGGGATGTCCTTTATCACCATTATTGTTTATTTTAACTCTAGAACCATTATTGGATAAAATACGAGAAGTAAAGGAGATAGAGGAATTAGAGTTAGACAGTATGAATATAAGTTAAGAGCTTTTGCAGATGATTTGGTGATTACTTTAACAAACCCTATAAATTCTAGTAAATCTTTGTTGGAAATAATTGATCAATATGGGAATGTCTCAGGGTTTAAGGTAAATCAGAAAAGACAAAAGTGATAATAAAAAATATGGCCAGACAACAGAAAGAAAAACTAGAGGAAGTAACAGGATTTGAAATTGTAAAGAAGGTTAAGTATTTAGGGGTTTATATTACGTCATCAAATGTGAAATTGTATAAGAATAACTATGAGGTTTTATGGCAAAAAGTTCAGAAGGAGTTGATTGTTTGGAAATTGCAATTATCTTTGCTGGGGAGAATTGCTGCTATTAAAATGAATGTTTTACCTAGATTTTTATTCCTCTTTCAGATGATACCAATAATTAAGAAAGATAAGAATCTTGAGGAATGGCAGAAGGGAATTAACAAATTTATATGGGAAGGTAAAAAAGCTAGGGTTAAAATGAAAATAATTCAAGATTCTCGGAAAGGGAGGTTTAAAATGCCTAATTTTAAATTATACTATGAAGCAGCTGCTCTCTCTGCAATAAGTGATTGGTTTAATTTAACAGAGGACAGAATTTTGAATATAGAAGGTTATGACTTGTTATATGGATGGCATGCATATTTAATTTATGACAAAAAAGTGGATAAGGCCTTTAAAAATCATGTGCTAAGAAATGCCCTTCTGCGTGTTTGGAAAAATACTCTTATAAACTAAATTATAAGGTTCCTATATGGGCATGTCCTAGACATACAGTAGAAAATATAAACATAGAACAGAAGCAGGAAATGATTACATATAAAGATCTTTTGTATACTGAAAGAGGTAATTTGCAGTTAAAATCTCTGCAAGTATTAAGAGAGGAAGGGAAAAATTATACTTGGTTTCAATATGAGCAATTACATGCTAGATGGAAGAGAGATCAAAAAATTGGTATAGAGCAGAACGAGGGAAATTTGGTAAAGCAAATTAGAAATCAGTCTCAGGAGCATATAAAGAGATTGTATAATGTGTTACTTGAAATAGATTCTGAAAGGGACTTGGTAAAGGACTGTATGATAAAGTGGGCACAAAATTTTCAGGAGCCAATATTATTGGAAACGTGGGAAAGAATTTGGGTTAGAAATGTTAAATTCACGAGGCACAGAATCTGAGGAAAATTTTTATAAAATGTTTTATAGATGGCATCTAGATCCTAAAAATTATCGTGTATGTATCCAGAAATGCAGGCAAAATGTTGGAGATGTAATTGTGATGACGCTACATATTTTCACATTTGGTGGACTTGTAAGGACATAAAGGCCTTTTGGATAAAAATTTGGTGGATTTTACAAAATGTTCTGAAAAGAAGATAAAGTTCCTGCAATTTTTCTTGTTGGGAATTATTACGGATTGTACAGTAATTGAGACTAAATTGATTTTAAATCTAATAACTGCAGCAAGATTACTAATAGGACAATATTGGAAGAAAAAAGAAGTACCAACAATACAAGAATGGATATTGAAAGTTGCCAATTTGGCTGAGATGGCGAAGATATCAGCCTTTTTGAAAGACAATACGCAAGAAAGATACTTAAAGGAATGGAAAAATGGATTGACTATATTCAACGTAGATATCAGACTAAGAGTTATCAGACTGTTTTGAATGATTATGATGTATTATTTTGATTGCTTTTGGGGGAAGTTAGGAATTGATGATTGTAGGGGTATAATTAAGTTGGGACGAAAACTTTTTAGCATATGTTTGTTTTATCTTTAACTATACCTTGTGCTCGTTCCGGGAAGTCGGGGGGGGGGGAGGGGGGTTGTGAAGGGAGGGGGGAGGAGGGGGGGAAAGGGGGGGAAAAAATTTTTGTAAAACTTTTTGAATAAAAAAAAAAAAAAAAAGAATTATGGGTGTGGCCACGTGCACGACCCCCCCCTCCTGGCATGCAATGGCAAAAAGGTTAGCCATCACTGGTATATATAAATAACCATTTCAAACTTAGCTGTAAGGGTTTAACCACAAACATTTTTTTTTTTAAAAAAAATTTACATTTATATCCCGCCCTTCTCCGAAGACTCAGGGCGGCTTACAGTGTATAAGGCAATAGTCTCATTTTATTTGTATATTTACAAAGTCAACTTATTGCCCCCCCAACAATCTGGGTCCTCATTTTACCTACCTTATAAAGGATGGAAGGCTGAGTCAACCTTAATTAAAATTAAAAATTAAAATTAAAATTAAAAAGTCACGGTTCTGAAATTCCTTCCTTACACACAAATCAATTCTTCCTATTGGGTTGGATGGTAAAGCTAAGTCTTAATTGCTCTTGTGAAACCCAGGAGGTTATACATAGGCAAGAAAATCAAATGTACAGGCATAGAGTAGATGGTACTTGACTCAATGTGAGTGGCATCTAGGTATTCTAGTAGATCACCACTTAAGTACAGAATTTCCTCAAAAATAAGACCAGGTCTTATATTAATTTTTGCTCCAAAAGATGCATTAGGGCTTTTTTTCTGGTTAGGGCTTATTTTTGGGAAATTACGGTAAATGCAACTGTCTGGTTGATGATCTTAACTGGGGCTTATTTTTGCGGTATGGCTTAATTACCAGCATCCTGAAAAATCATGCTAGGGCTTATTTTCCAGTTACCGTATTTTTCAGAGTATAAGACGCACCTGAGTATAAGACGCACCTTAGTTTTTGGGGAGGAAAATAAAAAAAAGCTGATTGGCAGATGCGAAGATGGGCCATGTAGGGGGGAGTTTCCCCCCTGCACCCCACTTTGGCCCTAGGAGGCCTTCCTGCACTTATCTGGGAGCCAAAATTGGGCGTGTGGGAACTCCTGGAAGGGGCGGGGGGGAGAGGTGGGGTCAGGCAGCAATTTAACTACCAGTTCGCCTGAACTGATCCGAACCGGCTGAATCCCACCAGTGTGTCAGAAGCAGTGAGGCACTGCTGGGTTGAAAGGATGAGCCGATGACATCACTGTTGCTTGGGAGATGTCCAGTTGGGGATTCTTTTCTTGTCCTGGGCAAGAGCTGGAGGGAAGAATAAGAACTCAGCCCCATCCCATGACAGTTCTCAAATCTCCAATATGGGTTTGCTAACCCCCTGAACGCAGGCTCGTTAATCTCCTGCCCATCATTCCAATCACTCAAGGCCCTGTGGCTCCTTTTCCTCTTCCTTCTGAAGGCTCATAAAAATCAATTAGCCTCTTGACTAAGTCTGTTTCTGGTGTCACCACAAATCTGGGATCGGCAAACCCTCCTGAAAATTCCATCCAACATTTTTCTTCTCAAACCCCAACTCCGTGATGGTGAACCACAGCTGGCGCACGGAGCCCTCTCTGCGGGCACGTGAGCCGTCACCCAGCTCAGCTCCACCGCACAGGCACAGGTGTGCCTCCCTCCGGCCAGCTGATTTTGGGGATGTGCGGGGGTGGGACACATGCAGGAGATGTGCGTGTATGCACAGGGGACAGAGCGTAGGGGGTGCGGCGTGCTCCCCCAGCCCAGGAGGCTACAGGGAGTCCTGCTAGGCCCAAAACTGGGCATGCAGGGTGTGCTCCCCCATGGCCCGTTTTTGGGTCCAGGAGGTTGGAGGGAGGCCTGCTAGGCCAAAAACGGGGGGCGGGGGGGTCATGTGCGCACACGTGGGGGGCAGGGGGAGTGTGGAGGGTTATGCGCACATGCGCAGGGGGGGCGTGCATTGCATTATGGGTGCTGGCACGCACATGCACTGTCGTGCATGCACACTTTCTGCACACAACAAGAAAAAGGTTAGCCATCATTGCCCTAACTCTTAACCCTAAGCTAAAATGGTTTACTATTGCTTTTGGGACATCCCTATACCAGAATAACAGAGTTGGAAGGGACCTTGTAGGTTATCTAGTCCAAGTCCCTGCTCAAGCCCCCTATACCATTTCTGAGAAGTGGCTGTCCAGTCCTGAACCTTCTTTTTCCTTTATCTTTTCTTAGAGATGTCCTAATCGTTATCTCCTTTTAACAGGTAGCCCATAATCCCTTGTGGGGTGGAGTCTGGGCAACTGAATGAATGGAGCTAGCTAGCAGAGTGTTTAATGGCCAGATGCCCTTCCTGTTGCCAATGCGGAGTTTTGTTCAGCAGATATATTCTCATTGTGTCCAAAAAGAAATATATGCTTCTACCTAGGATTGAACTCACAGCCTCCTGATTGTGAGGCGAGAGCTTTGCCTCTAGGCCACCACACCACTCCTTTAGATATGTCCTATTCCTAAGCTTTATATGGGACTCCACTCCTTTGCAAAAAAACAGCCAGACACATTATTTTGCTTAAAATGTTATTTGGGGTTTTGTTTTTTTTTTGTAGTTAAACCATTTTATAGGTGATATTTATCTTGAATTTGTAGCACTATTTCTTCTTCACATTTATTAAACCTTACTCTATTCATCTACAAACCTATTCATGTCTTTGGTACGTGATTTTCCGCTCCCTGATAAATTTTCAGCTCGCTTGAATGAACAAACCACGATTTATTGCTTGAATACACAAATTACTATATTTTCATAGCATGATCTTTTTTTCTTTCTTTTTTCTTTGTTTGGGGAGCCTGGCAAAGTTCCTTAAGAGTCCATGATTCAACATCCGGCACATGTGAATTCAGTTTATTAGAAACCGGGAGACCGCGAGGTCTAGTAGTCCCATCTAAGGCCCAACACCGCCAATAAAAGCGCACAGACCACGATTAGAGAGAGATGCATTAAAATTTCTGTTCTCGAGCACGTTACAGCAAAATATTTATCTAGGAACTGTACGGAAAGAGAATCAGTCACCGCTTGTACTTAATGGGTGGTAAGATGCTTGTATTTTTTTGCAAGACTTTTCCTGGCCTGTGATCTCTTTTAGCCACTTTCTCCATCAGAGGTTCTGCTTCCTTTGCTGGAGTATCTGGTTTAACTGAGTCTTGATTTTCCTCTTTATTTACATCTTTGGACAATGCAACGGGAGAAAGTTTTTGATGCGAAGCAGGTAATTTTTCAGGTGGGTCGGATTTTACTTCTGTGCTGGGCTGTTCCCGAGCGATGTCATCTGCAGAAAAGGAAAGACGGCAAAATATTATTGTTGGGTTTGAAGACTAAAACCAGAGAGCAGCAATTGGCCGCTAGCCAAGCTTTCAAATACAGGTAATCCTCGACTTACGACTACAATGGGGAGCACGACTCCTATTGTTAAGCAAGGCAGTTGTTAAGTGAGCAGGGCCTGATTTTATTACCGTATTTTTCGGACTATAAGACACACTTTTTTTGTCTCCCAGAAGGGGGTGAAAATGTCTGTGTGTCTTATAGACAGAATATTGCCGAAGCCCCGCTCACCCACCGGCCGTTTTTTTTTTGCCTCTGCACACCCTGTTTTCAGAGTTTATTTCGGCCCATTTTCGAGGCTTTTTTTGGCCCGTTTTTCGGGGAAAAAATGGGCCTCAAAAACAAGCGAAAAAAAGCCTTGAAAACAGGCAAAAAAAAAAAGCTGAAAAAAGCCTCAAAAATGGGCTGGAAAAAAGCCTCAAAAACGGGCCAAAAAACAGCTCAAAAAGAGCAAAAAAAAAAAAAAGGCCCAAAAATGGGGCACATGGCGGCCAAAAACTTTTTTTGTTGTTTTCTTCTTCTAAATTTCGGTACGTCTTATTAGTCAGGTGCGTCTTATAGTCTGAAAAATACGGTAATATTTTTTTTTTGCCATGGTTGTTAAGTGAATCGCAGGGTCTTTAAGCCAATGGGGATACTTCAATGGCTGTAAGTGTGAAAAAATGGCCATAAGTCACTTTTTCAGTGCTGCTGTAACTTCAAATGGTCACTAAATGAACGGTCATAAGCCGAGGACTACCTGTAATATTATTTTACTGGCGCTAGCCTGCCCATCACACAATAATGAAAGCAAGCAACAAAATTGTGACAAACTCAGCAATTCTCTGAGAATCATTTCTTTAAATTCATTTTTTTCTTTTCTCACTTTTGAATTTAGAGGGAATATCGTCCCTTTGGTTTGGTTCTTGTTGATTTTAAATCTAATGAAAGCTACCTGCTATGCTTCCTGCCACCCAGCTTGACAGAGAGAAGCCATAGAATCATAGAACTGTGGAGCTGGAGGGAACCAAAGGGATCATCTAGTCCAGCCCTCTGCAATGTGCAAAAAAAAATAAATCAATTAAACTACACCCCAAAGGCTGCTTCTTAAAAACTAAAAAGATAGATAGAGAACCCACCGATTGTGCCACTGCTGTACACATCACCAGGAAAATGTTCTTTATACAGGTAGTCCTCAACTTACGACCATAATTGAGCCCCATAGTTCTGTTGTTAATCGAGACATTTTTAAGGGAGTTTCGCCTCATTTGACGGCCTATCTCGCCACCGTTGTTCAGTGAATCACTGCAGTGGATAAGTTAGTAACCTGGTTGTTAAGTGAATCTGGCTGCCCCCATTGATTTTGTTCATGAGAAGATCACAAAAGGGGATCACGTGACCCCGGGACACAACAATGTCATGACTATGAACCAGTTGTCAAGCATCAGAATTTGGATCACGTGATCATGGGGTATCCTGCCCAGGTCGTAAGTGTGAAAAACGGTCACGAGTCACTTTTTTTCAGTGGTAGCTTCGAACGGTCACTAGATGAACTGTTGCATGTCAAGGACTGCTTATACTGCATTCTAACCAATGCCACATCACAGCTCCTAAGCGAGTCACGCCAGATTTTATGACTTTGGACGCAGTCGTTGAGCGAATCACGCAGCCGTTAAGCGAATCCAGCTTCCCCTGTTGATTTAGCTTGTCAGAAGTCCCCTGGGAAGTGGCGATTATGTGACCCCGGGATGCTTATTCTGTTGTAAAATAAATGTACCATTGCCAGCTGCCCAAATTTTGACTGCCCAAATGACTGTAGGGCAATAGTGGGATTCAACCGGTTCGCACCACTTCGGCCGAACCGGTTGTTAAATTGCTGGCTGGCCCCTCCCCTCCCCTCCCTGCCTCTTCCAGAAGTCACACATCCCTGACTGATTTTTGCTCCCAAGAGGTTGCAGGGAGGCCTACTAGGCCCAAAAGAGGTTGCAGGGGGATGTAGCGCGGCTCTCGTAGCCTGTTTTTGCTCCCTCCTGGGAGGCCTACTAGGCCCAAAATGGGGCGCGGAGGTGGTGGTGCCCCCCCACGGCCCATTTTTGCTCCCAGAGGGGTGCAGGCTGTCACACCCCCTGTCCATGCCCACCATGGCCACGCCCATCCATTAGGGCAGAGAACTAGTTGTTAAATTATTTGAATCCCACCACTGCTGAGGGGTGGGGCTGTCATAAGTGTGAGGACTGGTCCTCAGTCACCTTTTTTTTTTTTAACACTGTCCTAACTTCATACAGTCGCTGAATGAACGGTTGTAAGTCAAGGAGTACATGTAGAGCTTTGATTATTATTATTATTATTTTTAAAAGGAAAGCAAGAATTAAAACTAAACAACCTCCTTTTTCTATCTGTGTATTTTTATGAGCGTTTTCCTTTTTCTTCTCTGCTGGCGTGTAGAAAGTTGTCTCACTCGGCTTTGTAGCCGTCTTGGGCTTCTGTTTCAGTCTGGGCGGCCACGGTTCCTCCATCCAGGCGTGGTGGATGGCTTCTTCCGGAATCATGCGCAAAGAAGGTTTCCATCTTGATATGAAGAGAGGATAATAAAAAACCCAGATTAAGGCTAGACTAATAAAAGGCTAAAATAAAATAAAATAAAATAAAATAGATTTATAAAAGGGACCCAGTGGCTCGGTGTCTAAGGCGCTGAGCTTGTCTATCGAAAGGTTGGCAGTTCAGCGGTTCGAATCCCTGGTGCTGCGTAATGGGGTGAGCTCCCGTTACTTGTTCCAGCTTCTGCCAACCTAGCAGTTCGAAAGCATGTAAAAAATGCAAGTAGAAAAATAGGGACCATCTTTGGTGGGAAGGGAACAGCGTTCCGTGCACCTTCGGGGTTTAGTCATGCCGGCCACATGACCATGGAGACGTCTTTGGATAGCGCTGGCTCTTCGGCTTTGAAACGGAGATGAGGAGTCAGGAGGAGATGATAGAGTCAGGAACGACTAGCACGTATGTCTGAGGGGAACCTTTTCCTTTACCTTAATAAAAGGCGACTCAGATGATCAAAGGCCTGGAGACTAAACCGTATGAAGAACGGCTGCAGGTTTTGGGTCTGGCTAGTCTAAAGAAAAGAAGGACTAGGGGTGACATGATAGCAGTGTTCCAGTATTTGAGTGGCTGCCACAAAGAAGAGGGAGTCAAGCTATTCTCCAAAGCACTAGAGAGCAGGACAAGAAGCAATGGATGGAAACTGATCAAAGAGAGAAAAAACCTGGAATTAAGGAGAAACTTCCTAACAGTGAGAACAATTAACCAGTGGAATGGCTTGCCTCTAGAAATCGAGGGTGCTCCATCACTGGATGTTTTTAAGAAGAATCTAGACCAGGGGTGTCAAACTTGTGTCGTCATGGCATCGTCACGTGACGTATCGGGACTTTCCCCCTTCGCTAAACCGGGCGGGGGTGGAGCCAGCATGTGACACATCCGGCCCACAGCCCGCGAGTTTGACAACCCTGGTCTAGACAGTCATTTATCTGAAATGGTATAAGTTCTCCTGCTTGAGCAGGGAGCTGGACTAGGACCTCCAAGGTCCCTTCTATTCTATTCTATTCTATTCTATTCCATTCCATTCCATTCCATTCCATTCCACATTTTCTGTTCTGTTCTGTTCTGTTCTGTTCTGTTCTGTTCTGTTCTCTTCTCTTCTCTTCTCTTCTCTTCTCTTCTCCTCTTCTCTCCTCTCCTCTCCTACTCTAATCATTCTATTCTGTTCTGTTCTGTTCTGTTCTGTTCTGTTCTGTTCCGTTCCGTTCCGTTCCGTTCCGTTCCGTTCCATTCCATTCCATTCCATTCCACATTTTCTGTTCTGTTCTGTTCTGTTCTCTTCTCTTCTCCTTTCCTCTCCTCTGCTACTCTAATCATTCTATTCTATTCTATTCTATTCTATTCTATTCTATTCTATTCTATTCTATTCCATTCCATTCCATTCCATTCCATTTCATTCCATTCCACATTTTCTCTTCTGTTCTGTTCTGTTCTGTTCTCTTCTCTTCTCCTCTCCTCTCCTACTCTAATTATTCTATTCTATTCTATTCTATTCTATTCTATTCTATTCTATTCTATTCTATTCTATTCCATTCCATTCCACATTTTCTGTTCTGTTCTGTTCTGTTCTCTTCTCCTCTCCTCTCCTACTCTAATCATTCCTATTCTATTGTATTCTATTCTATTCCATTCCATTCCATTCCATTCCATTCCATTCCATTCCATTCCATTCCACATTTTCTCTTCTCTTCTCTTCTCTTCTCTTCTCTTCTCTTCTCTTCTCTTCTCCTCTCCTCTCCTCCTCTAATCATGGACAACATCCTATATTTAATGACGGGTCTGCATGGATGCAATACAGGCAGTCCTCAATTTACAACAGTTCCCTTAGAGACCATTCGAAATTACAACGGCAACTGAAAAAGGTTACTTATAGCCGTCTTCTGACGGTTGCAGTGTTCCTACAGACACATGGTCCAAATTTGCACACTTGGCAACTGACTCGTATTTATGACAATTGCAGCGTCCCAGGGTGACCTGTTCCCCTTTTGCGAGCTTCTGACAAGCAACATTAATGGGGAAACCAGGTTCACTTAACAACCGGGTTACTAACTCAACAACCGCAGGGATTCCCTTGACAAACGTGTCTCACTTGGCAACAGAAATTTCGGGATCAATTATTGCCGTAAGTCAAAGACTGCCTGTATTGAAGGAAGCAAACTTCTACTCCGTGTTGGAAACTGGCTATTATTAAACCGGACTGTATTCGGTTTAATAATATTCGGCCTTATTATAACTTAAGACCTCATGTGATCAAAATTTGGATGCTTGGCAACTGGTTCATACTTACGACGGTTGCTGTGACCCAAAGTCAGGTGGTCCCCTTTGGCGATTTTCTGACAAGCAAAGTCAACAGGGAAGCCGGATTCACTAAACAATTGTGTTACTGGCTTAACAACTGCAGTGATTCACTTAACAATTGTAACGAGAAAGATTAGAGAATGGGGCAAAACTCACTTAACAACTCTCCCGTTTAGTAACAGAAATGTAGGGTTCAGTTGCGGTCATAGGTCAAGGACTACTTTGGGAAGGTCCGAATGAAGAACCGAGCATCTATTTAATACAGGTAGTCCTCGACGTACAACCACAATTACGACCAACATTTCCGTTGCTGAGCAAGGCTAAGTGAGACATGCACGATTTTGCAACCTGTTTTACCTGGTTGTGAAGTGAATTTTTGCAGTTGTTAAATGAGTCACATGGTCATTAAGCAAATCTAGCTTTCCCCATCGACTTTGCTTATCAGAAGCCGCCTGGGAAGGTTGCAAAAAGTGACCACATGATTTCAGGATGCTGCAACCCTCATAAATATACGTTGGTTGCTAAGCACCCAAATTGTGATCGCAGATGCTGTCATAAGTACAAGGAATGGTCATGCCATTTTTTCCAGTGATGTCATCTTGAATGGTCACTAAATGAATAGCTGCACCTTAAGGACTATTGTGTACTAAAAAGAAGAGGTAAAGCTTAAAAAGCTAAAAATAAAGGAGTCCCAGTGGGTTTTACTGTGCTAGTCATTGCCAACTCCAGAGGGTGTTGCTCATTTCCATTTCAAGGCCATTGAGCCAGCCCTGACCAAAGATACCGTGTGTTCTGTCCCCTCCCTTCCTTCCCAAAACAATACACTAGCCGAGGCTGTCTGCCAGCAATTTATTTACACTTGGCCGGGTTCCTTCTGGCAGCAAAAGTTCTGGCAACATTCCTTCACATGCCAGCCAAGTCCTTATCAAGCAGCAGCGTGCCGACAGGCCATTGCCAGGGCAACCAGGTGTCTGCAGGATGATCTAAAGTACTCACAAGTAATCCCAGCCTTCAGTCCAAAGCAGTCCAAAAGCCAGTAGTCCGTAACTTTGTCCAACACAAGGGCCTACGGAGCACTCTCCCTGCTTTTATCCCCTGTGGGGTGTGGCTCCATAACTCAGCACTCCCTGGGCCTGCCCCACCCTTTCCTCTGCTGCGCACGCTTCTCTCGGCATCACTGTTTCACATCTAGCCAAGATTGATCCTCAGCAGCTGGTTCTTGGGGCATTGCCAGGGAGGAGGAGGGGTCGGGGGAAAGAGGCCTTGTCAGCTCCTCCTCCTGGCCTGCAGCTGGAATCTGGGACAGTGCCAGGGAGGAGGAAGATCCAGGGGGGGAAGGAGGCCTTGCCAGCTCCTCCTCCTAACTTTCCGAGTCATCCGGCTCCAGGAGGCCAGGCCCGGGGCCCAGAGCCACAACACCGTGTTTCCCCGAAAATAAGACCCTGTCTTATATTTTTTTGAACCCTGAAATAAGTGCTTGGCCTTTTTTGGGGGGAGGTTTTATTATTTTGGGGCATGTGGAGCAAGATGGGGCTCCTCTTGCTGTCTTACCTGATTTCCAGCTCTACGTTTAAATATTTTCAGGGAGGGCTTATTTTCGGGGGGAGGATTATTTTAGCGCATGCGCTCAAAATCCCGATTGGTCTTATTATCGGGGGATGTCTTATTTTTGAGGAAACAGGGTATTGCTGCAATCATGTGGCCAGCATAAAATCACGGAACGCTGTTACCTTCCCACCAAAGTGGTACCTATTTATCTATTCACATTTGCATGCTTTCAAACTGCTAGGTTGGCAGGAGCTGGAGCGAGGACGGGAGCTCACCCCGTCGTATGGCTCTCGGGTCTTGAACCTGGGCTGCTGGTTTTCCAGCTGACAAGCTCAGGGTCTTAGCCACTGAGCCATTGTGCTGCCAGGAGAGCTTGGGTGACAAGGAATTCTAAGGGGGAAAAAAAACTTTTGCCATTTGGGTGCTCCAGTCAGTTTGATTCCATCTTCCTATTTTACAACTCTTTTGTGAGCTTGACTCACAATGAAGTTACAGTGGCAGCTTACAGATGTTTCATCTTAATGGCAAAGACCCTGCATAACATTTGGAAGCATCTAAGGGCCCACTTTGCTTGAAGCAAGATCCTAGCCAGGCCTCTTTGCTTATTTTGTCATATTTTGTAGTCACTGCAGACATTCATGATCAGGGGTGAAATCTAAAAATTTTCCCTACCGGTTCTGTGGGCGTGGCTTAATTGGTGGGTGTGGCTTGGTGGTCAGGTGACCCGGTGGGCATGGCTTGGTGGTCAGGTGACTGAATGGGCATGGCCAATAATAATAAATAATAAAAATAATAAACAATATACAAAACTTGGGAGCGCACCGGTCTACCTTCTTTAAAAATAGAAGCTCCGGTCTACTAATTGCCTTTTTTTGGGAGGCACCGGTCTACCTTCTTTAAAAATAGAGGCACCGGTCTACTAGCCGCCTACAGCGCTGATGAGCTGTAGTGCGACCTTTTGAAGCGCTGCGGCAGTCATTTAAGACTGTTAGCAGCTATATCACGACCGAGAGCTTCAGGGACAGAGAAGAGGAACAGCGAGGCGTGGGCGGTGGGGGGAGCAGGGATTTTTGCTACCGATTCTCCGAACTATCCGTCCCCATTGCTAATGAATCGTGCGATCCGGTCCGAACCAGGAGCATTTCACCCCTGTCCATGATTGTGTGAGAACATGGAATATGCTAAGAAAATTCTTCAAAATCCACAGGAAAGTCTTATTACAAAAAACTATTTAGTACGCTTTCCAATTACTCATCAAATGCAACTGGAAATCACTGTCGTAGCATTTTCCTAACAAACCATTTCCAGAGATAATTGACCAAATGGGGAATTAAGCTATCCAAGAATAACTTCTTTACAATTCTCCATTTCTCTACAGCTATTTCTTTCTTTCTTTTTTTTTTTTAAAGCATGGGAAAAATAAAAGCAAGGATTTAGCAAAATAATCTTGTTTCAAAAAAAATAATCTCACACGAGGCACTTCTTGAGGAAATCCAGAAAGGAGCCAACGTGCGTTTTCAAAACAGCGTTTAGATCTTTGGAATTTGGGTTCCTTATTTTCCCTCTAGTGTTCGTGACGCTTTTCGGAACTCCGTTGGAATCTACAAAAGAGGGAAACGGATTTTACAACCACGGGTACATTTCCACGTCAGCTGAAATTGTGAAACGGAGAGACATTTGCACAAACTGTCAGTCTACGCAGGAGAAAATACACATAGTCAGAGGGAGCCAATGTTGCAGTCTTGCACATCACTTGTTTGTCTGAAATTGCCTGTGGAGCTAGACGTTTCACTTTATAGCCAGGCAGCCAAGTATGAATTCTTTTAATACAGAATTAATTGGCTGTAGGCATAGGGGTGGGTCCCAATTTTTACGCAGTGCATGCTACATTCAAAAGGGCCATCATATTTTTCTCTACAAACACAATATCCCTTGGGTCAGCATCCACCCATATATTTTCTTCCTTGGGTCCAAAGCAAAGCTTTCTGGCTAGTGCCAGCTCAGACAGTGTTGTTCAGTGCATCTGTTGCACTTCGTTGTGTAACAGTGACAACGTGAACATGTAGGATCCAAAATAGCCCATTTGCGTAAAATAGCACCAGCACTTAGACTTATATACCGCTTCACAGTGCTATACAGTCCTCTCTAAGCGGTTTACAGAGTCAGCCAGTTGCCCCCAACAATGTGGGTTCCTCATTTTACCAACCTCACGAAGGCTGAGTCAATCGTGAGCTCCATCAGGATCGAACGCCTGGCAGTGGGCAGAGTTAGCCTGCAATACTGCATTCTAACCACTGCGCAACCATGGCTCTTACAATTTATATATTTTATACGTCTTATATTATGTTTATAGCACCAACACTTAGACTTATATACCGCTTCACAATGCTAAGTGATTTACAGAGTCAGCATATTGCCCCCAACAATCTGGGGCCTCATTTTACCGACCTCAGAAAGACAGAAGGCTGAGTCAACCTTGAACTGGTCAGGATTGAACTCATGGCTGTGGGCAGAGTTAGTCTGCAATACTGCATTCCAACCACTTCATCACCACAGCTTTTCCCATGATGAAGCGGGGGGAGGGTGTTATTTCATCCTCCTATTAAATATTAGGTGGATAAATGCTTAAATCAAGAGCCACATTCTCCCTGCATAAAGCAGTCCTCAAAATAGAGGCTTCTTTCAACATCATTATAGCCACTTAATGTACCTTAGAATTCTTGATGAACGTATCTTTTCTTTTATGTACACTGAGAGCGTATGCACCAAGACAAATTCCTTGTGTGTGCAATCACACTTGGCCAATAAAAAAAATTCTATTCTATTCTATTAAGTGAATTGTTCACTAATGATCAATGCTTACCAAAGAATGTTCGTTTTCTTGATGCAGTTTGAATGAAATCAGATGGCGGAAGTCCTAAGATCTTTAAAATGAAAGAAAAGAAACAGAGACAGAAACAGAGAGATGAAAGAGAGAGAGAGATGAAAGATAGAGAGGGAGAGAGGAAGGGAGGGACGAAGGAAGGGGAGGAGAAACAAAGTTTACAGTTTCTCCGTAAAGCAATCAGTAGTTAATATAATTGATGTCAGGGTTCCAAGGAACACCCCCAACGAAATAAAGCTCTGAGGCTTGAGGTTCCTCAATGTTCCAAATTATTAGAGATGTCATGTTGGCACAGTTGGGAAAACCCGAAACTGAAATCTTCCAGGTTTTCCACACCCAGTTGACAGTTCACAGTCCTGTCCCACACCCACAAGTTCATCACATTGTCCAATCAACTCTTCACACCCAATTGGATACAATCTTCAGGCAGTCTACATCAGACGCAGGATGTCCTTGAATACGGAATGTTGTTATGACTAACTTTCTACCGCTCCAACAACAACCCCCTCCCAACTTCCCCAGCTAAAATATGTGGCAGTTAAGAAGCAAGAAAGAAAATTGCCTTCCAAAACTGACAGTTGAAGTCCAAAGCTGAGCTGTGAATTGAGTGACTGTTTCAGGACTCAGCTCAGAGTGAGCGACTAGATTTAACGCTTGCTCTATTTAACGCTGTGCTAGGTTGTGACAAGGGATATTGCACTGCTATAAATCCAGGTGAAACTATGTGGCTGAGGAGAACAGCACTGGAAGATGTACAAGAACACCTGTCAGGCACAAGTAACCGGGAACAGGAGTTTAATTCAAAGCGCTTCAAATTGATTCCATGCTACGTGTATATAAGAATCTTTACCTATTCATGGTCAAAGCTAAATTGGCACTAGATAAAATTCAATGGAATTCAGGGGTGGCTAGACGGGTCTCTTAGACCAGGGGTCTCCAACCTTGGTCCCTTTAAGACTTGTGGACTTCAACTCCCAGAGTCCCTCAGCCAGGTTTGCTGGCTGAGGGACTCAGGGAGTTGAAGTCCACAAGTCTTAAAGGGACCAAGGTTGGAGACCAGTGTCTTAGACTTATATACCACTACATAGTGCTTTACAACCCTCTCTAAGCATTTACAGAGTTGGCACACTGCCCCCAACAATCTGGGTCCTCATTTTACCGACCTCAGTTAGTGATGTAACAGAAGGTACCTCCATAATGCAGGCAAGCTGCTCCACTTCATTTTCCCCTGGGAAAAGAGGGTACCCCGTGTAGAGCTCGACGATGATGCAACCCAAGCTCCACATATCGATCGAGGTTGTATACGGGTGGCCCAGAATGACTTCTGGAGAACGATAAAACCGGCTTTGGACATAAGTGTACACTAAAGCAAACAAGAAAGGGGGAATGGACACCAGAGGGGGAAAAAAATCATGAGAGAGGGTAGCTCAGTCACTATCAAAAATGTTTCTCTCACGCCTCCCTCCCAGCATTTCTCTGATTTTCCTCTGCCACCTTTTATTTATTTTTTATTTATAGTTCAATATCTATACCGCCCTTCTCCCGAAGGACTCAGGGCGGTTTACAGCCATTTAAAAACACAAAGAATACATAATATAAATAACAAATTTAAAAATGGATTTAAAACGAATATTAAATAGGCCTAATTAACTAAAACGGTCATAGACCGACGTAAAACCCCTTAAAATTTAAAATTATAGTTAAAATACACTTAGGCTAGTCCCGCACGATTAAATAGTAAGGTCTTCAGTTCCCGCTTGAAGGTTCGGAGGTCGGGGAGTTGGCGTAACCCCGGAGGCAGCTCGTTCCAAAGGGCCGGTGCTGCCACAGAGAAGGCTCTCCTCCTGGGGGTCGCCAACCGGCATTGTTTGGTCGACGGCACCCTGAGCAGGCCCATTCTGTGGGAGCGCACAGGTCGTTGGGAGGCCAACGGTGGCAGTAGGCGGTCTTGTAAGTAACCCAGTCCTAAGCCATGGAGCGCTTTGAAGGTGGTCACTAACACCTTGAATTGCACCCGGAAGGCTACCGGCAGCCAGTGCAGGCCACGCAGGATAGGTGTGACAGTCTTTACTCTGTAAGTCACTATTTGTGCCAATAGATCTAACGTTCTGCTTGTTGTTTTGAAGCAGTTGCTTCCATGGCTTATTCCTGCAATACGAACCTCTGCACCCCCATCCTGCATCTGAATCTGTGCCTCTCCCTTGACTGGTTCCCCATCCTCTGCATTTGCTTTGGAGCAGGGGTCTCAACCTTGGGCCCTTAAAGATTTGTGGACTTCAACTCCCAGAGTCCCTCAGCCAGGTTTGCTGGCTGAGAGACTCTGGGAGTTGAAGTCCACAAGTCTTAAAGGGACCAAGGTTGAAGACCCCTGTCTTAGATTTATATACCACTACATAGTGCTTTACAACCCTCTCTAAGCATTTACAGAGTTGGCACACTGCCCCCAACAATCTGGGTCCTCATTTTACCGACCTCAGTTAGTGATGTAACAGAAGGTACCTCCATAATGCAGGCAAGCTGCTCCACTTCATTTTCCCCTGGGAAAAGAGGGTACCCCGTGTAGAGCTCGACGATGATGCAACCCAAGCTCCACATATCGATCGAGGTTGTATACGGGTGGCCCAGAATGACTTCTGGAGAACGATAAAACCGGCTTTGGACATAAGTGTACACTAAAGCAAACAAGAAAGGGGGAATGGACACCGGAGGGGGAAAAAAATCATGAGAGAGGGTAGCTCAGTCACTATCAAAAACGCCTCCCTCCCAGCATTTCTCTGATTTTCCTCTGCCACCTTTTATTTATTTTTTATTTATAGTTCAATATCTATACCGCCCTTCTCCCGAAGGACTCAGGGCGGTTTACAGCCGTTTAAAAACACAAAGAATACATAATATAAATAACAAATTTAAAAACGGATTTAAAACGAATATTAAATAGGCCTAATTAACTAAAACGGTCCTAGACCGATGTAAAACCCCTTAAAATTTAAAATTATAGTTAAAATACACTTAGGCTAGTCCCGCACGATTAAATAGTAAGGTCTTCAGTTCCCGCTTGAAGGTTCGGAGGTCGGGGAGTTGGCGTAACCCCGGAGGCAGCTCGTTCCAAAGGGCCGGTGCTGCCACAGAGAAGGCTCTCCTCCTGGGGGGTCGCCAACCGGCATTGTTTGGTCGACGGCGTCCTGAGCAGGCCCACTCTGTGGGAGCGCACAGATCGTTGGGAGGCCAACGGTGGCAGTAGGCGGTCTCGTAAGTAACCCAGTCCTAAGCCATGGAGCGCTTTGAAGGTGGTCACTAACACCTTGAATTGCACCCGGAAGGCTACCGGCAGCCAGTGCAGGCCACGCAGGATAGGTGTGACAGTCTTTACTCTGTAAGTCACTATTTGTGCCAATAGATCTAACGTTCTGCTTGTTGTTTTGAAGCAGTTGCTTCCATGGCTTATTCCTGCAATACGAACCTCCGCCCCCCATCCTGCATCTGAATCTGTGCCTCTCTCTTGACTAGTTCCCCATCCTCCGCATTTGCTTTGGAGCAGGGGTCTCCAACCTTGGCAACTTTAAGCCTGGAGGACTTCAACTCCCAGAATACTCCAGCCAACAAAGCTGGCTGGGGAATTCTGGGAACTGAAGTCCTCCAGGCTTAAAGTTGCCAAGGTTGGAGACCCCTGCTATGGAGGATGCTTGACTGTTCTGACCCAGCTCCCCAAACATGACCAACCCTCTGTATGTTAACTACAGAAACTCAATGATTCCTTTATTAGGAGCGCCAGCAGCCCGGCAAAAAGTTTCTCTCTCAACGCAGGCTAACAAGTCTGTCCGGGAGGGAGATGAATAGTTGTCTGCCACATTTATTCATCTCTGCCCCCTGCCTTTTATCCCCAGAGCTAGGGTGGGGTTTCTCTAGCAGCAGTGGCTCTTGTGTCCCAAGGACCAGCCCATAGATTTCCACTGTTCTCCTCTCCTCTCTGAACTACTCAAAATTTCCGCTATCAGTTCTCCAGAACCTGTCAGAACCTGCTGGATTTCACCCCTGGGCAAAAACCGCTTTTAACATTCGGTTATGTTGTCAAATGAAACATTTAACAAATGTTTCAGTTAACAACATACATTTTGGGTTCAATTGTGATCGTAAGTCAAGGACTACCTGTATTTGTGAGAAAAATAGCTACTCAGGTGCAAACTCCCTTATATGAGCTCCAAGACATTGACCGAGAGAAGGAAATGCTACAGGATTGCCCTGTCAGCATTTTGTGATCCCCTTTACATCTATAGAATAAGCGAAATCAATTCAAAGTATTTTTTTTTTTAAATCAAGTAAAAAATTGTATCTACTTGACTCCGCGAACCTCTTTGATGTTCGTAGCAGCTCGATCCAAAATCAATAACTTTGAATGAAATTTGTCCAGCTGAAGATTGGCTTATTAATATGTTCTCCTAAAGAATGTTGTTTTATAAAAAAAGAATAAGACCAAGGGAGAAAATATCAGTACGTTTCATCTATCAGGTTAACAAACTGTTGACATATTCATTCCCCCCACCCCATTCAGGTCATCAAGCTGTAACTGGAAACAGGATCCGTATGACAGTGTTGATTGCTGGGTGTCGATTGCTGGTGGGGAAGCGTTTTGATCGTTTTGTCCCCTTTTGGGCTTGTTGATTGTCTCTTTTGCACAGTAGGTAGATGTCGTTTTTGTCTATGTGTCTGTTGATGGCTAATTTGTCTGGCTTCCAGGAATTCTCTAGCATTTTAAATTAAAATTATGTACTAAATATTACATTCCGAAGCAGTTGAGTTTATGTACGCTATCTTTCTAGGGCCAAAGAGTGATAAGCTACCAATAGAAAACTCTAGAACAGCAGTCCCCAATCCCTCGTTTATGGACTAGCACCAATCCGTGGTATCCTAGAAACTGGGCCACGCAAACAAGCAAAGGCCCATGTGAAACCACGCTCCCTCCAGCCCGCGGAAAAACCTCTCTCCACGGACCCGATCCCTGGTGCCCAAAAGGTTTGGGGGCCACTGCTCTAGGACAGAGGACAACAAAAAGGATTTTTAAAAAAAAAAAATGAATTGTGCGGTTTATGAACCACAGTGGCGGAGTGGTCAGAGTGCAGTACTGCAGGCTACTTCTGCTGCCTGCTGGCTGCCTGCAATTTGGCAGTTCAAATCTCACCAAGCTCAAGGTTGACTCAGCCTTCCTTCCTTCCGAGGTGGGTAAAATGAGGACCCAGATTGTTGGGGGCAATAGGCTGGCTCTGTAAACTGCTTAGAGAGGGCTGTAAAAGCCCTGTGAAGCGGTATATAAGTCTAAGTGCTATTCCTATGACTATTCCTTCCTTCCTTCCTTCCTTCCTTCCTTCCTTCCTTCCTTCCTTCCTTCCTTCCTTCCTTCCTTCCTTCCTTCCTTCCTTCCTTCCCTCCCTCCATTCCCTTTCTCGTTCCTTGGGGCACAGTGGTCAGAATGCAGTACTGCAGGCTAATTCTGCCCACTGCCATCAGTTCGATTCTAACTGGCTCAAGGTTGACTCAGCCTTCCTTCCTTCCGAGGTGGGTAAAATGAGGACCCAGATTGTTGGGGGGCAATAGGCTGACTCTGTAAACTGCTTAGATGGGGCTGTAAAGCACTGTAAAGCAGTATGTAAATCTAAGTGTTATTGTTATTGCTATAGCACAGTGATGGCGAACCTATGGCACGTGTGCCAGAGGTGGCACACAGAGCCCTCTCTGTGGGCATGTGCACTGTTGCCAGCTGCTCTTTTGGTTTCCAGCCAGCTGGTCAAAAAATGTCCTGAAAATGACCAAAAAACAGCCTGAAAAGAGCCAAAAAAATGGCCAAAACGAACCAAAAACCAGGCATGCATGCGCCAGCCAGCTGGTCTTTGGGTTTCTGGTGTTTCAGTGTGCGCAAAGACCAGCTGGCTGGCACATATGTGCATGCCGGAAACCCGAAGACCAACTGGCTGATGAGCGCATGTGCCTGCCGTGTCCCACTCCCCCTCCGACGACCAGGTCTAGGAAGTCCATATCAAGCATGGCAACGAAGCCTCTGTAGCTTTGCCAAATTCCTCCGAGGTTTCTCAGGGCAGGCAGGAGTCCAAGTTGTGACTTCAGCAAGCTAGATGAGACTTTGCTTGACTCAAAGTTGGAATGCCACAAGCAGGTCCTTTATATAGGCTGTGGGGTGTGGCTCCATGACTCAGCATTTATCCAGGCCTGCCCCTCCCTTCCTTCTGCTGGCGTCACCTCTCAGATCTCCGGAAGCGAGGATCCTCCCACTTTGAATTGTCTTCTGCTGTTTGAGAAAGGGAGGGGTCAGAAGGAGTAGGCCCGAGTAATTCCAATCTGTGGCTGACTTCCTCTGATGGCTGAGCCAAAGGAACACACGCAGAATGAGTGAGGTTTGTTTGTTCATTCCTGACATCCTGTCCGGGCATGGGGCCAGGGCCGGGGGCTGGAGGCATGAAAAGCCGTTCATCTTCATTATCAGACTCCGAGTCTGATAGCAGGCCTGGGAGGAGACGGGAGGGGCCCGGCTGAGGAGAGGAAGGAGGACGAGGCACAACAGCGCCCCGGCCAGCTGGTTTTTGGGTTTCGGGTGCGCTGGCATGCACACATGCCTGCACCTGCACACAAGTTCCGGTTTGGGCACTCGGTGCTAAAAAGGTTCGCCATCACTGCTGTCGTACCATAGTTTTATTTATTTATTTATTTATTTTGTCACAACATCATATAAAAAGATTATATAGTATATAAACATATATATGAGTAAATATTAGGAGGTATAAGCATATATATATGCTTATATATATATATATATATATATATATATATATATATATATATATATATATATATATATATATATATATATATATATATGAGTAAATATTAGGAGGTATAAGCATATATATATGCTTATATATGACGAAGCCTGAAGATGACGAATGAGACTTCGTCGAAACGTTGCCAAGACATTTCCAATTTTACACGGGAGAAAACCCGAACAACCAAAGACCTACATACAAACACCCGTGAAAACCTTCCTATGTATATATAGGAAGAAGAAAAGAAAAACAATAAGACAGGAACGGTAGGCACGTTTGTGCGCTTATGCACGCCCCTTATGGTCCTCTTAGGAATGGGGTGAGGTCAATAGTAGAAAGTTTTTGGTTAAAGCTTTTGGGATTATAGGAAGAGACCACAGAGTCAGGTAAAGTATTCCAAGCACTGATGATTCTGTTACAGAAGTCATATTTTCTGCAATCTAGATTAAAGCGGTTGACATTAACTTTAAATCTATTGGTTGCTCTTGTATTATTGCAATTAAAGCTGAAGTAGTCTTTAACAGGAAGGACATTACAATAGATGATTCTATGAGTTAAACTTAAGTCTTGTCGAAGGCGACCGAGTTCCAAGTTTTCTAAGCCTAGGATTTCAAGTCTGGTGGCATAAGGTATTTTGTTGTTTTCAGAGGAATGGAGAACTCTTCTTGTAAAATATTTCTGGACACGGTCAATTGTATTGATGTCAGAGATATGGTGAGGGTTCCAAACAGGCGAGCTGTATTCTAGAATTGGTCTAGCAAATGTTTTATATGCTCTGGTTAGTAGTGTAGTGTTTTTGGAAAAGAAGCTACGCAAGATTAGGTTTACAACTCTTAGAGCCTTTTTTGCTATGTAGTTACAGTGGGCTTTGGCACTTAGATCATTTGACATGAAAACTCCAAGGTCTTTAACGGGATGGGGGTCGTCTGTAAGGTAATGTCCATCTAGTATGTACTTAGTGTTTGGGTTCTTTTTTCCAATATGTAAGACTGAGTATTTGCTGGTTGAGATTTGGAGTTGCCAAGTTTTAGACCAAGTGGTTAGATGATCAAGGTCTTTTTGGATAGTTGAGGGAGTTATTTCTTGTTTAAAACAATGGAGACTCAGACAAGCAAGAGGAATACAATTTTGTAAATTGTGCGGTCCTTGGTGCTCTCTGCGCTTGGTCGTTTCCTTCAGACCTTTCATTATCAAACTAGGTAACATCAGTGGGCTTTGTAGACTCTACAGCAAAACGGAAGTAGCACATACAAGGGACCTCCGCTAAGGGGGGGGAAAAAATTCCTTTATCTTGAGCTTTAAGTTCATTAGGCATATCCAAAGCATTGACAATCCCTAACAAAATTAGAATTCCTATCTGTGCAGAAGAGCGCTTCCTTACACCAAAATGTTTTAAATTTCCAAAACATAATGCAAACATCATCGAAAACTTCACCGGTATCGAAAAGATGGTACTTACAGGCTTCAGATCACAGTGGATAATTTTTTCCGTGTATAAGAGCTGCAAACATCTTAAGATGCAATGGGTGAAACGGCGAATCAAGCCCAAAGTAAAACCTTGGAAATTATTTTTCTTGATTAATTCGTATAAATTTGAACTGTGGGGTGAAAAATAGGCGTTTTTTTACCAACCGCGCGCGTGGAAAGGCCACTGCGCGAAAAGAGTGGCAGTTCAATTCTCTGAACATTTAAAGCTGTGATTCAGTTCAAAGTCTCTGAGAGCATTCAGGATATTGTAGGAAGTCCCTCCCTTCTGCAGAATAAAACATTCATTATTCTTAATATTAAAAAGAGGCAGAATAGAATATTTCCCCTGAAGACAAAGAGGAGAGACCTCTTAAGGGCAGAAAACAGCCCCAGTCTTCCTGCTATAGAAAAACAGCTTCAAGCAGAAGCATGAAGAGGCTAGTCTTTAGGAGTGGAGATATAGTATCCATTCAGAAAGACTGGGCCATTCTCAAAGAGCAAGCAGAAACTCCAAATAAGCACCTAATACACAAGGAGCCAAAGCTGACAAGATTAGCTCAGAAAAAACAAAACACCTAGGATTTGCATTTTCCCCTTTTGCCTGTAGGATCAGGGTTACGGTGTAGTACAGGGGTGTCAAACTTGGTTTCATTGAGGGCTGCATTAGGGTTGTGTTTTACCTCGGGGGCAGGGGGGAGTGGGTGTGGCCAGCTCGGCGTCACTCATGTCAGGGGCACCTGTAGCGGCCCGAATGCTCTGGCAGCAAAAATGGGCCCTTGCAAACTCAATTTTCGGCTGCCACGGCCTCCTGCGACTCTCTGCCAGCGAAAACAGAACTCAGGAGGCAGGGGTGAAATCTATTTACCTCCCTTATCGGCTTGGAAGTGCCGCCCACGTGCCGCCCACACGTGTCACATGTACACGCAGACCTTCTGCGCATGCACAAAATGTAACACAAAAGTGGGCGGAGTTTTGCTCCGCCATCGCTACCGGATTGCTGAACTACCGGCCACCATTGCTTGTGCTATCTGGTCCGATCCGGTAGCATTTCACCCCTGTCAGAAGGTCTAAATGCGGCCCTCCCAAGCTCCGTTTTCGCTGACAGAGGCACCACTGTTTTTACGTGGCTCCACAGACCAGATCTATGCACCTTGCGGGCCTGATCTGGCCCAAGGGTCTTGGGTTTGACACCCCTGATGTAGTAGATTAGCTTTCCAAACTCTCTTGTTTCTGGGTCAACTCCAGTGATGGGCTGCCCCCGGTTCAGACCAATTCTATAGAACCAGTAGTAAAACCGGTGGGAGGCTCCGTCCACTGACCCGAACATCATCAAAAGTGATCTGTGCATGCATTGCATGGGCATGATGCAAACCGGTAGTAAAGCTAAGTAGAACCCACCCCGGTCAACTCCCTTATATTTATTCGTTTGTTTGTTTGATTGCTTACGTCATTGACCGACAACATTTGCATTCAGTACTAAAACTGAAGCTGTCTCATTTATAGCTGCCGATGCCATCCTGCCTAGCTGTTATGATGAAGGATTGCTAAGATGGAGAAAATAAGATCCAGCAAATTCACACTCAATCACTATAGAAAGTATTAACTGGAGATGCAGAACAGTGCCTTACCCTAATAATTCAAAGGAGATGCAGAAATGATTACGGAAGCAAAAATACTCTTTCATGTGGACGACGTTATATGTATTATCTTGGTCCTTTTGCCGTAGCGAATTTAAGATGCCAACTTCAACCAAAGCCTGACTGTGGAATCTGAATATAAGGGGGGAAATTACACAATATTAGAATTTAGAATAACAGAGTTGGAAGGGACTTCGGAGGTCTTCTAGTCCAACCCCCTGCTTAGGCAGGAAACCCTACACCACTTCAGACAAATGGTTATCCAATCTCTTCTTTAAAAAATCCAATGTTGGAGCATTCACAACTTCTGCAGGCAAGTTGTTCCACTCATTAATTGTTCTGAATGTCAGGAAATTTCTCCTTAGTTCTAAGTTGCTTGTCACTTTGATTAGTTTCCACCCATTGCTTCTTGTCTTGCCCTCAGGTGCTTTGAAGAATAGCTTGACTCCCTCTTCTTTGGGGCAGCCCCTGAGATTCATAACACCGCTAATATGTGATTTTGATCTGGGCGGTGGTCCCTAATGACTCTTAATCTAGTTAACATACAGGTAGCCTTCTCATACAGCCTTCTCTTAACATACAGGCCTTCTCTGTGGGGGCTCCCACACTCTGGAACGAGCTTCCCCCGGGTTTACCCCAAATACCCGACCTTCGGACATTTCGTCGCGAACTCAAGACTCATCTTTTTATCCACGCGGGGCTGGCTTAAATTGGGATTTTAATGTTTAAATTTATTTATTTTAAATAAATTTATTTTAAACGGGGTTTTTAGTATGGGAAATTTTAATCATTGGGCTAATTTAAAATAAGTTTTTTAAATCGTATTTTAAACTTATATATTGTATTGTCGGTTTTATTATGCCTGTACACCGCCCGGAGTCCTTCGGGAGAAGGGCGGTATAAAAATCAAATAAAATAAATAAATAAATAGCCCTTGACGTACAATTGTTTGTGACTGTTTGACGTTACAACGGTTCTCCTACTGACAACTGTTGCAGCATCCCCATAGTCACATGATCAAAATTTGGACATTGGTCAACTGGCATGTATTAGCATTCCGGGTTCAAATGATCCCCATTTGCGACATTCCCAGCGATCTTAGAATAGAATAGAATTTTTATTGGCCAAGTGTGATTGGACACACAAGGAATTTGTCTTGGTGCATATGCTCTCAGTGTACATAAAAGAAAAGATACGTTCATCAAGGTACAACATTTACAACACAATTGATGGTCAATATATCAATATAAATCATAAGGATTGCCAGCAACAAAGTTACAGTCATACAGTCATAAGTGGAAAGAGATGGGTGATGGGAACGATGAGAAGATTAATAGTAGTGCAGATTTAGTAAATAGTTTGACAGTGTTGAGGGAATTATTTGTTTAGCAGAGTGATGGCCTTCGGGAAAGAACTGTCCTTGTGTCTAGTTGTTCTGGTGTGCAGTGCTCTATAGCGTCATTTTGAGGGTAGGAGTTGAAACAGTTTATGTCCTGGATGTGAGGGATCTGTAAATATTTTCACAGCCCTTTTCTTGATTCGTGCAGTATACAGGTCCTCAATGGAAGGCAGGTTGGTAGCCATTGTTTTTTCTGCAGTTCTAATGATCCTCTGAAGTCTGTGTCTTTCTTGTTGGGTTGCAGAATCGAACCAGACAGTTATAGAGGTGCAGATGACAGACTCAATAATTCCTCTGTAGAACTGAATCAGCAGCTCCTTGGGCAGTTTGAGCTTACTGGGTTGGCGCAGAAAGAACATTCTTTGTTGTCCTTTTTTGATGATGTTTTTGATGTTAGCTGTCCATTTTAGATCTTGCGATATGATAGAACGTAGAAATTTAAAGGTTTCTACTGTTGATCTTCCGACAAGCAAACTCAGTTGGGGAAATTGGCATTGATTAACAGCTGCACGATTCGATCGATCGATCAATCAGTCAATCAGAACAGAGCTGGAAGGGACCTTGGAGGTCTTCTAGTCCAGCCTCCTGCTCAAGCAGGAGACAGCTACCATATCAGATAGGTAGCTGTCCAATCTGGTGGACAGGGCCTCCTGGTGGCTCAGACTGGTAAGACAGTCTGTTATTAACAGCAGCTCCTTGCAATTACTGCAGGTTCAAGTCCCACCAGGCCCAAGGTTGACTCAGCCTTCCATCCTTTATAAGGTAGGTAAAATGAGGACCCAGATTGTTGGGGGCGATAAGTTGACTTTGTATATAATATACAAAAGGATGAAGATTATTGCTTGACATAGTGTAAGCCGCCCTGAGTCTTCGGAGAAGGACGGGATATAAATGCAATTAAAAAAAAAATCTTCTCAAAAACCTACAATGATGAAGCATCCACAACTTCTGGAGGGAAGCCCTTCTACTGGTTAATTGTCCTCACTATTTGGAAGTTTCTCCTTAATTCCAAGTTGCTTCTCTCCTTGATTAGTTTCCCATCCGTTTTTCTTATCTTGCCTTCTGGTGCTTTGGAGAATAAGTTGACCCCCTCTTCTTTGTGGCAGCCCCTCAAATATTGGAATACTGCTATCGTGTCGTTTCCCCCCCGCCCCAGTCCTTCTTTTTAAAAAAAAATGTTTATTTTTTAGACAGACATACATAAAAACATCTTCAATACAATACGTGTGTCAGTTGGTTACGAATCTTTTGTGCATTTTCATCATATTCGTAACTTATAATTTATCTAATTTCACGTTCTACCAATCTAATACATGTCCAGTTGTTTGATCCATTAGTCATTTATTTTAACTGTAAATATTTCTTCCCTCGCTTCATACTGAAAGTTCTAAACTTTACGGTATTATTATAGCTTATATTGTATCATTTATTTCATCCTAAATCAAACCAATAATAATACATTATATTTTGTGTATTTCAGCAATTCCTGTATTATAAAAACCTCTATCAAACTTCATTACCATATTTTTTTTTCTAACCGTTGGTAAAATAAGTCCTATATCTTATAATACTTGTTTATCTTCCTGTTCTCTAATTTCAAATGTCAATTTACTCATTTCAGCACATTCCATTATTCCCCCAGTCCTTCTTTTCTCTAGACTAGCTAAACCCAAATCCTGCAACCATTTTTTATATGTTTAAATCACCAGGCCTTTAATCATTTTAGTTGCTCTTCTCTGCACTTTTTCCAAAGTCTCAGCATCTTTTTTGTAATGGCTGCACTGTTCCAGGTGCGGCCGTACCAAGGCTTTATACAGTAGTACTAATACGTCACGTGAGTTTGATTCTATGCCTCTGTTTATACAATCAAGGATTGTATTCACTTATTTGGCAGCTGCTGCACACCGCTGGCTCATGTTTAAGTGATCGTCCCACAGTTACTTATTCACTTAACAATCGCAATGATTCCCTTGACAGCTGTGCCTTGCTTAGCAATAGGAATTCTGGTTACAACTGAGGTTGTAAGTTGAGGACTCTCATAATGCAAAGCACTAATGTGAGCAGACATACATAACCTGGTTGGGTTAGAACCCAACGCTAGTCGCCGCTGGGCTTCCTTAATTGGCTTTTGTTTCTGTTCCATAATCTTCTCTTTTTAAGATTACATTTTCCTCTGCCATCTACTAACGAAAGCTGGGAGCATTTATAAGGACTGAAACACACACCCTGATATGTTTGGCAGACAAATATAGCAACAAACTGATTTTTCTTGGTTTGTTTGCTGCCAATTTTTTTTTCTTTAATCTTCTGGCTATAAATTAACTCTTACACCAAAGACAATAAATCGTAATTAAACGGAAAAAAAATTAGGAGTCAATCCTCTATCCAACTAGTTTCCGATATTTTATTCTTTATTAATAAAATGTAAAACAAAACAATGACTCAAGATGATCCTACCTCTTTTTGTTCCTTATTATTTTGACTGCTACTTTTTCACCGGTCTTGTGATCCAAACACTTCACAACGTGGCCAAAGGATCCTTTCCCAATTATAGCCAGGATTTCATATCTATATGCAATATGATCGCTTAGTACCTACACAGAGTGACAACAACGTACAAAGTAAACATACTATATGTTTCCGCTACTTCTCATGCCACATTCACAAAACACACACGAAGCAAAAATATATCGTCATTCTAGGTCCCAGCAATGGAGCACATTCAATTTCTGAAGACAAGCCTTTCCGCTGGTTAATTGTTCTCACTGTTAGGAAGTTTCTTCTTAATTCTAGGTTGCAGGCTTGGAGCCTTCTTTAATGATCTTCCACCTGTTAGTTCTTATTGTTGTGATCCACCAGTAGCCTGCAGGGCTGGCAGCAGAGTCGGACAGTGAGGAGTCTGGGGAAGACAATGGGTCAGTCCTGGAGTCAGGGGAAGGCCCGGATGAGGGCTCTGCATCGGCAGAGATGGGGACAGGGCCATCTGCGAGCAATGCGCGGACTCCGGAGCCTCCAGAGGCGGACAGTAGTGAGGCAGAGGAACAGGAGGAGCCTGTTCCTAGTGCACACATGAGAAGAGCTGCCAGAAGGCAAGAGCAGCTAAAGCAAAAAGGATGACTTGGGAGTAGGACCAAGAGATGATTGGCCCCTCCCATAAGGCTTAAAAGACCAGCAACAGCATTTGAGCTCTGTCGGAAAACAACATTGATAGAATTGCTCCTTGTCTTGCTGCATTTATTTCTTGTCAGCGTCTTCTGCTTCTGAATTTTTGCCAAGAAAAGCCTTTGGCAGTTTGCCTAATTAGATCAAGGTTGGTGATAAGACTGGAGAATTGTGTTATGAAGAATTTGCTTTGATTTAGTTTGGACGATGCTGAGAATGAGTTAATTCTCAGCTGTTCTAATAAAGTCTGTTTCTTTTGGAACTGATTGCGTCTACTACTACCTACTTGGGCCTGCATCACAACACAAACATGGTGTCAATCCAGAATGAAGCAGGAATCATGACGACCAGAAAGCACATACATGTTGTGCCGCCATCTGTCTGCTGTGATAAATAGCCAGCTTCTGGTGCAGCCCATCAAGATGGGTGGGACTTTCTCCTCTCAGTTAGTCCGGCAGACCTTCTCTACTCCTGCCTTTTCTTTGGAAGGGATTTGGCTGAGGCTCCAGCTGGGGAAAGGTCACAGTGGCAGAAGGCCATAGAAGAGGAGGAGGAACTGCCTTCTTCATCTGATCCAAGAACATGTAGTGCAGTGTTCTCGGATCAGGTGCAGAAGGCAGTTCCTCCTCCTCTTCACTGGCCATCTTCCACTGCGAGTGTTGTGACCCAGACCCAAGTAGGTAGCAACAAACTCAGTCCGTGGAAAAATAAACTTTATTCGAACAGCTGGGAATTACTTCATTCCCAGCGTCGTTCAACTCAAAGTAAAACAAATGCCTCCCAACACAAATTCCTCAGTTCTCTCGCAAACCTTAGTCCAATTAGGCAAACTGCCAAAGGCCCTTCCTGGCAAATGTCCAGAAGCCACAAAATCAGAGACAAACAGGAAGCAGAGAACACAGCTATGTGTTGTTTTCCGGCAAGCTGAAACACCGGTGCTGGTCTGTTTTAAGCCTTATGGGAGGGGCCAATCATCTCTTGGCCCTACTCCCAAGTTGTCCTCTCTGCTTGAGCTGCTCTTGCCTTCTGGCAGCTCTTCTCATGCGTGTATTAGAAACAGGCTCCTCCTTTTCCTCTTCCTCACTATTATCAGTCTCTGGAGGCTCTGGAGTCCGCACCTCACTTCCCGATGGCCCTGGCCCCATCTCAGCCTCATCGCTGTCTGACTCTGTTGCCAGCTCCGTAGGCTGCTGAGGGACCACAACAGCAAGCTTTTCCCAGCTGGAACCTCAGCCAAATCCTTTCTGGATGGCCGTTCAATCAACTCAATTCCTGACATGCCAGGAATTGACTCATCCTCCCCCAAAATGGCCTCTAAGGAAGTATCTAGGGAACCCTCCAAGGGAGACATCACAACCAGACGTACCCAGTTCCTGTGAGACTTAAGACCACCCACCTCCTTGGGCATCTGCTACCCAATTCCAGCTGCAGAGATTTTGCCCTGTGGGTCTTCTGCCATGATCTGGATGCCAAGATCGACCACCACGTCAGCCTCTCACCTTTTTATAGGAACCATGGTCGTCATCGTAAGTGTTGCTGTTCTCTCCATCAATGTATCCCTCAATCTTTTTTGCACCCAGGCCAAGAAACCACAGTTCTTTATAGTCCTTGATTTCTCGTTGTTCATACAGGGTGAGTTGGTTTTTAAAATGTTTCAAGGCTTCTGGTTGGTGAAGGAAGTCAAAGGGATATTAAAAGACCTGACGATATCGTAGGTATCCAAATCAATATTTAACAATATTTAAGGGCAAACGGTGTGGCTCAGGCTGTAAGAAGCCTGTTATTAAACACAGCTGCTTGCAATTATTGCAAGTTCAAGTCCCATCAGGCCCAAGCTTGACTCAGCCTTCCATCCTTTATAAGGTAGGTAAAATGAGAACCCAGATTGTTGGGGGGGCAATAAGTTGACTTTGTATATAAAAATACAAATAGAATGAGACTATTGACTTATACAATGTAAGCCGCCCTGAGTCTTCGGAGAAGGGCAGGATATAAATGTAAATAAATAAAATAAATAAATAAATAAACATGTAAACTGTTCCCATTTCTCATCCTCTGCCCTCAAACTTATCACCACAGTTTCTGAAATAGTGTAGGGCCGTGAGGACGAACCTATGCCATGCGTACCAGAAATGGCATACAGAGCCATCTCAGTGGTGAAATTTGTTACTACCGGTTCTGTGGGCATGGCTTGGTGGTGGTGGGGTAATGTGACTGGGTGGGTGTGGCCAACTTTTTTTTTTTACTTTTAAAAGCATTTTTTCTATGACCTCTTCGGCCGAAGAGGTTCTAGAAAAAATGCTTTTAAAAGACTCCTCCGACAATCCCAGCTGAGTTGCCTGATCGTCAGAGGCTTTTCTTTTAAAGGCAAAAAAAAATGCCTTTAAAAGAAAAGAAAAACATCTGACGATCAGGCAACTCAGCTGGGATTGTCAGAGGAACCTTTTAAAGGCATTTTTTTACAACCTCTCTGGCTGAAGAGGTTGTAAAAAATGCTTTTAAAAGGCTCTGGTGATCAGGCAACTCAGCTGGGATCGCCAGAGGAGCCTTTTAAAAGCATTTTTTCTACGATCTCTTCGGCCGAAGAGGTTCTAGACAAAATGCTTTTAAAAGGCTCTGATGATCCCAGCTGAGCCGTGTGACCATCAGAGGCTTTTTTTTTTTTACTTTTAAAAGCATTTTTTCAGCCAAAGCAAAGCTGGCTGAGGAATTCTGGGAGTTGAAGTCCACAAGCCTTAAAGCTGCCAAGATTGGAGACCCCTGATTTAAAGTGTTTGGTTTTAGCCTTCAAAATCCTAAATACCTAAATACCTAAATACCTAAATATCAAAAGTTCTGTTTCTCGGCTTTTCTGAACGTTACGATCTGTAAACCTGAAGGATGGTTCTGTAGGAGAAGTCAAGGAACGCTTCAACTAAGCTTTTAGGAAAGGAGATACGATTTTCCCCACTTCAGCCAGTTGCTTTTAAATAATATTTCTTGGTTTTCCATGATATTATAATCATCCCATTTGGAGGGAAATGTGGTACCAGGAGTGAAATGCTACTGATTGGGGCTGGTTCGCCCGAATTGGTAGTAAAAAATACTACTGGTTTGTCAAACCGGTAGTAAAAAAAAGTAAAAAAAAAAAAAAGATCCGAAGATCGCCTCAGTAACGCACGATTGTCGGAACTTTTTTCTTTTACTTTTTAAAGCGTTTTTAACTACCGCTTCTGGAGAAGCCAACGAACTGGTAGCAAACCGGTTTAGATTTCACCACCTAGTGGTGAAATCTAAACCGGTTTGCTACCAGTTCGCTGGCACTGTACAGAAATTGAATGGTTTCTCTTCTTTTTTCCCTTTAGCGTTTATCCTAGTACTGTGTACCTGCTGAAGTTAGTGGGAACTTGAGGTTGTGAGTTTTCTCGATGTCTCCAGATTTACTGCTCAGCCCCCTGGGGATGTTTTCGGAGAGGGTGGGTGGAAACGGTTGGATTTGAGATCGGTTATCCTGCAAAGCGGCAAGAGATTTGTTTCTTTCTTTCTTTTTTTCTTAAAGCCACTTCATTATTTCTGTGATTTATTATTTACTTTGCCAGGCTCAAAAAAAAAACAACAACTTTCAGGGGATGATATCGCCGGGATAAAAACAACAACAACATAGCATCAAAATCAATAAAGGGTGCATTTGCTTCTCTGTCTTTTTTTTTTTTTTTTTTTGCAAAATTAAAGTTGCAGAAGAATCAGGAATTTTAAAAAATGCACTTTTGTCGTTTTGGAGTTTACACCTTGTTTCTCCTTCACCCTCCCAACTGCACTGTCTTTAGATCTTCTAAATCAGGGGTCTCCAACCTTGGTCCCCTTTAGGGATTAAGGTTGGAGACCCCTGTTCTAAATGGCCCAGAAGGGACCAGACCTCCATGGTTGCGTAGAGACCCCCGCCCCCCCAGTGTAACCCCTTTCTCGTGCTCAGAGTCTTTTTTCGTTGCGAGTGTTACTTGGAACCCTGACGCTAGGCCAGGCTAGTCTCTGTAACAAAGCTAACCAAGAATCAGGTTCATTATTAGAAATTTTAAATTTTCAAATTTTAATGTCGGCCTTTTTGTAATTTGCTTTGTTTTAAATTCTGGTTTTAATTGTATATATATTGAGTTTTTATCCTTGGCTGTACACCGCCCTGAGTCCTTCGGGAAAAGGGCGGTATAAAAATCTAATAAATAAAAATAAAAAATAAAAATAAAATAGAAATGGAAGGGTACAAGCTTCTATCTTGGGAATTGGCTCAGCTCACCTTCCTTTCTCATACCACAACTTGTCCCTTTGAGGATGATGATGATGATGTTATCCATTCAGTCCTGTCCGATTCTTGGCGATTTTGTAGGCCAGGTCTATCCAGGTCTTCCGATCTTGCACTGCTGCTTTGAATTGTTCTATGCTCTGGCTGGTGTCAGCTTTTATGGCGTCCAGCCACCATATTCTTTGGGCGGCCTTTTACTGCTAGGTCTTCCAAGCGTAATGGCTTTCTCCAATGAATTCCTCCCAAAATATTGTACCTTTAGATATTGTCCCTTTAGACCAGGGGTGTCAAACTGGCAGCCCCTGGGCCAGATGCGTCACGCACTGGCCACACCCAGCCCAGCTCTGCAAAGGTGAAAAATGTCACGAAACGTCCCGTAATGGCAATGTGATGTTGCGAGTTTGACACCCATGCTTTAGACCAGGGTTGTCAAACTAAATTTCACTGAGGGCCGCATCAGGGTTGTGGCTGACCACGTGGGGCCGGTCGGGCGTGGCCGACTGGGTGGGTGTGGCCAACTGGGTGGGCGTGGCCAGCTTGACGCCACTCCCCAAACTGCTGGCATGTTTCCTCTTTGCATTGGGTAGACCAGGCCGAAGCCACACTGGCCTCATCTTTGCTCTTCCTACTGGGTAGACCAGGCCAAAGTCATGCTGGCCTCATCTTTTCTCTTCACGCTGGGTAGACCAGGACGGCACCAAGGGCCAGATCTGAACACATTGCAGGACGGATCTGGCCAGCAGGCCTTGAGTTTGACACCCCTGCTTTAGTCAATGCCAATTTCCTCTAATTAAGTCATCAATCTCAAGTCCCTTCGCGCCCACAAGAGATCTAAGTCCAGCCCACAATTGACTTTTATCTACTTCCAATTTGCTTTGAGCATTAGTAGTTCAGATTCTTCTAGACCGTTAGTAGTTCAGATTCTTCTAGAGAGCGTTAGCAAACAATCAACCTACGTTCATTTCAATTGCCCGGACTCCTGTTTTCTTGAGCTTGATATTTTTATTCCTTTACTTTTAGGGCCTCGGTTCACCACGGAGGAAACTTACCGAATGCAGAGTTGTCACAGACTGAAAAGATTTGGTGGCTATTTGTGGGAAAAGCGCATCTTGCTGTAGAGGCTTCAAAGCAGTTGTCACCAAACTTGATTTGGCTGGACAGTCCAAGTGAGGGAGGGCGTTGATATTGCTGTTTAATTTCTGAGGAGAAAATACAGAGTTAATCCCAGAGTGGTGTGGTGGCCTAGAAGTGGACCTCTCGCCTCACAATCAGGAGGCTATGAGTTCGATCCTAGGTAGAGACAGATATTTCTCTCCCTGGGCACACTGAGAATATATCTGCTGCAAAACTCCGCATTGGCAACAGGAAGGGCATCCGGCCAGTAAATATTCAGCTCCATTCAGTTGCCCCAACTCCGCCCCGCAAGGGTCATTAAAAGAAAAAAAAATACAGAGTTAATCCCAGCAGTCAACTTTCATAATATATTATATGCACATTTTTGTAGAAGGTTTAGAAAACCACACCAAAGGTTCTCTGGTCAAGAGACCAGCCAATTTTCTATGGTCCCAGAAGCCTTGCCATCTCTTTGGACTCCTTTACAGATAGTTCTCGATTTACATTTAGTTCATTTAGTGACCAAAGTTACAACGGCACTGGTAAAAGTGACTTATGAGGGTTTTTCACACTTACGACGATTGCAATATCTCCGTGGTCACGTGATCAAAATCCAGGCTTTTAGCAACTGACTCATATTTATGACATTTGCAATATCCCGGAGTCATGCGATCAATTTTTGGGACCATCTGACAAGCACAGTCAATGAGGAAGCCAGATTCATTTAACAATCGTGTTACTTATTCAACAACCGCAGGGATTCACTTAGCAACTGTGGCCAGGAAGGTCGTAAAATGGGTCAAAACTCACTTAACGACCATCTCACAACCACAGAAATGTTGGGCTCCATTGTGGTCGTAAGTCGAGGACTACCTGCAAATGGCCACTTAAGGTTGGAGGTGGAAGGCAATCCTTTAGATTTCCCATAAGGCTGAGAAAATTCGTCTCGTTGTCTTCATGAGATGGGCAACCTAGGAATTCTGGGAGTTGAAGTCCACAGAGTTTAAAGGTTGAAAAACATTGCTTTAAAGCAGGGAACTCCAAACTTGGCCCCTTGAAGACTGGTGGACTTCAACTCCCAGAATTCCCTAACATTGTTAAATTAACATTGTTAAATTCCCTAACAACTCCCTAACATCAAGTACAAGCTTGATGGACATTACCCTACAGACGACCCCCCTCCCTGTCAAAGACCTTGGAGTTTTCATATCAAATGACCTAAATGCCAAAGCCCACTGCAACTACACAGCAAAAAAAGCTCTAAGTCTAAGAGTTGTAAACCTAATTTTACGTAGCTTCTTTTCCAAAAATTCTACACTACTAACCAGAGCATACAAAACATTTGCCAGACCTATTCTTGAATACAGCTCATCCGTCTGGAACTCATACCACATCTCTGACATTAATACTATCGAACGCGTCCAGAAATATTTTACTAGAAGAGTTCTTCGCTCCTCCGAAAACAACAAAATACCTTATACCACCAGGCTTGAAATCCTGGGATTAGAAAACTTAGAACTCCGCTGACTCCGACATGATCTGTTTTTAACACACAGAATCATCTATTGTAATATCCTTCCTGTAAAAGACTACTTCAGCTTCAATCGCAACAATACAAGAGCAAAAAATAGATTCAAACTTAATGTCAACCGCTTCAAACTTGGTTGCAGAAAATATGACTTTTGTAACAGAGTTGTTAATGCTTGGAACTCACTACCTGACTCTATAGTCTCTACTCAAAACCCCAAAATCTTCAACCAAAAACTGTCTACTATTGACCTCACCCCTTTCCTAAGAGGACTATAAGGGGTGTGCATAAGAGCACAAAAGTGCCTACCGTTCCTGTCCTATTGTTCCCTTCATTATAGTATTATATGCATACTTTTACTTATACTTTTACTTATATATATTTTTTTCTCTCATGATGGGTTATTGTTTTATGTTGATGATTGTATATACTGTTGTGACAAAATGAAATTAAAAAAAAAAATTCTGGGAGTTGAAGTCCACCAGTTTTCAAGGAGCCAAGTTTGGAGGCCCTTGCTTGAAACAATCCATGAAGACGATCTTGAATTGGAAGCCATTACAGGGGTCATCAGTTGCCAACACATTCCTGTGCAAATACCTGTCGGAAAATTCTGTTGGCTCCACGTCGGCTGGTCTCTTGAGATGGCAATTTAGGACGAGACAGTGCTGCTATCTGGGGAAAATGGAGAACAACGGCAAAATTAGCATGGAAAATTATTCCCTTGTGACTTCGGTGCCTAGTACAGTTATATAAGGTAAAGGTAAAGGTTCCCCTCGCACATATGTGCTAGTCGTTCCCGACTCTAGAGGGTGGTGCTCATCTCTGTTTAAAAGCCAAAGAGCCAACACTGTCCAAAGACATCTCTATGGTCATGTGGCCGGCATGACTCAATGCCAAAGGCACACGGAATGGTGTTATCTTCCCACCAAAGGTGGTCCCTATTTTTCTACTTGCATTTTTATGTGCTTTCGAACTGCTAGGTTGGCAGAAGTTGGGACAAGTAACGGGAGCTCACCCCATTACACGGCACTAGGGATTCGAACCACTGGACTGCCGACCTTTCGATTGACACACTCAGCGTCTTAGCCACTAAGCCACCACGTCCCTAATATGCTCATTAGATGTACCTAATTTTTTATTATTATTATTCCAAATAAGTCCAATTCAAAGTTTCTCGTGTAACAGCCTCAACACAGGCCTAAACGGAGGGATCAAAATCAATATCCCAAAAGGAGGTGGGATTGTCACTGTTTGAAAGCATCAAATGGAAGGAAAGGACTAAGGAGGTTGCATCCAAATTTGCAAAACCAGAAAAAGCAAACAGGGAAAGTTACCTCAGGCCCAAAATTATTCTTGAAGAGCCTCACTTGGAAGGCTTTCTGGATTCCCACATGCCAAGGATTACTGCAATGCTCTCTACATGGGGCTCCCCTTGAGAAGCACCCGGAGACTCCAGGTAGGTCAGAATGCGGCTGCGCGGGTGATAGAGGGAGCCCCTCGTGGCTCCCACGTAACACCTCTCCTGCGCAGACTGCACTGGCTGCCTGTGGCCTTCCGGGTGCGCTTCAAGGTTTTGGTAATGATCTTCAAAGCGCTCCATGGCATAGGGCCCGGCTACTTACGGGACCGTCTGCTGCCACCGAATGCCTCTCACCGACCCGTACGCTCTCACAGAGAGGGACTCCTTAGGGTACCGTCCGCCAGGCATTGCCGACTGGCGACACCCAGGGGAAGGGCCTTCTCTGTGGGGGCTCCCACCCTCTGGAACGAGCTTCCCCCAGGACTTCGCCAACTTCCTGACCTTCGAGCCTTCCGCCGCGAGCTTAAGACACATCTATTTATCTGCGCAGGACTGGACTAGAATTTTTAAATTTTTAAATGTTTAAATTTTAAATCTGGTTTTAATGGGGTTTTATTATTTATATCTCTATTTTAAATATTCGGCCTATATAATAAGTTTTTTAAATTAATGTTTTACTCTGTATATATATATGTTTTTATATGGCTGTAAACCGCCCTGAGTCCCTAGGGAGATAGGGCAGTATAAAAGTGTGAACAATAAATAAATAAATAAATAAAAAGATATAACCCAATAGCGGGATAATTGTATCCCAAATTTATTACAGGTAGTCCTCAATTTACGGAGTTCATTTAATGACCTTTTCGAAATGACACTTTCGGCACTGAAAAAAGTAATGCATGACCATTTTTCACACTTGCAACCGTTACAGCATCCCCATGGTCTCACAATCCAAATTCGGACGCTTGGCAACCGATTCATATTTATGACCGTTGCAGTGTCGTCGTCCCCCCTCGTCATGCGATCCCCTTTTGTGACCTTCTGACAAGCAAAGTCAGTGGGGAAGCCAGATTCATTTAACAACCGGGTTTCTAACTTAACAACCTCCGTGATTCACTTACTAACCGAGGCAAGAAAAATCATAAAAATCACTTTTTTCAGTGCCATTGTAATTTCGAATGGTCTCTAAACAGAGGTGTTATTCAGACGGTTCGCATTGGTTCGAGCGAACCGATAGTGGTGATCGGGAATGGGCCAGCCCACCCGTCCGGGCTCCATGCCGTGCTATTTAGGCGTGTTTTCGAGGCCGGGTGTATGCACGGAAGGGGCACGAGCGAGCAAAGCACATGAGCGGAAGGCTGGGCGTATGTGTGGACAGGGCACAGGCGTGTAAAGCGAGCGTGCATGCACGGTGAACCGGTGGTAAAGGTAAATGAAACCCACCCGTCACTAAATGAATGGTAACAACCAGGGGTGAAATCTAAAAAATTTTCCCTACTGGTTCTGTGGGCATGCCTTAATTGGTGGGCGTGGCTTAATGATCAGGTGACTGAATGGGCATGGCCAATAATAATAAATGATAAAAATAATAAAGTATACAAAACTTGGAAGCGCACCGCTCCCAAGTTTTGTCTACCTTCTTTAAAAATAGAGGCACCGGTCTACCAATTGCCTTTTTTGGGGAGGCACCGGTCTACCTTCTTTAAGAATAGAGGCACCGGTCTACTAATTGCCTTTTTTGGGGAGGCACCGGTCTACCTTCTTTAAAAATAGAGACACCAGTCGACTAGCCGCCTACAGCGTTGATCAGCTGTAGTGCAGCCCTTTGAAGCACCGCGGCAGTCATTTAAGGCTGTTTGCAGCTATATCACCTCTGAGAGCTTCAGGGACAGAGAAGAGGAACAGCGAGGTTTGGGCGGTGGGGGGGGCTACCGGTTCTCCGAACTATCCTCCCCCATCGCTACCAGATCATGCAATCTGGTCCGAACTGGGAGCATTTCACCCCTGGTAACAACCTGTATCTAAGAACTACTTTTGTATCTAAACAAAGATCATTTTTTTATATGCAGAAGAGAGCATCTTGTATTGACAATGTTACAGATTTCTCTAAATTGAAATATTGTAATTGAGGGAGAAAAGGAAAAACTGAATATTTCTCACTAAAAAAACGGGAGGGTAATTTTAATCTGAATTCTCACCTTAGAATTTGACAGTCTTATGTTTCCTTTCTTGAATTTCTGAGTTAGAGGTGTATTTTCTTGGGAAATTAAACTTGGCACCTCCCTCTGCTTTTGGACTAAGGTTTTAGGCTCTGGTAGAGACTGCAATGATAAACCAAATATATTTCAACCTTTAATAGCAATAGCAATTAGACTTATATACTGCTTCGTAATGCTTTTACAGCCCCCTCTAAGTGGTTTACAGAGTCAGCATATTGCGAGGTATCCACAGCCCCATTGGCCTTCACGCGCGCGGGAGCGGCGATACCTGGAAGAGTGGCGGTCCATCGTGCATGCGCAAGCTGGCCACCCAAACACCCAGATACCAGCATGGAAGCACACCTGATGAACAGTCAGGGGCTGGCCTGCGCATGTGTGCCGGAATGTTGCTCTTCCAGATTCCACCGTTCCCGCGTGTGCTACAGGCAGTTGTCCAGCGCGCATTTGATCACAGGAACACAGAAGAGGAGCTGGCGAGGCCGCACAATCTTCGCGGGATGGTTTCATGTGCTGTTTCTGGCACGTGTGCCATAGGTTCGCCGACACTGATCTATATAGTTTCCATTATTTTGTCCTCATAAAGGTTTGTAGAGCTCGTAGTGGAATAGCTTAAAAAGCACTTTAGGCTGGTCAGGTATGTAACTGATAAATGTAATTGCTTACCAAACCTATTTGGGCGTAGCTCGTCTCACATGACGTTGGTTCTAACTTGGTTTTGCTTGCTGTATAACATGTGTCTCCTTTAGGAGTCTTTCCTGCTTTTAAAAAGAGAGAGAAAGAAAGAAAGAGAACATTTAGATAGGACGGCCACCTTAACGGATTCATTTTTATCACCCCATTAAAAAAAAGAGTCCTGAAATTTTTCATCATTGTTTCTCTGCTGGAGATTTTAATCTAATTTAAGGGTTGTTTATTTTTTAATAAACCCAGAAGCTCTTTAAAACAGCCTTACTTTTTCCCCTCAAAATTGGAAAGTGTTACAAGCATTTATTTTGAGATTCAAATGAAGAGACTGAGGCTGAGGCCAAGTGTTCTGTCTCCTTCCCCACTTCGGATTAACGAGCTGGCCTTCAGCCAGTGGATTCACGGCTCTTATCAGTCCTGGCAGAGAAATCGCAGCTGCCTGCCAAAGTTCAAACAAATGACTCACAGAGCAAGACTTTCAGCTCTTTTTGAAACGGTTCAGCTAAACTTTTGCTTCCTGTGGAGTGAGAGCAGTCCCAAAGCTCCTTATATATATCCTGTGGGGTGGGGCTCCTGCCCCACCCTTCCCTTTGATGACGCCACCTCTCTAATCTTCTGAAGCGCGGGTCAAGCCAAACTTGATTATTATTATTGTCAGCTGGGTCTGAAGGCGTAGCCTGAGGAAGGGAGGAATCAGGGGATGACGGCCTCATTACGTCCTCCGACTGGTCTGGTTCTGGCTTCTGGAGTCAGGCCAAAGGAATCGGTGTTCCCGAGGTAAGCCTTACCGGCCCTTCCCCCTCACTTTCGGAGTCACTTTCGGGCATGGTGCCAGGTTCGGGGGTTGGAGTCACAACACCAAGGCTAGGGCTTAAGGTTAAGGTTGAGGTCAAGCTTAAGCTTAAGCTTAAGCTTAAGCTTAAACTTGAGGTTCAGGCTGAGGCTGAGGCTGAGGCTGAGGCTGAGGCTGAGGCTGAGGCTGAGGCTATGGCTATGGTTAAGGAAGATTACCATCTATCTATCTATCTATCTATCTATCTATCTATCTATCTATCTATCTATCTATCTATCTTCTGAGGTTTTCGCGGGTGTTTGTATGTAGGTCGTTGGTTATTCGGGTTTTCTCCCGCATAAAATTGGAAGTGTCTTGGTGACGTTTCGACGAAGTCTCATTCGTCATTTTCAGGCTTCAGCTTTGTGCTTCTATCTATCTATCTATCTATCTATCTATCTATCTATCTATCTATCTATCTATCTATCTATCTATCTATCTATCTATCTAACTATCTATCATCTCCTGTCTTCATTAATTATTATAACTCAAGGTTTGGAACATATGGAACACACCTCCCTCCTTCTGTTTTCCCCACAACAACCCTATGAGGTGGGTTGGGATGAGAGAGAATGACCGGTCCAAAGTTCACTCAGTTGGCTTTCGTGGCTGAGACCTGAACTCGTGGCCTCCTGCTTTCTCTCCTGGTGCCTTAACCGCTCAACCAAATTGGCTCTATACAATGTCCTGAGGCATTGCTAGGACAAAATGCCTCAGGATATCATACCGAGCCAAACGTATGCTTGGAAATACTAATTATGCTTAGGAGTGATACCACCTGTGGGGTTCTCATTTTGTTCCCCATGGAAAATAAAAACTGGTGGGACCTGAAGCCTTCAATGATTCAAAACATTTAGGGAAGGTTAAAAATGAAAGTGTGTAATCTCGATGCATTCGTGATTCAAAATCACCTCACCGCAAGGATCAACGTGTCCTGATCCGATTCTACTTTTTCCTCCATCTTGCTTGGAATTGTGAACAGTGGCACACAGCTCCCTCTCCTAGAAGAAGAAGAAGAAGAAGAAGAAGAGGAGGAGGAGGAGGAGGAGGAGGAGGAGGAGGAGGAGGAGGAAGTACAATGCATCAAAACGACCGACCAGTAACATTTTCAAAACTTTGTTCAAAGGAACTGTTGGAGGAGTTTGGGTTGTGTAGTCTCCTTTCCTCCTTCGAGATGTCTTTCCACTACAAACCTTCCATGGGACGCCATTGTGTCTTCCGTCATTTTTCCTACCTGTCACGAGAAGGTGCCGCCATTTTGTTCTCTGCCCTTGGAAGTTTGAACCAAGAATCCCTTGGTCAAATCTGGCAAAGAAACCTGCAGACCTGCCAAACACATTGACCACGTTCTGCCCTGAATTAAGAAGACCATGTTTCTATGTTGGTTAGTCTGTATGTTACAGACTTCAGAGGATCGTTAGAACTGCAGAAAAAACAATGGCTACCAACCTGCCTTCCATTGAGGACCTGTATACTGCACGAGTCAGAAAGAGAGCTGGGAAAATATCTACAGACCCCTCACATCCTGGACATAAACTGTTTCAACTCCTACCCACAAAAGGACGCTACAGAGCACTGCACACCAGAACAACTAGACACAAGAACAGTTTTTTCCCAAACGCCATCACCCTGCTAAACAAATAATTCCCTCAACACTGTCAAACTATTCACTAAATCTGCACTACTATTAATCTTCTCATTGTTCCCATCACCCATCTCCTCCCACTTATGACTGCATGATTGTAACTTCGTTGCTTGTATCCTTACGATTTATACTGATATTGATTGTTTCCTGATTGCTTATTTGTACCCTATGACTATCATTAAGTATTGTACCTTATGATTCTTGATGAAGGTATCTTTTCTTTTATGTACACTGAGAGCATATGCACCAAAGACAAATTCCTTATGTGTCCAATCACACTTGGCCAATAAAATATTCTATTCTATTCTATTCTATTCTATTCTATTCTATTCTATTCTATTCTATTCTATTCTATTCTATTCTATTCTATTCTATTCTATTCTATTCTTCAGCAGCACTGAAAGAAAAAGATCACAACGGCAGCAGTTTTCGCTAATTGTCAAGCCCCCAGATTTTGATCACAGGACCCTGGGGATGCTACGACTGTCATAAGTGCGAGGATAAGTTGTAAGCTACTTTTTCAGTGCTGTTGTAAATTCAAGTGACCACTCTCTCTCTCTCTCTCTCTCTCTGCCAGCTCCATTCCCTCTTCCCCCTCAGAGCTCTCAAGTTGCTTGGATGCTGACCCTGACAACCACACCTCCTCTTCCTCCTCTGATTCGGCTGCTGGAGGGGCTGGCGGCCACAACAGGCCACAGCACAGCTACTTAAAACTACCTTTGCTCACCTTTTGGATGAGAAGGTTGGGTTTTTCACCAGGTTTCAGTATAACAGGGAGAGCACTTGATCGTCCTTTCCTGATTTTTTCAGACTTGGCACTAATCTTCTTTCTGGAAAAAAAAAACACCACAGTAGAACTATGATTAGGTTACAAACATTGAAGAAAACCGTATTTTTCACAATGCAGGGGTTAGGATACTGTTTCCTCTAGGTGTAGCAAATGAGATGTCATGTTAAAAACAACAACCACCTTATTTTTTTCAAAATACAGAGTTTGGGTATTATTTCCTCCAGCTGTAGCAAATGAGATGTCATGTTAAAAACAACAACAACCTTATTTTTTTCAAAATACAGAGTTTGGGTATTATTTCCTCCAACTGTAGCAGATGAGATGTCTTGTCATGTCAAAATAAAAATAAAACTCAAACGCATCAAGGAGCGTCATTCATGACCAAATCAAATAGAATAAGAGATTGGGAATGGTGAGGTGCGCTTGCTACGCAAACCCATTAAAAATAATTTGAAGAATCTCTAAAAAAGGCACTTTACACGCAGAGCCTCAGGCGGGCTTTTGAAAGGGTGCGTTGCATTTCCTACAATACAGGGTGCTTTGTTACAGTGAAATGAAATGAAATGTTGAGGTGAAGTGAGGTGAGACAATTAGGGGTCACACAGGAGTGAAATGCTTCCGGATCGGACCGGAATGCATGATCTGGTAGCAATCATGGCCGGTAGTTCAGCGATCCAAACTACTGGTTCTTGCGTAGCTTCTCCAGAAACACTACACTACTAACCAGAGCATATAAACCATTTGCTAGACCAATTCCTGAATACAGCTCGACTGTTTGGAACCCATACCACATTTCTGACATCAATACAATTGAACGTGTCCAGAAATATTTTACAAGAAGAGTTCTCCACTCCTCTGAATACAACAAAATACCTTATGCCACCAGACTTGAAATCCTGGGTTTAGAAATTTAGAACTGCGCCGCCTTCGACATGACCTGAGTTTAACTCATAGAATCATCTATTACAATGTCCTTCCTGTCGAAGACTACTTCAGCTTCAATTGCAACAGTACACAAGCACACAATAGATTTAAACTTAATGTTAACCGCTCCAATCATGATTGCAGAAAATATTATGACTTCAGTAACAGAGTTGTTAATGCTTGGAATACACTACCTGACTCTGTGGTCTCTTCCCAAAATCCCCAAAGCTTCAACCAAAAACTCTCTACTATTGACCTCACCCCATTCCTAAGAGGTCTGTAAGGGGCGTGCATAAGAGCACCAACGTGCCTACCATTCCTGTCCTATTGTTTCCTTTCGTTATATCCAATTAATATAGTTATTACACACTCATACTCATATATATGCTTATATATTGTATAGTTATTTCATGCTTATGCTTATATATATACTGTGTGACAAATAAATAAATAAATAAAATAAAATAAAAAGATCTGATAGCGATGGCGGAACGAAGCTCCACCCACCCACCTGGGTGTCATTACTTCCTGGTTTTAACTAATCAGGCACAAGAAGAGTTTTGCGCCTCCCGGTGTTTTCTTTTCTTTGGGAAATGGGTCCAAATGACTCTTTGAAGTGTTTAAGGTTGCCGACCCCTGCTTTAGAATATAGCTGTCAAAGAGAGATTGGTCGAGCCAGGGGAATTAGTCAAACGAGGAATTAGCCTGGAATCCCTACATGGGCATAAGAAGGCAAATTCTGACCCCACCTTGAATGCCATGGAATCTTAACTAGTCTGACCAGATTAGGCTGAGAAGATACCCATGTTATAGGCTTGAGCAATCAAATAACTAAGTGTTGTGGGCCCCCCCCCAGCGGCCAGCAGGGCTGGCAGCAAACTCAGACAGTGAGGAGGCTGGGGAGGAACATGGGCCAGTCCTGGAGTTGGGGAAGTGCTCTGCGTCGGAGGCAGAGATGGGGCCAGGGCCGTCTGACAGTTATCAGCTACCTTCAGTGTTGGAGATTAGTGGGGCTGAAGAACAGCGGGAGCCTGTTCCCGATGTGTGTATGTGCAGAGCTGTCAGGAAAAGGGAACAGTTAAGGAACAAGGGTTGACTCGGGAGGAAAATCACAAGGGGATGGTGAATGGCCCCTCCCATAGGAAAGAAATAGGAGCGAAAGGGGAGTGGTGTTTGAAGGAGACAGTTTGTTCATTATTCGTGTAAAGATTAGCTTATCTGAGTTGTGCCTCACAGAGACTCCTTGCCAAGTATTTCCTTGTACAGCGTTGCATCAAGAAGCTATTGGCTTGGCAACTATCCAAGGACTGATAAGGTCTGTGTTTGCAATTCACCCTTGAAAGACTGTTTGCCGGGACTTTGCTGGATGTGAATGCTAGGAATTCACATTAGCCAAATAAAAAGGGTGTTGTGTCTGCGCCCCCCGAGCCAGGCCTCCTGCCAGAAAGTGACTTGGAAAGTGAGGGGGAAGGGCCATCAGGACTTACCTCGGGAGCACCGGCTTCCCTGACTCAGCTCCAGGAGCCAGAAGCAGGCCAGGTGGAAGAGATAACGAGGCCTCCGTCCCCTGACTCTTTCTCCCGCCCAGGCCACGCCTTCAGACCCAGCTGATAGCAATCAGGCGTGGTTGGACCCTAGATTTTGTAGGCAGGAGAGGAGGGAAGAACAGAAGCAAGGGTGGGGCAGGCCTAGGAAGTGCTGAGTCATGGAGCCACACCTCACAGGATATAAAGGCAGTGAGCACTGCTGTGTCTCTTCGTAGCCGGCAAATCAACTGATTAACTGAGAGCTGAAGTGACTCACCAGCATCGAGGGAGATATCAGAGAACTTGGCAGACATTCGCTATTCTGCTGCCAGAGCTGATAGTGCCGGCTAATTAAGCCATCACTTGGACGGAGGCGAAGGAGGACAGAACAAAGGTGTTATTGTTGTTTTTTTCAGGACAAGGAGTCTGTGTCATATTTCGGTGAAGCCTAGGTCAAAACACTAATTGACCCCTTAACGTGTAGATCTGGTTGTTGACGCCTGACAATAACCAATGTGCAGTGATTCAAAACACTCACCCCTGTACAACACAAAGGGACTACCGTTTAAGACAAATTTTTTTAGCAACATTGCCATGCTATCCCTAACCATGGCGGGGGGGGCGGGGGAATCAAATTCTCCTTAAAATTCTTATAGGGGGCTATGACATCCAGGCGATCCCAAGATTCTGCCACGAGGATCAAGAATTCCAGAATGTATCAGAAGTTCTAAAAGATGCTGTACTTTCTAGCAGGACGATGGGTAGAGGGCTTCACAGCTGGATAATTAAAAAAGTTTCCTGATCCATCGTGTGAATTGCTGTAAGCTGCCTTGAGTTTTGCATAATTAAAAAGGCAGGATATAAAATAAATTAATATATACTAAGCTCTGCCACTGGTGAAATGTAAAATTTGTTACTACTGGTTCTGTGGGTGTGGCTTGGGGGGGTGTTATGTGACTGGGTGGGTGTGGCCAACTTTTTTTTTTTTACTTTAAAAGCATTTTTTCTACAACCTCTTCAGCCGAATGCTTTTAAGGCTTTTAAAAGGGTCCTCTGATGATCAGGCAATTTAGCTGGGATCACCAGAGCCTTTTAAAAGCATTTTTTCTACTACTTCTTCGGCCAAAGAAAAAATGCTTTTAAAAGTAAAAAAAAAACCCTCCGATGATTACGCGGCTCAGCTGGGCATGGGGGGGGGCAGAGATTTTTGTTACCGATTCTCCGAACCACCCGCCACCATCACTATTGGATCAGGCGATCCGATCTGAACCAGGAGCATTTCACCCCTGATCGGTGCACTGATGATGTTACCTAGTTTGGGTAATAAAACGTCTTCAACAGAGGTAGGTTTCAGCAGGTTCTGACCAGTTCTGGAGAACCAGTAGCGGAAATTTTGAGTAGTTCAGGGAACCGGTAGTAAAAATTCTGACTGGCCCCGCCCCCATCTATTCCCTGCCTCCGGAGACCCAGCTGATCAGGAGGAAATGGGGACTTTGCAGTATCCTTCCCCTGGAGTGAGGAGGGAATGGAGATTTTACAGTATCCTTCCCCTGCCATGCCCACCAAGCCACGCCCACCATGCAATGCCACGCCCACCAAGCCACACCCACAGAACTGGTAGTAAAAATTTTTGAAACCCACCACCGGTCTATAAGAAAACAAGCAAGCTCAGAGGGTACCAAGGATGCCTCAACATGGGTCAGGCTAAAATAGAACAAGAGAAACAATTCCATCGAATTATTTGGAAATGTGATTTCTCCCCAGGCCGCCGGATTGCGTTTCCTTTTAGAACACAAAATAGGGTTGGAAGGGAGCTTGGAGGTCTTCCAGTCCAACCCCCTACTCAAGCAGGGGAGACTGACCTCTACCATTGCAGGCAAATGGCTGTCCAGTCTCTTCTCGAAAACCTCCAGCGATGGAACTGCTTTAAAAAGCATTTATAGTTACCATTTCTGCAACCGCAACAAACAACCGGCTCATAAAAAAAAATTTGCATGCTACTATTTCTCTGCCTTTCCAAAATATGGTTACCAAGGCAGACATCACCCAGTTGAGCCACAATCGACCTGTGCCTTTGGTTTTCTGAGAAGCGGGTGTTGTTATTTTTTTACTCACTTCTGTTCCATCTCATCCTGTGATTTCAGTCATGGGTGGGCTTCAAAAATTTTAGCAAGGGGTTCTCTGTCCGGTTGCTGGGTGGGCGTGGCCACGGTGGGTGTGGCCACGGTGGGTGTGGCCTAGTTGGCTTCCTGCACCACAGCAGAGGGTGCGTTTTTGCCCTCCCCGGGCTCTGGAGGCTTTCCTCGAGCCTCTGGGAGGGCGAAAACAGCCTCCCCAGGCTCCGAAGGCCCTTGAGGCTGGAAATGGGCCTGAACGTCTGATAGGCCCGTTTTCGCCCTCCCCGAGCCTCCTTGTGCACCCTGCACTTACCTGCATCCAAAATAGGCTGCGTGAGAATTCCTGGGAGGGATGGGGTGGTTGAAGCCATCCAGAAGTGGGGTTTGGGGGTTCTCCGAACTGCACAGAATCTTAGCTAGAGATTCTCCCGAACCCCTGCGAACCACCAGCAGCCTACCCCTGATTTCAGTCCATTTCTCTAAACTTTGTTTGACTGCTACTCCTGCCTTGTAAGGAATTTAAATGTCTACACCTGCCTTATAAGGAAATCAGAGGTCCTGCTCCTAAACCTCACCAGCTGTGGGATGCATCTAAATATAAAAATATATATTTATATGAAAGCAAACCTGCAATGGTAAGGTGTTATGCCTCACCCGCCCTTCTCTCCTCAGCTGGGCCCCTCCCATCTCCTGCTATCTGAGCCAGAGACTGATAGTGAAGAAGAATGGCCTGGCATGCCTCCAGCCCCCAGCCCTGGCATCATGCCCGGACAGAATGAGCAAACAAACCTCCCTCCTAAAGCGTGTGAGCATGAAGCCAGCCACGTGCTAGAATTGCCGGCAGCACAGCAGGAGGACGAAAAGACACAGTGAACGGATCCCCGCTTCCGGAGAATGGAGAGGCGACGTCAGCAAAAGGAAGGGAGGGGCAGGCCTGGATAAGTGCTGAGTCATGGAGCCACACCTCATGGCCTATATAAAGGATCTGCTTTTTGGCATTCCTTGAGTCAAGCAAAGTCTCACCTGGTTGCTGAAGTCACACCTTGGATTCCTGCCTGCCCTGAGAACTCTGACAGGAATTTGGCAAAGCTGCAGAGGCTTCGTGGCCACGCTTGATACAGACTTCCCAGACCCGGCCGTCAGAGGAGGAGTGGGACACGACATCAGGTCTTAGCAACAGCAATAGTACTTAGACTTATATACTGCTTTATAGTGCTTTAGAGCCCTCTCTTAAGTGATTTACAGAGTCAGCCTCTTGCCCCCCAACAATCTGGGTCCTCATTTTACCAACCTCGGAAGGACGGAAGGCTGAGTCAACCTTGAGCCTGGTGAGATTTGAACTTCCAAATTGCAGGCAGCCGGCAGCCGGCAGAAATAACATGCAGTACTGCACTCTAATCACTGCGCCACCGAGGCTTAATTGCCCTTGTCTAGAACCCACAACATGGCCAACCACTGTGATCTTAATGCCCAGGTAAAATGGAAAAAAAAGTCCCCTCAGTTATTCATGTACAATAGTGGCCAAAATTGTGGAAACCTTTTGGAAAAAAGTGTATTTTTGAGGTTTGAGGGCTAATAACACCACTTTTTGGGGGGAGAGTTCCAAGATAATCCTATTCCACTGCTGGAATGGCCTGGGAATAGCCCAGACCTTCACCCAATTGAAGATCTATGGAGCCCACTAAAGAAACTTGTTAGTCAGAAGGGACCCAGCAATAAAACCCAGTTAATAGAAGCCGTCATTCAATCTTGGTTTCACGTGATAATAGCTGCAGAACGAAAAGACTTGGTTCACTTCATGGGAAGACATTGTAAGGCCATAATTCATGCTAAAGGTTACCCAACTAAGTATTTATTTATTTATTTATTTATTTTATTTATTATTTAGATTTTTATACCGCCCTTCTCCCGAAGGACTCAGGGCGGTGTACAGCCAGATTTAAAACAAAAACAATATACAGATTAAAACAACAATTAAAATAACATATTATATTAGTGGCCGAAAGATTTAAAACCGTCAAATTTGACCCATGGTTAAAATACCCCAATTAAAATTATTAAAATTCAAGAAATTTAAAAATTAAGCCAGTCCCGCTTGGATAAACAAATGCATTTTCAACTCACGGCGAAAGGTCCGAAGGTCAGGTAATTGACGCAAACCAGGGGGAAGTTCGTTCCAGAGGGTAGGTGCTCCAACAGAGAAGGCCCTTCCCCTGGGGGCCACCAGCCGACATTGCTTGGCGGACGGCATCCTGAGAAGACCCTCTCTGTGAGAGCGTACGGGTCGGTGGGAGGCATAAGGTAACAGCAGGCAGTCCCGTAAGTACCCGGGCCCTAAGCCATGGAGCGCTTTAAAGGTGGTAACCAACACCTTGAAGCGCACCCGAAAGACCACAGGTAGCCAGTGCAGACTGCGCAGGAGCGGTGTTACACGGGAGCCACGAGGGGCTCCCTCTATCACCCGCGCAGCCGCATTCTGGACTAACTGAAGCCTCTGAGTGCACTTCAGGGGTAGCCCCATGTAGAGAGCATTGCAATAATCCAGACGGGAAGTGACAAGAGCTGGCAGGGTGATAATTTTTGTATACCTCATTTTTTTCTAGGTGTTTCACTTTTACTGTATACTGTAAAAATACTGTAACTGCTATTCTAATAGCAAATCCTTCATAAAAGTTATTTGCATTACATTCTTGATTACCGTATTTTTCGGAGTGTAAGACGCACCAGAGTATAAGACGCGCCTTAGTTTTTGGGGAGGAAAATAAGAAAAAAGCTGATTGGCAGGTGGATAGGCCTCCCGGAACGCCCCCAATCAGCTGTTCCCAGCGGTGAATTTTAGCAACAGGTTCCTTGGTTGTGAGCTCTGTGCCTTGCTTTTTTTTGCTTTTTTTACTGCCTCTGAAATTTCTGAAACAGCTTCAGAAAAAAAGCCTCTGAAGCTCTGTTTGGAGGCTTCTTTTTTTAATTCTTTTTTTTTTTTTTTGCATTTATATCCCGCCCTTCTCCGAAGACTCAGGGCGGCTTACACTATGTCAAGCAATAGTCTTCATCCATTTGTATATTATATACAAAGTCAACTTATTGCCCCCAACAATCTGGGTCCTCATTTTACCTACCTTATAAAGGATGGAAGGCTGAGTCTCTGTTTGGAGGCTTTTTTTCTGAAGCTTCGTTTCTGATGCTTTTTTCAGCCTCTGAAACCTCCATTTGAGAAGCTGGGCAGGGCTACATTCGGAATATAAGACGCACCCAGATTTTCACCCTCTTTTCTGGGGGGAAAAGGTGCGTCTTATACTCTGAAAAATACAGTAAATTATCTTTCCATTGATATATAATGTAAGGGTACTACTCCCGCGCGCCCAAAAAAGTGGTGTTATTAGCTAGTTTTAGAAAATACACTTTTCCCAAAAAGGTTTCCACCATTTTAGCCACTACTGTACTTTGACTGAAATCTACAGAGGTGGAAGAGATTCCCCCTGACCTGGGCAGGACAGGCTGAGAAGTGATGAACTGCGGCACCAACGAGTTCCTCATATTTTCTGAGCATTCTTCCATGGACCTCAGGACCGAGAGAAAAGTCTTCCATGAAATTTCCAAGGGGTCACCAACTTCCACAGGGGGAGCCGCAGAAGGATTAGGACAAGCCACGGCACTCGGCTCCTGATAGTCCCCGGTTTCCAACTTGTGCTCCACAGCAGATCTTTGGATATTTTGCTCGGGGAGTGGCAATTTCTTTTTTGGGGGCTTTCCCATGGGCCCAGGTATTCACAGAGACATCCGGCTCCACAGAAGCAGACGTAGGTCAGCTACCGCCGACGCCAATCAAAACGGTGGCCTCCCATTGCAGCCTTTCCCAGTTGTGAGCTCCCCCCTCCCCTAATATTTGCTGCATTCTGAGATAACAATGGGAGACAATGGGAGGTGGCCAATGGAGTTTTGTAGACGGCAGGGTCTGTGATGTAACCCTCCAGGGTAGGAATGCCTGGTTGCGGACGATGCAGCTGCCTTAAAAGGCTGGATTATCCTACAGCCTTGAAGGGCACTGCTGAGCTCTTTTCCATCTGCTGTCTCGAAGAGCTACATTTTCTAAATTTCAAGAAGCGTTAATACCACTTTATAACGCCTTGGTAAGGCCACACTTGGAATACGGCATCCAATTTTGGTCACCACAGTGTAAAAAAGAGACTCTGGAAAGAGTGCAGAGAAGAGCAACAAAGATTAGAGGACTGGAGGCTAAAACATATGAAGAACGGTTGCGGGAACTGGGTATGTCTAGTTTGATGAAAAGAAGGACTCGGGGCGACATGATAGCAGTGTCCTGACATCTCAGGGGTTGCCACAAAAAAGAAGGAGTGAAGCTATTCTCCAAAGCACCTGAGGGGAGAACAAGAAGCAACAGGTGGAAACTCATCAAGGAGAGAAGCAATTTAGAACTAAGGAGAAATTTCCTGACAATCAGAAGAATTCATCAGTGGAACAACTTGCCTCCAGAAGTTGCGAATGCTCCAACACTGGAAGTTTTTAAGAAGAGATTGGATAACCATTTGTCTGAAGTGGTGTAGTTTCCTGCCTAAGCAAGGGGTTGGACTAGAAGACCTCCAAGGTCCCGTTATTCTATTCTCTTCCTTGCCTGAGTGTAGGCCTTCCCCAGAGGGATCCAGCCCCTGTAATGGACGATGGGACAAACTTCAGTATGATAGTAACAAGGTCACGTGATGTTTTATATTGCAGGAGTAAGACCACTGTCCAGTTTCGGTCAACACGGTATAAAAAGATGAGGGGACTCTGGAGAGTGTGCAGAGAAGAGCAACCAAGATAATTAGGACTCTGGAAGATAAATCACACGATGAACACTGCAAGAACTGGGAATGTCTTATCTAACGAAGAGAAGGACTCGGGGGAGAAGGACATGATAGCGGTCTTCCAATATTTGAGGGGTTGTCGCAGAGAAGAGAGGGTTGACCTACTCTACAAAAGCGCCTGAGAGCAAGTCAAGAAGTAACAGGTAGAAACTTATGGATGGAACCAAGAATTAAGGAGAAATTTTATGGCAGTGAGAAGAATTAACAGGGAGTTTAATCAACCTCCAGAAGTTGTGTGTGCTCCATCACTGGAAGGTTTTAAGAAGAGAGTGGACAGCCATTTGTCTGGAACGGTACAGGGTCTCCTGCTTAAGCAGAGGGTTGGACTAGAAGATCTCCAAGGTCCCTTCCAACTCTTGTTATTCTGTATTCTTTACACCTGACTAGGAACTTCTTTTCTAGCTTAGCGGCTTGTCTAGCCAGGCAAATCTGTCAACTGAGCAGATGGAAAGAATGAATATTTAGACAGCATGACGTGTTTGAAGAATTCCTCCTATGTTTGCTTCCTTTAAAAAAAAATGATTTGATCAGGTAGGCTGGGGTTATAGAAGCCTAGGAAAGGAAGGAGGGAGATAGAGCAAAGGCGGCTCGTAATGTTCCCCTTTCTTTAAATATTTGGATTGAAAGAATTAGAGAAGCTTTGTTCACAAAGGGGAAAAAAAGAGAACGCATGATCTCACAATAGAAAGAACAGACAGAATTCTCTGAATGATGGCAACCAATCTGGGATGCAGAGCCCTGAACAACCATTAGATGGCAGCAAAGAGAGGAAGAGTCGGGATTTGCTGCCATCTGCTGGTGATCTGGATGCTGCAGCCTAATATACCAGCCTTCCTTGAACTTGGAGGAGAGGAATAATTTATTCTAGGGCAGGGGTGTCAAACTTGATTTCACTGAGGGTTGTGTTTGACCTTGGAGGGCTGGTGGGGCGTGGCCATGGTGGGTGTGACACAGGACTTTAAGGTTGGGAGCAGCTGTGGTGGCCAAATATTAAGGCAGGACTTCCCTGAGACCCTCCCTTGCTCTCATTATAATCTCCTTCCTTCCTTCCCTTTTCTTTCCTTCCCTCTTCATTATCTTTTCTTCTCCCCCTTTCCTTATTTTTCCTTCCTTGCTCTCTTCCCATCTTCACTTTTCTTTTTTTTCTTTCCTCTTTCCTTTTCTCCTTTCCTGTCCCTTCTTGCATGCTGAAATGCAAAAGGGGAAACATTTCTCACTTTTGTTTTTGTTTTTAGTTTGTTTTGATATCTGTTGTGGTCCGTCAGCAGCCTACGGAGCTGGCAATGGAGTTGGACAGCGATGAAGCTGAGGTAAGACCAGGGCCATCGGGGCGTGAGGTGCAGACTCCAGAGCCTGATAGTAGTGAGGAAGAGGAACAGGAGGAGCCTGTCCCTAATGCATGCATGAGAAGAGCTGCCAGAAGGCAAGAGCAGCTCAAGCAGAGAGGACAACTCAGGAGTAGAGCCAAGAGATGATTGGCCCCTCCCATAAGGCTTAAAACAGACCAGCAACGGCATTTGAGCTTTGCTGGAAAACAACGTTGGTAGCTTCATCTTCTGCCTCGTCTACATCTTGCATTTATTTTTGTATCTTCTGAACTTTTGCCAAGAAAGGCCTTTGGCAGTTTGCCTAATTGGACCAAGGTTTGCTATAGGACTGAGGAATTTGTGTTGGGAGGAATTTGTTTTAATTTAGTTGAACTACGCTGGGAATGAAGTAATTCGCATCTGTTTGAATAAAGTTTGTTTTCGCACGGACTGAGTTTCCTACTACCTACTTGGGCCTGGGTCACAACAATATCCCTCCGACAGTGAAAACGGCTTGGGGTGGGGGGCTTTGCTGGTTGAGGAACTCTGGGACTTGAAGTCCACAAGTCTTAAAAGAGCCAAGTTTGCAGACCCCTGCTCTAAGGTACTTCCATGGCTGGGGTGGGGTGGGGCTGTGCCCCTGGTCCAGCATCTTCACTAAGTGAACATCTCATGTGGCACACACCAGTCTAGTCTCTCTCGTGAAACCTTACTACCGCTAGGTTTCTTTCTCTGCCCACGCAGCCTATTTCCCAAAGATTTTTCTCTTCAGTTAAGTTCTGAACTGTAATTTGTAAAGCCTACGAATTACAGTATAGCAGAGCACTGCTGTCATCTTGCAGCCTGTTGGGAACACTGGTTTTTTTGCAAATTGGGTTTTATAGTACATGTATTTCTATCACCTATCTCTGTATTCCATCTGTCATTCGCCTATCATCTATCAGTCATGTCTTTTATCATCTATCTTTCACCTATCTATCTATGGCAGTGACGGCTAAACTTTTCTGCGCCGAGTACCGAAAGTGCTCGTGCGCACGACCATAATGCTATGCGCCTGTCCATGCATGCACATGACCCCGTGCCCCACCCCCATGTATGCATGTGACCCCCGCATGTGCCCCTGCACATGCATGCATAACCTTCCACGCGTGACCCCCGTGCGTGCAACCCAACCACCCATGCATGCACACGCATCTCCCATATGCACCTCACGCAGAGACCCAAAAACCAGCTGGCTGGCAGGAGGCGTGCGCACATGCGTGGTAGAGCTGAGCTGGGGTGATGGCTTTGTGTGGCCGCAGAGGGCTCTGTATGCCACCTGTGGCATGCATGCCATAGATTTGCAATCACGGATCTACGGTAACTATCTATCTGTCTGTCTCTCTCTACCATTTCTATCAGTCATCTATCATTTGTCATCTATCCTATATATGTGTCGTGTCCCCCTCCCCCTCCGACGACCGGGTCTAGGAAGTCCGTATCAAGAGTGGCAACGAAGCCTCTGCAGCTTGTCAAATTCCTTCGAGGTTTCTCAGGGCAGGCAGGAGTCCAAGTTGTGACTTCAGCAATAGCAGCAAACTAGATGAGACTTTGCTTGACTCAAGGTTGGAATGCCAAAAGCAGGTCCTTTATATAGGCTGTGGGGTGTGGCTCCCTGACTCAGCATTTATCCAGGCCTGCCCCTCCCTTCCTTCTGCTGCTGTCGCCTCTCGGATCTCCGGAAGCGAGGATCCTCCCACTTTGAATTCTCTTCAGCTGGATCTGTAGTCAGTAATTCCAGCACGTGGCTGGCTTCCTGCTCACACACTGTAGGAGTGAAGTTTCTCGGGCTGGTCAGTTCACTCCTGACATCCTCTCTGGGCATGGTGCCAGGACCGGGGGCTGGAGGCATGACAGGCCGTTCATCTTCATTATCAGACTTGGAGTCTGATAACAGGCCTGGGTGTAGATGGGAGGGGCCTGGCTGAGAGGGAGGACGAGGCACAACAATGTCATTTGTCATCTATCTATATCACCTATCATCTGTCAGCCATCCATCCATCTATCTGTCAATCATCTCTATCATCTATCTCTTTGTTTCTATAAGGAGGCTAGATTTCTTGTTCAAGAAAGATAAAAGTTCTGACTTTAGGATTTGATGACTGAATCAGTTATTATAGAAACATTGTGTATTTTCAATCTTGCTGTTCTATGTGTGCACTGTATGTTTTATGTTTGTTTAAATAGGTTGTTCTATCATAGAATTATTGATTAGAAAAATATTCAAATATGTATTTTTATGTTTTGGTTTGGTTTTAAAAGGCGACTTGACTGTATTTGTCCAAACTGAAGTCAGAAGTCAATTTTTAAAAATGATTTTTCCCCGTCACTTAACGTTTCCCTTTTTGAGTCCCTGTCACCATTTTTTTATTATTATTTTTTTGTGTTTGTTGTCTCTCTTTGTAACTTATAATACAGTTGACTGTAAAAATAAAAAGAAATCACCTAGCTTGTTTTTTCTAAAAAAAAAATTTATTTCATTGTCTAAAGTCGCAATGATAAATATGTTCGATCACTACATTCAGTATCTCATTCAAAGAGCGAATAATGCTTGCAAGGACTAGAAGCTGAACGCGCACTTCATTGGTCAGGTAAATAACAGCTGTAAACTGATGGTAATGACAGTGTTTTCTATTAGAAGTAAAACCAAGGAGGGAATAACACGTTGCTTTCATAGCGGTTTTAAAACACACTCTCTAGACACATTCTGTTTCTCAACCGTGGCAACTTTAAGACATGTGGACTTCAACTCCCCAAATTCCCCAGGGTTTGGCTGGAGAATTCTGGGAGTTGAAGTCCACATCTCTTAAAAGTTGCCACGGTTGAGAAACGCGGCTCTACATGGTCAGAAGATGCTCCGAACCACTGTTGCTGGTTATGCAATCCTCAAAAGCTACACTTGGCCAAACTGGGATAAAACTAGAAAGATTGGGTTGTGTTTCGTTGGCCAACTCTTTGAGGGAAAGCAGATGGAACCAGGGCATTATCACTTAGATCTTTTGAGGGACAATAAATAAACCCATGGCGTTATTGCTGGATATTTTAAGGGACAGAACCCATTTTTAAAAGGCGTTTTCCCAATTGGGATGCCTTTATTGCTTGCGCCTGGTTCTGTATTTTTTAAAAAACTGATTTTTCCTCTGTTCCACCTCAAACTGCAGCCTTCTCGTCCCAGCCTAAGCCCTCTTAGGTACCGGCACAAGATGGGTGCAAAGGTTTCACTTTGGCAAGTCTGGAGAGGCCAAGCCGGAGACTGTGAACAGGTGATCTAACAGGAGCTCTTCCCAATGGGCTGGTTTTGCTTCCAGATGCACCTGAAACAAATGCAAAAAAAAAAACACAACAGGTAATCCTCGATTTACGACAGACTGTTTAGTGACCATTCCAAGTTATGACGCCACTGAAAAAACTGTTTTTCACGCTTATGACCATTTCTGCATCATGTGATCAAAACCCAGATGCTTGGCAACTGGCATGTCTTGATGACGGTTGCAGTGTCCCTAATTCACATGATTTGAGACCCTAATTACGGGCTCAATTTTAGTTGTACATCGAGGACTACCTGTACATCACAACAGATTCTGGGGTACTTTCAAAGATCCCCCTCCGATACTTTACAGGTAGTCCTCGACGTACAACTAAAATTGAGCCCGTAATTAGGGTCGCAAATCATGTTAATCTTTAAACGGAGCCATCCCGTGACCTCACCCGATTTCACAAATTGTTTTTTTTTGTAGCAGCTGTTAATCAAATGTAAGAATCATATTAAATCACATTAATAAGTTTGGTCTAGTGGTTAAGGCACCAGGCTAGAAAGTAGGAGATTGTGAGTTCAAATCCCGCCTTAGCCATGAAAGCAAGCTGGGTGACTTTGGGCCAGTCCTTCTCTCTCTCTCTCTCTCAGCTCAGCCCAGCCCACCTCCCAGGGTCGTTGCTGTGGGGAAAATAAGAGGAGGGAGGTGTGTTGGGTATGTTCACCACGTTAAAGTCATTTGTAAAAATAATAAAAGTGGGCTACAAATCATTAAATAGAAATAAGCTCGTTTTCAGGATTAATCCCCCAAATTCTGACTGGCCCCGCCACCATCTATTCGCTGCCTCCCGAGTCCCGGCTCATAGGGAGGAAATGGGGATTTTGCAGTATCCTTCCCCTGGATTGGAGAGGGAATGGGGATTTTGCAGTATCCTTCCCCTGGTGCGGGGTGGGAATGGAGATTCTGCAGTATCCTTCCCTTGAAGTGGGGTGGGAATGGAAATTTTGCAGTATCTTTCCCCTGAAGTGGGGTGGGAATGGAGATTCTGCAGTATCCTTCTCCCAGGAGTGGTGTGGGAATGGGGATTTTACAGTATCCTTCCCCTGGAGTGGGAATGGGGATTTTGCAGTATCCTTCCCCTGGTGTGGGGTAGAAATGGGGATTTTGCAGTATCCTTCCCCTGGAGTGGGGTGGGAATGGGGATTTTACAGGATCCTTCCCCTGGAGTGGGGAGAGAACGGAGATTTTACAGTATCCTTCCCCTGGAGTGGGGTGGGAATGGAGATTTTACAGCATCCTTCCCCTGCCACGCCCCCATGCCACGCCCACCAAGCCATACCACGCCCACCAAGCCATGCCTACCAAGCCACACCCACAGAACCGGTAGTAAAAATTTTTGAAACCCAGCACTTCCCCAAAGCCCCTGTTTACCTATTTTTCCTCCCCAAAATACCCCAGGTTCCCAGAGCTTCCTGATTCAAGGCAGGGGCAACAGCCTTGGTTTCTGGTCCAGCTGTGCTCCATCCTCTGGGATGAAAAATGCCTCATACAACCTCCCCATCGCATGTCCCGAGATGCTTTCTTTCTTGAACCCAAATGCCTAGGGCAGAGAGAGACTGGGTCATCCGTGTGAACGAACATACCTGGGGGTGTCCAGCTGGGCTTCTTGGGCACTGAAGGGCTTGAGGTTTTCAAAGGCTTCCCAACCGATTTCAAAGAACCTAATTCAACCTCCGAAGGTGGCTGAGAGTTTTCCTGATCTAATCGTGAGATTGAAAGATGGAAAAAGTAACGAACGGATGGAGGGTTACTGAATAACTCCTCCTTTTAAGACAGGGGTCTCCAACCTTGGTCCCTTTAAGACTTGTGGACTTCAACTCCCAGAGTTCCTCAGCCAGCTTTGCTGGCTGAGGGACTCTGGGAGTTGAAGTCCACAAGTCTTAAAGGGACCAAGGTTGGAGACCCCTGCTTTAAGAAATGCAGATTAATTGCATACAACATTTGCCCAGAACTGAAGAAGCTTCTTGGATGAGAAGCGAAACATTTGCAAAGAAAAAACAACAAAGCCCAGGTGCCTTTGGGGGCGGGGGTGGTGGTGGTACTTTGGGGGCGGGGACAACAGGGTACTGAGAAGGGATGATTTTTAACACAGAGTTTCACAGTGACACACTAAATATTTTAATATCATCACACTTGTTTCATTCTGTTTGCAGGAAAATCTTTTTCTAGAATAGAATTCTACTCGCTGTGCTAGCTCAAAATGACAACATTGAGTGGGTCTGTACAAAATTACTTGAGTTTAAAAATGCGGTGAAATAAAAGGGTCACACGCATAGTTACAATCAGCTTCTAAGGTAAAGGTAAAGGTTCCCCTCGCACATATGTGCTAGTTGTTCCTTACTCTAGGAGGCAGTGCTCATCACTGTTTCAAAGCCGAAGAGCCAGCGCTGTCCAAAGACATCTCCGTGGTCATGTGGCACGCATGACTCAAAGACAAAGGCGTACAAAAAGCTTTTACTTTCCCACCAAAGGTGATCCCTATTTTTTTACTTGTGTTGTGACCTAGGCAATTACCAGACAGTCCTAAACAAACATATTTTATTAGAACAGCTGAGAATTACTTCATTCTCAGCTTAGTCCAAATTAATTCCAAAACAAGTCCTTCAGAAAAAGTCCTTCGGCTTTATGGCACCCTGCCGAAGGCTTTTCTTGGCAAAGCCCCACAAGTTCGAAACACAAGAAACAATGTTGCTTTCCTACAAAGAGCCCAAGAACCTTTCCTGCTCTTTTAAGACTTATGGGAGGGGCCAATCATCTCCTGCTCGTACTCCTGAGTCGTCCTTTTTGCTTTAGCTGCTCTTGCCTTCTGGCAGCTCTTCGATGCATGTACTAGGAACAAGCTCCTCCTGTTCCTCTGCCTCTCTATTGTCCGTCTCTGGAAGCTCCAGAGTCCACGCATTGCTCCCAGATGGCCCTGGCCCCATCTCTGCCTCCAACGCAGACCCCTCGTCCGGGCCTTCCCCTGACTCCAGGACTGGCCCATTGTCCTCCCCAGCCTCCTCAGTGTCCGACTCCACTGCCCGCTCCACAGGCTGCTGGTGGACCACAACACCTTGCATTATTATGTGCTTTCAAACTACTAGGTTGGCAGAAGCTGGGACAAGTAACGGGAGCTCACCGTGTTATGCGACACTAGGGATTCGAACCGCTGAACTGCCGACCTTCCGATCGACAAGCTCAGCGTCTTAGCCATTGAGCCACCACATACTTCTAGGTATTCTCAAGTAAATGCAATTTAAGAGGAAAAAAGGGCGAAAACCCCAAGAGGCAAACTTAGGGCATGATATTAGGGAAAGAATGCTACATGCCATCTTCAGGTCAATCTTACTGGCAGATAAGTTTTCATCGTTCTCCATCTCTGGTGTGGATAACACAGCTTCCTGTTTGAAATCCTCTACGGCTGCCTTAGGTTCAGCACGGTCATCTAGAATTGAAATTAAACAGTGAAGACGATGCTTCAGAAGGAAAGAGAAGTGTCAGAGGCCATGTCCTCTGACCAAGACGAGGCTGTGGATTCTGCTGGGCTTCTCTTGCACCCGTTCTGAACAGGGCACCTACAGTCCATACAACAGCAAGAGCTCAAAGTGTCTAACTCACCTTCCATCCACTGATGACTCACTACCACTCTGACAGTCAGCCAGACTGGACATGTTTTCACTGAACAACATTGGGAATTTAGATGAAGGAAATAAACCCATCGTCCTTATGGGCCCAGACGACTAGAGTTCTAGGCTGAAGTTATTGTCCATGTGGAAAGAAGATAATGGAGAATGCTGGATGTCTTATGCACTTGCAAATAAGAGGTAATTTGCACATACATACATACATACATATATATGTTTTCTGAGGTTTTCGCGGGTGTTTGTATGTAGGTCTTTGGTTATTTGGGTTTTCTCCCGCGTAGTGGGTTACCCCCACTAGCAGTTAAAAGGAAGAAACAGCTGCGATCACACATTGCTCCTAGAAGCACAAAGCTGAAGCCTGAAGATGACGAATGAGACTTCGTTGAAACGTCACCAAGACACTTCTAATTTTACGCGGGAGAAAACCCGAATAACCAAAGAGATATATACATATACATACATACATACATACATACATACATATATATTTGTTTTCTGAGGTTTTCGCGGGTGTTTGTATGTAGGTCTTTGGTTATTCGGGTTTTCTCCCGCGTAAAATTGGAAGTGTCTTGGGGACGTTTCGACGAAGTCTCATTCGTCATCTTCAGGCTTCAGCATCGTGCTTCTGGGAGCAATGTGTGATTGCAGCTGTTTCTTCTTAGTTCAAACCCCCACTAGCAGTTAAAAAGGAAGAAACAGCTGCAATCACACATTGCTCCCAGAAGCACGATGCTGAAGCCTGAAGATGACGAATGAGACTTCGTCGAAACGTCCCCGGGACATTAATTTTCTTCCCGGGTTCATGCGATCACCTTTTTGCGACCTTCTGACAAGCAAAGTCAATGGTGAAGCCAGATCCACTTAACAACTGTGTAAGTAACTTAACTGCAGTGGTTCGCTTAACAGCTGTATCAAGAAAGGTCACACAATGGGGCAAAACTCACTTAATCAACTCACTCAGCAACAGAAATGTTGGGTTCGATTGTGGTCTTAAATTGGGGATTACCTGCGCAGTATCAGACCGAGTTCCTGGCACCTTCACTTCAAGGGATGCTGCTAAAGGCAGTCCCTGAGTGGCAGGAATAGCAAACCTGAAACATGCTGCCTTCTGTATAACTTGACTATTCTATCAGCAAAAAGTAAGGCAAGAAATGAACAATTTCAAGAAATAACATATCACCACTCCCAAAGATGTACATAAAAAACGGTATTTTTATCTTGAGAGTTTTAAGAATCACCTTTTTTCTGAATTTTATCTTTGTTTCCCAAATATTCATTCAATGACAGGGCTAAGGTAACTTCCAAGTCTCTCTGGAAAAGTTTCTCACCGAGGGGAACTCTGAAACAGAAAACAAGGCAGAATTTTTTCCCCCCTCCAGTTGGGCAAAGGACACTCCAATGTTCAGCCACTGCCCATCCCAAAATTCTGCAGGCATCGGAAACAAATGATGTCATTAAAGTTCAGCCACAACAACAGAATAACCTTTGCTAAACCAGCTGGTCCAATAAAGTAGACAGCAAATCTTCGGGATCCTAAGTCCTTGTTAACAGAATGGGCAATCTTGTAGAGTAGCGGGTAATAAAGAGATAATTGCTACAAATGGAATTTTGCAGTATTTTTCCACACTTGGAGGGGAGACATCATTCACAATTTCTTATGATTTAAACGCCACATTTTGACTGATGGATCCTAAGGCTGCAATTCCTTTGCAACAGCTGCTTGCTGTCCATGGCAAGTTTGCAATCAACTTGATTAAATATCATTATCATAAATAATGTAGTTTGGAGATATGAATACACACATATTAATATACAATACACATGCATATATGTATACATACATATATCACATATATACACACGTTTTAATATACATACACATACAAGTATTCTATACATACATATTTATACATTTATACACTATACATACGCACAAACATATACACACATATATTCATATACAACATATGCATATACAATGTATACAAATATACATACACGTTTATGTATACACATATATGCATAAATATATGCACATACATATATACACATATATGTATATTCATACACACATATATTCACATACAATATACATATGTATATACATACACATATTCATATTCATACACATACATATACACATATTCATATATAATATATACTCATATATTCATACATAGACAAATATATATTCACATACAATATACATACGTATATACATACACTTATATATTCATCCACACATACATATACATTCATATATAATATACACTCATATTCATACATGTACACAAATATATTCACATACAATATACATACACGTATACATTCATACACATACATATACATACATTCATATAATATATACACTCATATATATTCATTCTTATACACAAAATATATATTCCCGTATGATCTACACTCACATATATCTATGTATACATATATATATGCACGTAGCTACAATCTAAACCTATTTACATGTGTCTGTGTGCATTTATCTATCTATCCACACACACGCACATATGCATATATCTGTGTGTATGTATATATGTGTGTGTGTGTGTGTATTTACATTTATATCCCGCCCTTCTCCGAAGACTCAGGGCAGCTTACAGTGTGTAAGGCAATAGTCTCATTCTATTTGTATATTTATATACAAAGTCAACTTATTGCCCCCCCAACAATCTGGGTCCTCATTTTACCTACCTTATAAAGGATGGAAGGCTGAGTCAACCTTGGGCCTGGTGGGACTTGAACCTGCAGTAATTGCAAGCAGCTGTGTTTAATAACAGGCTTCTTACAGCCTGAGCCACACCGCGGCCCTATATCTATCTATCTATCTATCTATCTATCTATCTATCTATCTATCTATCTATCTATCTATCTATAGTATATATATATACTATATGCGAGTATATAGATATGTGTGGGTGCTATATATATATATATATATATATATATATATATATATATATATATATATATCAGCCACACATATCTATATACTCACATATATATGTGTGGGTGCTATATATATATATATATATATATATATATATATATATATATATATATATATATATATATATATATATATATATATATATATATATATATATATATATTCTGTGCTGTATGCGAGTATATAGATACTGTGCTGTATGCGAGTATATAGATATGTATATAGTATATATATACTATAGTATATAGATATGTGTGGGTGATATATATATATATATATATATACAGCACCCACACATATCTATATACTAGCATACAGCACAGAATCCCTCTGCCCGTATTACACGCAGCCTCCTCCTCCTCCTCATTTTCTCTCTCAGTCTCACCTCTTCCCGGCGGGGCGAGCCTTCTTCGGCGGCGCGGCGAAGTCCTCGTCTGCGGGCGGGGAGAGAGGGGTGTGTGTGAGGGGGGTCCGGTTAGGCCCTCGCCGAGACCCCCGCCCCACCCGTCTCCCCTCCCCCGCCTTGCTCGCTCCCCGACTCACCCTCGTCGCCCTCCTGGAACGGGTCCGCGGGGGCCGCCCTCCCGCTCCGGCCGCTCCTGCCGGGGAAGCGCAGCGGTCATAGGGGAAGACTCGGCCGCCCGCTTCCCCTCATTCCCGATCTTCCCCTCCCCTCCCCCCCCCACATCCCTCACCCTTCCCCACCTCCCCCGGTTTCCCCGGAGCCCACCTTCGCGCCATAACCGCCGCCGGCGGAAACGGAAGTGGGAGAACGGGGACTTCCGGCTACTACGGAAAGCGGCGGGAGACACTGCTAGGCGCGGTTTCTGGTTACGTCCCTCTCCTCGGGCCCGGCCCCTCCCCTTTCCTCTCCCCCCCGCCTGCTTTCTCTGACTTCGGAGTCTCTTAGGGAAACTTTCAGATCTCAATTCTGATTTTTTTTCTTTGCTTTTTCTTCTTGATTGGGGAAGGGCTTTTTTGGGGGTGTGTGGCTCCCACTCTTTCACTCTGGGGTCTAGTATGAACTTGGTTTCTAAAAGATGGGATATCTCAGTTCATAATCTAGCAGGGGTCTCCAACCTTGGCCACTTTAAGCCTGGCGGACTTCAACTCCCAGAATTCCCCAGCCAGCAAAGCTGGCTGGGGAATTCTGGGAGTTGAAGTCCGCCAGGCTTAAAGTGGCCAAGGTTGGAGACCCCTGGTCTGTAGAGATTCTCAGTCATCCAGGTCATGGTTGTCCCAAAGTTGCTTTTTCAGGAGGCAACTGGACTTCGTTTTTTTTTCTTCGTTTGGTGACGTTTTGCTTCTCCTCCAAGAAGCTTCTTCAGCTCTGACTGGATGATGGGGAACGGAAGGGTTTATATTCCCTCCATTTATAGTCCTTTATTTATTTATATTCCTTCCTTTTAGAGGATGCAAACAACCAGCTGTCTGCAAGGAATAATAAACCCTTCCATTCCCCACCATCCTGTCAGAGCTGAAGAAGCTTCTTGGAGGAGAAGCGAAACGTCTTCAAAAGAAGAAAAAACAAGAAAGTCCAGTTTCCTCCTGGAAAAGCACCTTTGGGACAACCTGGATGACTAAGAATCTCTGCAGATTTTTTATTTATTTATTTTATTTATTTATTTATTTTGTCACAACAATATATATATAAGTATCATACAAAAAAGATTATATAGTATATAAACATATATATGAGTAAATATTAGGAGGTATAAGCATATATATATATAAAATATATATGTTCAGAAATACTCATTTCTAAGCTTAAATCTATTGTGTGCTCGTGTATTGTTGCTATTGAAACTGAAGTAGTCTTTGACAGGAAGGACATTGTAATAGATGATTTTATGAGTTAAACTCAGATCATTTCGAAGGCGGCGTAGTTCTAAATTTTCTAAGCCCAGGATTTCAAGTCTGGTGGCATAAGGTATTTTGTTATCAGGAATTGGAATCAGAAATAGCAACTGAGAAAATTAAAAGCCGCTGGAAAGTTGGAATTATTATTATTTGTCACACAGTATATATAAGCATATATATATATATATATATATATATATATATATATATATATATATATATATATATATATATATATATATATATATATATATATATATATATATATATATATATATATATATATATATATATATATATATATATATATATATATATATATATGAGGAAGAAAAAGAAAAACAATAGGACAGGAACGGTAGGCACATTCTATTCTATTCTATTCTACTATTAATCTTCTCATTGTTCCTATCACCCATCTCTTTCCACTTATGACTGTATGACTGTAACTTTGTTGCTTGTATGCCATAGGTTCGCCTCGCAGTCTTAGATGGTCCACTCAAGAAGGCCAGAAGATCCATCAGAGTCCCAGAGATCTGATCTTGTGCAAAGCTGGTCTCTTTGATGTTTCCACTAGTGTGCTGATAAAAACCCACAGCAGAGAAAAAACCAGAATAGCCGACACTTGTTGCTGTTCATGTCCATGTCTGGTTCAAAAACAGCTTGGTGTACATGGATAATGTGCTGTTAGAATTTTGGATTACTCAAGTTTGTTTCCAAATGAGAAATTTGCATTGGTGGCTTTCTGTTGTAATTGACTTCAGCCCTGTCCACAGTTATTTGTATAAAAACCTGCCTTTTTCCTTATTTTTATTTAGATTTTAGATTTTTTTGCCGCCCATCTCACTTCAAAGTGATTCTGGGTAACTTACAACATTTATATATAAAATATATATGTTCAGAAATACTCATTTCTAAGCTTAAAGCTCCTTAATCTAAGGATGTTGCTGTGATCCAAAAGGTGTAATCACTTGCATATTTTACAAAATCTCATGTTTGCTGCTACGGTGACATCTCAAATAGGAATATATGTTCTTGTTGATCCAGTTGGAAATATACTGCAGAACTGGTATGCGGAAGGAAACCAGCACACTGTTACCAAGAATCTGGAGGGATTTCTTTTTTTACAATAAGAATATAAGGTATTTTGTTATCAGGAATTGGAATCAGAAATAGCAACTGAGAAAATTAAAAGCCGCTGGAAAGTTGGAATTATTATTATTATTATTATTTGTCACACAGTATATATAAGCATAAGCATGTAATAACTATACAATATATAAGCACATATCAGTATGAGTATGTAATAACTATATTAATTGGATATAATGAAAGGAAACAATAGGACAGGAACGGTAGGCACGCTTGTGCTCTTATGCACGCCCCTTACAGACCTCTTAGGAATGGGGTGAGGTCAATAGTAGACAGTTTTTGATTGAAGCTTTGGGGAATTTGGGAAGAGACCACGGAGTCAGGTAGTTTATTCCAAGCATTAACAACTCTGTTACTGAAATCATATTTTCTGCAATCAAGATTGGAGCGGTTAACATTAAGCTTAAATCTATTGTGTGCTCGTGTATTGTTGCAATTGAAGCTGAAGTAGTCTTTGACAGGAAGGACATTGTAACAGATGATTTTATGAGTTAAACTCAGATCATGTCGAAGGCGGCGTAGTTCTAAATTTTCTAAGCCCAGGATTTCAAGTCTGGTGGCATAAGATATTTTGTTGTATTCAGAGGAGTGGAGAACTCTTCTTGTAAAATATTTCTGGAAACGTTCAATTGTATTGATGTCAGAAATGTGGTATGAGTCCCAGACAGTCGAGCTGTATTCAAGAATTGGTTCAATTCAATTATTATATAATAATAAAATAAAAATAATTATAATTATTATAATTATAATATAAATAACAATTATAATGACTATAATTATTCAAGAATTAATAGAAGGATGGAAAGATAGAAAGAAAAATTGCTCTGGATTGTTGGCTTCAGTTTCAGAAACAGTCTTGATGAAACTGCCTGGCTGCATCCAACTTTTGTTGTCATTGGGGCTGGAGTTTAGAGCAGGGGTCTCCAACCTTGGTCCCTTTAAGACTTGTGGACTTCAACTCCCAGAGTCCCTCAGCCAGCAAAAGCTGGCTGAGGAACTCTGGGAGTTGAAGTCCACAAGTCTTAAAGGGACCAAGGTTGGAGACCCCTGGTTTAGAGCAGCTCTGTAGTTTATAAATACATGAAGCCACCAGAGTTTTCAATAATTTTTCAAAGTAGGGCATTAATTGTCAGACACAAGTTTATTCCCATCCCAGCCAAAAATGGCCAATTTCCAACAGGGAATTTGTTATCTGCTAGAGATGTTGATTAGCAAAGAAGTAAAATATAGCAATAGGACTTAGATTTATATATACCCACCGTGGCGCTTTCCCCCCCCCTCTCTCTGGGCGGTTTACAATGCCAGCTGTATTGCCCCCAACAATCTGGATCCTCATTTTACCGACCTCAGAAGGATGGAAGGCTGTGAGTTAACCTTATGCCCCATCAGGCTTGAACTCCAGGCTGTGGGCAGAGTTCGCCAGCAACAGTGCATTTTAACCACCCGCTTCACCAAATATGCCTATAATATCATGTCTATCGGATGACCTGCTCCGTCTCTTTTAGTGAGACATCCCGAAGTGTTCTTGAAACTCTTGTACGTGTCAAAAGAGACCATGGGTTCAACAGCAAGCTGGACAATCCCAAAGAATGGCTCTCCGACCAGTTAACCGAAGCAGGAAGGGCACCAGAGTATTTGGTAACTGGTAATAAAAATACCAATTTTGGAAAGAATGAATGAGGACTAGAGGCATGCTGACTCCATCTCTCTTGCCCGTGAGGGCTGCAGCCTGAACAAGGTTCCTCCACTCTGGCCTCCAGCCTTCCCATAGAAGAGGCTACTGAGATTGTGTAGGAAGTGTTGTGTCCTTCAAGGGTTCAGCCTCATGGCCATCAGTGTCCACTTCAGAGGCCATTTGAGCTGTTTGAGAGTGTGTAGCACTCTGACTTTTCCCTCTGCTTCACAGCCAGGTGTTGTGGCCCGCCAGCGGCCAGCGGATCTGGCAGCAGATTCAGACAGTGAGGGGGTTAGGGAGGAACGTGGGCCAGTCCTGGAGTCTAGGGAAGGCTCCGATGAGGGCTATGCACTGGAGGCAGAGTTGGGGCCAGGGCCGTCTGACAGTTATCAGCTGCCTTTGGAGTCAGACATCAGTGAGGCAGAAGAACAGCTGGATCCTGTTCCCAGTGTGCGCATGCGCAGAACTGCCAGGAGAAGGGAACAGCTAAGGAACAAGGGTCGACTCAGGAGTAAAGCCACAGGTGGATGGTGAATGGCCCCTCCAATAGGGAATAAAGAGGAGCAAAGGGGAGGGGAGTTTGCAGGAGACAATTAGTTCATTTGGGTGAAGATCTGTTCCTGCATTCTTGCCAAATATTGTTGGTTACAGTGTGGAGTCTGAAAGATATCGGTCTGGCCACTCTCCAAGCCTGATAAAGGTCGGTAATTGTGAAGTATCTTGAAAGACTGTGGGAGAGGAAAGACTTTGCTGTAAATGAAATAAAAGGGGTTTATTGGGACGAAGACTTGGCTTCGTGCTGCTGGGGAAGCTAGGTGAGAACACCAGGCCCCTGACGTTAGAAGTGGCTGGAATGTGGTTTAAGCCCATTAAATTGTTCTTAGATATCATTCCATTCTTTCCTTTGTACAATTTGATGGGCAAGAAATAAAACTTGCCCTCAACATTCTTATGTAAGTCAACTTAGTATGGGGGGAGGGGATCCACTTCCTGTTATGATACCTCCGTAAATATTTCAAAATGCAAATGTTCCAAGAGATTATATATTTATTTTTTCCCTCCCCGGAATTACCTCTGGAGGTTTACGTTCTGTCTGCTGCCAATTGTCAAGAGGGTTATTTTTATTGATGACGTAGCCAAGAGCGTCCCGCAAACTCGGTCCATGCCCAAGGGCTGCATCCTCTTACGTCCAGAAAGTCCTTTTATGGCATGGGCTGTTGATCTCCCTGGTTGCAAAAAAAAATGTCTTGTTCTTCAACCCATCAGGATCTTCCTTTTTTTTTTTTTTTTTTGAGGGAGAAAGAGAGTGTGGTGTTTTCCTTTTTGGCCACTCGCAGATCGAAACGCCCACTTAGCGTGTGTGTAGGTAGGTAAATTATAATGGAAGTGCCACATTCCTTCCGCTGAGTCTGGAGGGAAAAAAAAAACATACTACGTTTGTATCGGGCTGTTCAGTTTTCTTTGGTCTGATTCATACGCTTGCCCAAACCTCAGAGTAAAAGTAAATAGACATTGAGGATTTGCATCACGAGAAAATTGCTTTTAAATGTTTCCAGCTTACAAGATGTTTCGTGGTTTGATCTTTCCTACCGATTCACTGCTACTAATTCGCTTCATCTGCAGAAGCGACCAAAATTGTGGAAACCTATGGGGAAAAGTATATTTTCTAAAACTAGCTAATAACACCACTTTGTGTGTGTGTGTGTGTGTGTATGGGAAATAGTACCATAAAATTATATATCAATGGAAAGATAATTGAATCAAGAATGTAATGCAATAACTTTTATGAAGGATTTGCTATTAGAATAGGAGTTACCGTATAAAGAAGACAAGTGTAACACGTAGAAAAAACGAGATCTACAAAAAATTATCACCATAGGAGAAATTATTAAAAAAAAATGTAGACTGTGCAGAAATGAATAGATTAACTTTGATGATCAAAGAAAGAGAGGATTCAGAATATTTTAAGCTATGGGATAAATTTTACCATTGGTTAGAAAAAAGACAGATAAGCAGCGGGTTATTATGTAAAGAAAGGTATAATTAATACTGTGCTTGTGAAAAAATGGTAATAGATTAAATTGAAGTGAAGAAAATAGAAATAACAACAACAAAATGGAGTGATGAAGGAAACACCAAGATGTCACATGGAAGGAATGATGTATTAAATGTTTGTCTATAAAATAAAAAAAACTTTTTTTAAAAAAATGATCACCCTAGAAAAAACAGGAGAGACAAAAATGATCACCATGTCAGTTAATACTTTGTTGGGTAACCTTTAGCATGAATTAGCATGAATCTTCCCATGGAGTTGTTGTCCCCAATTTGGGTGTGTGAGCCTGGTGCCGAAGCCAATGATGGACGCCAGACACAAAGTGTGAGTTTTCTGGTTGCTTTTTATTGAAGTACTCCAGGGAAAAGGGCTCCTGGCCAAAATGCCAAGAACCAAGAGCAAAGGACTAAGAAAGCTTTATACCTTTTCACTAAAAGAGAAGGCGGGACAAGGCGAGGTAATAAGAAATATCATCTAATAAACATTTCAGTAACAATTCTACAATTTGTTCTATTGGTCTCTAGCTGTCCCTATTCCTAAACCTGGGCTAATGAATGCCCCAGGAGTTATCTAATACACATTTTATTGGCTGCAGGCCATCACTATTCCTAACGGTTAGCTGAGGCTTATAAGTTGTCTAACTCTTGTTACTTTTATCAGCTTTCTAACTACCCAGAATTGTTACAAGATTTACACCTGCATATTTCCTGTAGATAAGCTTCTTTGTTCTTGCCAGACACACTCCCCAATTAAAAGACTTCCTGAAGTATTTTCAAGTGCGTATCATGACCTGGTTTTATTTTAGCATACAGCCCATCAGAGTGAACCAAATCTTTCAGTTCTAAAGGACTGCTGTTAGAATAGAATAGAATAGAATTTTTATTGGCCAAGTGTGATTAGACAAGGAATTTGTCTTGGTGCATATGCTCTCAGTGTACATAAAAGAAAAGATACATTCATCAAAGTACAACATTTACAACACAATTGATGGTCAATATATCAATATAAATCATAAGGATTGCCAGCAACAAGTTATAGTTGAGTCCTTCGGGAGAAGGGCGGTATAAAAATTTAATAAATAATAATAATAATAATAGTCATACAGTCATAAATGGAAAGAGATTGGTGATGGGAACTATGGGAAGATTAATAGTAGGACTGCTGTTCTAAAGGACTGCTGTTCTAATGGGAAATCAAGATTGAAGGATTGCTTCTATTAACTGAGTTTTATTGCTGGGTCACTTCTGACTAACAAGTTTCTTTAGTCGGCTCCATAGATTTTCAATTGGGTGAAGGTCTGGGCTATTCCCAGGCCATTCTAGCAGTGGAATAGGATTATCTTGAAACTCAAAAAAAAAAAAAAGTGGTGTTATTAGCCATCAAACCTCAAAAATACACTTTTCCCTAAAGGTTTCCACAATTTTGGCCACTATTGTACAGGAGGGAGAGATTTTAATGGTTGCTAGCCTTGTGTGTCTTGCCAGGGCCAAACAATAAATCGCTTTATTGCGTAAATAAATAACAGAGTTGGAAGGGACCTTGTAGGTCATCTAGTCCATCTTTATATGGAATATAAAGAGAGGAAGGGGTTCCGGTGATGAAACTCCCACAACTTCTGAAGGCGCCTTCTGTTCCAATGGTTGATTGCTCTCACTGTCATAGTCAAGGCTATGGTTTTCCCAGTTGCAATGTACGGCTGTGAAAGTTGGACCATAAGGAAGGCTGAGCGCCAAAGAATTGAGGCCTTTGAACTCTGGTGCTGGAGAAGACTCCTGCGAGTCCCTTGGACTGCAAGGCGATCCAACTGATCAATCCTAGAGGAGATCAACCCTGACTGTTCTTTAGAAGGCCAGATCCTGAAGATGAAACTCAAATTCTTTGGCCACCTAATGAGAAGGAAGGACTCCCTGGAGATGACCCTCATGCTGGGAAAGATTGAGGGCAAAAGAAGAATGGAACGACAGAGAACGAGGTGGCTAGATGGAGTCACTGAAGCATTTGGCTTGAGCTTAAATGGACTCCAGGGGATGGTAGAGGCCAGGAAGGCCTGGAGGAACGTTGTCCATGGGGTTGCAATGGGTCGGACACGACTTCACAACTAACAATAACAACAACAATGTGGAAGATCTACAGTACAGTCAGACCGTGGATTTGGCAACACCTGCACTGCAGGCTAATATTCAAGCGATGACTTCATCCGCTTCATGTTGGTTAGCAGAACCAGGAAGTTTGCTGTGTGTGGGTTGGGTGACAGAGACAAACTCCCCAAATACAGTCACTGCAGGATGTGAGATTTAACAACTCTTGGGCTAGGGAGCAATCGCACCAGAGTACATGCGGTTGACTCTGTCTGTAATTATGCCTAGAATATACCAGCTATAGAAAGGGCCCACCTTCACATCTTCACTTACTAACACACGGACTTCCTAGATCCTCTGTTTACGTCCACGCTAAAAAGAAAGCGTACACAGACAATGTTTGTTTTAATAGCACATCTGCCAAAAGGGAAGGTCAGGAAATATTTGCCGTCCTTCCCCTGGCGAACATACCAACTTGCGGTCCATTGGTGTATAAATCAGTTCTGGTTATCTTTTTATATTTTTTTTAGAACGTGCTGTTTCCGGGGAGGTCAGATTTGGGGTTCAGCTCATTTCTGTTTGTTTTAACTTCCGTTTTTGTTTCAACAAGTAGATCCTTCAGAATAAGGATAAGGATAAGGCTGACGGGACAAACTGGAATTATGAAGCCGTTTTTCTGATTAGGAGAGATTAAGTTTCTGTGCATGGAGCTCAAAGCAAGAATTTGAGTTTGGTGTCAGAATTGCATTTATCCTAATTTTGCTCGGTGTTTTCTGTCCCTTCTGTTCTTAATCTCCTAAATGTTCCAGTTTGTTGAGTTCGGGAAGTAACGAGGCTGGAGACCAGGGTAGTGACAACAGCTCTTTAATATAGGGTGAACCCAGCAACAGGCTGGGGGAAAAACCTCTCCTTTTATACAGTTCTGCTGGAGGCTTCGTCCAATCAGCAACGTGCTGATTTCCCGCTCAAATATTTAAAGGCACAACTGTTAATACATAACACTCCTCCCCTCCCAGAAAACACTTGGTCTTATTTACATATTTATTTACATGTTATTTTTCGACGTAGTCACGCAAATAACCTGGGCGTCTCCTAGTTCTTTCTGACCTGCGCGGTTCAGTTCTGGGTGGTGTTTTGAGCTGGTCGGAGGGGCTGTTTTCTCCTCCCAGCTCTTTCTCTGGGCCATCGGGCTCTGGATTATTGGCCGACTCTTTTTCTTGGCCATCCGGCCTTGGATTAATTTTGGAATTTTCCCTGCTGCTTCCCTCGGGGACCTGATGGCGCCGCTGGAACTCTGGGACCTCAGCTAAGTCTTGCGCCTCCCCCGGGTCATTGTCAGCTGTGGATTCAAAGTGGTATTGGTCATTACCTGTCTCTGTTGGTTTGGTTTGGTCAGTTATTCGTTTCCTTAACTGATCTATGTGGCGCCGCCACACTCGGTTGTCTGGTAGCTCTACCACATACGATTTTGGCCCTGTTACTTTTGTTACTTGTCCGGCGACCCAACTCGGGCCGTCCCCATAGTTTCGGGCCCACACCCGGTCGCCTATGCTCATTTCCCTTGTTTTTTCTAGCTCCCCCTTGTAACCCTCGGGTGTAATGGGGTTCAAACGGTCAAGTGGGCACGGAGTTTCCGTCCCATTAGCAATTCGGCTGGGCTTTTCCAGTGGCTGTGCTTGGGGTTCTGTGCTGGACGGCTAGGAAAAAGTCTATTTTGTTTGCCAGTCACCTGGCTTGAGCCTGACAATGCCTCCTTAGCGCCCGGACGGAACGCCTGCAAGGCCATTCGACGCAGGGTGGAAAGGTGCAGAGAGGGCATGTCGGATGCCTTCCTCTGCCAGGTACTCTTCAAACTGGGCTGCCGTGAATTGGGGCCCATTGTCGGACACCAGAGTGTCCGGCAACCCGTGAGTTGTGAATAGGTGGCGAGGGTTGCGATTACTGCTTCGGCTGTGGTGGACTTCATAAGTATGATCTCTAACCATTTGGAAAATCGTCCACCACCACTAGGAACGTTTGGCCGTGAAAGGGCCAGCAAAGTCAATGTGGATTCTTGACCAAGGCCCTTGGGGCTTTTCCCATTCTCTGACTGGGGCTGTTGGGGTAGCGGTCTGGACTCTTGGCAAGCTTGGCATTTCCCTACCCTCTCAGCAATCTCTGCCCATGAGTGGCCACCATACATAGCTTCTAGCTAACCCTTCATCCTTACGATGCCTGGGTGACCTCGTGGAGGAGGTCCAATACCTTGCCCCTTAACTTAACAGGAATTATTACACGATCACCCCATAACAGGCACCCCTTGAGCCGAGAGCTCATCACGTTTCTTAACAAATTCTTTGAACCGTTCGCCCGCGCAGCGGCCACCCTCTCTGTACCCAACCGAGTACAGTCCTTAACACAATGTCCCGGTATGATGCCCGAGCCACTTCCTTTGATGTGACTGGGCCAGAGTCCAACGAGTCAATAAGGAGGATGGGTGTCCCGGAGTGGGGTCTTCGGTCGCCCTGGCAGTGGGCATCGGCTCAATGCGCCTGCATGCCCCACTTCTTTCCCGGTCGATGCTGCAGCTTGTATGAGTAAGCGGCTAAAAATATAGTCCATCGAGTCAAGCGTGGCGAAAGTGCCACAGGCGTTGGCGATCGCCAGCCAGTAATCCAAGTAACGGTCTGTGGTCAGTCACGATTTCAAAATTCCGCCCAAAGACATACTCATGGAATTTTTTGACCCCTGATACAATGGCTAATGCTTCTTTGTCTAATTGGCTGTAGTTCCTCTCTGGGGAGGACATCGTTCTAGAGTAGAACGCTATAGGGGCTTCTGTGCCGTTTGAAGTCTATGGCTGAGTACAGCCCCACCCCATAAGGGACGACGCAAAACCAGCACTAGGGGTAGTGAGTCGTGATATTGGATGAGCAGGCTATCACTTGAGAGCAGGTTCTTTACTGCTTCAAAAGCCCTATTTTCTGACTTTCCCAAGACCAAACAGTATTTTTCCTAAGAGCCTATGCAGCGGTTCCATAGCAGTTGCTTTGTTCTTCAAAAGACCGTAAAAATTAACCAATCCCAGGAATGCCTGCAGCTCTGCTTTGTTTTTGGGCGCTGGAGCCTTCCTAATTGCCTTAACCTTGCTCTCAGTAGGGTGAATTCCTTTCTTGTCTATCCGGTAGCCCAAGAAATCGACCGATTCGACCCCTATCTGACATTTATTTGTCTTGACTTTTAATCCGGCTGTCCGGAAAATGCTCAAGACCTTTCTTAACCGCTCCCCCAATTCCTCCATGTTTTCCCCTGAAATTAGGACATCATCGAAGTAGGGAACTACCCCTGGGAGCCCTTGCAGTAGTCGTTCCATCAGGTTTTGGAACAGCCCTGGTGCCACACTAACCCCAAATTGCAATCGGGTGCACTTGAATGCCCCCCTGTGCGTCACAATCGTTTGGGCTTCGGCTGTGCGGGCGTCTACTGGCAGTTGTTGGTAGGCTTGGGCCAAGGCTAACTTTGCAAAGACTTGCCCTTGCCCCAAAGAGTGCAATAAATGGTGCACTACGGAACCGGCACGCTTTTCTGTAAGGCTTTGTTAAGCGCCGCCTTGTAGTCAGCGCAAATTCTAATTGACCCGTCCGATTTGATGGGGGTGACGATTGGCGTCTCCCACTTTGCGTGATCGACTGGCACCAAAACCCCCTGATTTATGAGCTTGTCCAGCTCCTTATCAATTTTTGGTTTTAGGGCAGAAGGACTCTCCTCGCCTTAAGCCTAATGGGGCTACCTGGGGTCTAAGTTGAAGGAAATAGGGGTCCCTTGTACTTGCCCAGGCAGTCCATGAAGACATCTTCGAACTCGTTAAAGAGAATGTCTTTCAAATTGCAGTCACTTCTGTAGATGCCAGTCACTCCCATGCCCAGGGCACGAAACCAGTCTAGTCCCAACAGACTGGGCAGAGTTCCTTCGACGATCGTGATGGGCAGGGTCTTTTGTGAGGGCCGTACTCGACTCGGACGGAGGTGGTCCTCGAACAGGGATGCGATTCCCTGGTAGTCGTGCACTCGTAGCCGCTGTGCTTGCAGATGGCGCCGCGACGGACGGCAGCGACTTCGCCAGGGTGTCCCAGGACATGATGGTGATCGCTGATCCGTGTCCACTTCAAGCCTGCACCGTACTCCCTCGATCTTGGGCTTTGTGAAAATCTTCTTTCCACGTTGGTTGAGGCGCCTATAATGACAGTCGTTTGGTTAGACTTCGCCTTTCTTGTTTGAACCAATCGCGGGCCGCCTTTCCGGTTCCGCTTTGATTGGCCGATTTGAATTTTCGGCGGAAGGTTGGGCCCCTCTGCAAACCTGAGCTAAGTGCCCTTTCTTCCCACACCGCCGGCATGTTGCGTCTTTAAACCTGCAGCGCTGGCGCTGATGCTGCCCTCCGCAGCTTCCGCACTCGTCACGGTCCTCAGTGTCGCGTTTCTCGGTCCGGCAGACCCTTCCTCATCCTCGCCTCACCTTCGGATTCGGACTGAATCTCCTCCTGGTGTACTGGCGTTGGCTTTGCGCCGCCTTGGATTGAAGAGGCTTTTGCAGAGTCTCTGCTGCTTTAGTAGACATTTCGTGTGCTCTGGCCTCGCCCAGAGCGGTGGCTAGTGTCAGGTTGCTCCTGGCTAGCAGTCGTCGCCGTGGCGGATGTCCTTGACCCTCGGATGAGTTGCTCGAGTAGCACTTCGCCTAAGTCTCGGTATCCGCAGTCCTTGGACGCTCTTCTTAAAGCGGCCATGTAGTCACCGATGGACTCGCCTCCATCTGTCTACGTTCTCCGAATTCAAACCGCTGCACGATTTGGACGGCGCCGGTGCGAAATGGTTCTTCAGCAAAGTCTGCAGAGTCGGCCACGATACCGATTGTATCGGCGTTGGCTCTGCCAGGGCTTCCGCAATCTCGATTACCTCCGGCCCGCAATGGCTTAGGAAGTAAGCCCGCTTGCGGTTATCAGGGATCCCCTGTAGTTCGTTGGCTTCTAGAAAGCTTTCGAAACGGGTCATATATGTTCCCCATTTCTCCTTGCCCGGGTTGTACGGTGCGGGTGGCGTGTTTGCCATTTCCGCGTTTCTGCCCTGAGTTTGCTGGGTTCGGGACTAGCGTGCTTCAGCTCGGTTCTGGTTCTCCTTAGCCTCGAAATCCCACCTTCGTCGCCAAATGTTGAGTTCGGGAAGTAACGAGGCTGGAGACCAGGGTAGTGACAACAGCTCTTTAATATAGGGTGAACCCAGCAACAGGCTGGGGGAAAAACCTCTCCTTTTATACAGTTCTGCTGGAGGCTTCGTCCAATCAGCAACGTGCTGATTTCCCGCTCAAATATTTAAAGGCACAACTGTTAATACATAACACAGTTAATCTTCTAAATGTTCCAGTTTCGAATATATCTTCAGGTATTGTTTATTTATTTAGTTAGTTAGTTGAATACATATAGAATAGAATAGAACTTTTATTGGCCAAGTGTGATTGGACACACAAGGAATTTGTCTTGGTGCATATGCTCTTAGTGTACATAAAAGAAAAGATACGTTCCTCAAGGTACAACATTTACAACACAATTGATGATCGATATATCAATATAAATCATAAGGATTGCCAGCAACAAGTTATAGTCATACAGTCATAAGTGGAAAGAGATTGGTGATGGGAACTATGAAACGATTAATAGTAGTGCAGATTCAGTAAATAGTCTGACAGTGTTGAGGGAATTATTTGTTTAGCAGAGTGTTGGCCTTCGGGAAAAAACTGTTCTTGTGTCTAGTTGTTCTGGTGTGCAGTGCTCTATAGCGTCGTTTTGAGGGTAGGAGTTGAAACAGTTTATGTCCAGGATGCGAGGGATCTGCAAATATTTTCACGGCCCTCTTCTTGATTCGTGATTAAATAATATATATAAGTATAAGCATGAATTGAATACATAAAATGAATACAATTAAAGGGAACATTAGGACAGGGACGGTAGGCACGCTGGTGCTCTTATGCATGCCCCTTACAGACCTCTTAGGAATGGGGTGAGGTCAACAGTAGACAATCTTAGGTTAAAGTTTTGGGGATTTTGGGATGAGACCACAGAGTCTGGTAGTGCATTCCAGGCATTAACATCATTATCATCTTTTAATGACCGCATAATCCCTTGCGGGGGTGGAGTCTGGGCACCTGAATGGAGCTGAATGTTTACTGGCCGGATGCCCTTCCTGTTGCCAATGCAGAGTTTCCCCCCCCCCAGCAGATATATTCTCATTGTGCCTAGAGAGAGAAATATCTGCCTCTATCTAGGATCGAACTCACAGCCTCCTGATCGTGAGGCGAGAACTCCACCTCTAGGCCACCGCACCACTCTAAAGTATATTTTCAAGTACTGTATTTTTCGGAGTATAAAACACACCGGAGTATAAGACGCACCTTAGTTTTTGGGGAGGAAAATACGAAAAAAGCTGATTGGCAGGTGGATTGGCCTCCCGGAATACCCCCAATCAGCTGTTCCCAGACCTGAATTTTAGCAACAGGTTCCTTGGTTGTGAGCTCTGTGGCTTGCTTTTTTTGGTTTTTTTTCCCTGCCTCTGAAATTCTGTTTCAGAAAAAACTTTTTTCTGCCTCTGAAAGCCTCCAAAACAGAAAAAAAAGCCTCTGAATCTCTGTTTGGGGGCTTTTTTTCTGAATCTCTGTTTGGAGGCTTTTTTTCTGAAGCTTTGTTTGGGGGCTTTTTTTTTCTGAAGCTTTGTTTCTGATGCTTTTTTCAGCCTTTGAAACCTCTGTTTGAGAAGCTGGGTGGGGCTACATTCGGAGTATAAGACACACCCAGATTTTCACCCTCTTTTTGGGGGGGAAAAGGTGCGTCTTATACTCCGAAAAATACAGGTATATCTTCTGAAATCTTACTTTATCTGTTAAAACTGCACTACAAATACGGTTAGTCCTCAACTAACAACTGCAATTGAACCCCAAATGTTGCAGTTGTTAAGTTAGTACGACTGTTGTTAAGTGAATCTGGCTTCCCTGTTAACTTTGCTTGTCAGAAGGTTGAAAAAGGGGGATCATATGACCCTGGAGCCCAGCAACTAACATAAATATGAGCCAATTGCCAAGCATCTGGATTTTGATCACGTGACCATGGCAATGCTGCAACAGTCATAAGTGTGAAACATGGTCATAAATCACTTCTTCCCATGCTGTTGTAACTTTGAACGGTCACTAAATGAACGGTTGTAAGTCCAGGACCCCCTGTAGCGGCACTGTATCAAACTCAAGCCTCTGATATTGTTTGGAGGCTATAGATAGCCATTCAGTAAGTTTAAAACTGTAAGGGACGAGGTGGCTTAGTGGGTAAAACGCTGAGCTTGTCGATCGAAAGTTCGGCAGTTCAGCGGTTCGAATCCCTAGCGCCGTGTAACGGGGTGAGCTCCCGTTATTTGTCCCAACCTTCTGCCAACCTAGCAGTTCGAAAGCACATAAAAAAGGCAAGTAGAAAAATAGGGACCACCTTTGGTGGGAAGGGAACAGCGTTACGTGCGCCTTTGGCGTTGAGTCATGCCAGCCACATGACCATGGAGACGTCTTTGGACAGCGCTGGCTCTTCGGCTTTGAAACGGAGAGGAGCACCGCCCCCCTAGAGTCGGGAACGACTAGCACATATGTGCGATGGGAACCTTTACCTATTTAACAGGGAAACATGTTATTAATTGATTCAGATAGTCCTCAACTTACAATCATTCATTTACCAACCGCTCGAAGTGACAGTGGCACTGAAAAAAACAAAAAGGACTTACAACCGTCATGGCCGCTTCACCGTCATGCGATCAAAATTTGGGCAGTTGGAGACTTGGGTCACGTGATCACCATTTGTGACCGTCTCATCTGTCTTCTGACAAGCATTGTCATTGGGGGGGAGGGGGGGAATCCGGATTCCCTTAACAACACCACGATTCACTTAACAACTGCCGCGATCGGCTTCAACGATGTGGCAAAATGGTTGTGAAAATCGGGCCACAGTTTATTTAACAACCTTCTTCCTTCGCCATAGAAATGTTGGCTCTAACTGCGGTCGTAAGTGGTCTTAAAACCTCCAGCAATGGAGCACCTGCAACTTCCACTTTAACAGACCAACAGGGTTGGAAGGGACCTTGGAGGTCATATAGTCCAACCCTCCGCCCAAGCAGGTGGCAGTCCAGTCTCTTCTTGGAAGCTTCCAGTGATGAAGCTCCCACAACTTCTGAAGGCAACTTCGGTTCCATGGGTTGATTGCTGTCACTGTCAGAAAATTTCTCCTTATTTCCAGGTTGAATCTCTCCTTGGTCAGTTTCCATCCATTATTCCTTCTCTGGCCTTCAGGTACTTTGGAAAATAGCTTGACCCCCTTCCTCCTCTCTGTGGCAGCCCCTCAAATATTGGAAGACTGCTATCCTGTCTCCCCTGGTCCTTCTCTTCCCTAGACTAGCCATGCCCAGTTCCTGCAACCGTTCTTTGTATGTTTTAGCCTCCAGTCCCCTAATCCTCTTGGTTGCTCTTCTCTGCACTCTTTCCAGAGTCTCAACATCCTTTTTTTATAGTGTGGTGACCAAAACTGGATGCAGCATTCTAGGTGTGGTCTTACTAAGGGTTTATAGAGTGGTATTAATACCTCACCTGTTCTTGACCGTATCCCTCTGTAAGGCAGTTTAGGATTGCAATTTAGGATCTTTTGGCTGGTTCCTAATTATGACCGTTGCTGTGTCCCAGGGTCACGCGGTCCCCCTTTCGCGACCTTCTGACAAGCAAAGTCAATGGGGAAGCTAGATTCACTTAACAGTCGCGTGACTAACTTATCAACCGCAGTGATTCACTTAACAATTCTGGCAAGAAAAGTCGTAGAATCGGGCAAAACTCACTTACCCAATTTCCTACTTAGCGACAGAAAGTTTGGGCTCAATTGTGGCCATGAGGGCTACCTGTAAGCTGACCCCCGCAAAGAGGAGCGGGGTGTGTGTGTTCAACTTATTCTCCAAAGCACCTGAGGGCAGGACAAGAAGCAATGGATGGAAAACTAATCAAGGAGAGAAGCAAATTAGAACTAAGGAGAAATTTCCTAACAGTGAGAGCAATTAACCAGTGGAACAACTTGCCTCCAGAAGTAGTGGGTGCTCCATCACTGGAGGTTTAGAATAGAATAGAATAGAATAGAATAGAATAGAATAGAATAGAATAGAATAGAATAGAATAGAGTAGAGTAGAGTAGAGTAGAGTAGAATAGAGTAGAGTAGAGTAGAGTAGAATAGAATAGAATTTTGTATTGGCCAAGTGTGATTAGACACACAAGGAATTTGTCTTTGGTACAGATGCTCTCAGTGTAAGTTTTAAGAAGAGACTGGACCGTCACTTGACTGAAATGGTATAGGGTCTTCTGCTTGAGCAGAGGGCTGGACTAGAAGACCTCGAAGGTCCCTTCCAGCTCTATTCTGATTGATTAATCTAGTCAACCTACAAGAGATCTGTGGTTTGTGCATGTTGATTACACCTGCAATAGTTAGTTAGAATAGAATAGCAGAGTTGGAAGGGACCTTGGAGGTCTTCTAGTCCAACCCCCTGCTTAGGCAGGAAACCCTACACCACTTCAGACAAATAATCTGCAAAGAAGGAATTATTTTTTTTGGAAATTTTTTATTAGATTTAAAAACAAACAAAAACAATGGACATTGCTTCATGTCCCTGGTTTTTAACATTTACGTCAAGTTCAAGTTACTATATCATATATTACTCAGTCTACCGTATATACAAATTTACATATCTCCTAATTCCTTATATATCAAGTATATACTATATTACTACTACTCCTGCAACTATATACAGTTGTATACAGACTTACTCTAGAACTCAAAGATAAAAGCGAATCAAGGTACTATGAGGTCTGGAGTAAATTCTACGACTGGCTTGAGGGGAGGAAAAATGCCAAAAACAAGAGATAATGAGTGTCTGGAAATGTATATATCAATGTACATTGTACTCGTGAGGGTATAATAGATTTATTAAATAGGTATATAGTTGTCAAAGAAGGATTTTTATTCCATCAGGTATCAGGATCGCCTAGCCTTGCTTGAGGTTGAGAGGATTGATGGACGTTCTATAAAAGTCAGCCCTTGAGCTGAAGAAGGCCTCGTTCATTTCTGAATCCCCTGGGAGATGATCCTCTCCAGCCCTCTTCTAGATTGGGACCAGAAAGAGGAGGTGCCTTGCCTGAGGTCTGCACAGATGAAAGACCCTCTCTGACTTCAGGAGTCATCGGGAAAGATAAAAAAAAGTTGGCCTCATCCATGCCCCAAAACACGGCACAGCTTCTTCATCCTTGAATTTTTTTTATTTTTTATTTATTTCATTTTGTCACAACAGTATACACAAACATCGACATAAAACAACAACACATCTTATAAGAAAAATATATATATAAGCAAAAGAATGCGATAACTATGTTAGTTTGATATAACGAAAGGGAACAATAGGACAGGAACGGTAGGCACTTTTGTGCTCTTATGCACGCCCCTTATAGTCCTCTTAGGAATGGGGTGAGGTCAATAGTAGACAGTTTTTGGTTGAAGATTTTGGGATTTTGAGTAGAGACCACAGAGTCAGGTAATGAGTTCTAAGTGTTAACAACTCTGTTACAGAAGTTCTATTTTCTGCAATCAAGTTTGAAGCGGTTGACATTAAGTTTGAATCTATTGTTTGCTCTTGTATTATTGCGATTGAAGCTGAAGTAGCCTTTTGCAGGAAGGATATTGCAATAGATGATTCTGTGTGTTAAACACAGGTCATGTCGGAGTCAGCGGAGTTTTGAACCAAGTCCTAGCATGTCCAGCTTGTGGCCAATGGGCCAGTTGCAGTTGACAGGGAATGGCCCAAAAGTAAAAGTCATTTTTTTTAAGGGCAGGGGGGGGGGGGGACTTCTTTTCCAGAAGGCTCTTCTCTGTTGTTCTCATCCATTCCCATTGAAATGCTATAGGGCAGTGATGGCGACCCTTTTCGGCACTGAGTGCCCAAGAGGGAGCATGCGTGCCCTTGTCAGGGCTTCAACCCGGAAGAGGAGCTGCCCAGGGCGCATGCGCACACCTGAAAATGAACTTCCGGTTTCAGCCATCTACTCTTCTGAGTTTCTGGTGCGCATGTGCACGCAACGATCAGCTGGCCGGCACGCACGCTCACGCAGACCAGCTCTTCTCATTTCCAGCACTGCCGCATGCAAAAAAGCCAGCTGATCGTTGTGCATGCATGAGCTCCAGGAACCCAGAAGAGGAGCGGGCGATGCCGCGCGTGCCAGGCGACATGGCTCTGCGTGCCACTTTGGGCACGCGTGCCATAGGTTTGCCATCACAGGTATAGGGTTTCCCTGCCTATACCCCTAGGGGATTGGACTAGAAGACCTCCGAGGTCCCTTCCAACTCTGTTGTTCTATTCCAGGAGTCTGCAACCTTAAACACTCAAAAGAGCCATTTGGATTCGTTTCCCACAGAAAAGAAAACACTGGGAGCCACAAAACCGTTCCCCTGCCTGACTATTTCTTGAGTGGTCACAAAACTAGAATATGTAGTTGAATTAAACATTCTGTTTTCTTCTGAAACTTTTCTTGTATTGGATTTATCCATGGTTGGCCTACCGGGGGTTGAAAAGCTCAATAAATCGCGTACCGGAAGGTGTCGCACATTGACGTATATTTTGAGTGACAGAGAGCCGCAGCAGAGGGGTGAAAGAGCCGCATGCGGCTCCAGAGCCGCAAGTTGCTGACCCTTGTTCTATTCCATTCATCCAATGAAAACTGAAGAAGCTTCTTGGATGAGAAGCGAAACATTTTCAAGGGGGAAAATAAAACCCTCAAGAAAGTATCGTTACCTTTTGAAAAAAGCACTTTTGAGACCATCATGAGCTCGGAGGACTGTGGATCTTCATAGATGGGGGATCTGAACTTATTGTGGTCCGCCAGCAGCCTGCGGAGCTGGCAATGGAGTCGGACAGAGGTGAGGCTGAAGTGGGGCCAGGGCCATCGGGAAGTGAGGTGCGGACTCCAGAGCCTCCAGAGACTTACAGTAGTGAGGCAGAGGAACAGGAGAAACCTGTTCCTAATGCACGTGTGAGAAGAGCTGCCAGAAGGCAAGAGCAGCTCAAGCAGAGAGGACAACTCGGGAGTAAGGCCAAGAGATGATTGGCCCCTCCCATAAGGCTTAAAACAGACCAGCAACGGTGTTTCAGCTTTGTCAGAAAACTATGTTGTAGCTACGTCTTCTGCTTCGTCCTCTGCTTCGTGTACATCTTTGTTTTTGTGGCTTCAGGACATTTGCCAGGAAGGGCCTTTGGCAATTTGCCTAATTGGACTAAGGTTTGTGAGATAACTGAGGAATTTGTGTTGGGAGGCATTTGTTTTACTTCCCAGCTGTTCGAATAAAGTCTGTTTTTCCATAGACTAAGTTTTGGGCCTGGGTCACAACAGAACTATCGATGGGCTGCAGAGAGGAAGACCTTGGAGAGCTCATGATGAAAAGATGGAAGTCGATCACATGACCGCCATCTTCCCTCGGGGAGATTTCTTGACACTGAAAGGAGTCCTAGTGAAAGAAAAGAAACAAATTTCCACGGCGGGAGGGGAGAGTCATAGTGATGATCTAAATCAGTTCTCTATTTGCATCTGTACATCAGATTGGCTTATAAACTTCTCCATGAGTTCCCACTTCTCACCATTTTTTCCCTCAGCATGTATGCTGTCACTCCTCTGGATTAAATGATTATGCATATCTCCAGAAATTCAGTGATGTAATATTGAGAATCCATGAAAGCCAGTTGGGTGACTTTGGGTCAATCACTAGGAGATGGTGAGTTCTAGTTCTGCCTTAGGCACGAAAGCCGGCTGGGCGACTTCAAGTCAATCACTAGGAGATGGTGTGTTCTAGTTCTGCCTTAGGCACGGAAGCCGACTGAGTGACTTCGGGCCAATCACTAGGAGGCAGTGAGTTCTGGTTCTGCCTTAGGCACGGAAGCCGACTGGGTGACTTCGGGCCAATCACTAGGAGATGGTGAGTTCTGGTTCTGCCTTAGGCACGAAAGACTGGGTGACTTTGGGCCAATCACCAGGACACAGAGAATTCTAGTCCTACTTTAGGCAGGACAGCGGTAGACAGTTGGGTGGCTTTCAGCCAGTCAATCTCTTTCAACCCAGCCCACCTCACAGGGTTGTTATTGTGGGGAAAATAGGATGAAGAATATTAGTTGTGTTCACCACTCTGAGTTATTTCTAAACATCATAAAAATGGGAAAGAAATAACTGACTAAATACATTTGCAAGCCGCCTGTCCAGCCAAGATCTGCTGTCTTTCTGGAACATTGTTCGCCACGCGCATCCAATTCTTGACATTCAGCAGAGGTGAATATGAAATTCCCTGGTCCAAAAGAAGTTATCATTAAAGTGAAGGGAAGGACCATTTTTCTTTTGATCTGTAACTCAAAACACCTGAGGACACCCGTGCTTCAGGGCCATTCAGGGGCTGCGAAAGGCTACCTGGACAGTTTTAAAAGTTCCCCCCACCCAAAACCCCAACCCCCGATGGGAGGAGGGGAGGAAATGGAGGAACAAGAATGGAATTTGAGTGATGGATAACTGAGAAACGGGAAAACACCTGCGTTCCTCCAGGTTGACTCAGCCTCCCATCCTTCCAAATTTGGTAAAATAAAAACCCAGATTGTTGGGGGGGCAATAGGCTGTCTCTATAAACTGCTTAGAGAGGGCTGTAAAGCACTGTGAAGCCGGATATAAGTCTAAGTGTTATTGTTATCTATCTTCCTTCCTCCCTTCCCTTCCCTTCCCTTCCCTTCCCTTCCTTTCCCTTCCCTCCCTCCCTTCCTGTTAGAATGCAGCATAAAAATTCTATTCTATTCTATTCTATTCTATTCTATTCTATTCTATTCTATTCTATTCTATTCTATTCTATTCTATTCTATTCTTTCCTTCTTTCTTTATTTAATTAATTAAATTTTTATACCGTCGTTCTCCCGAAGGACTCAGGGCGGTTCACAGCCAGATAAAATAACAATGAATAAATACAAGATAAAACAGTAATTAAAAAACTTTTAAAATATGGCCCTTAATTAAAATATATTTAAAACAGTAAAACCCACTAAATAAAATTTAAAACCAAATAAAAATGACTAAAATTCTATGCCAGTCCTGCGTGAATAAATATGTCTTCAGCTCGCGGCGAAAGGTCCGAAGGTCAGGAAGTTGACGAAGTCCTGGGGGAAGTTTGTTCCAGAGGGTGGGAGCCCCCACAGAGAAGGCCCTTCCCCTGGGGGCCGCCAGCCGACATTGCTTGGCTGACGGTACCCTGAGGAGGCCCTCTCTGTGACAGCGTACGGGTCGATGGGAGGCAAACGGTAGCAGTAGGCGGTCCCGTAAGTAACCCGGTCCTAAGCTATGGAGCGCTTTAAAGGTGGTAACCAACACCTTGAAGTGCACCCGAAAGACCACAGGCAGCCAGTGCAGCTTGCGCAGGAGTGGTGTTACATGGGAGCCACGAGTGGCTCCCTCTATCACCCGCGCAGCCGCATTCTGGACCAACTGGAGCCTTGGGTGCTCTTCAAGGGGAGCCCCATGTAGAATAGAGCCCCTATTCTATTCTATTCTATTCTATTCTATTCTATTCTATTCTATTCTATTCTATTCTATTCTATTCTATTCTATTCCACTCCATTCCATATTTTCTATTCTATTCTATTCTATTCTATTCTATTCTATTCTATTCTATTCTATTCTATTCCATATTTTCTATTCTATTCTATTCTATTCTATTCTATTCTATTCTATTCTATTCTACTCCATTCCACTCCATTCCACTCCATTCCATATTTTCTATTCTATTCTATTCTATTCTATTCTATTCTATTCTATTCTATTCTATTCTATTCTATAGCAGGCAAACTTTGCCCATGGCCTGAAGTTCGATCCTGAGCGGCTCAAGGTTGACTCAGCCTTCTATCTTTCTGAGGTGGGTAAAATGAGGACCCAGATTGTTGGGGGCAAGAAGCTGATTTTGTAAACCGCTTAGAGAGGGCTGTAAAAGCCCTGCGAAGCGGGATATAAATCTAAGTGCTATGGCTATCCTCCTGCCTTCCTTTCCAGATAACCAGGCAAAGTTTGATCAGTGCCCCCCAAACCTGCTTATTTGGGAAAATGCTACAGCCCTATGAGAACTCCCTCTCACCCTTCTTCCTGAGATCTGCAGGATCCTAAAAAAAAAAAAAAAGAAAGAAAGAAGGAAAGAAGGAAGGAAGGGAAAAAAAAAGCCAAGGGTGTATCTTCCTTTCTCCCGCCCCCCTTCCACCCGCCTCCCCCCCCCCAACAGCCGTCCTGCATAAAGCCAGGGTCGAAGGACCAAGGCGCCCAGCATCGGCGACTGGTCAGCAAAGGAGAAGAACCAAGATCGCCTTTTCGGGTCCTCCTGCATCTTCCAAGCCAAGCCAGCATCATGCGCCCCGTCCCGGCTCCGGCGTTTCTCCGCGTCCTCAGGCTCCTGCTGCCGCTGGTGGCCAGCGGCTGGGGCCCCGCCGTCGCCTCCCCCATCTGGAGCAACGCCGACGAACTGGTCCACCTCTACACCTCCAGCGCCAGGAAGAGCATCCACCTGCAGATCCATCCCGACGGACGCGTGGATGGCAGCCCGTCCCAGACCGTGCATAGTAAGTCCCCGGAGGAGCTGCGAGGCTGGCTGGTGCGGGATGGATGGAGAGGAGGGGGGTGGTGGTGGGGTGTCCAGGATTACTCCGGAGGCTTCAGAGTGCTAGGAATTCAATAACAGATTTGGGAGGGTCCCTAGAGGTCTTCTAATCCACCCCCCTGCTCAGGCAGTAGTGAGTGAGAACAATCAAGAGTATAGTAAGTCTCCGGAGGAGCTGCGAGGCTGGCTGGTGCTGGATGGATGGAGAGGAGGGGTGGGGGGTCCAGGATTACCCCGGAGGCTTCAGAGTGCTAGGAATTCAATAACAGATTTGGGAGGGTCCCTAGAGGTCTTCTAATCCACCCCCCTGCTCAGGCAGTAGTGAGTGAGAACAATCAAGAGTATAGTAAGTCCCCGGAGGAGCTGCGAGGCTGGCTGGTGCGGGATGGATGGAGAGGAGGGGGGTGGGGGGTGTCCAGGATTACTCCGGAGGCTTCAGAGTGCTAGGAATTCAATAACAGAGTTGGAAGGGTCCTTAGAGGTCTTCTAATCCACCCCGCTGCTGAGGCACTAATCAAGTGGCAGTGAGAACAATCTATAGTAAGTCCCCGGAGGAGCTGCGAGGCTGGCTGGTGCGGGATGGATGGAGGGATGGAGATAAGGAGGGGGGCATGTCCAGGATCACAGACACCCACCCCCCCCAAGGAATTCAATAACAGAGCTGGAAGGGTCCTTAGAGGTCTTCTAGTCCACCCCACTGCTCAGGCACTAATCAAGTGACAGCGAGAACAACCAACCCAAGTTGTGGGAGCTTCATCACTGGAAGTGTTCAAGAAGAGACTGGACTGCCATCTGTCGGAAGTGGTGTAGGGTCTCCTGCTTGAGTGGGTGGGTGCGGGTTGGACTAGATGGACCTACAAGGTCCCTTCCAACTCTTTTATTCTCTTTTATTTTATCCCATTTGAGACAAACGGTTGCCCAATCTCTCCTTAAAACCTTCCAGGGTTGGAGCATTCACAACTTCTGGAGGCAAGTTGTTCCACTGATGAATTGTTCTAACAAGTCAGGAAATCTCTCCTTAGTTCTAGGCTAGCAAGTTGCTGGTTGTATGGAAATAGCTGTCCCCACTCAGGTCCGCTTCCTTCCACGTGGGAACTGTGCTGTGCAGTTCAACATCAGCTACTTTTAATGCCAGCTGCCCTGATTAAGACATCTCTGGCTATCTCCCTGAATTTTAAAGACCTTTTCAAATACATTAGAACAGTGGTGGGTTTCAAATTTTTTTACTACCGATTCTGTGGATGTGGCTTGGTGGGTGTGGCATGGCTTGGTGGGCGTGGCAGGGGAAGGATACTGTAAAATCTCCATTCCCACCCCAATCCAGGGGAAGGTTACTGCAAAATCCCCATTTCTTCCCAATCAGCTGGGACTCAGGAGGCAGAGAATAGAGGGGGGCAGGGCCAGACATAATTTTACTACCGATTCCCCAAACTAGTCAAAATTTCCGCTACGGGTTCTCCAGAACTGGTCAGAACCTGCTGAAACCCATCTCTGCATTAGAAGCTCTGCTATGACCCAATCGATCACAGATTGTCTAGTATTAAAAGCTCAAAATTAAAACCTCTGTTCCATTATCTTGACGTTTGCAAGCTGTGCATTTTATTGAGTTCAACATTTCATATTGGCCTCTTTTAATAACTAAAAAAAAAAAAAGGACTTGGGAGAGAAACCTCAATTTAAGAAACCTCTAATTTAGATCGTATGGATTTATATTCCTTGGAGGTGAGATCGATTGAAGATGCTTTCATTGAAAACATAGTTTGGACCCTCCGTAGCTGCTCTCTTGTCAAAGATATCTTGGCTTTCCGCCTTCGACTTCCCAAGTGGGACCTTCTTGGTTCTGGAGGTCTGGGGCAGGGGGGAGACACCCCTCCCTTCATGGAGAGTTGACTTGTTCCCCATGGCTTTAGCAGGAACATGGGTTCGAAGTCGCTCTCCATTCTCTTGTGTGGGGTCTTCCTATATTGTGGTACAGTTTGTCTAGCTTTGCAATTTTATTATTTCATCTTATCTCGACACTTGCCAGAACTCCTGCCCACCTGTTGGTTCGAAAGTATGCAAATGCGAGCAGTGATGAAATGTAAAATTTGTTACTACTGGTTCTGTGGGCGTGGCTTGGTGGGGGGGTAATGTGACTGGGTGGTGGCCAACTTTTTTTTTTTACTTTTAAAAGCATTTTTTCTACAATCTCTTTGTCTGAAGAGGTTGTAAAAAAATGCTTTTAAAAGGCTCTGATGACCCCAGCTGAGTAGCCTGATAGTCAGAGGCTTTTCTTTTCTTTTAAAAGCATTTTTTTTACTTTAAAAGAAAAAAGAAGCCTCTGACGATCAGACAACTCAGCTGGGAAGGTCAGTGGAGCCTTTTAAAAGCATTTTTTCTACAATCTCGTCGTCCGAAGAGGTTGTAAAAAATGCTTTTAAAAGCCTCCTTTGACGATCCCAGCTGAGCTGCGCGATCATCAGAGACTTTTTTTTACTTTTAAAAGCATTTTTTCGGCCAAAGAAAAAAATGCTTTTAAAAGTTATAAAAAAAAGGACTTGGGAGAGAAACCTCAATTTAAGAAACCTCTAATTTAGATCGTATGGATTTATATTCCTTGGAGGTGAGATCGATTGAAGATGCTTTCATTGAAAACATAGTTTGGACCCTCCGTAGCTGCTCTCTTGTCAAAGATATCTTGGCTTTCCGCCTTCGACTTCCCAAGTGGGACCTTCTTGGTTCTGGAGGTCTGGGGCAGGGGGGAGACACCCCTCCCTTCATGGAGAGTTGACTTGTTCCCCATGGCTTTAGCAGGAACATGGGTTCGAAGTCTCTCTCCATTCTCTTGTGTGGGGTCTTCCTATATTGTGGTACAGTTTGTCTAGCTTTGCAATTTTATTATTTCATCTTATCTCGACACTTGCCAGAACTCCTGCCCACCTGTTGGTTCGAAAGTATGCAAATGCGAGCAGTGGTGAAATGTAAAATTTGTTACTACCGGTTCTGTGGGCATGGCTTGGTGGGGGGTAATGTGACTGGGTGGTGGCCAACTTTTTTTTTTTACTTTTAAAAGCATTTTTTCTACAATCTCGTCGTCCGAAGAGGTTGTAAAAAATGCTTTTAAAAGGCTCTGATGACCCCAGCTGAGTTGCCTGATGGTCAGAGGCTTTTCTTTTCTTTTAAAAGCATTTTTTTTACTTTAAAAGAAAAAAGAAGCCTCTGACGATCAGACAACTCAGCTGGGAAGGTCAGTGGAGCCTTTTAAAAGCATTTTTTCTACAACCTCTTCAGCTGAAGAGGTTGTAGAAAAAATGCTTTTAAAAGCCTCCTTTGACGATCCCAGCTGAGCTGCGCGATCATCAGAGACTTTTTTTTTACTTTTAAAAGCATTTTTTCGGCCAAAGAAAAAAATGCTTTTAAAAGTAAAAAAAAAACAACCACACCTCTGATGATCACGCGACTCAGCTGGGTATGCGGAAGGAGGGCAGGGATTTTTGCTACCGGTTCTCCGAACCACCAGCCACCATCGCTACCGGATCAGGTGATCCGGTCTGAACCAGGGGCATTTCAACCCTTCATGCGAGTAGATAAACAGGTACCACTTCGGGGAAGGGATCAGTGGTGAAACCTCCCCCCCCCCCGGTTCTATCTGGTTTGCCAAACCAGTAGCGCCAGGGACGGGAGGCTCCACCCACCCACATGTGCTCCCATGCACTCCCATTCCCAAGCCAGTAACGAAGGTAAGTGGATTTCACCGCTGGAAGGGATCTTTATCTAGATCTAATTTTAGATTAGATTTTTTGAAAAACAAATTACATACACAATAATATTTCTTCCGCAATCTCTCTTAAACAGAAAGTGCTACCTCTCTTTCTTACAAATAGGAATGCTGTTTTCCCTTTTGACTGATGTTGGCCGAGTAGTGAAAATGCTAGCCTCCAACTCAGAACATTGAGAGTTCGATCCTGGATAGCGGCAGATATTTCTCTCCTAGGATGCAAAAAAAAGAAAGAAAGAAAGAAAGATATCTGTTATGAACCAGGAGGGAAATCCAGCAGGTTCTGACAGGTTCTGGAGAACCGGTAGCGGAAATTTTGAATAGTTCAGAGAACTGGCAAATACCACCTCTGGCTGGCCCCAGAGTAGGGTGGGAATGGGGATTTTGAAATAGCCTTCTCCCAGGAGTGGGGAGGGAATGGGGATTTTGCAATATCCTTCCCCCAGGAGTGGGGAGGGAATGGGGATTTTGCAGTATCCTTCCCCTGCCATGCCCACCAAGCCATGCCCACAGAACTGGTACTAAAAAAAAATTGGATTTCACCACTGTTATGAACTCCAGGATGGCGCCATCCAGCCAGTAAATGCTCGACTCTACCCAGTCGCTCCAATTCGTCCCTGAATTAAGGGATTTACAGGGTCATTAAAAAGAGAGTTTTGCCTTTTGACCGAGACTGTAGGCAAATGTTTTGCCACTATCAGCCAGAATGTGGGAAGACTGGGAAGGCATCAGACCAGGTGTGAAATGCTCCCGGTTCGGACCGGATCGCACTATCCAGTAGTGATGGGGGTGAGTAGTTCGGAGAACCAGTAGCACAAATACCTCCACCCCCCCGCACCACCCACACCTCGCTGTTCCTCTTCTCTGTCCCTGAAGCTGCAAACGGCCTTAAATGACCACCGCGGTGCTTCAAAGGGCCGCACTACAGCTGATCAGTGCTGTAGGCGGCTAGTAGACCGGTGCCTCTATTTTTAAAGAAGGTAGACCGGTGCCTCCCAAAAAAAGGCAATTAGTAAACCGGTGCCTCTATTTTTAAAGAAGGTAGACCGGTGCGCTCCCAAGTTTTGTATACTTTATTATTTTTATTATTTATTATTATTGGCCATGCTCATTCAAGTCACCTGACCACCAAGCCACACCCACCAATTAAGCCACACCCACAGAACCGGTAGGGAAAATTTTTAGATTTCACCCCTGCATCGGACAATAGTATTCTGATATTTGAAGTTGCTATTTCTGGTTTAAGAGATGTTGAAGAGATCTCCTAATATTTAACCTGTTCGCTTCCAGGTGCTTTGATGATCAAAACTGAAAGTGTGGGCTATGTAGTGATCATTGGTGCGAACAGCGGACTCAACCTTTGTATGGACAATAACGGAAATCTCTTTGGATTGGTGAGTCCTAATATTCATTTTGGATTCTTTGACTCCTTTCCTAGTGCAGCCAAAGCATTAAGTCCTCATTTTACGACCCCAATGGAGCCCAAAGTTTCCGTTGTTAAGTGAGTAACATTTGCCCCATTTTGTGCCCCCATTGCTAAGTGAATCACTGCAGATGTCAAGGTAGTAACATGGTTGTTAAGTGAATCTGGATTTCCCTATTGACTTTGCTTGTCAGTGTTGTGACCAAGGCCCAAATAGGTAGGAGGAAACTCAGTCCGTGAAAAAACAAACTTTATCCGAACAGCTGAGAATTACTTCATTCCCAGCGTCGTTCAACTGAGATTAAAACAAATACCTTCCAACACAAATGCCTCAGTCCTATCGCAAACCTTGGTTCAATTAGGCAAACTGCCAAAGGCCTTTCTTGGCAAACGTGCAGAAGTCACAAAAATAAATGCAAGACATAGATGAAGCAGAAGACGAAACTACCAACATTGTTTTCCAGCAAAGCTCAAATGCTGTTGCTGGTCTGTTTTAAGCCTTATGGGAGGGGCCAATCATCTCTTGGCCCTACTCCTGAGTTGTCCTCTCTGCTTGAGCTGCTCTTGCCTTCTGGCAGCTCTTCTCATGTGTGCATTAGGAATAGGCTCCTCCTGTTCCTCTGCCTCACTGCTATCAGTCTCTGGAGGCTCTGGAGTCCGCACCTCACTCCCCGATGGCCCTGGCCTCACCTCAGTCTCATGTTGCCAGCTCCGTAGGCTGCTGACGGACCACAACAGTCAGAAGGTTGCAAAAGGGGATCACGTGACCTTGGGACATTGCAACGGTCATAAATAGGAGTCAGCTGCCAAGCGTTTGAAGTTTGGTCACATGACCATGGGGATGCTGCAGCAGTCATAAGTGTGGAAAAACAGTCATAAGTCACTTTTTTCAGGGCCGTTGTAACTTGGAGCAGTCACTAAAACAAGGTCACTTTTGTGCTACAGTTGTTAAGTGAATTGCTGCAACTGTTAAGTTAGGAACCACGGTTGTTAAATGGAATCCGGCTTCCCCATTGCTTTTCAGGAGGTCACACAAGAGGAAGGGGACAGCCCCTCCCCCCACCTGGGACACTGCAACCGTCATAAATCTGAGCTGGTTGCCAAGTATCCAAATTTGGATCCCTTGACTATTGTCGTGTCCCCCTCCCCCTCCGACGACCGGGTCAAGGAAGTCCGTAACAAACTTGGCCACGAAGCCTCTGCAGCTTACCAAATTCCTTCGAGGTTTCTCAGGGCAGGCAGGAGTCCAAGTTGTGACTTCAGTGATAGAGTCCGATATCGGCAAACTAGATGAGACTTTGCTTGACTCAAGGTTGGAATGCCAAAAGCAGGTCCTTTATATAGGCTGTGGGGTGTGGCTCCATGACTCAGCATTTATCCAGGCCTGCCCCTCCCTTCCTTCTGCTGGCGTCACCTCTCAGATCTCCGGAAGCGAGGATCCTCCCACTTTGAATTCTCTTCAGCTGGATCTGCTGTCAGTAATTCCAGCACGTGGCTGGTTTCCTGCTCACACGCTGTAGGAGTGAAGTTTATCAGGCTGGTCAGTTCACTCCTGACATCCTCTCCGAGCATGGGGCCAGGGCCGGGGGCTGGAGGCATGACAGGCCGTTCATCTTCATTATCAGACTCGGAGTCTGATAACAGGCTGGAGGAGACGGGAGGGGCCCGGCTGAGGAGAGGAGGGAGGACGAGGCACAACAACTATGGGGATAGTGGAACGGTCTTAAGTGTGGAAAAATGGTCAAACAAGTCACTTTTTTCACTGCTGTGGTGACTTGACATGGTCACTAAGTTGAACCGTTGTAAGTTGTGGGGACTATCTGTAGAAAGAACAAATCGTCCTCATCCTTTAATGACCCCACAATGCCCAGGTGCAGTCTGGGCAACTGAATGGAGCTAGCAGAGTCTTTTAATGGCCAGATGCCCTTCTGGTTGCCAATACAGAGTTTTGTTCAGTAGATATATTCTCAGTGTGCCCAGAGTGAGAAATATATGCCTCTTCCTAGGCTCAAACTCACAGCCTCCTGATTGTGAGGCGAGAGCTCCACCTCTAGGCCACCGCACCGCTCTGTAGAAAGAACAAATATTTGGAAAATATCCGTGATCTAATGTGCCGTGGATGATTTTTGACCCTAAGCTACGGCTTGATTTTCACCTCTGTCTTGACCTTTTGCGTTTGTTTCCTTTAGAATTCCTTCGGCAACGAGGATTGCGTTTTTAAACACACGCTACTCGAAAACGGCTATGATATTTACCAGTCCCCCAAGTACAACTACCTGGTTAGCCTGGGGAGGGCAAAGCAACTGTTGTTTCCCCATATGAATCCGCCGGCTTTCTCTCAGTTTTTAACCCGAAGGAACGAAATCCCCTTAAGCCAGTTCAACACGCCGGTGCCTCAGCAACGAGACCGCTGGGACGACGATGCCGAGCTGTGCGGGGGCATCTTGGCAGGAAAGATACCGGAAGAAAGCCCAGATGAGGTGGGCATCCACCCTTGCTTGACCAGCTCAAATTCTGAAGAGAGAGACCCAAACGGCGCCACGCTGAGCCGAAGGTTTCCTAGCCCCCGAACGGATTCCTGAACCCGAGAAGAAAAACAGACTTCTCTCTGGGAACCATCAAAGAAAGCTAAATTCCTTTTTCAGGTGAATAAGGGAGGCCACCGCTGTGTACAGGTAGCCCTCAACTTCATTTAGTGACCGTTCAAAGTTACAACGGCACTAAAAAAAAGGGGGGAAGACTTAGGAATCTTTTTCACTTCTACGACCGTTTCCGCGCCCCTGTGGTCACGTGATCAAAATTCAGACGCTTGGCCACCGACTCGTCTTTGTGATAGTGGCAGGGTCCCCCGGAGTCACGTAATCCCCTTTTGCGATCTTCTCTGATGAGCCAGGTCAAGGGGGGAACCCTTCTTACTAACTTAACCGCCGCAGTGACTCCCTTAACAACTCACGGGCTGAAAAATGGGACGCAGCTCACTTAACAAATGTTTCGCTTAGCAGCATAAATCTGGGGGCTTAAATGTAGTCGTATCTCAAGGACTATCTTTGTGTATCCTCCCAGTTCTAGCCCTGGTCTTTTCCAACCTGGATGACGGACCTGGAACGTGGGTTGTGAGGCGAGTTTGATATCAATTCCTCTATTTACATTTCAGTGTTTAAGCTTCACCCCTGTAATGCTGTACAGTGTATAAAGTTCTTGTCACGCCACAGTCCACCCACAGCTGGCTGGCAGAGATGGTGAAGTGGCCAACATGTTATCGGTTGAACCTTTGACTTTGCTTTGACTCTAAGTCAAAGGAGAATTCCCAGGACCTTTAAAGAAGCCAAATCTTTGGATCAGCAATGGTAGAAAGAGAAAAACACCCTCTATTACAGGGATGGGCAATTAATTTTCTCAAGGGGCCACATGAGAAACTGAGACTGTTGTGGAGGAGCAAACCAAAACAACATCTGACAGGACCTAATATCTCACAATGTCCCAAAACGAGTAGAAGTTCTCCGATTCAGCTAGGATGACCTTATTAGATCTCAGCAGGACTCCCTCATGGCTAACCTTAGCTGGATTCAGGATGCTGACCCATCCCTGTTGGCCGAAGGTAGGTTTTCTGCTGGAAACGTCAAATCTTGCCATCTTGGCATGGGTTATCTATGACCAGATGGAGGGGAACGGGCAGACAAGGCTCCCTTCCTGGAGATGCTCCATAAAGCAACTTTGTGGGCTGTTAAAAGCATTAAGCGGGCAGCCGTCCTTCCGGGCTGGGATTCAAATTTAGGTCATGCCCGACTCCTTCGATGTCAAGATATGAGATGAGAGTTTGGAGGAGGTTATCTTTGTGGCAGAAAACTCCTAGAAAAAGTC